>NC_047673.1:37361315-37961315 GCF_011762505.2 Arvicanthis niloticus
TTCTCCAGGCTGCAGGCTACTTAATTTATTCTTTGGATATTCAGCATTTGTCAGTGTCAGGCACATCAAGGGTTGTGATATTTAAAGAATTGATCTAAATGGTATAATTTAGAAACAGACCAGATCAAATCACATAAATACTGCCAGTACTTGACCCACAAAAAATGGCAGTTTTGCAAGGGTCAGCCATCTCAGCCATCTCAGTCAAAGTAGTACAATGTGGAGACTGAAAGCTTAGGTTCTGAGGCCAGACTGCTAGATTGGAAGCCCAGTCTATCTTTGTAATTGTGTTATTGATTGGATTGTTCATTTTTTATCCCTACCTCATTCCCTACTATGGTTTAGATCTAGAATGTTCCCTAAGACTCACGGGTTAAAAGTTTGATCCTTGGCTCATTGTTAGTGGGAAGAAGTGGGCACTTTCATAAATGAAATTCAATGGGAAGTCTTTGGGACAGTGGGGCCCTTGAAGAGCAGAGTATGACCCAGGCCCCTTCCTCTCCTTTTTTGCTTTCAGGCCATGATCTTACCACAAAAGCAAACTCACCACAGACCTGAAAGTAATAGGCCCATCTAACCACAGGCTGAACCCTTTTCAATGATGAACCTAAATGAACCTTTTCTTTTTGCAGGCTTTAATTTTAATACAAAGTTGATGGCTCACACCTTAAAATTCTCATGCCCCCAGTGGTCCCCTCCAACTGACCTTTTCCTTTTTTGGAGATAGGGTCTTTGCAGGAGTAGTCAAGTTAAAATGAGGTCATTAGAGTGGGCCATAATCCATTGGGAGTAATGTCCTTCTGAAAAGGGGAAAATGACACAGAGAGAGGCATAGGTGGAAGAGAATGACTCGAAGAGACACAGGTCAAAGATGGCCACCCACAAGTCAAGGAGAGATGCTCGGGACACAGTCTTCACTCACAGCTTTCAGAAAGAAACAGACACCCCTGCAGACATCTTGACTTAGGATTTCTGTTTTCCAGAACTGTACACTGCAACTTTTTTTGCTGTTCTCCCTGTACCACTGTAGCAGCCCTAACAGGTGGTAGCATTAAGGCAGCTGGTAACTTAATCTCTGGGGGGGGGGGGGGGGGGCGCACCTATTCTCATAGAGCTGCTGGGAGTTTACATAACCTTGGTGCATGTACAACAGTGTGTACCAGAGAGCACATGCTCAATAAACACTAGCTTACTAGTTGAGTAGTCTCAACTTTGGGTCAGGACCTATGGAAACCCAGATTACCTTCCAATGATGTGGTTTAGCAACTGGAACATCTGGATGAGCTGAGAAGTCTGTGTCTTGTCGAACAATGAGAATGGGATCTAATGCATTAGCGCTAGTCTGACATTCTCAGGGAGAGGAAGTCTGTGGGCACAACTGAGTATCCACATCTATTTGTGCTCTATCTTTGGAAGTCATCCTTAGCAAGGGAGAAGAGGCTCACACAGGGCATATTGCTTCATGTAGGTTTTTTTTTTTTTTTTTGATTAACTAATTTACCTTGTGTTACTAAAGAACATTGAGCTACTTGAGCTACTTTTTTTGAGAGAGAGAGAGAGAGAGAGAGAGAGAGAGAGAGAGAACACTAAATGTGTAAGAGTACCCACAAAAGCTAGAAGAGGACTTCAGATCGCCTGGGACTAGAGTACCATGTGATGTGGCTGGGAGGAGCCTAACCTGTGTGCTCAAGATCTAACTCGGGTCTTTTAGAAGAACAGCAAGCATCTCCAACAGTCAAGCCATCTCTCTAGCACATGAATCATATTAAGAATAGTCATTACTGTTGGTCTTGGAAAACTCACAGATTCATATAAAATCATGAGCACAACATAACATACACCCTTAAGAAAAATTTCTCTAGTTGCTCCCAAATAGAGGGACAAGAACTATCTACATTTTATATACCTTTGACTTTTCAGCTACACCAGTCAATCAACATTTACTTGGAAAACAACAATAACAAAAACCCCACAAATATTTTCCCCTTGTGATCCTAGCTATTTGCATACTTCTACCTCAACTTTTCTGGTTCAACTGAAAGTTGACAATATTTATACTTATGTTACTTTTAAGCTTGATATTTCCAGTCATCTCACCAACCTGAGTCTACCAGTTCTTCTGTTAGACACTGGTTAACCT
The DNA here is from genome assembly GCF_011762505.2 of Arvicanthis niloticus. Lineage (NCBI taxonomy): Eukaryota > Metazoa > Chordata > Mammalia > Rodentia > Muridae > Arvicanthis > Arvicanthis niloticus. The sequence goes on from NC_047673.1 coordinate 37,363,456, forward strand.
GACAAAGTGCTGATCACCTGCATGCTTCATCATTTCCAAACACTACACCTGTAGTTTATTATGAATCAGAGCTTGAGAGAGCCAAGAACAAAAGCAAGCACTGTCATCTAACAAGGCTGGAGCTGCACCTCTCTGCTTTCCATGCCTTCACAGCCTCCAAAGCAAAGGCTGACAGTTAAAGACACATTGTGACTATGGCATTTCTCAGGACCACGTTCTGCCTTAAACCTGCAAATCTGATTAATTCTCAGAACAGAGAACACGCATGTGTGTGCTTTATGCGAAACATCTTAGATTAAAAGGTTTTTATTTTGAGATAGGACCTGTGTCCATGGTTCTGACTGGCTTGGAAGCCATGGGCTCAAACAATCTTCCTCCACTACTTTCAAGAGTACCTGGGACTACAGGCACAGGACGCCATGCCCAGCTTTAGACTGACATGTTTAATGGCCTTCACTGTGCTCTAATTCTCATTTGTGAAGAACACTGGCTGCGTGAGAATTCAGGAAGATGAATCAGAGAGAACAGGATATGTTCTGCAGTTAAGGCTAAGCCATCTTCCACCCTGCATCCAGTCTCATGGTCCTCTGTTTGCCTGAAGTGAGTCAGCCTTGCTTCCGGAAAGACCCGATTCTAACAACTTAAAAAGAATTAGCCCAATGTAATTAAGCACTTATCCAAGATGAAAGGGTGAATGGTTCTTTAGAAATCTGAAAAACAAGTACTCTCTTAAGATCTTAAATATATATATATATATATATATATATATATATATATATATTTTCATTCTTAGGTGGAGGGTGTAGTTCTATGTTAGAAAACTTGCTTGGCATGTACGAGGCTCTGGTTTCAGTTTCCAGCATGGCTGTATTTCTCACCCTCCCACACACACACCCATGTATACACACACACATACCACCACCACCATCACCGTACCACATACACATTACACACACGGCATACATACCACCCACACACAAAAGCAAACATAAGCATGCGATTCTGTATTGGAGACTGGTGCATAGAATTTGTTGAACTGATTTTCAAAGTTCAGCTCATAGCAGTGGCGGGGCGGGGGGGGGGGGTGCGGTGGGGTGGATACGGAGCCTAAAGTGGCCACCTCCTGTATCCAGGCAGGGCCCCCAGTGGAGGAATGAGGACACCAAATCACACAAAACCTTTGACCTAAACTTTCTCCTGCCTCACAACGCGCAGGGACAAAGATGGAGCAGAGACTGAAGGAATGGCCAACCTTGACTGGTCCAACTCGAGATCCATCCCATGGGCAAGAGCCAATCCCTAACACTATTAATGATACTGCTATGCTCGAAGACAGGAGCTTAGCATAGCTGTCCTCTAAGAGGCTCCACCCAGCAGCCAGCGGAAACAGATACAGAGATCCATAGCCAAACATTAGATAGAGCTCCAGAGTGTTACAGAAGAGTTGGAGGAAGGATTGGGGAGCCTAGAGTGGACAGGGACTCCACAGGAGAAACAACAGAGTCAACTAACCTAGACGTCTGGGAGCGCCCAGAGACTGAACCACCAACCAAAGAACATACAAGGGATGGACTTAGCCATGCCCACTACCCTCGCACATATGTAGCAGATGTGCAGCTTGATCTTCACGCTGGTATCCCAACAACTGGAGCAGGAGCCTACCCTGACTCTGCTGCCTGCCTTGTAGACTCTGAGCCCTAACTGGGCTGCCTTGTCTGGCTGCTGTGGGAGAGGATGCTCCTAGCCCGGCAGCGATCTGAGGTGCCAGGGTGGGTTGGTACTCAGTGGGGGGCCTCCTCCTTCTCAGAGGTGAAGGGGAGGAGAAGGTGTGGGGAGGGACCATAGAAAGTGGGTTCCAGGAGGAGAGCAGGACTTCGAAGAAAAACAAAACAAAACAAAACAAAAACGTATTCTATCATGTGTTTCAGAGTACTATTATACTAGGAAACTTTACTCTTTGAAATACTGATTCCAAAGCACTGAAAAATCACACTCTAAACTATCTTTTTATTTATTTATAAAACATGCACCAAATACAGGAATTTAAATATTTTAATAATACTTTGTTAGACTTCAACCCCCATTTTTTTCAAATAGTAAACTGTCTGACCTTTGAAACAAAGAAGGTATTAAAACCCCTCCAGACTTCTATTGTCCCTGAAAATAGATTTTTTTTTCAAGGAGCGTTTAAACAATGTGGAGTTCTCAACGATGTTTTGTCTTGACATAGCTAACGAAAAGCAAGGAACAAAAGAAGGAGAAGAAAGGAAAGAGGGCAGGCAAGGCAAGAAAATGTCATTTTTTTATGAAATACTAGTTAAATGTTTAGAGCTATTATGTCAGACGTAATGGTGTACATCTGTAGAGGCAGATGATTAAAAAGCATTCAAGGCCAGCGTGGCCTACACAGCGAGACTGTGTCTCAACAAACAAAAACTTAAAACAAAACTAAATTTAAAAAAAGAGCTATTACTAAAGAAAAATTGAAATAATTATGACTGTGTCCTGGACCTGGGTTTGTCAACGTTTTTCCATGAAGGGCCAATAAAGAAATCTTGTAGGCTTTGTGAGCCATGTGACTTCTGTTGGGAACTCCTCTGCTCTACCACTATGTCCAAGGAGCCAAAGATAATACAGAGACATCTGTGTTTCCATAAAACTTTATTCACAAAGACAGGGGGTGCAGTTCTTATAGGCCTGCAGGCTGTGCTTTGTAAAATCTACACAGTGTCCTTGCAAATGTCTACCTGGCCAATAGTCACCAGTGTGTTACACAGATGGAAAGGTTTGGTTGGCGCCTCTTTACCATAGAAGCTGGCAATGCAGGTACCACTTTAAGCATCACCAATTCCTTTTTCTAGGATGTATTGTAACTTTGTGGTACTGTTTGTTGCTCAGCAGGGATAAACATTTGACTATTGAGTACCAATTCTTCCTTTTTGCCTATTTCTTAGTCATGGGAGGCATGGAACTGCTTCTGAGAAAGACGTGGCTTCCTGGAAAGCTATATAACTAACAACATGAAGACTTTAAAAGCAGCTGGACTGTTTGATGTCTGGAGCAGTAGCTTAGGTATACTACAAGAAGCAGGGTTTTTGAATTCCAGGGGCAGTGGGGGACAGCTTTGGCTGAGACCATCACCCTGCTTCTTCCCTGGGTATCTATGCATCTGTGTCTCACCCTCGGTGGAAAGAGCTGTGTGGCCGCTAGAAAAGGAAGAATGTTAGGGGATAACGAAATGCTGTAACATTTAAGATTACTCATAGCTGAAAGATTAGGTTGATATTAGTGATTGAATAGCATATATAATATAAAAATCCCGATGTTTAAAAACTGGGAAGGGCACGGTGGCCTTTAGTCCCAACACTTGGGAGGCAGAGTCATGTGGATCTCAGAGTTCGAGGCCAGCCTGGTCTATAGAGTGAGTTGCAGAACAGCCAAGGCTACACAGAGAAACCCTGTCTTGAAAAACTAAAAACAAAACAAAACAAACAAACAAACAAGCCCAATAACAAAACAGGGATTGTAAGGAGGAAAAAGGAGAGGGGAAATTAATGGGAAAGAAATGCAAAGTTTCTTTGAGGCGAAAGGTCAAGTATGGAGACCAATGATGGAGAGTTATATTATTAATCTTCATAGAGTTGGTTCTTCTACCCTTTGTGTACCCTTTGTGTGTGTGTGTGTGTGTGTGTGTGTACTTTCTATATCTTGACTTCAGGCCAAGGCAAGAGTGCTTTATCAATGCAATATTAGGGGGAAAGATATGACCAAAAGGGTTTTTTTTCCACAAAGACATGCAGTATAGGAAGGAACAAGGCCACCTTCTAAGTCCCAGCTGACCCCTGGGACACCCTCAGACCTCTAACCTAAGTAAATGCTTATTGCTGCATTACCTCTGCCTGTCTGTGGTTGCTTATCATCCAGTATTACTGTAGCCAAAGCCAATTCAGCCAACAGCTTATCTGTCCTAAAGTTTCTTTGAAAAACTGAATGAACATCAAGTATACCATGCATTCATATTTAATGTGATTCCTATTTCAATCTGGAAAGAGGGATAGTAGTCTTCAAGCTGGCAAACCAGAAGCCCCATGAAGTGTACACTGCCCATCTATTTAGACATGAGCACACATAGAAAATAGCTTGAGTGGAGGGACATCACATGGGAGTTTGAGATTCTCTGGTTGTGTTGAACTTCACATTGCTGGCTGGGGGCACTGCACTCCAGTGGAATAATGAGACACCTCCCTTGAGATGGGGCATGGGTGCTCAGTATATATCACTCCAAACAATTTTCCCCACCGGAATCACCAATGACCATTTGTACTGCAGAGGCGATATGGTCTTCGTTTTGCAGTATTTAAGGGGAAAAAGTGGAAGCTGGAGAGATGGCTCGGTAGTTGAGAACACTGCTCATCCAGATGACCCAGGTTCAATTCCCAGCCCCCATACGGCAGCACACAACTGTCTACCACTTCTCACACAGACATATACACAGGGAAAACACCAACACACATAAAATAAAGAAATAAATTAAATAAACAGAAAAAGAAGTATATTTTTTTCCTTTAAAAATGAAGACTCAATTCATGAAGTAACCTTTTTTAAAGGCTTACTGGTTCATAACACGAACATGGGGGACATATTTATTTTTGACATTATTCATTTTCTGAGGTCGAACTCTCAGGACTCAGCATTCCATCTGTTTCTGAGAGCCCAGGGTTTATACATGTAAGGAAGACTCTGCTGCAAATGATGAATAGAATCTTGGTCATTTTCACCAGTTTCTTGTGAAACTGACTTAAATTTTTTCCCCTTAAGTATCAAGTTAAAAAGTAGTATATCAAATTCTAAAAACAAATTAAAATAAAAGGTACTATACCTGCGGTACTATAAAAGACACTGTAACTAAAGGGCTGACATTGTTATTATTATTATTTTAAGTCATTGGAGAAAGGTGTCTAGTCAATTGGGGTAAAGTATTTTTCCCCTAGTGTTCCTTTAAAGCCCTGGAACCCACATCCACAGCCCCTACCCACATCCTGCATCCAACCTGCATCCAACAGCCCACACCCACAGCCTGCATCCAACAGCCCATACTTACAACCTGCATCCAACAGCCTGCATCCAACAGCCTACACCCACAGCCTGCATCCAACAGCCCACACCCACAGCCTGCATCCAACAGCCCATACCCACAGCCTGCATCCAACAGTTCACACCCACAGCCTGCATCCAACAGCCTGCATCCAACAGCCCACACCCACAGGCTTCACCCACAGCCTGCATCCAACAGCCCACACCCACTGCCTGCATCCCTTTGGAAAGTGCTCCATTCTTTCTCGTTACCTGGGAAACACGTGGTCAGGTGTTCCATCAGCGCCTCCTGGGTGACAGGCTTTCTCGCAGAGTTCATTGCCGAGATGGCCAAGCAAAGGATCTCCCCGAGTGGAATAAACTGTGACTGACTGATGGGGGACATACTGATTGGTGACACATCACCTGCGGGAAGACAAATTTGCAAGTGAGTGGGTTCATTAGAATACCCCACCATTTGTCACATGCAGGCCTTCACAGGTGCACGCCCTCCCATGCCTCTCCTCTTCCTCTATTCCTCGAATTAGGAAGTCAATCAGCTTTGAACACCGAAACGTGCTGAGATCACAGCAAACTCCACTTGGGTGGAAAGACTTCAAAGAGCAGTGGATGTTCTAATAATCTCGGCTAGCAAAACTCCCCTTAAAAGCGTGAGATCTCATTGTAATAGTGCTAACGTCTTGTAACAAACGACACTCTGGAAAATAATTTTTGATTTTCTTAGCATGGGAATGATTTATGAAACAACAACTGTTCACACTCCTAGAAATGCATTTGTGGTGAGTAATGGTGACCCGCTCATTCAAATGCTGAGAGTCTTCATGTGTCAGGCACACAAAGAAAGAGAGCTCACAAAGAAAGAGAAGTACCCCTTCCATAACTGTCTCTGCCTTGGAACAGTTCTATTTGAGTGAAGGAGGCAGCCACAGAGATCAAGGTCACGGTGCTGCGTGACAGACAACACACAGCAGACAGCTGAACAGCCAGCTCAGAAGAGAAGACAGGTCAGCAGCATATACCACTGACAGAGAGACTCAGATGTAGGAGACTCTGGGGCTTTTCTAAGGCTTTGAGATCTGTGTCTGGTGTCAAGGGGCATGAGGGTGGTTGGTGCCTGGGAGGTGGGGATGCATTAGGGGGTGTTATAAGCAAGTGTTTTTCTGGGGAGCTGTAGAGGAACACAGCTCTGCAAGGACAAGCATGGGACCACAGCTGAGCGCTCAGAGCTTTTGTCCTGTGAGGAACAATGTTCAGTGGAAGATACTTAAGACTCACAAAGCAGATGGGAATTGAAGAAGGCTATGGTGGTCCTGCAGATGGGCTCCTGGAAGAAGGCAGGGAAGTTTACATGTAGTGGAATAAGACCATGACCTTTCTACCTATTTGCCTGCTAGGAGGAATGGTGAAGACAGGGGAGGCTGAAGAGAGAGCTCTGAAGGGTGAGAGATGCTGAGTCCTTAAGTATCAGCCAGTAAGATAACTCTTTACAGTTTGCAGATGGGCCGGCCGGGTCCCAAGGATTCCTAGAATTTCCTAGACATTTGTAGGAAGGGGATTGTTTGGTTTTGGACCCCAGGACAAGGGACTGAGGTGCATATTTTACATACCAAAGCAGACCTTGCTTCCAGGTTTTCCCAGCATCCCTCAGTCTCCATCTGGCATACCCTGTCCCCAACCCTGAACTTTCCTACCCAGGGACTAGGCTGCACTTCTTACAGAGTCTCCCCCCTCCTGGTCCCCCTCCCCCTTTCCCTCTCCTTCTCCTCTTCTCTCTGTGCATGTGCCTTTTCTCTCTTTCTCTTCCCCCTCCCCATCCCTCTCTCCCCATGGTGACTCCCCTGGCCTCAATCCTTGGGGCCAGTGAATTCAGCCTAGAGAAGCTTCCCAATAAACCTGCCTTTAATATAATCTAATCTGGCTTGAATCGGCTCATTCCATTAGCGGCAAAGAAATAACTTACCAGGGTGGCCTTAGAAGAGGAAGAGACTGGGAGAGCAAAGGGGCCAGGTATCTGCTCCTGACAGCTGATTGCCCCCTATATTACACTTGACTCTGATTTTACTACAGAGATTTTACTACAAGAGAAGTTCTACAAAAGAGATGAAAACAACCAGGAGAATAGACTTCCTGTGGCCTCCTAACCTCAGTTACTGATCATTTGTGTAAACCCTTTTTTTCTTTTAAGATTTATTTTAATGTATGTATGTATGTATGTATGTATGTATGCATGCATGCATGCAGCTCCCAATGAAGCTTCTGGAACTGGAGTTACAGGCCATTGTAAGCCACCTAATGAAATGAGCCGATTCAAGCTACATTAGATTATATTAAAGGCAGGTTATTAGGAAGCTTTTCCAGGCCGAGTTCACTGGCCCCAAGGATTGAGGCCAGGGGAGTCACCACGGGGAGAGAGGGATGGGGGAGGGGGAAGCGGGAAGAGAAAGAGAAAGAGAGAAAAGGCACATGTACAGAAAGAAAAAGAGGAGAGGAAGAGGGTGCTGGGAACTGAATCGAGATCCGCTGGAAGACTGTTACTTGGTCATAACTGCTGAGCTATCTCTGCAACCCCTCCTTTCTTCTTATCGTTGCTTCTTAAGCATGCTTTCTCAAGTAATAAGCTAACACAGCTGGCTCAAGCCAAGGCTCAGATCAGCCTGTAACATTAAGCGATATCCTCTCCAGAAGCTATCTGCGTGCCCTAAGGTAGACCAGCCTCCTTGCTGTCAGAGCATTCGAAGCTGAGCTGAGCTCTAGCTGCTAGGTTGTAGAAGAATACAGAGGACTCCAAGGGATGAACTTGACCCCAACTTTGAAATGATGTAATGAATAAAATTAGGCAACGGAGCTGGAGATCCCTGCGTGCTGGGCTAAATCCAGCAACTGTATTGGTCAGAGCAGCAGAAACACAGTGTCCGACACTTGGGGCTTGTGTCCCTCCCCAAGCCCCGTCCAGTTCAGTCTCCCCTCCCCAGTGCATCACTAGGGGGCTCCATCAGCTCTGCTCTGGCTTCAGATGTACCCATCTGAGAAGAGCAGATGATAGTACTTACGGACCAAATCTAACTTCCAGAAAGGCCCACGGAGATACTTTTTTAAGAATTAGCAAAAACTAGGAAGAGAGCTAACATAAAGCCCACAGACTCTGAACTCTCCCAAAGCAGAGCCTGACAAGCTTTTATAACACCTAGTGGAGGAGCAGCAGAAACACTAAATGTAATTGCTAGAAATACAGGTTGGAATACTCTGTGATTTTTGCATAGGTTACAAAAGGCTTCTCTACACAGATGCCAATTAGCAAAACCAACTAGTTTCTGCTTGTCCTTCTGCTTTGCTGTTCGTTTCTGTACATCTTTAGTAGCTTCTTCTCATTCCCTGAGCCCCACCGTGAGAGGCAGAAACTGTGAGCATGCTTCAAGTATTTTTGGAAAAAAAAATAACGCTCATTTCACTATAACAATGAACATGTACAGTAACTTTTAAAGTGGGATACAGAAGAAAATGAAATGGGATGTTCTAAATATCCGGCTCCTGGCCGTCTCATCGTTATCCTGCATTAAGAGCATTACATCCATTCCCAGGTCAATCCACATGGTCTGTACCAGTGCTTCCTTGCACACGGTCCGTATCAATCCTTCCTTGCATTGATCCCTGAACACCAGCTGCAGAGCCATGTCTCCCACATGCCCACTCCTACTGAAAACTCCCATCATCTCTCACCTGGTCTGTTAGAATAGCTTCATGGTGCTCAACCTTTCTTCCTTGGTTTTTAATAGCCCCTTTCTACAGAGCAGCCAAGGTCCTCTCGTAAGAAATCATAAATCATGCCATTTCCCTTCATGAAACCCCACAGCACTGCCTTTGACACTTGCAGAGAAATTTGATTCCTTATGAGTTCTACAGAACCTGCAGAGTTCCATCTACTCACCTCTGTGGGATCACCACCCCACCCCCTTCACTCACCACCTCCTTTCTCATGACAGGCTCACCACCTCTTGTTCTTACATCCTGCTAGGATGTTTCTGAAACTCAGGCAAAGTCTGTGTGTGTGTGTGTGTGTGTGTGTGTGTGTGTGTGTGTGTGTGTGTGTGTGTCTATCTGTGTGATTGTGTGCCTGTCTATGTGTGTGTATGTGTGTGTGTCTCTGTATCTGTGTGATTGTGTGTCTGTGTGTCTTTGTATCTATGTGATTGTGTGCCTGTCTGTCTGTATGTGTGTGTCTCTGTATCTGTGTGATTCTGTGCCTGTCTGTGTGTGTCTGTATGTGTGTATGTCTGTATGTGTGTGTCTGTCTGTATGTCTAAGTATGTGTGTGTCTTTGTGACTGTGTATGTTTGTATGTGTCTCTGTGTCTGTATGTGTGTCTGTGTCCATATGTGTGTCTGTGTATGTCTGTGTGTCTGACTATGTGTGTGTCTACGTATGTGTGTACATGTGTGTCTGTGTATGTCTATGTGTCTGTGTGTGTGTTTCTGTGTGTCTGTGTGTCCCTATGTGTTTGTATTTGTGTCTCCATATGTCTCTGTGTGTTTCTGTGCCTGCATATGTCTCTGTGTCTGTATGTGTGTTTTTGTGTGTGTCTGTGTGTGTGTCTGTGTGTCTGTGTGTGTGTCTGCATATGTCTATGTGTGTCTCTCTGCATGTTTCTGTGTGTATGTATGCAGGTATGTATGTCTCTGTGTGTGTGTGTGTATGTCTCTATGTGTATGTTTGTGTGTCTGTGTGCATGCTCTTGGCCACAGGTGGTTCTGGGGTGAACCTTTCCAGGACTTGGCCCTTGTCATCACATACATCACAAGTGAAAAGCCATAGCCTCGGGAAGCCCCACTCAGACCACCCAAGGCAGTGCTGTCTTTGCTCTCTGAATATGTGTGTGTGCCCATTACCATCTGCTGCATCCACTAAACATAAGCTTAAGGAAGGAAGCATGAACACCCCATTCCCAGTACCTATACTAGGTACTGGTTACACTAGATACCCACTACATGTTTAGTAAACAAGTACTTTTTAAAATAATGTAATATAAGAAGTACTTTTAGAAAACCAATTTTAATTCAGATTTTATTAGGCAATTACAGAACAGAGAACAAATAAACTAAACCATTTTTTTTAAGACTCTCCCTCATTGATTTCATGACAGATGGCCCCCAAACACAGCATTTATTATAGAAAAAAATATCATATATTAGGTGAGGTTTAGAACATGTATTTAAGATCTGTTAAAGAGATCATGGGATCTCAACACAGCAAAGCACCTTCGAAGTTATCAAGATTTTCTGGAGATCTTATTTATATCAACATGACTGACAAGCCAAGTAGTCATTCTTAAAATATGCCACTGGAAAATTCCTCCAAGTGCTGGAGAGATAGCTTAGCAGTTAAGAGTGCTTGTGACTCTTCCAGATGCTCCTGATACAATTCCAAGCACCCATATGGTGGCTCGAAACCATCTTTAACTCAAGTTCCAAGGGGTATGACACCCTCTTCTGTTCTCTGTGAACACCAGACACGTGTGTAGAGTACATTGATATGTGCAGGCAAAACATACATACACATAAAATAAAAATGAATCATATTTTAAAGAAAAAAAAAAGGAAAGTTCTTTCAATAAATACTCCACATACTTTCGAAGAAGACAAGAAACTACAAATACTGTTAAGATGTATGACTCAAAGATGCCAGCATTTTACATAAACTATGAATTGTAGCTTACTTGTCTGTTTTTATTTTTACCTTATTTATGGATGTATACACATGTACATATGTATGATACATGGGTGGCTACCCTCAGAGGCCAGAAAAGAGTGTGAGAGTCTACGGAGCTGAAGTTCAAAGCAGCTGTGAGCCATCTGATGTGGGTGCTAGAAATGGAACTTGGATCCTCTGGAACCACTGGGCCAGCTCTCCAGAGCCCTACTTGCCTATAATTCATAGGATGTGTTTTTTCTACTATCAGAAAGTATTTGAACGTATTTAGAGAAAGTCAACCATGAGCTCATAGGTACTTTGTGGGTTAAAGAATTCTTTCTGAGAAGCTACCATTCTACCATACCGTACCAGAAAAACAAACAAACAAAAAAATATGAGTAACTAAGCTTGCTTTATTGTAGCTTTATTTTCTTACCAAAAAAATCTATTTAAATACTTAAACAGTCCTTGGGGTACAAATGCCCTAACTAGGATAATTCCATATAATATCAAACTCAGAGTAAGCATTCAATGTATTTCTCCTAAGTGAACTGATAATGTGAAAAGACCGGAAAATGTTCCACTCATTATGGAAGAAGAACATTTAACATTTAAAGTAAGTCAGTCAAATTGTGGACACCATTTTTTAATAAACTATTCTGTGAGATGGTTAGCACGAGAAAGATAAGTTAGTGGGATCAATCAAGAGACCAAAGATGGTCCCTCTACCATTAGAGGCAAGAGAAAACCTGCAGAACACAAAGGGCCATGCTGACCAAACATGGGGAGCTGGTAGCTCTGGGGCTCAGCTGAAACAGACTGGGGTGAAATAAAAAAGAAAAGCTGACACTGGATTCTGGTAGACCAGAAGGCTTAGAACTTGATCTCACTAATTAAGGCATTCCCTGTGTTTCATGGGGTCATATTGTGTGACATGCATGTGTGAGAAAATCATTTCGGGTAACTGCAGAATAATGATGCTGACTACTGCCACCCCCACATCAACAAGAAAGGCCTGACACAACAAGACACCCTAAATACACACGGGCTGTATCTTCCTGTCTACCCATTCTACATTCCTTCCTTCCTCTTGGAGAATGTCACTAACTAGCACATACACTTTTACTCTCTGTTTTATCTTCCAATACACACTTAAATACATATGCTTTACATAATACATAACTCACTACAATAAACTCCTATATTTTATGAATGACATTTCTCTTTTCAGTCATTAAATTCAGGCTCGCCCCACCTATGACCATGACCTTTGCATATGAGAAAGAGTACACAACTCTTGTGATATTTATGACAAATTACATTCACACACACACACACACACACACACACACACTGGGAAAATAGAAAAGTCTTTCTAAAGAATACCTATCTCAAAAGCATATACACCTATCTCAGTAAGCCATTAAAAACCCTTCTCCATACAACTGTGTAAGACAAGAAAAGTTGTAATTTTTCAAAGAGCATTCATAATAAATGGCAATCATATATATATATATATATATATATATATATATATATATATACACATATATATGTATACATCAGGAGATACACAGCTAATAATTCACTTGCCTTTTTCTTTTTATCATGTGTCTTCATATTTACCTCATATATGTTGGGAAGGCATCTATGCCACAATGTACATACATATGAAGACCACAGGACAAACTCTAGGAGCCCATTTTCCCTCCCCTTCCACCATGTGCTTCCTGGGATCGAACTCAGACCGTCAGCATTGGTGGCAAGGGCTTATACCAACTGAGCCATTTACTGGCCCAGAATCCAGTCTCTTAAGACAGATATAGTTGATTACCTAGGAGTCTGTTTCCTTGTCTTTAAAATAAGGGTTAGGTGGAATTATAACAGTGATTTCTTCATGCTCCAAAAGTCTACAATTCTCTATTAATTCAGCAGGATTTTGGCAAAAAAAAAAAAAATCAAATCACAACATAATCCCCATGCCCAGCTGTATTTCAAGGTGTTGTAAAAATTACTTCCATGCGTATCTGACCTGGGAGAGGCTTTCATTTAAAAAAAAAAAAAAATGGCTAAATGTGTTGGCTATCATATTTTCCCCTTGGATAATAAAACTTTCATAGTTCATTGTAACTCAGGTCTGACTGAGGTTTGCCCCTCAGGACTAATGTGCTTTTCCCCCTCCTCCAGTCTGCCAAAATTAACACTAGAGTTAAAATTATGGGTACCAGTAAAATTACCACATGCAGCAGATATGGCGGCTCCTCATAAAACATCTGAAATGTGTTTCTGAGATGCTCAGAGCCCACAGGGATGAGACAGCTCGACTCCCTTCAGTAAAATGTACTACCTTTGCCAAGTTTTATCTCAATGCCCCTGGGTGTGGGGGGAATCATCCACTCTCTGAGGTTACAGTTAAGTGAACAACTTCTCAGATACCGCAGCATCAGACAAATCTTGTGTTTTAAAATTTAATTCAATTTATTAACCTCAATTTTATGTATAAATGCTGCTTGGTTCTTTTAACAGAAGATCTACTACGACATTGTCTCAAAAGTTCTTCTGGAAAAACACATATCCCCTTCCTATGTACGTTCTCAAAGACCTCAACCAGCCTTCTGAGGGGACGGAGCATATGGCTTCCATTAGCTCACAGGCTGCTGAGAAAGTTTCTTTGAAACCAGATTACTATACTTGACTTTTCAACTGTTTGTACTGAAATCTGAAAGAAAACGGGCATTGAAAACGGCACTTTTACTAGTTTTAGCCTAAGTTTGTTTTAAAACTCCACCAACTTCAAAACTGTGAGGCTGCGCCCTCATTGCAGTAGGCAACGAAGGAAACTTGACATTTAACAACAGGAAAAGGTTTAGAGTTTTCAGAACTTCTATGTCAGCCTCTTTAGGGGTTTCTAATGCTTAATTTCAACCCTAATAGTTCTCTGACACAAAATCCAATTCTAAGGTTATTATTTGAGGAAACTGTTTGAACTCAAAAGGTAATGTAAGGAAGAGGTGCCTATTGCTAATGCTGGAGTTAATCTTGCCGCCGACCATCACTTCCTCAGACACTTCTAATGAGAGCTGAGGTAAGGGTAATCATGGCGACTCAAGAGCACACCTACCAAAAAGAGTTGATGTCCTCATGCTATTCAGAATGTTCGGCTCATGTCTGTACCATATACAAAGGTGTAGCTGACAGAAAAGATGAATGCAGGAGAAACCATTGCCTTCCTAGTTTCTGAGTTTCCATTGGTTACTTTATACTCTTGCTACTAAGACTTGGCTATTGTTGGAAAGCTGTCATAGAACACAGAGAGGTTAAAAAAAAGAGAGAGAAAAGCAACTAGGGGACAGCAGAGGGTAAAAGCCCCCTCCATATAATGAGAAGCAATGGCTGGCACCCATCCTAATAACAACACTTTGGACCACTTGGCCATTTGCTCTGTAGATGTACAGCAGAAGAACTAGACTGGAGCCGTGCGCTATCAGAAGCGCTACACGCCTCACTGCATCCCATCTTTGCTAAAACGCCATGTTGGAAGCCAACCACAACCTCTGAGTATGTGGGAGAAATCAGAGAGTAGAAACCAGCAGGCTACCACTTTCATACCAGGGGCTTGAGTATTTCATGAATGAAAGGGCTGCACACACGAGAACAAGATCAGGCGTGGCTCTGCTTTCTACCAAGATGTGGTGACAAGAGACACTCTCCTGTTCTCTACGCCCTGACCCAGAATTAAAGTCATTCACCAGCTGAGATAAAAATCATGACAAAATACTAATCTTGGCCAACAACAACTAATACAGTCTCTTGGATACCATATAGCTCTATAGGGTCATAGCTGGCGAGTGTCCCACAGAAATGGAGTCTTCCTCAAGAGCGAGTGTCTCAAGTAAAATCATATCTGAATTCCTGGTGGAAGCCACCATCCATACCCCATCCATTTCCACCATCCAGCCAAACCCTGCCTGTTCATAATGATACATCATATGTTCCAATTTCTACTGATGAAAAATTTTCAACGATAATTTAATAAAGTGGCCTGACATTTGCAGGGCTGTTCTCGGAGTTAAAATCCCCAGGGCTGTGTCTCAGTCTCTGGCTTCTGGCTTCATCAGCTGAGTTATCAGGACTATGCTGTGACTGATTTCTGTGAAATACAAGTATACCTCAGCCACCAAGCCTAATTACAGATCAAATGCGGTCAGAATGGCAGAACCCAGATTGTAACAACCTTTACTGAACAACCGCCACGGTAAACTCTTAAACTGTCACCCTACCAGCCCTTCCAATAGTCAGGGAGGTTGTTCTGAAGGAACTCTGTGAGAACAGCAAAGGACAGGAGAAAGTTGAGCAGCCTTGAACAGACGCACAGGGAACACTCCGGCTCACTGTACAGTTAAGGCGCTCTCCTCCCCTGAATGTGATATGTCAGGACAGTGAGGAAACCCAGCAACTTCGCTATTACACCACAAGGTCGAGACCCCAGCTCTGCACTTCCTTAGTGACACCACTGGGGAAAAAAGGTTTAAATGTTTGTGTCTTAATTTCTTCTCTCTTTTTTTTCCCCCATAGTGTCTATAGAAGTAATTCTCAATCTTCCTAATGCTGCGATCCTCATACTGTGGTGACCCCCATGCATGAGATCATTCTGTTACTTCTTCATAACTATTTTTTCTACTGTTTTGGATCGTGAAGAAAATATCTGCTGTGCAGGATATATGATATGTGACCCCCAAAGGGGTCAAGGCCCACAGGTTGAGAACCACTGATCAAGAGTGATGTTGGCCTTTCAGTGATTGTGGCAATTAGGTGAGACCATGGATGTTGAACATACTGCCCCTGGGACCTAATATTTACTAAATAGCAGTTAGTATTTAAAATATATAGTCGCTAAGCCTGTCTAGATCTAATCCATTTCTTTTTCACCAGTACTTAAATTTATTCCAACAGAAAATTAATTTAGTTATAAAAAGAGATTAATTTATTTAAAAAAACTTAATTTAGTTATAAAAAGAAGCCATTTTAAAACATCTTAGCCCATACTAAGGAAGGAGGTTGTACTCTTTACACTGTTGACATAGACTGTCTTCCCGATACTCAGCCAAGAGCACCTTCGTGAGGGAATGGGATGCTTCCACTGAGATACAGGAGGACTTAACAATGTGGGGTTGGGAGACAGTGGCTTTAGAGTAAACAGAAGACATGGATTTCACTGGGGCACTAGAAGATGGGAAACGGTATGTACAAAGAGTTATAAGGATAGCAAAGAAAGCTGGCCCCTTTCAGAACTGTGACTAGGCCAATTCTCAAGCACACTGCCTAAGAAACACCTCTTAGTACTAAAGATAAGTGTCATTAGGAGTTAGGGTGATGGGCCCTGGGGTTCTCATTCCCACGGTGGGCATCTCTTCTCAGGAAAAGTGTCCTGCGGGGGCGACACTAACATTGGGAATTTCATTCTCTCCTTACTTAAGGACAGCTTAAATAGCCTTAAATATCCCAATAAAATCCAGGCAGGCTGCTATTAATGCCCGCATTTAAGAGCCACACGCTCACATTTTTTCTTAATGGTAAGCGAGCCTTGTGCCAGCAAGCAGGCTTGCGTGGCTTTCTCAGCTATAATGGCAACTCAGTGTAAAAAACAATCCTACTTTCCTGAGCCTCACATAACTCCTGAGGTTCACCTTAGCACTCACAAGCCTTGTGAAGATTCATTTTAAAATTTAATTTAATCTTTAGAGCATACTGAGTTGTGCATAGTTTTTGAGTGCATAGGAGGTATAATTTTATAACGTGTAGTGATCAAACAAAGGTACTGATAAGCACTGATTCTATATTGTGCCTTGTGGATTCTTCTCTTCCAGTTATTTTAGATCTGTCATAAAATGTTACAGACTATGTCTCCCAGTCTGTGCTATAAACACCAGAAATGATCCCCCCCTAACAACTGTATTTTGGTATTTATTATGTGACCTCTCTCATATCTCCCCTCCCTCTCTCCTTCCCAGTCTCTCTTGATTTCAAGTCTATTCTCTTCCTAGAGATCGACACTTTTCAGCTTCTACTAATTTATTAGAACATATTTCATTTGTCCTTATGTGAGTGGCTTGTTTCATTTAAAAGGATGTCTTCTGATTCTATCAAAATTAATGAGTGTATTATTTTGTGTACATAAGTTAATGCTTTTCAGTAACTTCCCTCCAACTCTCCACTGAGGACTCTCTGTATGTGAACAATTGAAAGAGGTCGTGTAATACAGAAAAATCATACATCTTGTTTTCGGTGAGTGCACTTTAGACGTAAAATGTGAAAAAAATTAATTATAAAATGTTCAGTTAATGTTCAAAGCATCCTATAAAGAATTATAGTAAAAACAATAAATAGAAACACAAAAAACATGGCTAGCAGATTCCACAACAGGAGCCCAGCTAGGGCAGTTGGCTCTGATACCTGGGAAACAGAGGTAGAAGGATTGGCAGTTAACAGGAAGCCTTGATTACATTTGCAAGTTCGAGGCCAGCCTTAGATACATAGGATGCTGTTTCAAAACCAAACACAAAACAAAACCATAAACCCTCTAAATAAAATTCCAGCTGCTGAGGCAATGCTAGCGATTGAAAAATGTGAGCCTCGTAACTTAAGAAGCCTCACCGTGGCAAGGAAAAATCTTTGCTAGCTATCCATGTGACATAGGGTGACTACCTTCAATATACAAACCCCACAAAAAAACGGACACAAGAAATTAAACAAACTAATTGATAAACAGAGTGGTGAAATCAACAGTTCTCAAAAAGAAAAAACCACAAACAGCCAGTAAATGGGTCCCTCCAGTCATCAGAGAAATACAAATTAAAAGTACATTGAGATTCCATTTTAACCCAATCCAGAATGGCAACCATTACATTTTAAAAACGCTGGCAAGGCTGTGGACAAAAGTAACTCCTCTTCTATACCACTGCTGGGAATGTAAACTAGTCAAACTTCTAAAGATAAAAAAAAAAAAAAAGAAAGAAAAAAAAAAAAAAAAAAAAAAAAAGAAAAAAAAATGAGTTCCTCCAAAACACCTAAAACTACTGTGTAATTCAAATGTAGCATCGTACTTATCCACAGGACTCAAGTCCCACCACAGAGACACCTGTACGGTGCACGGTGCTCATCAAAGCGCCATTCACTGTAGCTAAGTCATGGAACTAAGCTAGGTATGCAACAACAGAGGAATGGAAACAGAACACACACACACACACACACACACACACACACACACACGGACATAAAGAGTGAAGTTACACTGTTTGCAGAAAAATGGATATCCTTGGAGACAATCATATACAGACAATTAAACCAACCTCAGAGAAACATTTTTTTCTCTTATGGTGAGATTTCATATAGACACACAAAATCATATATGTACATATGACAGGAAACTAGAAGAAAAACCATATAAGGAATAATGGAAGGGAGAGGGTGGGGCAGAGGAAGGTAAGGACGTGCAGGGAACGTATAGAAACAGCACGCTATTTACTTTTGTATGAAGGTGTCCTTGCGTGTTACAGGGCCTGTATCATGACTGTATGCGATGGAAACCAAAAAGGAACCTCAGGCGGATGAACACACTTCCTGTTGCAGTTTCCTTCACTGGGAGAGTTTATGTGGAAGAGGGATTTTTAAATGGGGTCTCCAAGGACGAGCAGCAGGAGGGTGTGAGGTTACAGTGGAATCATGGCCACAACAGATTAGGTGTGTGCTTTTCCTGACCAAGCATCCTTTGAAACTGACTTGGTACCCTCAAATGTAAAGCTGCAAAGTCCTATGGACAAAAAACATACTTAGTAATGAAGAAAAGGGCGACATGCTTTCTGTCCCACAGTGGAAGGGGCGACTGTGAGTGTGGCCGAAACCACAAAGAAAGAAGAGGTCCTTGGGGGCCCTGCCAAGGGATTCAAATTATTTTGAAATGTTCCAATTATGCAAATTACTTGAAGGACCCAATACTCTGAGACATACTATTACTAAACAACAATACTGACAGTACATTGGGAGAGGTGGTAAAATCACGTGTTCAGATATGCCGTTTTCATGTTGAATGCAACCTTGGCAAGTGCTTTGACCATTTTATTGTCATTAAAAAAGATTTTATGTTATGGATGTTATTTTATGTTATGTTATGGATGCTTAAAATAAAAAAGAGTTCTGTCATGATCAAAATCCTAAACCAGAGCCTAATGAAACACACCCCTTGGTAGCTCACAGAAGCCTGATACTCCTCTTGGGAGTCTCTTACTCTGAGCATGTAAATTGGACTCCTTCAGCCGTGAGTGTGACGCACATAGGTTCCCAGGTCAAATTATACACATTTCATGGACTGTATACTAATTGAAGAGAAAAAAAAAAAACAAGGGATATTTTTTTTTCTCTTGGGGAAAGTGAAAGAGGCATGCAGACGATGCAAACAAAACACTCTGATTATGTCCGAGCCATGGCTCCACAGCTCCTGAATGGCTGGGCCCCGGTGGGGTTGATGGGGTCACATGCAATGGGTAGCCTCTACAGGCGAGGGCACACTAACAGCAGGACCACTTGTCAGGGGTCTGCTCGCCCCCTGGTCACAGGTGGCATTGACATTTTTAACATAAAATATTTTCTTCATACAGTAATTTTTGAAATAAAAGCAGGGGAAACCTACCTCACCCTTTCTGGACTGGCTCCATTCCCCAGGTAGCTTTGATGCTACAGCCTGGTGCATGTTAGGGGAATGCATCTAAGCACAAGAAGGAGCCAGTAACAGAAATGGACGTCCTAGAATGTGTAATAAGAAGAAAGAGTAAACGTTCGAGCAATGGTATCCCAAGTGATCATTTCAGATAAGTTACTGCAGGCCTGTGGAATACAAGGACAATCTGGGACTTTACCTGTTAAGAATATATATGTGGGTGGGGTTAAGGGATGCTCTTCTTACAAATCAGGGTTTGTGACACTGACACAAGTTCTGTCCAAAGCACCTTTAAAGGGTGTACTCTGCTAGTGATGATTTTATGGGCGGGGGTGGGGGTAGGGTCGTCGTCTTCACCATCCTTTTATCCGGTTTGCATGAAACAGCTGGATCCCGACCATGCCTAGACCACAGATCACAGTCTGAGCCGACATCCCACTGCAGTGTCTCTGGAATCTGCAGTGTCACCACCCCCTTCTGACTCTTCCCTGCAAAGTAAAGTCACAGGGACCAATCAGCCAGCCTGACTTCTCACTCCCCTGCCCAGAATCCTTTGTGAGACGAGATGAGTCATAGCTCCGAGAAAAGACACAGCCTGTGTGTGTCTGTCAGCTCCTTTGTCTGTGCGATGCGGAGACTTGCAGGGTAGGACAGACCCCAGGTGTCTCTAAGGGACCCGGGCACCATCGCATGCGTTAGTCCCCTCACATACATATATACTTTTAAATCACCCAAAGAGTAAAAAAGGGCACATACCTCCAAAATGCTTGAAGAAAGAACACACGTTAAATTTGATCTGGCATCGTACGCACAACGCGCTGCAACCACAGACCTGACACATAGTCCTTCCTTTAGTCTGTTTTTTAAGGCTGGGTTTTTAATTGTCACAGAGGATGATTCTCCCACCCTCGTGTGACAGGAAGTTCTATGGCACACCGGATCAAAGTTTAGCTGCAGTGAGCTTTTTATCATGAATCCCAGTTGCCCTGAAAGTCTTTGTAAGCCCAGGGCTCATCACCCCTCAACAGGCTGGCAGCCCTGGCGGCAGAACAGCTCAGTCACTGCCCATAAAGGCAGTGTGGGGAATGAGGTCACTATGTCAGGAACTGGCTGTCAGTGTCAGGCTCTCCAAAGCCGACGGCACAACTGGTGGGAGTCAGCGTTTGTGGCTTTATGTCGATGCTTTGTCTGTGTTTTTCAAATTTAAAAAAAACAAAAACAAATTCTATGTCTAAGATCAGTAAGGGAAGGGGGAAATAAAACAAACCAGTTACGTGTCTGTGCAAAAAATGTCTTGTTCATTGCACCATCTGTGCCAGGCTCATTATGCGCCCACGCTGAACACATCCTACATTTATGTGTATATGTGTTGTATACAAACATATACAAGCATGTGCACGTGTGCGCACACACACACACACCAGACTCCATAGGGCAGAAGTATTCAGAAAACATTCAGCTTTGTATTGACAGATGAACCACCATAATATCCACAGGCAGAAAGGGGAGGAAAGGTTGGCAGAAGACAGAAATGTTAGCCATCATGCAAAACTGGGAGAAAAAGAATAAGGGTGAAATGATTCTGCTGTATTTAAATAGCATCACTCAGTGGTCCCAACATAGTACCCAACGGGCAGCCTTACTCTCTCACCTCAAGACCACACAGACACACCCTCACCAGTGACCCACACTCAGATACCAGATAGATCCAGATGATGTGTGTACGGCAAGGCCACCACATCCTCCTGAACACAGCAGCCTAACTCCAAAGGGAAGCCAGAACTAAAGCCAGTGACTATAAACACAAGAAGGTCCTCACCAGGGGTCTTCCCATTTGCCACCCTTCCTCTGTAGCCCAAGCTGGTCTCCTACTTCTACTTCCTGTAATCCTCCTGCCTCAGCCTCAAAAGTGCAGTGATGGTGAGGATGGTAAACACCAGTCTCCACCTCTGGCAGCTCATCCAGATTGCTGAGTTGGAAGAACTCCTCAGTGGATTACCAGGCTCAGGTCTCGCCATAACTTTGACCTTATGCAATTCCTCTGGTTCGGCCTTTTCTAAGACACATCAAGATAGAATTCAGACACCGTCCAAGCCAGCCACAGCCCTCTGGTGAGTCCCAGTCAACTCCTCCCTGATAGCAATTCCCGGTATGGCCTTGGGAAGCTGTTAAAATGTTCAAGCTCTGTTGGCCTGTCAACACATCTAATAGCTACAAATACACATTAACCTGGTCCCCATGTGCCAGATCGCCTCATCTCTAGTTGCTTGCAGTTCTAGATACCTAGCTAGCATGCTGACTGTGCATGTATTCATTTATTGGTTGATTGATCCGTTTGATTCCAATGTTACAAAACAAGCAAACAAACACAAGCGAGCAAATTCTCCTCCAAAAATACTCACAACTGCTTGTTGTCTGTCATCTGGTTCCTTTCAATCCCTCAGCCCCTATGTGTTTCTTCTTTTACTGACCTGGATCATCAAGCTTACTCTTTCTGTGCTGTGGACACCAGGGTTCTCCTTGCCACACTACTCTGGCTATTTCATGGACTCTGCACCCACTAATCTATGACTGTAATATACATTAGCTATCGTACATCACTGACAATCCCTCCATAGGTATTACTAAACCAGGTAATGCTTTGAATATCATGACTTCATACACTGAAAAAAAAAAAAACCCAACCCTATAGCTTATACCTTTTATGCTTTTTAAGAAACGTGTTGATTGTGAATTTCCTTTCCAATGCACTCTTAACGCTCTCCTCATGGTCAGTCACACTAGATTGAACTTGTGGCTCAGGAGAGGGGCCTTCAGTCGATGCACACCCAAAACTAATCAATTCTCTTTCAATTTTGGCTGGATCCTTGATTATAAATCCACTTGAATCTACCCAATGCATCCATGAAGGTCAGATTTCATTGTCTGGAATCACCTAGGAGACTGGGTATGTCTGTGAGAGGTTTCCAAAGACGCCCAACTGAGGAGACAGGACCACTGAATATGGCAGGCCAGCTGAACACCAGTATTTATCTTTCCCCTTTATGACTACAGATTTGATGTAGCTGCCTTCCTTTTGGTCGCCATGACAATATCATTAGCCCTGGCAACTGAAGCCCCTCCAAGGAAGTAGCAGCTCATTGTACTGCCTTTAACTGCTAAAGATGTCAGTTTCTTCTATGTATATTAAAGGTTAAATCACTGGATAGAGAGAAACTAGAGCTCAAGCGTTCAAAGGGCTAAAAAAAAGTGACAATTAAAGATGTGTCCAAAGCTTCCAATATTTAAACATACACATTTCTATCCTGAGATAGGTCTGCTTTGTTCATAGACACAAGTAGCTAACCCTCACAATGAACCTGAAAGACGAGTTCCTGTTAAAATTCCCACTTTTAAAAGAATCAACCTTCCTTCTTCCAGATGGCACTGAGTGCAAGGCAGGATCCATATCCCAGAGAGTTGGCTCCAGAGTTTGCACTTGATGACAGACAGACACACACACAGAGAGAGAGAGACAGACACACACACACACACACACATACCTCCACTATAATAAAATAACTGTAGAAAATAAAACATTTAAGAAATATATACCTCAAATTTTAAATTAAAATCAAAGCCAGATGGTGACTTAACACATAAGACTAAATCAATGTAGTTAATGCCACAGGTCATATCCCTCTGGCAGCAGATTGCTCTATCCAGATCTAGAGATTCTGACCAGCTGCCCTCTGCTCTCTGATGGTTAACTTTCATTGAATGACCATGCAGAAGAACTCAAAATACCAGTCAACACTATAAATACAAACTTCCCCTGCTGTCCAACTAGCAGCAGGATGAGTTGTATGGTAGGTATCCATTAGCCTATTCAGAAACATAGACAAGAGAGGCTGGGGCAGTAGCTCATGTGAACAAGCAGTTGCCTTGCAAGCGTAAGTCAATCCCCAGAACCCATTTTATTTTTTAAGCTGAGCAAGGTGGTATAGTCTTACTTAATCCTCTGAAGAGGCAGAGACAGAGAGAGCTTTGGACTCACTGACCCACTAGCTTACGTTGTAAACTCGAGACTAATAACAAACCCTGACTCAAAAAAAATGTTTTTTTTTTTTAATTCCATTATGCCTGAGCAATGATACCTGCAGTTGTCCTCCAGTTTTCACAAGTATTCATGCACCTGCGTGCGCTCGCACACACACACATACACACACACACACACACATACACACAAAGAAAAATAACACAGGCAAGAAAAAAATCGCAAGTTTAGACAGCAGTGGACGTGGTGAACAGTCTCTTCCTCTGCCTGCCTTCAGTTCCTTCAGTATCAGCTCTGGTGACAGTGGAGATTTACAAACATCATGCAGAGGATCCCACAGGTGACCAGCTCAGTTGATGAGGTGTAAAAAAGAGGCAGTGCTTGGCACTTGGAGAAGACTTGGCACCTTGACAGAAGACTGAATTGCAGCATGAGTGACAGTCACTCGGAATTGTAATAAACATTTGGATGACTAACGGTCTGGCAAAGTCTTTGGAGCTGCTGCATTTGAAACCATACAGAGCAGTACCTGTCCTCTGAATCAATTAAAAACATCTACTGAGTGCCTAACTGTAACGTTGTAAGGTTACTTGGGATAATTTAAGTATGTGTAAGATAGCATACATAATTGATGGTGTGTACACCCGTGTGTGCTTTTTTCCCACAAGGAAATGAAATAGCTGACTTCTACCTCCTAGAAGTTCAAAATACAGTGGAGAAGAAAAGGTACTCACATCTCAGTACAAAGAAATACAGGGTGGAGTCTGTCAAGGCGAGGCATGGGGAGCCTCCTGAGAGCTCGGGTGAAAAGAACTGGATTTGGAGAATATGTGATTGGTGTCAAAGGAGAGTGGAACTTCTTTTAGAGCCTGACAGGTGAGAGAAGGAAGGTACCCCCACCCTAGACAAAAAGAGGGATTTTTGACGGCTTTGTGTTATAAAGTGTGGTCCTGGAAAGTTCTAGCTCAAAGTGCCGAGCAGCAAATAGACACGGAAGGAAAGGACAGATGATCTGGAGACAGGAAGCATGAGCCAAGATGTGGAGTTACTCAGGGCCGGGAGGTAGGGGATAAGCCTCCTGGGGATGAGCATTCCCTCTGAGAAGTAAAGATCAGACAGAAAGGGTGGTATAAGGTCAGGGTAAGAGCACCTAACGGGGTCAGAAAAGGATTCACCTTATAGTTGCAGAGACTTCCAGTCAGTGTTTGTTGAAGCCATTCGTTAGGTTTTATCCCTTGGAAGCCTTTCACCTACATGAACCTAAACTCTTAAAACAAAATCATTGCTAAGCGTTGGACAACTGGCTAAAGATAGGTTGATACACTCAAAAAGGCTTTCCTAGGGACATCTTTGTTTCCCTTACCACCCAGGATTCTTCCATGCCAACACTCTCATGCAAGACTATTCCAATAGGCTGGAAAGAAAATCCCTAGTCTACAATAGTAGTCTTGTTCAAGTCGAGTATTCACTCAGTGCAGTACACAAGACACAGTGCTTGTTGCTTGTTGCTAAAGTTAACATGAGGTAGGTTGTACCCGCCGCCATGTTTGTACCACCTACCAAAGCCAGAACAGTAGTTAGCATTTATCTTCAATTTCCCTTTGGGGGTTTCGGTTACAGTCATTCATAATCTGAAGAGAGGAAGTGGAAAATTCCAGAAATTAATGATTTGTAAGTTTTCTACCTCAGGCTGTTTTGTATCATGTGATGATGTGTTCACCCACGTTGTGAATCGTCTCTCCGTCCAGTGTTTCCACTCTGTATATATATTACCTGCCTGCTAAGCACTTAACAGGGGTCTCTGTTACCAAGGTAATGGATTTTAGACTATAGTCTTGTGTTCAAACCTTGTTTACTTAATAAGCACCCTAAAACCAAGAATAGTAGTGACTTTTTTTTTTTTTAGATGTGTTAAAGAAAGGCTGTAAATTGCTTTCCTTGGGTGGAAATACATTAAGATTTTTGAAAGAACCTATAACTGTCCAATCATTGTTGATAACATATTGTATATATTTTATAAATTAAATTTTATCACAGGTAACGTGGAGAAAACATACAAAGGTACCAATCATGTGAATAGCTTCAATCATCCACTGGGGATCTTCAAAAAAATTCTTCCCTAGATAAGGGGAATCCATTACATTTGTTGACTAAAACTATTATCTGGGGTTTGGTTTGCTGCATACCCTCACGTTACACACAGGTTACTCACCCAGACTTAGTGATGACCTACCTTCCTGTCGTTGACTTCTAGTTGAGTCCCACTATGGTAAGACAATTATTTTGGATAATCTTCTCCCCCTTGTTTTTGGTTTGTTTTAATTTTGAGTTTATTATCGGCAGTCCTTGTGAGTGTTCCCTGAAGACTTGAAAGGAGGGTGCATCCTACTGTGCGGAGGAGAAATCTCAGAGAAGTCAATGTGATCTTAGTAGGCTGACGATGTCCTTTGGTTTCCTACATCCTTTCTGGTTTTCTGTCCACTCATTCTTGCCTTCACAGAGGGAGAGTCATACTGTCGTCCAAATCAGGACCATCCCTTTCCTCCTTTCAGCTTTATCCACACTTATGAGTATATATGTAAAAACTTGATAAACATTCAGTTTCTCTGTATAATGTTCCTTCATAACTTTTCTTACCATGAAGTCTGCTTTTTCTCACACAATCATAATCAATTCAGCTGTTTGTTAATGTTTGCAGTGTATTTTTAAAAATCTGATGCTTTACAATTACTTATATCTTTATATTTAAAAGGCATTACTTATACATGGTGTATTCAGTCATTTAAGAACACCCTGATGATGTCTATGAACTGCTAAGTAGATAATTAATATTTAATGTAATTAATTATATGATGGGATTTAGATAAACTATTTATTACTTTGTTTTTCCCCCTGATTTTATTACACCTTTTTTTTTCCTTTCCTATTTTTATTTGGGTATTTGGAATGTTTTTATTATTTTATTTACAGAGTTTTTGCTATATTTTGGTATAGTACGTTTAGTTGTTACTCTCGACATTTTAATATATGCACTTAATTTTAACAGCGAAATGTTTGGCCTCAGGTTGGTGATGTTATTTTAGTGTGGACGCTTTAGGAGGAAAGGCCTGGCAGAAGTCTCCCTGGGTGGGTCCTTGAGGATGTATTCTCTCTGTCTACTTTCTGTCTTGCTCACTGTTTTGCGTGCAGCCCTGAGATAAGGAGCCCTCCTCCACCATCATGATGTACAAATGATTGGGGCCCTGTAACCACGAGCCAAATTCTCTAAAACCGTGAGCCAAAATGAGTCTTTTCTTCCTTATGTTTTGTCTCTGTCAGGTATTATCTCACACCAACGGCAAAAAGACTACAAGACCTTGTACACTTAAAACTGACATTTCACTCCTTTGAATGGTGAAGCTCTCCAGCATGCAGATCCCTTTCCTCTTTATGCTGTGGTTGCCACGAGCATTCAACGTACATAAGGAAGACCGTATTCATCACACAATGTGTGCTTCCTACTGATGAGTCACATGTTAAGGAGCCCAAGAACAACTGTATTTACAAAATACCTGCTACTGTTGTGTTCGTTTTCTTTTCATGATATCCTGTACTATTTTCTGTCGTCGATGTGTCTCCTAGCACAAGTTTTCCCTTAGTGAGTCATTTTGTTCTCTCAGAATCTAAGAACATCATGTTTGGAGGGTATGAATATCTCATTCCAGCCTCTGTGGTTTCCAATGAAAAATTCACGAGCATGGCATTCAGCTTGTTTTATTACATACAGTGCTTCGTTTTCTATTAGTAGTTTGTAAGGTTGATTTTGTATTGTTTCGAACCCAGGGTTTCTTGAAATTTTCCCATTCACAGACTTTTGCATATAAAACATTTTTATATGACCCTAGATATATAAAATAAGTATACAAGTCAAACATGTCCTGATAATAAGTTGTTAATCAATTTATTGTAGGGGTTGAGGCAATGGCCTACTGGTTAAGAGCACTAGCTGCTCTTCCAGAGGACCCAGATTTGATTCCCAGACCCTACAAAGCTGTCCACAATCATAACTGTCTATAAATCCAGATCCAGGGCATCTGACACTCTCTCCTGTCCTTGGTAGGCACAGTGCATTGACATGCATGCAGGTAAAACACCTGTATGTGTTAAATTTGATAATAATAATAATAACAACAATAACAATAAACTCAAAGAAATTTATTTTAATGGAATTATTTGGTATACATGTAATTTTTGATTATTAAGATTAAAACAAATTTGCATACTATTGAGATTGATGTGCTCACTGTTTTTTTTTTTTAAATGAAGAATTAAGTACCAGTTTAAGAAATTGGACTTTAAGTGGTTTATCAAGGGGTCTAGTCCAGATTTCCTTGAGTTCTCCTGTTTGTGTTTGTTCAGCTTCTTGAATCTTAAAGTTTATATGTTTTATCAAATTTAATTTTTGTGTATTTTTTTCCTGCCGGTTACACTATTCTGTCCAAAATGGTGGCCATTTGTTATGTTATCCTACACATCTGTGATGCTCTACTTACTTTTTGAATGTTTTTTATCTCTTTGGGTAAGCCGGGATAGTTTCTATCTATTTTCATATCCACAATCTTTTCCATTAACCACACTAGCACTGGGTTCATCCACACATTTCTAATTTTGATTATTATATAATCTCCACTTTGTTCTATTCCCACAGTTCTGGACAGTGGTTGTGACAGTTGAGTCTTAATCTGAAAAATCCAGTATCTGTAGCCCTTCCATGACTGTAACTGTCCACTGTCGCTTCCTATGTGAACCAAGGTCACCATGACATCCTCAGAGAACAAAGGGAACAGAGACTGAAGGAAAGGCCATCCATAGACTGTCCCATCCAGGCATCTATCCCATCTGCAGTATCGATTATCATAAGACTCTGAGCATTTAAATCCCTAGAGTAGTATTGAATTCAGACCATATTTTTAAAAGTTGATGGTCAACATGGTTAAGTTCAGGGTGAGAAGTCCCAGCCACCTCACTGGTGTGACTAGAAAGTCAGTTCAGGGCTAAAGGCCATTAGAATGCTGTTGATAGTCTATCCATTGTGTATACACCATCCCATGGTCTGTCCAAGGCCTGTGCCATGGGCCTAGCTCATGTTTCAGCTCTCAGAGTAGAGTAACTGCATGTTGTAGAGTCTGAGCCAAGTGAGCACAGTGCAGAACTGAGGCCAGCCAGATACTCCCTGTAACTGCATCCCAGTCTGGTGCCAAGTGATGAGAGAAAAGAGGGAAGAAATAAACGATGTATTTCACTGGCACCATAGTTCCTTGTATCATAAGAAGTGATAATCAGACTTTTTAAAATTAATTTGGTATATTTTAAATTTTATGTACATTGGTCTTTCGCCTGCATATATGTCTGTATGAAGGTATCAGATCCCTGGTACAGGAGTTATAGACAGTTGTGAGCTGCCATGTAGATGCTGGGAAATGAACCCAGGTCCTACTGGAAGAGCAGCCAGGGAGGGAGGGCTCTTAACAGCTGGGCCACCCCTTCAGCCCCAACGATTAGTTTCAATTGTCAACTTGACACAACCTGGAATCACCTGAGAGTTTTAATAAGGGATTAACTAGATCAGATTGGCCTGTGGGCACGTCTGTGGGGAATGGTCTCGACTGGTCATTGACGTAGGAAGATCCAGTCCACTGGGAGAGGCACCATTTTATGGACTGGGTCTTGAACTGTTTAAGAGAGTGGGGAACTAGTTGGGAACAAGCAAGTGAGCATTTGCTGTTCTGTCTGCTCATGGCTGTGGGTGTGCAATGTCAGAAGATCCAAAGTTACCACCTCTGTGACTTCCCTTCAGTGATGGAATCTGGAATTGTAAACCAAAGGAGTCCTTTCCTTCTTAAGGCCAAGGTCTTTTATCTTATCATAGCAACAGAAAGGAAACAAAGACCCCGTCTTCCACACAGACTTAAGTGCCTTTAACAAGTCTGACTAACAATGTGAGGAAAACACACACAGAGACAGACACAGACACAGACACACACACACACACACACACACACACACACACAGAAGAACATAAGACACAGCTCGAGCTCCTCTCTGTTCAAAGGCAGTCATCTCCTTTCCTGGTGTTCAGGTGTGAACGTGTAGGATCTGCTTGAAGATCACTCTGTCTACACCAGTGTGTCCTCTGGGTTTTTTACCTTGGAGTCTGCTCTTGATGGAAAAACACTACACACAAAACATACACTGGCTGGGCTGTGTTTCAAACTTTGATTCTCTACCCAACCCCCTCGTGCTCACAACCACGCACTTTTCAGAGTCCTGGGACAGTCCTGGCACACATTTTGTCCAGGTTTACAGCTGTGCTCAGTCACAAGGACCGAGCACAGTGAGCTTGCTCCACCTCTCTTGGAAACTGAATCTGCAGGAACTCCTCATTGCTTCAGATGGCCCTGTTACCACCGAGGGAGGTGTGCTCGTCTTGGCCTTTATTTACAATGAAGGTTGACTTTGACTTAGGGCTGGCATGGCTGAGAGCTCATTTTTGTCTGTTAAATTCTGTGTCCGTTTTCAAAAGACTCCACTGCAGTTCACCTCTTTCCCACATACCAAATGCTTCTTTCCCCGCCTCCGTGATGATCGTGGAGAGTCAAGGCTAACTAAACGTTACCTGCTCCACTGTGGCTCTGGCTTCTTTAGCACAATGTGTCCCTTGGAGTAACTGATGAGGAGGCTAAACTGATGGACAGTATGCCAGCCGCCCTTTCGCCAAGCCCATTCTGGCACAGCACGAGTGAGCTTTGTCATCAGTAGTCAATACACACGGAGAGATCAGGCTGCCACAAACCATATCATGTCATTAGTCACATCTGTAATTATGGAGCCCATCACTTCCCATTTTAAACTCTGCCTTTCATCTACAGGGCATCGGGAAGAGTCATGTGTGCCTTCAAACACTCCCACCTTCTCATTGGCTGAGGCCAAGTAGAGGAGAAACAGGTAGGTGCCTAGACTTTCTCCTGAGGATTTCTAGTTCTTCTGCCTCAAGTTATTGCTACTGTGACCTGCCAATCACTCAAAGATGCTTCACATATAAGTTAGATTTCTTCAGTCCACCAACTCAAGAAATTCCATCCTGCCAGTGGGTGGTGGGTGCATGCCTTTAATCCCAGCACTTAGGAGACAGGGGCAGGTTGATCTCTGAGTTTGAGGCCAGCCTGGTCTAGAGTGAATTCCAGAACAGCCAGGGCTATACAAAAAAACCCTGTCAAAAAAAAAAAAAAAAAAAAAAACCACACACACACACACACACATATACACACACAAAAAACAAACCAATTCCATCCAAGCTTAACCTTCAAACCTTACATCACAACAGTGACATTTGTATGCGTAAACCACAAACCCCAAATTCTAATGGCCTTCCCATTGGTGCATATGACCCACTAGTGCTCTAAAAAGGGATCCACAAAGGCCATGTTCACGTCACATATGTGAAGTACTTTTTATAACAGGACGGTGAAATGCCTGTGGACCAGGAGCTTCGTGTAGACAGTAGATTTAAGTCAGCGAGTGAAATGAAAAGTTACACAGGGAGCACATACAGGGAGCCCACGAAGCTCTGCAGAAAGGTTGTGTGTAAGAGATAAACTTTCTTACTCCAACGGAAGGGAATTTTCCAGATCCATCTACAAGCATGTCACAGCAGGGACAGAGGAAGGCAGAGCAGACAGGAGCTCTGGCGGCTCTTTACCGAGGCCACCTGTGGTCAGCAAGAGTCCCACAAACACTTTTTGAAAAGATTATTTTCCTGTTTTTTGTGCCTGTGTGTGAGGTTGCATGAGTTTATGTGTACCGTGTACATGCTGGTGCCTAAAATAGGGACACAGAGGATGGCAGAGCCCCGAACTAAAGTTATGGTGGTTGTAAGTTGACTGATGGGAAGGTGGGTGCTGGGAACTGAACCTAGGCCATCTGAGAGAACAGTGAGCATTGAGATAGCTCTCCAGTCTGTCAAACACTTTTCTTGTACGAATGTGATGACCACTTTTCCTTGGGCATGCTTCTGCTATAAATATTTAACACTCTTGAAGTTTGCTGAGGGACAGTGACGAAACCCAGCTCAGGAAATGGGGCCTGGAGCTTTCTCAGTTAAATAAAATGAAGTCAGCCTGTTCAAGACAGCGGGGCTCCTGGAATCACTCAGACCAACTGAGAAACTGTCACATTGCTGATCACCCTGTGGCTAAGGGATCTTGCACAAACTCTGTCTGCACATCACTGGTAGAAATTCGGTGAACCAAGGTTATGTCTGAAGTACCATCCATAACACCATTTACTGATGCTTGTGGGATTGTGATGTGAGCAAAAACTCATCTCTAATTCCAAGTCGGGAGAAGTTTGGGTGAAATGTATGTGCATATGCACATGTATACATGGACACACATGCCCATCAAATACACACAGCTCCCACACCATATCACATACACACACAAACACACACAAACTCACAGCATACATATACACAACTCACACCACACACACACAGAACTCACATACTGCAAACACATCAGACATACACACACACATATCCTCACACACACACAACTCACACACCACACATACACACACCCAAAATTCACATTTCACACACAAAACCTTCACATACATCCCTCACATACACACCCCTCACACACATAACTCATACCACACACACACACCCTCATACACCACATACACACAACTCATCCCCCCACACACGTACTACACACATATTCCTCACACACACACACACATCTATCCCACACCACACACACATTCTCACACACAAACACACATTCCTCACACATCACACACACACACACACACACATCACACACACACACACATCACACACACACACCTCACACATCACACACACACATCTCACAACCCCACATACACACCACACATACATATCACACACACACACACACACACACACACACACACCACGAGAAATTCAAGAACCAACATCAGCATGGAAAACACCTTTACTGGGCTAAAAGTAATGTGGCACTTAATTCTGCAAGGTGACTGGTCATTGATCTGCAACCTTGGCCTGATCAGAACTATGGCCACCAGTCAATAGTTCCCCAACACCAGATACATCAAGTTAAGATCTAAGAGCTGCAGACCTACATATTTCAAGATCAGAGTTAATAGGAACTAGGACTGAGTGCAGAGCATACTGAATTCTCATAGTAAATGTGTGTAAATACTGAATAGCTATAATTCTAAATACATAAATCCCAGCCACAGACGTTATGGGTAAGTATCATATTAGATGTTTTTTCTTCCTAATTTTACCTTTTGAGTCTTTCTTTGCTGAACATCAGCCACCCCAAGTTCTTAACGTCAGTCATTTCAAGCGGCCCATACATTGATGGAGAGACCACAATGACCCGTGCCCACTAGTAAGTTTTTCTGTTACCTTCTCCAAAATCAGCATGTCTGCCACATTCTTATTTCATAATAATGGAGTCAGTCCTCTCAGGGATAACAAAACTGCCCCCCCTTAAAGTCCCACACCTCATAAAAGACTTGTTTTCAGAACAAAGGCTGACGAAGAAGGACATTATCCCCAGTGGGATCCTCTATCCTATTTCTCTATGCTAGAATCAAAACACCCTTGCCTAATGGTTTAGTCATGTGCACTTCATTACTGTACATGTGAGGATGTTCTGCTTCCTTATGGTATACTATTGGCCTTTTATCCCTCCACATCAGCCTACGGAAAAAAAAAGGAGGGAGAGAGAGAGAGAGAGAGAGAGAGAGAGAGAGAGAGAGAGAGAGAGAGAATGAATCCCTAGTAACAAAGATCCTCTTGATAATCCTCTTGATAAATTGGCTCTGGGCCACAAAGTGGTCCAAGAAAAAGAGTTGTTTTTTTCATCGATAGAACTGTTGTACTAGAGGTGGCAGGATTTCTGTCTCCTGAGCTGTCCTGTGCTGGCCACCTGGGAGCCAAACTAGAACTTCTCAAATTCTGGTGGATCGATCTGTGATGTGTGGACAATTATCTCACCAGTGACAGTGGAAAGAGGATCCCTTAGGACAATGTAAAAAGTTTCCATAAGGTAAGTTGTGTGTGTGTATACATATACATACATATATATATATATATATATATATATATATATATATATATGCATACATATATATATATATATATATGTGTGTGTGTGTGTGTGTGTGTGTACATATACATATATATGTGTGTGTGTACATATACATATATATGTATGTGTGTGTGTATATATGTGTGTGTGTTTGTGTGCATGTGTGCGTGTGTGTGTGTGTGTGTGTGTATACCATAGTATGTGAGTGGAAAGCAGAGTACCCTTCTCCTACCATGTGGTCCTAGGAATCAAACCCATGTCACCAGGCTTGGTAGCAGGTGACTACTCACTTAATAATCTTAGTAGCATCTATTGCCACCCTAGTAGCATCTATTTTTAATGCCAAGTTTCTGTTTTGAAACCTTAATGCCGTCCTCTTTTTAATCCAACCAGACACGTAATTTAGCTTATTATCTTTTCAATGCATCATTTTTATTTCATGTGCATTGGACCCTCTGGAACCAGAGCTCCAGACAGTTGTGAGCGGCCGTGTGGGAGCTGCAGATTGAGCCTGGGTCCTCTTGAAGAATAGCCATTGCTCTTAACTGCTGAGCCACTTCTCCAACTCCTATATTTGAACCCATGACTAGTTAGAAGCCAATGTGTGGTCTCTCACCTCTATGAGGGCATCCTCCAAAGAAACCATTGCTGGAAGAGATTGGACAGAGTCACCTGCCTGTCAGTGATCTAAATATATGGGCACCAACTGCATCCTTTTATTTCTTCCTAAAAGAGTATCACTGGGTAGCCTAGATTGGCTTCTCACTCACACCCCTCTTACCTCTACCTCCCAAGTGCTATGATTATACCTGTATCTTACCATACTCAGCTTGCATCCCCACCACAATCACCACCACTACCACCACCACCACCACTACCACCATCATCATCATTTTGGTTTTCAAGCCAGGGTCTCTTTGTATAGCCCTGGCTGTCCTAGAACTAGCTCTGTAGACCAGGGGCTGGCCTCGAACTCACAGAGATCTGCCTGCCTCTGCCTCCCAAATGCTGTGATTAAAGGTATATACCACCACTGCTCCAGCTTGCAACCTTATTTAGGATCCAACAAAAACATGGCTATCACATGAGAACAGGTAACAAAATTCCCTAACTATATCAGAAAGATATTCTTTCTGAGCAACCACCAGAGCTGAAAGAACAGATAACTCCTAACCCATCTCAGGTAAAGATATCTCAGGAAGGCTAAAGAATCTGGTTATTTTAGCAATGAAATACAAACGGGGTTATTTACTGAACCGCTATCTCATGCCAGGCACTGTACAGAGGTCACCTAACTTAATGTCACTCACTCTGTGATGTAAATGCTGATGTAAATATAGACAGTTACTTGTTATATGCCTCCAAGCAAGTAAATGGCACATCTAGTCTTACTCAAGTGTGACTCCGCCCATATCCCAAACTCATGTCTCAGTACACTGAGAACATGCTCAACATGCAAGCACAGTGAACGGTCAAGAAAGACAAAGATGTGAAGAACTGCTTTGATTACTAATCAATCATAACACCCCCTTCCTTTTTTCCCCTAATTTCAAATGGCAAGACTACAAATGCTTAGGTGAACTGAAAGAAGAATAGATAGAGGGTAGTGCCATGACATCATAGGGAAACTCAACAGACAACACATCTAAGACGTCACAAAACACTTGCATTTTGTGTTTCTGAGATCAGAAATAGCTTTTGTTAAGTATTTCAAATAAAACACCCACTTTAAAAAAAAAATCTATGCTACATATATCAGAATCTTGTTGGCAGTTAGTGCTGGTCTCGATGTTTTGAGGACAAAAGAAAGACCAAGACACAGCACTCTTGACCAATGAGGAACAAACTTCCAACCCAGGAAAGTACATACAAAAGAACTATAATTGACAAAGACAGGACCCATGGGACCGGTGTTATAGCATTATGAAATAAATACATCCTCGCTATACTGATATAAATAAAAGCAGCTCCAAATAGAAAAGCACTTGACATATGAAAAGCACTTAAATATGTAAAATATAGCATACGTAAGGAGATTCTAGGTCACAGGGTTCTGAAGATGGGTTCTTTCCAAACAGAACAACTGAATATTGATTGGCAGCCCAATTACAAAGAATGCAGCCACTTGCAAAATCCGTTCTCATTGTCAAGTTCTTTTCCAAACGTGTCTTTTCAGGCCATTCATCCAACAATAACAACAGCAGCAACAACAACAAAAATTCCTTCTTCACAAACAAAACAGGGCTTTCAAACTAGCTCCTGTCTCAGTGATTAAGACTCTGGATTGGTGCAATGCAAGTTTGTTTACATCATATCAGAAATATCTTAGCAGCACAGATACAGATCCTCTTATGGGGATAATCAGTGTCACTTAAAAATCATTTTTGTCCCATGCATGGTGCCATAGGACTATAGTCTGAGCACTTGAAAGACTGAAGCAGGAGGATTGCAAGTTTGGACTACATAATAAAAACGGAACACACAAACAATCAAAAATACATTTTGTGAGTGAAGTTCCCAAATGTGACCTTTGGATGTCACAATAAAAGTCCACATAAAAGCCACCATGATTGTCTCAGTGGGGGGACAGCCGATTTCTACTGCCTACCATTGTAATGTAAAGGAACTGACTGTACAGAAATGACCCAGGTGGGTACTCTGCCCCTCAGTTCCTTGCCCACACCTGGGGTGGTGACAGCAGGAGGAAGAGGAGGAAGAAGAGAAGGAGGAGGAGGAAGAGGAGTTGTTATTGTGGAAATACCTATCTAAAAACAGCACGTGACCCAGAGCTACACCCAAGAACTTCAGAATTGGTATTTTTGTCTGGCCCCCAAGGCTTTAATACTCCTGACATTCTGCCTTCCAGATTCCCCACACTTATCCTTTAATTCTCTCTTTTCACTTTTGCATTTTCCAAAAAGCACTGACTATTACAACTAACCCCCTTTTGTAAACATAGGGCAAGGGCTGAGACTTGTTTCTAATGGGGAATTTGTCATGAAAGGCATTTTTAAAGTCTTGAACGACTCAAATTATCTACAGTCACATTTTTTTTTCCTCCAGACAGCCCTGAAGGATCACGTTTGGGGAGACTTTACAGAGCAGAAGCATTAACAAGCATACATTATTTCTGAGCAAAAACCCAGCGCTAAGCTACTGGGTTCACTTGGTAATAATAGTGGGGAAGGAGAAACAGGACAATGCTGCCCTTACGATTCATCTCCCAGAATCAAGCTTCAGATCAATCACAAGTCACTCACTGTGGAACCTGTCACCAGACATAATGGTTCACACCAGTTGGAACTTGCAGGAACTAACTCCCCCTGAAGAGGGTTTTCAAGATAGTTAAGAACCCTGCAAAATGCAGTATAAGCAACACCACCTTTCCTAGCCTTTTATTTCACTCTGTCTTTACCATATTATTTTTGCATACCTTAAAAGGGCTGGATGGGCTGTATAATACATATTTTTGCTATGTCAAATGGGACCCACCAGTCATACAAAAATCAAAAGTTTGAATTTTGTCAGTTGATTAAGGAAAACCAGTCAGCCTATAGGATAAAATAGGACGTGCCTGCCTGTGATGATAAATACATATTGTTTCTCAAGCTTAAAGCAAAGGAGACTGTGTAGCCTGCACAGGGGTGGATGTTAAGAAAAATCCCACTTTTACTCACTGTAGTTTGTATTGCATAGGGTGCAATCTTACATAAGCTCTGAATTATTAATGAACCTCAAAAGTCTTTAAATTAGCAAAGCATGTCTGATATTTGGAACTACAACTGTCCTCTCCCCAGGGAAAGGCAGGTTACAGAACATTAACGTGTTTATAATGAAGAAATGCCAATCTTGCCAACAGGTGGATTTTTTTCTCTCCAGGTCCCTGCATTTTGCTTTGTTTTAGACAAAGGACTCCAAGCCTGCATAGCTCAAGGGCCTCTCCACTCCTCGTCTAAGAACCTGCTGTCTGGTTCCAGCATCTCTACCACTTGCGAGAACCAACACGTTGGAAAGAGGCACATCTCGCAAGACGGTACTCTTGCCACAGTATTTTGAATTTGTTATTTAAAAAGCCAGCTTTTTAAACAATCCCTCTACTTCTCTTTAGTAAGAGCTATATTTTCAAAGACATAATAAACAGAGTGAAAATCAACCAGGCTTTAAAGTCTGTAAATACATACAGGGGAAGAATGATGCACAGCAGAACCTTCTACCGACTGCTTATGGCTCTGGATTTCCTGAGGTGATGATGGTCCCGCTGAATAATCAACTAGCTTCCGAGACACGCCTGTGACCTGATCTCAGATAAACTGGGCAACTGGCAGAGATCACCATGCTCTGCAGGGGCGGAAAAAGCCATTCCTTGTTGCTGAGGTGGTTTTATTCTGTTCATTCATTTAAAGACTTACATCATTTTTATGAACAGTTTGCAAGGTGAATACAAGATGCCAATACAGCAGCTGGGTCCAAATGCTCATACACTTCTCACTGGAGCTAGGATGAACCCGATCATCTAGTGCAGCTTTTCCCACTAGCTAGGGACACCACCAATGTAGATGCTGCCGTGACCGTCATAGGGTACCAGTTTATTACCGACATATCTAACAAAACATTCCCAGGCTCCCTGAACAGATCCTGGAGAGGATCTGAGTCATGGTGTCACAGAGAACCAGGGTCAGGGCTTAGGGGTTTGGCTCCTGTGTCTCTGTCACCAATGTCCCCATGTTTCACAAACCACCCATCCACAGCTCTCACTTTTGCCATCTGTAAACACAGCTTCCCTTTTTAGATTCAAGTTTGAACAGTTAGAGCATTGTTCAGTCGATCATTCTGAAGCAGTCAGATATTCTGTTCAATTAATGAAAAACCCGGTAGGATAATTATCAGGATATAAACTGGCTGATCTCAAGGAATCAAAACCGAGCAAAACTGGCACTGTCTGAAACCCCCTCAATGGTTATCATAAACACTCATCATACAAAATACTTTTAAAAGTAATCAATGCCAAAATAGTCTCCAGATAGGAACAAGTTTGCTTACCCAACACAAATGCACTTTCATATACCATTTACCCACCAAGAGATACTGTCACTGATGCCAGAAATCAAATGACTTGACTCTATGCAGAATGAATAACATGGAGGTTTATCTTTTTTTTTTTAAATATGCTTGAGAGGCTATATGCCACGTCTGCACGTGTTATCTGGAATACACGAAAGCACATATAAAAGAACAAATGAAGGCATCTGTAAAACTTCCTCACGTGTTACAGTCAGTAATTAACGC
The DNA here is from genome assembly GCF_011762505.2 of Arvicanthis niloticus. Lineage (NCBI taxonomy): Eukaryota > Metazoa > Chordata > Mammalia > Rodentia > Muridae > Arvicanthis > Arvicanthis niloticus. The sequence continues at coordinate 37,402,415 of NC_047673.1, forward strand.
CGAGAGAAAGGAAAGCACTCTAAACTGCAGTCTTTTGGAGGCTGGAGCTCATAATCCCCAAAGATTCAGAAGCATTACCTCATTGCAGCCTTGAGACAAGCTGAGCATTCACTCTGGGTCTTACCCAGCATCCACCGGTTCACACAAAGACAACAGAGGCGTGACCAATCACATTGTGGCTAGCAGGCACTGTTTCAAAGCCCTCTCCCAATATTACCCATTGACATGCTCGCTGGCAGCCTGCTGAACTTGTCGTCATGGCAACACATCCCAGCTGCTCACCGAGGCTTGTTATATTACTTTTTCTTTTCACCACTCACTTAGCTAATTAAAATTTTAAAACTATGTTTTGCATGTTGGACGCAAATTGAAACAATGCAGGGTCCTTCTCCTTCCTCCCTACCCCCTTTTTTTCTTCAATGGAGCTTTAAAAAATGCTGGGAAAAGCTAACTGAAGGACACTCCCATGAAGTCCCAATATAACCAATCAATGGAGAGATTGCATGGAGCTGTAGCCAGATGGAATTTGTCGCTAAACCTAACCTGCAGCAAAGCAAAACCAAACCATGAACATCGCTAACGACGCTCTTCCTGTTTTGAAATCTGTAAGCCAATTTGGCATAGATTATTTATGTTGCAATATTCGCATTGTTCTTGGTCGAAATGTTCTCTTAAATGTTGTTTAAACATGATTCTAATTTAAAACAGCTTTACCCAGAATTCCATAATGCAAGCAGAGTAAATAAATAAATAAATAAATAAACAAGCACAGAGAGAGGGTGGGGGTGGGAGGACTGCCAATATGACAATTGCTTAGAGAAGTTCTGGCAAAAATCACCATGCTGGCGACCTATCACAAGGGTTCCATTTGACCACGAAACTCTACCAAGGCTGCAGCCCTGCGGCTGAGAACCCGTGGAAAGAAATGCCAGCTTTTGTTTACCAAAGCAAAGAGAAAAAAAAAAAATCCAACATTCCAAACTGCTTCAAGGATGATGGCTCCTCCCTTCCGTCGGTCGTCTTTCTGAAAATTCCCTCTGCGTCCTGAGCCAAACCTTTGTCAGTGGGGATGATACCAAAGACATCTTTGAAGGTAAACATCTTAAATTTGAAGGTATCTGAGCCTGTCACCGACACAATTCGCCCTGAGCAGGGTTGAATGTGCAGAGACAACAAACATCGAAGTTCAGAAGGTGCAAGTGTTATTGCAAATGAGGAAAGTCTGCACTGATTTCAGTCAAATGAGAAAAGCGGGAGAGCTGTTCCCTGGGAACAGTGGCTTGGATTCTCTTTCCCCCATGTTTGGCTGTTCATGTTTCTCAGTGTGAAATAACCCACAATGGGCAGGTTTGTAGCCCCAGAGTAACACAAAATAAATATCTAATCAGGAAAAACTGTGGCCTGAGGTGGGGGATGTGGGGGTCTCGGACCTGGTGGGGGGTGGGAGGAGGGAGGGAGAGAGACGAACTCGAAGAACCCTCTGTGGTCCTGCCCACATCCCTGAAAGTCTACTTCCAAGTACCGAAGAAGCCCCGCCCACTGACATAGTCAAGGACACTCACTGTACCAGAATCTACTTTGTCCTCTGCTAGGAGTGAGGGAGGAACACAGGATGGGAAATCGAGGCAGAGATGACTGCTGGAGCCATCTTAGCTAGCGATGGTGAAGGCTGTTTTCTTCCTTCCAGGCTTCGAGTTCTCGAGCTAACAGAAGGAGCACGTAGGATGGATTTCTCAGTTAACCATGGTAGAGTGCAAACAGACCCTCCCAACTCCCACCCAGATGACAGTATGAGGGATTTTAAAGGGAGAAGAAAACAAAAGAGTAGATGAAAGCAGCCAAAGCCGAAGCCGTCAAATAACATTGGATGTTGGGGAGCAGATGGATGAGAAGGGATGAGCACTTTAAGCATTACAAGTGGAGACACCGACCGTGGGTGGCGGTGTGGGCATGGCGCTTCTGAGATGACTCTGTGTGTATGGTGAAACCAAGAAAGCTAGTAAACACCTTGTGGGAAAAGAATATAGATTGGGAAGGAGAGGCCTATTGCGTTCAGATTTAATCTCTAAATCCTAGGAACATTTGTGTCTGTGTTCACCTATCTTACCAGCTCTGTCTGCTGAAAATCCTCAAGTAAAAAAAAGTCATGATGAACAACACAGCATTCACCATCTAGGGTCTTCAACAGTCTCTACTATAAGAAACCAGGCGTTCTCTGAGAAATAACTGATTCCCACATATAGGTGGAAAGTACAGAAAGAGTGTAAGTGAACCTGGGACTTTATGTACCAAAACCAAGGGCAAGGGAAAAAAAATCTGGCAGGACCAACTGAAGAGGGTATCTATGACTGCGAAGAGAACGAACATAAACAAGATTCCCTCAAAAGACTCGGTATCTTGAAATAAAAAGAACCTGTAACTCCACTGTGGTGTAAAAAAATAAACAAGACATCATGGGCTGGGCTGAAATGGACAGCCCATTAAAAAATAAACCCACAGCAATTTCCAACTTTAGATGAAACTGTGCAATTAAAGCATCCCACTGGAGACCAGCATTGTAGTGAGAGCAACTTAGGCAGGAATCACCCATGGATACGTGGTCGGAGCATAAGGTGAAAGACAGTCAGAGAACAAGCCATTTGACAGTCTCAAGACAACCACAGATTTCCGTTTTATACAAAGGGGAAAGAAGGGAGAAAGCAAGCCAACAGCAGCATCAAATGATCACAATTACCGCTGGGGAAACAAAGAGCCTCCTCAGCCTTCCCCAGCTATGCACCAAAAACTATGTAGCATGGTCTTTGTGGTGGCCTTATTTTAAAAGTGTTTATTCTAAGCCTAGTCATGAGATAATCACATGGCTTCAAACTAAGGGGGCATTCTATGCAATGACTGATATGTTATGTCCAAAAGGTCAGAATAACAAAAGACAAATGAAAATGGAAGTTAGCTATTAAAAGATTACCAACGTGCAAGTGAATACAACATAGAACCCCCAGAGATTAGACTCTCTTTTAACTAGAGGACATTGGGATAACAGGAAATTTTATATTTGGACTTCATAGTGGCATATATGTATTAGAACAGTATTTACTTTCTGACTTTGGTTGTTCACGGTTTCACTATGTAAAATAACGTCCTTGTCCTTGGGAAATGTACCACTGAAACATGGGTGGGTAGTGATGAAGTTTGCAACTGCTATCAAGCAGGAAGAGAAAGAGCCCACCAATCCCACCATATGTCAACAATAAATTGAGCTGAGCTGTATACTGGTACCCGTTTGATTTACATTGTTACTTTTGTTGCAAGAAGTAAAACAACAAAGGAGAAGAAACTGTCAGCAAGCCTCTAGAATTTAGGTTTCTTTAAAAGTGAGGTGTGAGCTGGGACTGAGAACCATATCATGATTGCAAAAAAAAAAAAAAAAAAAAAACAAAAACAAAAAAACCCGTGTGTGTGTGCGTGCGCGTGCGTGGCGCAGGCTTCCATGGCCTCCCATGAGGAGGCCAGAGAGAGACATCTGCTGTCCTCATCTATCCTTTGTCTTTGCCTCAAGATAGGGTGTCTCGCTGAATCACACGCTCACTGTTTTACTAGACTGGCCAGCAAGCTCTCTGGCCCATCTCCCCCTCTCAATGCTGAAGTCACAGGCATGTGAAGCGTTTTATGCAGGTGTTGGAGATTTGGATTCAAGTCTTTATGCATGCGGAGCAAACGGTCTTATCTCCTGAGTTTTCTTCCTCTGCTCCCCTCATCCAGAGAAAGGAGAATGCTTTGCAGACAAACCCCCCATTTCTCCACCACAGCAGTTCTCAACCGTCCTAATGCTGTGACCCTTTAATACAGTTCCTCATGTTGTGGTGACCCCAACCATAAAATTATTTTTGTTGCTACTTCATAACTGTAATTTTGCTACTATTATGAACTGTAATGTAAATATTTTTAGAAATCGAGGTTTGGTGAAGGGGCCATGACCTACAGGTTGAGAGCCATTGCTCTAACACAACTATCTTCCAACCAGGCAAAGGATGGTTTACACTCTGGAGTGGCTATACCAGGTTCATTTAGGATTGCCAAGCAGAATTGAAAGAGAAAACCAGGAACTTGGTGGGATTCTGTGGAAAAACTAAAGCTACATTCAAGTACCTCTCTTAGGAAAATAAGAGGTCTAGCCAGAATCTTCCTTGTGCAAGAATAGAGCAAATTTCAGCAGTCCATTAGTGAACATTCACTGAGAACTTCTGGCTCTCCTACATATACTAGCTGTGTTACGTGTATGGGTTTTCTTGTATGCGAAATGCCATAATAAAAAAATGCATAACTCAAAAAATTGCATGTGCCCTAGCGGGGGGGGGGGGGGGGGGACGGGACACTCAATTCAGTTAACTATAATTCATACTGTGATTAGTGAGAGCCTGGAATTGCCAGTAAGGTACAACACAAGCAAGAGATAGGTACTTCTCTGTACATAGATCCTTCTCTCCAAACCTCTGGAGATAGGGAAAGATGGTTGTAAGTAGTTACAATGCAAAGACACAAGAGCAAAAGTATGGTTAGAAGATACCCAGCATCCTACGTTTCCCAACCTGTTTCACCAAACAGTAGTATTTCCTAAGTAAATTCCTCAAACAAAAAATGAGTCCAGGGACTGGAGGAACAGCTCAGTGGTTAGAAGAGTGGTTAGGTTATTGCTTTTGCAGATGACCTACGGTCAATTCCAGTACCCACATGGCTCGCAACCTTCAATCCAAGTTCCAGGGGATCCAATGCCCTCTTCTGGCCTTATTTTGGTACTGCACATTTGGTACTGAACAGTCGCACCCACACATACACACGCACATGGTGACAAAACACTGACTTTTTTTTAAATTTAAGTTTCATAAAATACTTCTTTTTTTAAAAGAAGTTTTATGGTGAAACCAATCTGGAAAACACTCCATGTTTCACCGTCTCAGAGGCTCCTCTCACTGCCAGCAGATGTAAGGCTCCTGCCCTATAGTGAGACAGATGGGTCCCATTGTGTGACTCAGCATCTCCCCCTAGTAATTTGACCATGAGCCTTCTTTTATGTTCATGAAGCCCAAAATCACAAAGCCACTAACATGGGTTTTTCCAAGACTACAAATGTAGAGAGATGTATTTTCTTCCTACACCACAGCTCTTTAAAATTCTTTTCTGTTTACTCTAGTCAGCCTAACAATTTTAAGAGCCTCCACATTTTCTCAATGAAAATATTATTTAATGGAAAATTCTCAACTAAATTTCTCTGGTGAAAGGAAACCTAACATAGACAGGTGAGATTTGGACATACCTTTAAACGTGATCATACTCGATTCAAAACCATTAATTTAAAACTCCAAACTCAAGAATTTTAGGAATGAAAATAACATTAGTAAAAGAGGTTTGGGTGGGGTTCCTTTTTGTTTTTAAGGGAACATTCTGAATCACAGATAACTGGCGAAATGTGCGGTATTACACTCCTTAAGATACACCTGGCACGCTCTCTCATAAGCCCACGGTTAGAACAGCATTCTGCAGCAGTGGTAGATTCTGTGACATTCACTTGCTTCTCTTGCCTTTAGAGAAAACTCATAAATACATTCTTTCTGTATGGTAAAGTTCTGAGAAAGTGTCGGGAAGGCCAGTGTTGGATACCCTACAGAAAACCAAACTGTTTTAATAATGTGGGAAGACTTAGAGAGGCTCTAAGAAAACACGGGGCACAGTAACTTTCTTTTTTTTAAGCATTGTAAAGAGGCTTTCCTTCTCCAAACCATGAATGAGCATATCCTATCCGTAAGGAGCCAATAGACAGTTTCTTTTCTCATGTCTCTTTCTTTTTTACCTCGGTTCCTCCCTGAGCTAGTTTCACAATGCTACTCTGTGACCCTGCTGCCCTCCCAGAATGAAGACCTTCAATGCCTATACCCTTCTCTTCTGGGGAAGCTGGCACCTTTTCAACATAGCGTCGAACTGTGACCTCAGCTCCTAGCTCCAAATGAAGCTCTTCAGAGCCATTTCCTCCTCCTCCACCCAGACTGCCTGGGAGAACTCTGAGCCTCCACTGTCAATCTTAGACTTCAACAGCCTCCTCTCCTGGGACACTGATGTGTTGTCTGGGTGGTCCAGCTACACATCATAAGCTCTTGGGGAGCAAGGTTTCATGTTCTGTGTGGCTCTAAAACATCCCCCTTCCATACTTCAGAGTGTATGGAACTGGGCCTGCTGGTGCCCTTTCTCCACTGAAGACTTTCAGGGACTTCTCATCACTCCATATCTCTTGTGGAGCTCCAGCCAAGTGCTCCCCTCTCTCTGCACTCTGACCCCAATGACACTGTCAGCCTGTGAAGCCAGGCACCATTTCCACTTTGCTTACAAGAGGGTATGCTCAAATTACCTCCACATTTACACCACTGCCAGATACATAGCAAGTCTCCACAAACACAAGCTGAATGAAATGAATGGATGGATGGATGGATGGATGGATGGAGGATGGAGGATGGATGGATGGATGGATGGATGGATGGATGATGATGGATGGATGGATGGATGGATGGATGGATGGATAGATGGATGGATGGATGGATGGATGGATGGATGGATGGATGGATGGATGATGGATGGATGGATGAGAAAGCAGAGGTCTGAATCTGTAGGACTAATTAAAAACTGAATGTCAGTTTCCCTGGGACACAACATAATGTAGTAAGAGCGTAATACACTTATCACATCAATCAAATACAATAAAAAATGCTATGTGATGGTGAGTCCCAACTGAATGAAAACCTTTTGACTCTCGGGGGAGCCTTAAACTTCAGAGGGCCACCATGAGAGGTGGACAGAGGTGGCCTGGTGACGTGGGGAATGAATTCGGAACAGAACAAAGCTATACTTGGAAGCAGGAAGCACCCTGTACAAAGTGAGAAACAGCCAGCCTGTGACAAGCCACTCCATAAGAAAATATCATTAACAGAGTCCTCTCAAAGCCAGAAATGTACTGGTACTGAAATTAAGAAAGTACAGAATTTCTCAAACCCAAATATTAGGATTGTCATAGTTTTTAACTGAAGCCAAAATAAAAGAATAGATGAGAAACAGTCCTGAATTTGTGTCTAGAATCAGTGGCATGACTGTGAAAAACCTGCTTGTCTGGACTTAGGAACCTGCCTCCTAGGTCTTGTCACTTAAGTTCCATTTTATTTGTGGGACCAAACCCAGGCCTCATGCACACTAGGCAAGCACTCTACCACTAAGCCAGATTCCCAGCTCTCTTGAGTTCATCTCGGAGTCCTCCTCTTCCTCTCCTTCCACTTGTATCTTCCTTCTCCTATTTGACCTGGTCTTCAGGTCTTAAGGGTGGCTGTGAATACCGTCTCACTCTGGCTCTGATACCAACACATTTAGTGCCTTCCTGAAAACACTTAAACATTTTCACAAAACCACAATGGTATCATGGTGTAGAACTTCAGTTTGCAGGCAGCACTTAACCCTGTGTTCATGATCTCCCAGAATTACCATTATTGTTTCAGCAATGGCTCAGTCAGGGACAAAGAGGAGAAAAGATGCAACCTGGTTGCCGAGCACAGGCTAAGTACCAGAGGTACCACTTCTCCTGGCTCTAGTCTCAGCAGCAACCCTGTGAGCCAGCTCTATATCAGTCTTAAGCATGAAGCATTAATAAGATAAAAGCTTGTCCAGAGGCTAAAGAGTCACTAAACCAACAGCCTCAAGAGCAGTGGACCCCTGTCTAGTGATTATCCTCCAAACTGTGTTGCGCTAACAGTAACACTAAGGTAAACTGGAAAATATTCCACCTGTCAATTTTAAAAGACTATGTACAGTCTGGGCATGGCGGCACATGCCTACAATCCCAGAGTTCAGAGGGATGAGGCGAAATGTGGCCAGAAAGCCACCCGGGCTGCACAGTGAGACCCTGTTTCAAGTAGCAAAGCAGAAAGGGGAAGAGAAAAAGGAGAAAAGGAATGTTCTTTATTAATTTAAGGGCAAATAATATATGTGTAGCTTCAAAATAATTTATTGGTTTCCCTTTTTTAAAAAAAAGAAAAAGAAAGAAACAAGGTTCCACATACCTGCCAATCACCTCTCTCCCAAGTGCTCAAAACAGAACAAATAAACCAGTTTTGCACATACTAAGGTTATCACAGTTAACCTGCATTGGGACACAGGCTGAGACCACTGTGCTCTGTTTGAAGACTACGGAAACACAAGAGTGACAAGAAAGGTATCAGAAGGAGTTAGTGGAAAAGGCCTTCCAAGCCAGGAAACTAGAAAGCCAAATCAGAAAGAGAGTGGAGGAGAGGGAAGGGGAGAGGGGTGGGGGAGGGAGGAGGAGCAGCACAGAGGTAGAAGGGACAGCATTTATTGAAAACTGAACAATAAAATAGCTATAACTTTTTTAAGAATGCAAACACATTCCCCCAACTACTTATCAAATAAGCCAGTAAATTCTGAAGCCAGTGCTTAAGGGTTGCTTATTACTAGAGTTTTCCTAAGAGCTGGCACCTTTTGCACAGAAAATCACATTCATTCTTCGCTGGGGAAGTTACTACAATGGCCGTCGACAAGTTAAGAGAAATGATGTCATTTAAATAAATGATACAGTAAAGGAAGGCTGATGGAGACCCTGAATCCAAGTCACTCTGGTGAGAGACTGTCGAATTTTAACCACTGTTTTACCATGCTGCTACGACTTTGAATGTGGGCCTCCTCTCCCCGACAGTGTTTGAACATTTGGTCCGCGGTGGGTGGAGTTATTTGGACGGCTATGGTATCTTTGGGATGAGGGCCTAGCTTATGGACGAAAGCTATAAAACAACAATGAGGGTTGACAGATTTCTTTCAGGTCCTGTCTGCCTCTTGATCTACCAAGACAGGAAAAACCACAGCTGTATGTTCCCACCTCCCTGAACCAAGCTACCACACCTTCCCACCATGGTGTGTTGTGGACTCTTCACTGTGAGCCAGAGTAAGTCTCACTCACCTCCCGTAAAATGATTGTGTCAGGCAATGGGTCAGAGTAACAAGAAAAGCAACTGGCACAAATGCCAAAGACGAAACGGCCATCTGAAACTATTAGACATGTGAGTGGGCTTGGGTCCCAACAATATCCATTTACACTGAAAATGTTTTAAAAATCAACCATTTAAAATGCCATCCATAATCCTATGGGAGTTGTACAGCTACACTCAAAATTATTTCATCTGGATTTAAAAACATTAAGCATTTCATGACTGTAGTTGGTTTGTTTTTGTTTTGTTTTAAGAGTTTGAGGGGAATCTATTCTGCGGGGGGGGGGGGGGGGATTGGGGGGGAGAAGATGACTAAAATTTTTACCAAGAAAAGAGAAAATGGCGTGTCCTATCGAAGCACACAGAGGATAAAAGCACGTTCTGAAAGGGGACTAGCAACATCTTAGTCAGAGCCTACCTGACAAGTGTCTTTTGTCTCCTCTAGAATGGTGCGCTTTGGTTTCAAGAATGTAAAACAATGTTACCATATAGCAAGCCAAATGGAGTTGCTCGGTGCTTTGCGACACATGTAATCCCCCGAGAAAACGCAATTGTTTTGGTTTCATAAAAACTTGTTCCCCTGGAGAAAGGCTAAGTCTCTCATACACAAATGTCACCTCTGGGCATTGATAAGGACACAGGCAACACAGCTGAGTTTTGCTCCTATATGGAGGCGACGTGAAAACGATCCAGAAGAACAAAAACAATTTAGCTCTGCAAAGCCAACCAAATGAATCTGTGCTGATCAATAATCAGTCAGTCCACTTCTCTGTTTGCTTTCTCGGTGGTGAGCGACTGTAGGTTCCTGACTCCGGATGAGTTGAGTGCATGCTAGGATGACGTCTATCCACGCCTTTTCTAGCTCTGCCACCCAAATTCTACCACTGTGATTCTTATACGTGTCCCACATTTGGAAGAAAATGTACAACTATAAAAGCATGCAGAAGTATTCCTAGAAGACACCTGCCTAGCCACCCCATCAAAAACGGTTGCTGAAGTATTTTAATAATTTTTTTTCATATTAACGAAAGTAAAAGCTTTTTTTTCATAAAGTGAAAGCTTTGCGGTAGAGTCACCGGCACTCAGTTCCACAGTCAGAGTCAATCATGCTCCTGAAATGACGTTGATCTGTCTCATACTTTTTTAAATACGCTGACATTTGCAAAATGTGATGTACAAGCCGCATGTGGTGTTTTTATGTGCACAGATCCAAAGGCTAAACGAATGGCATTGAAACATACATCACTGTGTAACTGTAGCGATCTCTTTTTGTCGGTGGAGTACGGAGCACAAGGCCTGGACGTGGGAGATATTAGATAAATATTTGTTAAATGAATAAAAGATAGGGTTGTGATAGGGAGAAGTTCTGTAATTTGCTGAATAAATATATTCCTCCAAACATTCTCTATTACTTGGCATCTTGAGGTGCCCAGGTGCAAACAGAGAATTTAAACCCAGAAGACATCTTCACCTGTATGTTTTAAATGTGTACTCAATAAACATCTGATGAGTAATGATATATTCTTAAAGTCGTATTGGAACACGCTAGTCAGTAGAGTTTGGGGGGCTCAGCTCCCAGCAAAGGATCAACTGTTCCAGCTACAAAACTGAAAGGCATGTATTTCAGAACACGACTCAGTCTTCACTGTGCATCACTGAGTATAAAGGCTAGCTCAGGAAAAAGGGTAAGCTGATAAAATAATTATAATTATACCTCAGTTTAGTACTGGCAACCTTTCTGTCACATATTCCCAGCTTCCTAGAGAGAGTCACTTCTCTCTGCTTCCTGTATCTGCTTGGAACTTTTATTTAAAAAAAAAAATGCACTTACGTGTTTGTGTTCTGTGTATCAGCACATGGGCTTCTCAAGGATTTGAGACAACTTCGAATCTGTAATAGTACAGTGCTCTACGGAGGTAGCCCATGGATAGGGTGTAGTGTGTGTGTGTGTGTGTGTGTGTGCGCGCACGCCTGTGCATGCCCAAGCACTCGCCCATGCTTGCACACATGGAAACCAAAGGCTGACATAGGGTATCTTCCTTAACTGCTTCTCCACTTAGTTATTTTAGAAAGTATCCGTCACTGTCCCTGTACAGTCGAATTTATAAACAGAGGCGTTATTATCTAATCTTCTACAGTCATAATGGCTGAATGATTTACTATCATAAGATCAGTGTTCTCTTCCGGTCTCTGTTTTCACCTGCATTAATGAATTTTAGTAGATTTCATGGTTTCTCTCATTCAAAAAGCTGACTACATCCTAAAACAGTGGTTCTCAACCTTCCTGATACTGAAACCCTTTAACATGGTTCCTGGGGCTGTGGTGACCCCTTTCCCCACAATAATACTGTATGGTTATACATCATTTTTGTTGCTACAGCATAACTGTAGTTTGGCTGTTATGAATCATAATGTAAATATCTGTGATTTCTGATGGGCTTACTTGGCCCCTGTGAAACGGATCATGTGACAGCCAAGGGGTCGAGACCCACAGGTTGAGAACCGCCAGTGCACTGCTGCCAAGGGTCTAATTCAAGGGTCTAACAAGCCGATGAGCTGGTAAGTGTTGCCCTCCTAGCCACGCAGAGCACAGGATTCTTTCTCTTATGGGCGGAAAAAAAAGGTGTAAGAAAAACTCTTTATTTCAAAGCATACAAAAAATACATATTTTTAAAAATTACACAATAGGCAAAATCTGTGTTAAGTGTGATGTATCTGGGTTCCATATGAACTGGCCCTGGCGTTGGCCTTCTACAAAGGTCTTCTCTGCCGGGTCATGTCGACACAGTAATTGTCCCAAATTGTGCAAACAACTGTATCTTTTAACCTCTCGAGGGTGCCTGAAAAGTCAATTTACAAAAGCACACCATACAACTTGAAATGCTTTGTTTTTAAGAGAAAGAACACACCGAAGGAATATCTGTGGGCCAGAGGAGCTATGTGAGTCTCACAGGACTGAGGGTCAGAGTCTGGACTGATTCTTTCTTTCCAGAAGGGACACAGAGCTGACATCAGACAACCAATCAACTGAGTGGGTGACAATCGTTCTTCAATGACCTAAGTATCTTTTTTTTTATCTTTCCCCCTTTTTTGTTATCTGCCACCCCCCCCAAGATGATCAAAACAAGAAGCTCTGCACGTGCATGTACCATGTGTGCATAAAATAAGTGTTTTGCAAATGTCTCAACTGAAAGGAAATTAACTGGTTGATCAATCAATAGTAAATTGGATTGTGCCTTCGTTGACATGTCTGCACCAAGTGTCAAAGTTTATTTAACTGCTGGCCGCTGATCTCAAGGCTGTTAGCATTAAAATTACATTGAACCCAAATCAAAGATCCCTCTGCTGTTTACACATTAGGCGTGAAGACTAATTACTTATCAATCCTTGATGGTTTGAAACACTTTTGATGCACTAAATACCCCTGAGGACCAGCCATATTTTGTAATGGGTTGGGAACAGACCATTCAACACATTCAATCTAATAGTTTAAGAATAAGAATAGGTTGGTGGGCATCATGAAATACCAATTGTTAACAGGATTGTTCCCTTGTCACAGAAATGTCATACACCTCCCCTAACCAAAGTGTACAAATGAAAGTTCACAGTCCATTGATTTGTATGTCATCCCCATGTTCTTTCCCATGGAGCTTTCTGACATAGAATATATACACTTAATGATGCAAACACTACTTCTACATACCATGTACCAATGGCTTTCTGTGCAAAAGATGTTGTGCAAATACTTTAACCACATAACATAAATATGCTTAACACCCCACTCATCACTATATGCTCAGGGTCCTTAATGTACCCCTGGGACATAAATGTGGCATTCAAGGAATAAGAAATATCTTATGGTTCCAGGGGGATGTCATATGCTTTTAATGCCCTTACTTCAGAGGCAGAGGTAGGCAGATGTCTGTGAGTTAGAGGCCAGCCTGGTCTACTTTCTAGCATGGTGATTTCAGGTCCAGCCATAAGTCACCTGGAAAAAACAACCCTAAATCAATAAAGAAAAAGGAAACAAAAAAAGAAAAGAAAAAGAAAAGAACTGTATCTTGTAAGCCAATAAAGAACTGAAAAATGAATTTGGGAAACTGAGGAATGAGTAAGAATTACTTATTATGAATGAATGAATGAATGAATGAATGTGTATTACTCAAGACTCTACCTGCATATGGAATCCTTAATTCAACCATGCTATCTTACATTACATGGTAAAAGGAATTGGTCCATGAAAAGATAAAGTATACCAAATTATTTTTAGCTAGCTCATTATCCTCATCCGTCACCCGTGTAGAATAAGTTAGATATAACTCTGTTTTATACCATACCATACCATACCAGATACAGTCAGCCATAGCAGATATAAAACACACACACACAGAGACACACAAGCAAGCCTAATGACATGCGATTTCTTTGACATGATAGTCACCAGCAAGTATCTATTAGATAATTATAAGGAAAACATTTAAAGTATAAAATACTAAGATGAATAGGTTTGGCAATTCAGAAAGAGTAGTGGGCTTAGAATAAAATCTCCCCCCCCCCAAAAAAAAATTCAGTCTAATGAAGACAAGGTTTGTTTTGTTTGTTTTTAAGAAAAAGGAGTAGCAGTTACTTCCCTTGGTGCGGCAACAAATATACCTAACAAATCCAGCTCATTCATCATCGGGTATTCATCATTGGGCCAGTTAAGGTCCAGACTGTCGTGGCAGGCAGGACATGGCAGCAGAAACATGAAACATCTGGCAACACTGCATCCACCGTCCGCAAGCAAAAAAGCAGTGAATGCTGGAGCTCAACACACCTAAAGCATCGAATGTGGTGCTCGACACACCTTCTCCTTTCCATTTAGCCCAGCACCTCAGCCATGGTCCACAGACACACCTAGACACATGTCTCCTGGGTGACCCTGGATGCTGCCAGGTTGATGATACTAACCACCACAAAACGGACGTTAGCCTTCCAAATCATTCTGATTAGGAGGTCAGTTAAGGACAGCTAGGCCAGAAAAGGATACTTGGCCATGGTGTAGCATCAGGGGAATGACCACCTTGGGTTACCCTGCAGTCTTAAACACCAAGATGAGTAAGTTTGGTAATTCGGGAAGAGCAATGGGTATAAACCCTCTTTTGATGGCAATGCCTTTATGGTGTTGGCTGTTAGTGGGTGCTGGGATAAAAATATACAAATAACTGGGTGGGACAGAAGCAAGGGTGACCATGACCCCTTTATTCCTAGGTCTGAGGGGCTCTGCATAAGGTGCACACGTCCCTATAGTAGGTAACATATGGACTGGTAACAAAATATTTACCAAATTGCTAGTAAATTAATAGGAAAAAATACTCCCCCCCCCCCATCATTTGGCATTCCCTAATGAGCAAACAGAGCAGTTAAGTATTTCTTCTGCGCAACTGCCATCATAGACAAAGTCAAAAAGCAGACCTGGAGTGTGGAAACATGATCTCAGAAATGATTGTAAATGCCCAAATTAGAGCTCATTGCTAATGCAGCCAGCATAGTATTATTACCATAATACCTCTTCACCGTAATGTCTTTTTGCAAATGAGGCTATACTGAGCAGACTAGAAACTCAGAAGCATCCATGTCCTAGGCCCCAGGACTGTGGGAACAGCAGGGCCGAAATTCAAGCCCAGGACCATTTACTCCGCGTGCTGAGCTTTCCCACAGTCTGTACCCTACCAGCAATTACAGCTGCACATCACAGATAACATTTCAAAGACACTCCGTAATTATACAGCACATGTCCACCTGCAGGGTCTCATAGCGGTGCGCAGATGGATTCCTCTACGTCTTAACTCCAGAACCTACGAATGGAGCGTTAACTCAAAGATGGGGATCTTTACAGAGGAGAGATGGAGGTTTCTCAAGATGGGAGGGTTATATATACCACGTTACCTGGCTAGGCTCTGGGTCCAGTGACAAGAGTCAGATGAGAAGACACAGGAGGGAAATTCAGCATGATTTTTGTGACTTGGCCATAATGGTTCTCAACCTTCCTCATGCTGTGACCTCCTAATACAGTAGTTCCTCATGCTATGGAGACCCCCAACCACGAAATTATGTCATTGCTACTTCGTAACTGTAATTTTGCTACTGTTATGAATCATAACATAAATATCTGATATGCAGGATGTCTGATATGCTACCCCTGTGAAAGAGTCATCACCCACAGGTTGAGAACCTGCACTCTAAGAGTGACATAGCCACCAGCCAAATAGTACCCAGAGCCACAGAAGCTGAGGGGACAGGAAGAATTCTCTCTTCAAGTTTGTCCTCCAGATCTTCAAGAAAATAAAGAAAGCTCTGTGATTGCAAGCTGCCTAGATAGCCTGCTGGGCCTCTGTATACCTGTGTATGAAACAGTACCCCATCTTCTGTCCTGGCCATGAAATGACTTTGTCATAAGTTACTCCAAAATCCAAATTGTCTGATTAACTTCTGATGGCTTTTATAAGCCCCAAATGTGAAACCACTCTTCACACAGTGCATCCCAAAGAGCTGCATCTTTTGATCAGTTTTATCTCGTGTCTCTCATTTTTAAAACAAGTCATTCAAAGGGGAAAAAAAAATACTTGTAATGATAAAGTCCTCAGGACCATTGTTTTAATAAAGGCTGATTTCCTGTAACAACTGAGGTTAAAAGTTCAAAGCTAGAGGAAAGAAAGATAAAAGGAAAGGAAAGGGAAGGGAAGGGAAGGGAAGGGAAGGGAAGGGAAGGGAAGGGAAGGGAAGGGAAGGGAAGGGAAGGAAAGGAAAGGAAAGGAAAGGAAAGGAAAGGAAAGGAAAGGAAAGGAAAGGAAAGGAAAGGACCAATAAAGGAAGGAAGGAAGAATGGATGGATGGATGAAAGGAAGGACCAGTGAAGAAAGGAAAAAAGGAAGGGAGGGAAGGAGGGAAGAGGGAGGGAGGGAGGGAGGGAGGGAGGGAGGGAGGGAGGAAGGAAGGAAGGAAGGAAGGACCAACAAAGGAAGGAGATTGCATTTAAAGTGTCCTTCTGAGTGTGGTGGGAAGAGAACCACTCCTGTGGGAATCAAAGAACAACTTTCTGGAGTCAGCTTCCTCCTCCCATGTGGATTCCAGGATCGAACTCGGCTTCTCAGGTTTGGCAGCAGGCACCTCTACACAGTGAGTCATCCAGCCAACTCAGAAAATACATTTCTTAAATAATCATTCTGTTGTCTCCAAAACAATCATGAGTTTAAAAAGCCAAAATGATCACACAAACGCTTTCACATTTGAAAAAGCAAACGTGGAGGGTAGATTCCCCACCCCTTCCTGGGGGTGGGAGAAGTGGTAAGGTGAGGCAGAAAAGGCCTAAATAGCATGAAAAAAAAAAGTACAATTCTTTCAGAAAAGTGGAAAGGGGGATAATTAAAACCTGTGTATCTCACACAAAGAAATCCACAAGGCACATACATGTGCTGAAAGCTCGGAGTGAAGAAGTTTCTAGACTGAGCCTCCAACCCAGTGGCTTTTTGTTTCATCAACTTTAGATGAAGTCATTTTTCCAACGTGTCTCAAACTGCACATGAAGAAAGACAGACGTCACTGTAAAACACAACAGAAACTACTCATTAAAGCAAAGATTGAAATGACAAGCCAAAAGAAGAGTGCCTCCTTTTTTTTTTTACTTTATGCCAATAATAAGCACCTTTAATCCCAGCACTTGAGAGGAAGAGGCAGAGAGATCTCCAAGAATTCAAGACTAGCCTGGTCTACATAGCAAGTTCCAGCACTGTTTAACAAAAAGGGAGGGAGGGGCTGGACATGGTCATGTGTTCTGGTAACCTGAGGAGACCAGAGGATAGCTGGGGCTAGCTAGTCACCAGACTAGCTGCAGGTTCAGGGAGGGAGGGAGGAAGGGAGAGAAGATAGAGGGAGGGAGAGAGGGGTGGAGGGGAGGAAGAGAGTCTAAGAGTTCTGGGAAAACTGTTTGCCTAAGTTTGAAGACGCAGAAGCACTCATTGTCAGTTACTCATAAGACACTGGATTACTGCAGTGAAGATTCTAGATTAAAATTGACCTACATGTGTATTGTTTGCAGTTCCTAGAATAAATTATTTATTTTGAATTTCCGAACAGTACTCCTTTGTCTTAGATGAAATGTTTCAAAGCGGAATTGGACCTGGATCTCAAAGGCAAAAGGGTTCATGTCAACTGGGATCAGAACTCACTGAATATAAAGTTTTAAGGTGAGAACTCAACCTTAAAAATCAAGTATGAAGAAGCTTCCCCAGTTTATCAGTCTTCCGTCCCTCCCTCCTGAAATACCCACACCATTATAACGGAGAAGAAAATTTGCCATTTTGAAGTGTAGTCTGAAGCCCACGATGGACAAGGTATTTAAGCACATTACCATTCTATCTATTTATAAATAAATAATTTAGACAGTAGACATAAGCATTTATGTTTGCAGGTGAAGAAAGACGCTAAGGAGTTGAAAGGCTTTATTCCAAAAGACCTCGAGGTTCAGGGTTGCGGAAAGACAACAGATTCAACGTGTGGTCTTAATTTCTTCACAGAACGGAATCATTCATCCCCCATGCTCTGCCTCTGATCACCACAGCCACCATCTGCCCCTCCCCCACCTCAGTTTCCCTCCGCCTCTCCCACAACAGTGAGACAGACTTACCTTACAATTTTCTATGGAATTTGTTCCCCAGCACTCCAAGGTAGGCCTAAGGGAAAGGTGACCCTAAATAAGGAGACTGTAGTTGGTCGTATCACCTTCTCTTCTTAAGGGTCAATGGGATGCCAGGTTTTCACTGGGAAATGGATGAGCCTTGCCCAGCGCATAAGCCTTGCTTGAAGCTGTCACTAATACTTAGTAGCTAAAGGCTCCCAGTTGTTTCCAGTTCTGTTTTGATTAGGACAGACTCATTACCCCTGCCATGTGATTTCCTTCTTTTGCTTGTGTTGACTTTTAGTCTAGGCTCCCCGTCCCGCAGTTACCTAGCAACAGCCAGGTGTCCCTGACACTCCCCCCCCCTCCCTCTCTCTCTCTCTCTCTCTCTCTCTCTCTCTCTCTCCCACCCTCCCCCCCTTTTTTTTTTGGTTTTTCGAGACAGGGTTTCTCTGTGTAGCTCTGGCTGTCCTGTAGACCAGGCTGGCCTCGAACTCAGAAATCCGTCTGCCTTTGCCTCCCAAGTGCTGCTCTTGCTCCTGCTCCCTCTCTCTCCACACCTCCTTCCCACCCTCCCCCCTCTCTCAGCATGGGCCCATAGAGAGGCACCCCCTTCCCCAACACCTGACTACATTCACCAAACATATTCTTTCCTCTTCTATCTTTTTATAAAACACGACAGCTGTTTGTTTGCTTGTTTGAGACAGGGTCTCACTATGCAGGGTCTCACTAGCTAACCTAGAACTAGGCCAGGCTGGCCTTGAACTCACAGAGATCCTCCTGCCTCTGCCATCAGAGTGCTGGAATTAAAGCCATGCCTGGCCCAATTCGTGGTTTCTAAGTGGGCTTGCCAGTGTCTTGCTGGACTTCCACGTTGGAAACCAGTGCTTATCTGCATTTAGAGTTCCATTTTACAGATAAGCAGGAAACTGGCATAGTTTCATGGAAGTGAAGCTGTGCAGAGCGATGATTGGACTTGGAAAAAATCTTCCTCAAGAAACGGTGCGTTTCATACATCAAAGTCACCAGAGGCAATGGAAACGAAAGGGTTCGTCCAGAAAGCACCGCTAGACCAGTGCGCATGAGCAGTCATGGTGCCGCTAACAGGCTACCATGAAGAACCCTTTCTATGACTCCTAAGTCAAGTCCTGGCTCATGACATGCTGTCTCCGAACACGTATGTAGGACTGCTATATGTCAGAACAGGTACAAGGTATTGTCAAAATGTTTGTGAAACATGAAAACTGTTCTTTAAAGGTTTGTTGAGGCCAAATGGGTGAGAATCAACCACACTCCTTCAGTGAGCAGTTAGTTGAGTGGAGGCTGGTGAGTTTGGTTTTAGTTAATTCTGGCACTAACTGCTGTATTACTGGATAAGTCAGTGCAAGGCACAAAAACAAAAAGCATATAAGTGATAGAAAATAATGCATATAAAACACACACTAAAAACTGTTGAAGGCTATATGCACCGATCGAGGTGGTTGAATGAGTCCCTTTGTCCTGATTTAGGAGACAGTGAAGCCAGCTAGTCAGGAGAGAAAATTTATGTTTGATAAAACATAATATTTACATTTTAATCTTCCAGCTGAAATCAGATAACTCCCAGCACATTTTTTTTTTTTAATGTTTTGCTTGTTTCTGTTTTAGGACTGAGACTCTAACCTACAGCCTCGTGCATTCTACATAGCTGCTTTACAACTCAGCCAGACATGTAGCCCAGGCTAGCTTTTACCCTACTGTGTCTGCCTTCCCAGTGCTACAATTACAGGTATTGCCTGTCAAGTCTGGCCCCTAATTAAAATTAGCATCAGCATCATTATTTTTCCCTCTCCATTTTTCACTTATTTAGTTTTTGGATCATATATTATTTATGCATCTCTCCCTAGGACACCTTAAATCCTTTTGGAGAAAGGACATTGACATAGCATATGATGAGTAAATCATAAATGTTCTTGCAAGCACAAAATACTGTAATTTTAATGACCACATTCAAAATGGAAACACCTGACTTAGATACAGTTATTATACATATAACTTCCCTTGGGTTTTGGTTGTTTGTTCGGTATGGATTTTTATCCAAAACCTTCAGTTTCTCCCAGACTTAGACACAATGAAGAAAAGCCACTCCCAATTATGCCCTTTGCGTGACTGCAGTACCAAATTCAATCAGTATCATGGAAAAACACTTTGGGGATAGGTATTAACATACTATTTGCATCTGTCCACAAACTCAAATAAACACCGAGTGTGAACCTGATAATCTGCTTGGGAAATTATCCAAGAGCTTAAAGAGAAATTACCTTCAATTGAATGCACATTAAAAATGTAAACAGTGGGCTAATATAAACACTAACTAATAAATCATTTAGAGAGCCATATTCTATCTCAATACTTCCTATTGCCATTCAGAATAGAAACCTGCCTCTTACCGCCTTCCATGTATAACCTAAGGGATGGTTGGAAAGCACAGGCTTTAGCATAAGTGCTTCATAAATACAAGCGATTTTGAAAAATTTCTTTGCACGAAGCTATAAATCTTGCTGAGATGAGGGGCCCTTATGTGGGACATTTCTTGAGGCCCGAAAGCTGCAGA
Organism: Arvicanthis niloticus; assembly: GCF_011762505.2. Lineage (NCBI taxonomy): Eukaryota > Metazoa > Chordata > Mammalia > Rodentia > Muridae > Arvicanthis > Arvicanthis niloticus. Next base: position 37,422,693 of record NC_047673.1, read on the forward strand.
TCCACCCACACCTTCCATGTTCTGACAAGGAGCTGGGAGACACCGCTGCTGTAGGAGGCTGGCTTCCCCAGAGTCAGAGCCAGATCCCAGCTGCTTCAGGAGGGGTGGGCGGCCATACTACTTTTTCTGCCAGGCTCAAACCAGTAGCTAATTATTCAAGATTGACGTGAGCCCTTCAGTGAATCGCAGCAAATCTTCATAGGGATTAAAAGTAATAAGTAACAGTATCGGTATGAGCAAGCAGATTTTCAGATTAACACATCAAGGGAAACACAACAGCTGGCAGACAGCTCTACCTGTGTACCTGCATGAGCACTTAGAACGCCCCTGACTCCTCCCCCTCGCCCCTCTGCTAGAGAACTCTCCGGTCTAGAGAACATGTTGGTGTCCAGTGTGCTCTCTGATGACATCATTTACACCAGGCTGTCACTGTCTCGTGCCCGGACTCCTGGAAGAGCCTTTACTTCTCCATGCTGCCCTCTCCAATTTGGCATGACTTCTACAACTAATGGCTACATCGCTCTCTAGATTTCAAACCTTTGCTTTCTTGTTACTGCCCTTTGAGTATCAGGCACACCTCAGCCCCTATAAGCAGAGCAACCATATGTCTACCTGAAGGCACCTCCTGACCTCTCCTCACCCAGTGCAATTCCATCTTCCCCTTGCACTGCACAGCATGGACCTTCCAATCAGTTAACCCTGTTCCAGATCTTTCCTCACTATCCGCACAAAGCACAGGAACAGAAAACCTTTGTCTTTTACTGTCCCCAGACACCTGTCTACAGCAGCGCTTGCAGGCAGGCACCAACCAGCATCAGATCAATCAACAGAAACAAGCACTGCATAGCTGATATCTCCACCATGCATTGTGGTGGGATACAAAAGTCAAGATGCTTGAGAAGTTAAAAGGAAAAGTTACTTAGTAAACTGGAAGGTCGTAACAATTGCAACAGTAGCATCCTGTCATTTCTAGATGAATATCTGTATCAAGAGCTGTTCAGATACTAATAAAAAAAAAAAAAAAACACTTGTATTCATCCTCAAAAGAAAATTCTCCTTCCACCCATATGGTTTATGCTCAGTCTCTTTCGTGGGAAGACATCTACAGAAGCCACATAAGATGCTGGGATATCAGGCAAGGAAGAAAAGCACTGTAGATCTGGATCGGTATTTTAAAACATAGACATTTAAACAACTGTGTCCCAGAAAATAGCAGATAGAATTGCATATTATTTTAGGAAAAGGAGTGTGTGTGTGTGTGTGTGTGTGTGTGTGTGTGTGTGTATGTGTGTGTACATGACCATGTACAAGCCAGAGATCATGTTTAGTACCTTTACATTTAGTTCTATGTCCATTTTTTTTTAAGGAGGGTCTCTTTTTGGCCCTGGATTCCAGGACCCAAGAATGGCCCTGTCTGTTTCTCTCCAGTGTTGGGATTATAAACCCTCCCATAGTCCCCTTTTCTTACATAGGTTCTAGGACACAAACTCGGGTCTTCACTATGTGCTAGGTGTACAAGGAGCCACCATGCCTGCCTTTATGGTGGGGTTTCTAGGATTCAAATCCAGGCCCTCATACCAATGCAGCAGGCACTTAACTTACTAGGCTACTGCCCCAGCCCCCTGCAGTAAGCTTTTATGCCCGGCATTAGGAAATTGTTTCCATCTTAAAAAACAAAAGTTACGGTCCCTTGTCATATTTTCTAGCTGTGCAAACACATTCCCAGAACCCGAGCCTAAATGCTGGATCTCGGAAACACAGGGAACTGCCGCCACCCTCCATTTTGCCGCCTTCCCACATAACGCTGCTTTGATCTTGTTTTGCTTTTTAATATAACTATATCATTTCCCTCCATTCCCTTTTTTTCCAACCCCTCCAGTGCTCCCCACTCTCACCTCCATCTCCACTTCTTGGCCTCCTCTTCTCTCTTACTTCGACTTATATCAATACAACCTGCTGAGTCCTCTATGTGTTGTCTGCATACTCAGGGGTTCGGGACTGACCGCCCGGTGTTGAAAAACCAATCAGGGAACTCCTTCCTTTGGGGAAAGACTACTCTCAGCTCTCAGCACACCTTGGTTGTCCACAGTTCTTTGTGTAAAGGTGGGGCCTTGGGGAGATTTCTCTCTTCCTTGTTAGCAAGTCTAGTGTGTGGTCCTAATCTGGCCACATTGATGTGATGTCATGAGTGAGGAGTTCCTGTCATTCTTGGAGATACAATGTAACAACATTCTTGGTCCCCTGACTGTTATAATCTTTCCATCCCCTCTTCTATGGTGTTCTTTGGGCCTTGGGTGAAAGAGTTGTGTTGTCATATATAGATGAATCTAATTGAACCTGGATCATAATTAGTTTTTCTCTGTATTTTGGCCTTGACCTTTTTTTGGTGCTGAGTGAGGGCGGCTTCGGGGACCTAGAGTTAAGAATTCTTAGCAGGAGTCTCTTTGTTCATTTGATTTTAATATCTATAGATGACTCAGAAGAACCTGGCAAGATCTGTGCCAAAACGCCAATCACTTTCTCCATTTCCCTTACAATATTTGAATTGTACCCAACAATTAATTGGTTATTGATATAAATTAAGTCCCTAAAATATTCAGCTATGGCAACAACCCAACACACCAAACTTTACATACTATGAAGAGAGAACGTGTATTCCTTCCAAATTCAAAAGACAGATAACACAATTCCCTGAATTCCTAAAACATTTATCTAAATCTGTAACTGATTATTCAAAAGAAGGACGATGAATCCAAAAAAGAGCATACTCTGTTTGACTTAATGATTGCTCTGTACTAACTTTGCAGGCAGCTCTGGACAGTCTGGATCTCAACGCGTATGCAGCACAAATAAAATAAACCATTGCCAATGCAGAGGCCCCGAGACCCCAGCCAACTTCCGTGCCATTGATTGTGGCAATATCCTGTGGCCCCATAACTAAAATTTTGAGTTATCCTTTTAGATCTTTAAAGACTATGAATATGAAATGCATGACAGCAAGGTGATATACTCCCCCGAGGACATTCAGGAAGGTCGAAGGTTCTCTGGTGACCCCAGAACCATGACCAGGTGTTGTACTTCACAAATTACCAAAGCATTTTTTTCCCACTCTGGATAAAAACTAAGATTCTGTCAGGTTTCTTTGTTGTCTCTTGGTTCCTATGACCAACAGCAGGAGTTAGTGCCCTTTGGGGATCGTTTTCCAAAAGAGAATCCACTTGACAAAGAAAATTTCCTCCTTTCTCGGAAACCCTGTCAACAGGCCCAGAGAGCCACACTGAGTGACAGGCTCAGCCACCAACCGAGTCACTGGCCTATGTCCACATTGATGGGACACAGAATCAAAGTCTTTCTCAGCACAATTTCACATTTATACCAGACTTCCTTCCTGGTCACACTTTAATAAATGAAGTCTCCAGTCCATTCTTGAACTTTGAGGCTAGCTGCTGCCATTTTCCCCATTGTCCTTTTGAAGTCAAAATAGGAAGAGGAATTCCTCAGGTATCAGAACAGACAGACTCCTGGAGACACTGAAGTGCCCTTTCATGCATATAGAGGTTTTGCTTAGTTTTAATCCCAACAAAATTTAATCTTCTGTCCATAAAGGCAGCTATTGAAGCTACACAAATTTGCTAGCTAAGTCAGTCAAGATTCAGAGATGAGCTGGAGGACAATACAAGACACAGTGATGTCCCAGCACTAGATGGGCCCTGCTTCCTAACCTCTGTAACAGAAACACATGCACTCCAGACTCCTGATGACCTGAAAACCATCTATTAGGAAAAAAAAAAAAAAAAAAAAAAAAAAAAAAAAAAAAAAAAAAAAAAAAAAAAAGCTGCCACAAACCCAATCAGCAAACTGCATAATGAAGTGACTGTTCTAACACCCTATGGGCTCCTGAGGACCTGGAAATAAATTTTCACTTGTGTTCTGTCTGCAGAACATCCTGTCTGCTCTGCTGGTACCACAATGTCTGCTAGAACATCAGTCCATAGCAAGGAGACCCATAGGAAAGAGCCCCATTCGTCTTCAGATGAAAACCAGGCCCTGCTGAGTTCTGCTCACTTATTCACAGGTAGAAAGAAAAGGCTCTCCTGAAGAGGACAGAGCCAACTGATGGCAGCTCCTCACAGATCTAATGCCACAGTCCATCTCAGAAAGGGCAAAACAAGACGATAAATTAAGGTAGCTCACCAACACAACACACACACACACACACACACACACACACACACACACTCCTACCTCCTATCAAACAACATCGATTGGAAATCTCACAACTATTAGTCTTAATTACTACTTCCAGATCAGCAACACGTGCACTGAGAAATACCATATCTACCCTGTGAAGCCCATCTATTTTAAATCATCTTTCAGATCCCTCCTCTAGGTCAGGGGCCATTGTAATGACAGCCAGTTAAGTCCTAACTCTGAAAAGACAAACTTCTCGGAAACAAATAGCCCCTTCTTATAAACCCCAAACCTGCATTACCAGCCTTAGATCATCAGCGTATCGATAGCAATAACTTTTGACTATGACTACGCATAAACGGCGCACCAGTTAATGAGTCTACGTTTAGGAAGGCATTTAACCATCCAAACATTTTCAGGAAGTAGGTACTGTTATTGTCCCGCTTTACACATGGGACACAGAGGAGCCAGGGCTGGGCCAGGCTATAGAGCTGGCGTATGTACCCCAACTAGGGCAGCTTTCTCTCTCTCATTCCCAACCCCGGGCAATGACTCAGCGTGGACTCTGTTGACAGATAACCAACAGAAAATGTCTGCGCATGTGCAGAGGATCCGTAACGAAGGGGCTGACAAAGCAACTCAAGATATGAGTAATGCTCCTCGGAATGCACTGTTTGGAGTCTTCGTGGCTTACAGCCGCCTCCAGGACTCTAGCCCTTTCTTCCATGGCGTCCACAGTCAGCTGATCTTTCTTTCATTCACGGCCCAGTTTCCAACCTCTACATCTCTTAGGGAACCGAGTTAAACATTCTACCTTCTCTCCATCCTAATTCTAAATCAGGGGATGAAGTACGAACAGTTTATGGTAAGAAAACTTAGTTGGCCTCCATTCAAACCCCAGCTCTGCCGCACATCCGCGATGTAAAATGGTCAACCAGAAATTCCTCATCCGAATATGGACAGGAAGATACCACCAGCTCCATACTGCTGGTTGTTGTGTCATGTGAAGAAATGCAAATGCTGACTAATTGGTCCTCAGTACAAGGATTGCATCACTACCACAAATTCTAAAATATTCCTTACTGGGGAAAAAAAACACTTATTAGTTATCTCAGAAACATATTTATCATTTAGAGTACTTGTGTTGACTGATCCCTTTAGTTATTTAATTATTATTTTATCCTGATGGTTTTATTGTTTATTTGTTTACTTATTTATTTATTTTTGAAGGAAGGTCTCATGTAGTCAGGCCGGCCTTCACACTCAGCACGTTGCTAAGGATACCCTTGATACTCTGGCCTCCACTTCCTAAGTATGTGCCACTATACCAGGTTTTATATGATGCTGGGGATCAAACCCAGGGCATTGTACATGATAGACAAGCACCCTACCAACACAACTTTGTCCCCCACCCTGTCTTGAGAATTTTATCTTAAATTTCAATTTTTATTTTGTAATTTGCCTCTAATGTTTTGCCTGTTTATCTTGAATATTTACATAGTTATTGTTTCCTCTTAAATTTCAGAAGCGCATCTGTTCTCACACAGATGGTAGGGTACAAAAATTCTCGTCTTTAAGGAGAATTACCTGATTCTTCCATATAGCAAAGAGTCATCATGTGTGCGACCTACCAGTTTTGAGTTTAGGGATTATGGGAGACGGCCAGGCCAACAGTCACTTTTCCTTTGGTTAGTGCAATTAAGCGGTGTAAATAAGATTTGTCAGGGCTATATCTATTATTGAGGGTGGAAAAAATAACCTGTTTTCAAATGCTAAGGAACTTCCGCCGTGGCAACAACTGATATGCTAATTATAAATAATTTATCCATTCGTTACATAGCCCAAGGACATAAAAGGAATGGCTTCCTTTCATTAAATATTCCATAACATTTAAATCTTTCACTTCCTTAGACAGGTCTTCCTCCCAATTATCTCAAATTATCGTGGTTCAGTCCAAGTTAGATGGATTACACTGTCAGTGGAACATTTTATATATATACAGCAAGTCATGCCTGACAAAGGCTTAATTCAATGATCAATTGTTCTTGACCACAGCTAGCAAGGAGTCCTGACTGTCCTAAGGAAATAACCCTTAGCGGTGACAGAATCTGATTCGGATTATTCTTAAGGCAGCATTAGAAGTAAATCCGGGGTGACTAGGTTTGAGAACTTTCACCTTATATAGATCTAAGTTAGATCCCCTTTCTGGATATTCAGAATAACTCACACATGGCACCTTGATGATGTTTATCTACCAAGGACCAACCTCCAAAGATGATGTCCCAACAGCTTCACCTGCAGGTCATACACTGGAGGAGAAGGGACCATCCATATTACTCTGGATCTGGCTACATAGGAAATGTCTGCTTTCACACCTTTGCCTTCAGGGCACTGTCCATGCAAGATAAATATTCCACCAACACACCCCTGTTCCTGTCCCTGTCTTGATAACTTTATAAAAACCTCTAACTCATACAAGTTGGAGGCCACCACAACTTCACACACACATCCTCAGCTGGCCACAGTGACTTTAACACCTTCTCCTGTCTCCTCTTCCCACTCTCCCAGTGATAGACACTCTGTGCTCCAGACACACTGGACATGGGCTGCCCTGTTCCTCATACCCATTCTCTGCCTGTCCGTTTCTCCCTCTTGGCTACTTGACCTAGATCCGCCTGTGCCAGGGTTACCTTTCTGTACCTGCAAATCCCAGCACGCTACACCCTACTTAAAATTCTTGGGTGACATTTTATACTTAGAACAAAATTACAGCTCCCAGCTTAAAATATAAGGTCCTTCTCAATTCTGGCCTCTCCTCCCTTGTGTCTCACCACACCTAGCTAGCTTCCAAAAGGACAGAACTGCTCACTGGGAACCCTCGTGTCTCCTGCCACTCCCCCCCTCAGCTCCCCCACCAACCTCTACAGCCCTTACCTTGCAGGGATGACTCCAGTGAGCCTATGGCGTTGCCTCGGAGCGCTCTGCCCCCGTCCCTCCTCATCTTCTCTAGTTCTGCTGAGCCCTACAGATCCATGACATCACGCACTCCTAATTCTTCCTCACTCTCCTCCGCAGTCCTGCAATTGTTTCCTATGAGTCTCCGGAAGTTGAGGGCTTCCAGAATCGAAGTACAAATGTTAACCCTCTGGAGGAACTCGCACCCGCGTCAAGGTCCTCCCCTGCAGGCATTGATACTGGCTTATTGGATGGTAAAGAAGTAATAAACAGGGACCCTGGGAAGCCCGAAGTCTGAGACAATGACAAATCAGTGACTCCCAGACCCAAAATTACCTAGAGAGTGTTTAAAAACATAAAGTTCTGGGCCTCATCCCAAACCTACAAACACTTGGAGAAGGAGGCCAATGTGGGGCTGCTTAGCTGGCTCCCTGGATGACTCTGCAGAAGAAGCGAAGCCGAAGCTGGGCCCCAGATGGCATCTAGGAACTGCAGTCTACACAGAATGTTCCTGCCACAGCTATTTCCTGCTGCGTGGAGCTACGAAAGCAAGGACAGTGACTGGAATCAGCCTAAGGATGTCACACCACACCGCCAAAGCCCCTGGGTGCGGCTTTGGGACTTTGCAGAGTGAAGCATTTTGTTTTCTGCAGTATACTCTGTGGTCTTAAGCGTATTTCAAGCAACTTGAAGGCGAGGGCTAAAGGGTTTCATATCCTTCCTTTACAACACTATCTCATGGCGTGCACTGTAAATGGGGATCAAAGTTGAATATTTATAAGTTAACTATGCCTGTGGTGGTTTGAATAGGAATGACCCCACACCCCCCAATAGACTCATGTGTTTGGATGCTTGGCCCATAGGGAGTGGCACTGTTAGGAGGTGTGGCCTTGTCGAAGTGGGTGTGGCCTCGTTGAAGGAAATGCATCACTGTGGCAGCAGCCTCTGTGGTCTCTTATGCTCAGGCTTCCCCCTGTGGCATACAGTCCCCTTCTGCCTTTGAATGGATCTGTAGAGCTCTCAGCTCCTTCTCCAGCACCATGGCTGCCTGCATGCCCGTCATGCTTCTTGTTATGATGATAATGGACTAGCCCTTTGAAACTGTAAGCAAACTCCAATTAAAGATTTTTCTATATAAGAGTTACTTTGGTCATGGTGTCTCTTCAAAGCAATAAAACCCTAACTAAAACAAAGTCCATATTTAAATATACCTTTAATTTAAAAAAAAAAGTTAAAAAAAATAGTGACAAAAAAAAAAAGCTCTTCCTCTTAGTTCTACCTTCTACCATGGTTATTGGGCAACTGGAGCCTTCCTATAAAGAGACAACCCTGTGAGACTGCTAATACCTATTCGTGTGTGTGTGTGTGTGTGTGTGTGTGTGTGTGTGTGTGTGTGTTAAAAGCATGCTTAGAAATAGTTTACAGGGGCTGGAGAGATAGCTTAGTGGTTAAAAAGCCCTTCTAGGGGACCCAGGTTCAGTTCCTGGTGCCCACATGACAGGTCACACCTGCCTGTAACTCCAGTTCCAGCAAACCGATAGCCACATACAGACAGACACGTATATGCAGGCAAAACACCAATACACATAAAATAAAAATTTTAAACTAGGTTTACAGAATTAAGTATATTTTAAGTTAGGAACAAACTATTTTCTCAGAAGAGCAAGGCATAGGGACCTTACAAAGTCTTCCTGTTCATACAGAAAGTTGGAGGTAGGAAGTGGTGGGCAGATATGACCAAATTACATTGTATAAATGCATGGAATGTTCAAAGTGTACGTAAAAAATATTATTTTTTAAAAAGTCTTCTAATTCGAGCACTGAGTGTCCCACATATTGCTCAACACCCCCACCCCACCTTACCCAGATGAGGCTTGTAAATCCCCAACTCCATTTTTTTCAAAAATCTTTTTTTTTAATATTATTTATTTAATGTATATGAGTACACAGTAGCTGTCTTCAGATACACCAGAAGAGGGCATCGGATCCCATTACAGATGGTTGTGAGCCACCATGTGGTTGCTGGGAATTGAACTCAGGACCTCTGGAAGAGCAGTCAGTGCACTTAACTGCTAAGCAATCTCTCCAGCCTCCAACCTTTTTTTTTTTTTTTTTTAAGATACAAATTACTAATCAGAGTTGCCCCAGCAAATCATTAAACATAAAATAATAACACAAAGCTCAATGAAGAAACATTTAGATTCTATTCTTGAGAAATGGAACACAAATAAACTTGACCTTTTTACACAGTGACCCCTTGACCTTAAACCTTAAACTTTACATAAACTATAAGTCACATTTTTCTAGTTAAGCCTTATCAAGGTTGTATTTTATTTCTCTAATATATTTTTTTTTGTTTCTGGAGAACTTAAATGTTAGTAGAAATAAATAATTTCAACTACTTTTACTTAAAATTTGAGGACTTTTTAGAAAAAAACATGATTAAAACCTCATGCCTGTTGTTAGGTTTGCTGAACGGTGGGGGTTTTTTTGGTATTTGTATTACTTTCAGTGTTATATACTTTGGGGATCTTATAGGTTCTAGATTGTGCAAAAGATTTTACCAGTAGAAAAACTAAATAAAGATTTCCCCCCCCAGCCCCCATCGCATTCACCTCATTACCACGGGGAGCACAACCCATCCTCCGATTGCTGAGAATCTTGGGGGACTTCAAACTGAGAAGAGTTTTCTCAGATGGAATCACTCTTGTATAAGGAGTCACAGGCACGGCCCACCCCCACCCCAAGTGAAGATTTTATAATACACATTTAGTATAATATATTCTAAGCCAGTTAACTGATTGGCAAAGACATTATTCATTTATCCAGTTTTAGCCATCTATAACATTATCATCCTATATCATCTAGGATTCACCCAGATCTCTATTTTATTAACTGCTTGATTATGTTGGATTTAATCTTATCTTACACCTACAGGCCTACACAAGGCCTTCTTTGCCTGATAACGTCATCTTGAATTACAGCATCAGGTCCTGTCAGCTCCTTTAGTGATTTGGCCTGTGGTTATCTTCAGAATATGTTCAGTCACAATGCTTCCAAAAACATGTGGCAGAAGTTAAGGCTACACTCAACCTTTTTCTTCAGTCGTTTTCACAGCCAAAAGACTCAAGAAGAGCACAGGGGAAAATAACAAAGTAGAAGAAAATGTGTTGCCCAGCACCTCGGAAGATGGCTCAGAGGCTGAGGACGCTCTCTGTACAAGCAAAAGAACCTACCTGAACTTAAATCCCCAGCACCCACATAAAAAATCTGGTTGTGGTCCTGCCTATGCCTATCATCCCAGCTCTGAGAAGAGGGGAGCGGAGACAGGAAGATTATGGGTAGATGGGTGATGGCCACCAGCTTAGCCCTACACTCAGTGAAAGAGTGTGACAAAGAGATGAGATGAGGGTGAGGGAACAGCTGCATCCCACCTCAGTGCCGCTCCACCTTCCTGATGCTGCAACACTTTTATGTGGCACCTCATGTCGTGGTGACCCTCAGCCATGAAATCATTTTTGTTGCTACTTCATAAATGCAATTCTGCTACTGCTATGAATCGTGATTTAAATATCCGGTATGCTGGATGGTCATAGGTGACCTCTTTGAAAGGGTCATTTGACCCCAGATTGGGAATGACCCACAGGTTGAGAACCACTGCCTTACCTCTTCCTGTGGCCTCAGCATGCATCTAGGTACAAGCGGTCACAAACACGAGGATACACAGCATAGCACGCAAACACACCACACTCACACACACATGCATAGCATGCCAACATACCACATTCACACACACATACATACATACATACACACACACTATAAATATATGATACCACATATAATATATAATGAATACAAAGAAAAAAATGCTTTGCAGATGTAAAGGATTATGAGTTTACACCAGAGTATACATTTACATGGAAATGGAAATTCTTTCAGTCAAAGTTGCACATGTGGCTGTCGGGCACCTTTGTGCTAAACGAGTTAAGACCTAGGACTTGAGCAGAGTGATCTCCCCTAAGAATCAGGGCTATCCCTTGTGATTGACAGCTGTGATAACATCAAGCCAATTAAGGCATCAGAGGAGCTCACATGGGTGTGAAGAAACCCACTCCAGGTGATAAGAAGAGGAAAGGCAAAACCAGCTCCCCACCCCACCCCTGACAGCTCTGCCTGGCCTCTATTACTCAAAAGGGAAGACAAGATGATCCACTGAACTCATGTGGGCTGGAGAAGGGCATTCTCAAATAACGTATTGAAGTTAAAACTCATTAAGACAGATACAGAACAACCTTAAAATCTGTTCCTCTCAGTTCAATGTAGGCTTCTTGAGTAGAATCCACCCCACTTCACCCACCTTAGAGGAAGTACAAGGTAAAAAGCTTAGAGAATAAAAAGAGTTCTATTTGAATAAAATAAAAACGTAATTCTGGACTGGGAAGATGGCTTTTAGGGTAACCTGTATGTAGAGCAAATAAAAAGACCTGAGTTCAAATCCCCAAAACCCACATAGGAGAGCCCACGCCTATAGCTCCATTGAGAAGTTATTCATAGCTAGGAGGGGGTGGAAACAGAGGTATCCCAGGGGCTCATCCAAAAGGTAGGCTCCAAATGCAATCAGGGACCTTGTCTCAAAAGAGATGGCAGTGGAGCTAGAGAGATGACTCAGAAGTTAGGGGCACTTAGTGTTCTTGTAGAAGAGTGGAATTCAGTCCCACCACACACATTAGCTAACTCGGAACCTCCTGTATGTAATTCCATGCCAAGAGCATCTGGCACTCTCTTCTGGCCTCCAAGGGCACCCAAACATATATGTGCACATGTGCAATATACACATTCATGTTACACAGGTGCGCGCGCGTGCGCGCACACACACACACACACACACACACACACACACACACACACACACACACATACAGAGAGATGTAAATAAATCATTTTTAATATGACAGAGAATGATAAAGGAAGACACCTTATTCCAACTGGCCTGCACATACATGCACAGGAAGGAGTGAACACACCTACACATAGACCAAATAAACACACAAGCAATCTTTAAAGTTAATTTTAGCACTGTTTAAACATAAAGCCTCGGCTGAGCAGTCATTAAAGGTGTGCTGTGAGCAAGCGTGTGAGAGTCAGCACATGCGTGCATATGTACAAAGCTTAGCATTGCTCCTACTTAAAACAGTCTCTAGTGGCTGCCATGCAGTCTGGGTCTAAGGCCTCAGTGAGGTAATAACACTGTAGTGCCTGGTAGATGTACACTGCAGATGGGGCACCCATAAAAAGTAGGTCGCTATCTTGGGAGCAATGTGAATAAAACATGAGGAGTCTGTCTGGACACCTCAAGTCCAGGGGCTTTGTTGTTTTATGAGAGATGACGTAGTCACACTGAAGGAAACCAGAGGAGGCCATCTGAGACCTGGTGCTGCCAAGACTAGCTACAGCTTCCAAAAATCTGTCCCAACAACCTGCCTCCAAGACACTTTGCTGCTGTTAGACACACCTCTGATAAGACTGCAGGATCAGTTCCAGCCAAAGGATCAATGCCTAAAAGCCTTACACAGATGCGGCTGCATTTGATAACCATGGGAAGCCATGTTGTTTTGCCCATAAGGTTGAATGGCATATACTACTTATCAACATCTGTCATAGTTTGGATGGAAATGTCCCCCGAAAGGTAGGCTCATGTGTTTCAATACCTGGACTCCAGCTGAGGTCTTGTTTGGTGAGTTCTCAAGGAAGAAAGTAGGTCACTGGAAGTAGGCCTTGCTGTTTTATGGCTGGCTTCACTTCCTGTCTTTCTCTGCCTTTTGGTTACTGAAGCAAACTGAGCAGCTGCTGTATACCTGTGCCAAGCCTTGCCCACTGCCATGGAGGACTGTATCCCCCAACTGTGAGCCAAAGTAACTCTTCTTCCCTTAATGTGTTTTGTCAGGTATTTGATCACATAATGAGAAAGAAAATAACCTAGTGTCAAGTGCAGTCTCTGTGTCTTCCCCACCCCTCTCTCTCTCACACACACAGGTATAGACACACAGAATGTAGTCTGTATTCTAGAGAAACTAAGCTTTTATTGGCAAAACCTAGGCCTTGTCTGCCCACACACATAGGCAGCTTTTGAAGTTTAACTGGTTGGCCAGGAGCACAGAAAGTAGATTCTGTCTACCCTTCAGGCTTTCTTTGCATCATTCCCCTTGGGTTCGAAGGACAGGACCACTGGGGACCTGACCAGATGATGTACTGAAAGTGACCATGAATGATTCAGGTGAATGCAACCACGTAGGTGTCTAAGTTCTGAACACCCAGACCCAGCTGGGTGGGATTCCGGATGGCAGCTCAGTTGCCACCTCAGAGTTCCAAATCAGGCTACGAACTCACATCCGTGGGAAAGCCGCAGAGATTCACCAGTGATGTAGGCCCAGACTGTGCCATACACGCCCAGATTCTGCAGAACCATCCCTAATTTTTAAGACCCATTAAAAGTGAGAACATGCCCTTGGTTTAAAGGAGGGATACCACTAGGCTTTCCCTCCAAATCAGCCTTGGAAAATGATATCTTTGTTTCCTTTTTCAGACTGAGCTTCAGTGAGACCCAGTCTTGTTACATTTGGAAATGCATACATACAACCCAGCTCCCACCTCCAAAGAGGCTTTTCTTTTTGCTTTTTTCTTTTTCTTTTTTTCTTTTCTTTTCTTTTCTTTTCTTTTTCTTTATTTTTCCTTTACCTTCTACTGAAAAGTCAAAATAAGTATCTCAGGTTAAACTGCATCTGATTAGATAATGTTTAAGTGAAGTTGAGTTCCCTTGGATTCATATTTCACAGGAATGTGGACTTCACAGAGATTCTGGATCATTTTTTTTTTTCTAAGTTGGAAATCTGAGAACAAGAAGCCTACTTAGATAAATGACTAATTCTGTAGGCTTCCTTAGATCACGTATCAAAATCAATGAGAAACGGAATATTTTATTTCTGATCAAATGAATACTGGGTAAAAGGCTAAGAATCTGACTTAAATAGACTGCTGACCTTGGTCTGACCTTGGACAAGTTGGCTGCTGGCATTCTCTGGCACTCAGTGTGAAGCACCAAGAAATACCCAGGTCTGCATAACTACATTCCAAAAGATAAAGCAACAGCAGACCTTACCCTGCACCGCGTACTCTCCAGCTCTCTCCTATGCATCTGTGTCTTTAATCCACATAAACTCACTTAGATATCACTTTATTCTCCATTTATAGATAAGAAAATAAAAGGTAATCTGAATATATACATTGTCAGTACAGTACAGCCAGTTCGTGGATACCAGGACGCCCTATGCAACTATTTGACTTTCTTTTGTATTTTCTCTCTTGGGTGTGTACGCGAGTGTGTGTGTGTGTGTGTGTGTGTGTGTGTGCGCGCGCGTGCGCGCGCGCATGCAGTGTGTGTGCAGGCACACTTTTATGTGCATGTGTGAATGTGCCTGAAGCCTACTTACATCAAGAGGCTTCCTTGACTGCTTTTCTGTATATTCATTGAGGCAGAGTCTCTAAAGCAAACCCAGAGCTCGCTGATACAACTAGTCTCAGAAGCCAGCTTGCACTGGGCTCCACTGCTCTGCCTTGCAAGTGCTGAAATTATAGTCAGGCCACCATACCCAGTTGGCATTTATTCTGAGGATCCAAATCTGGTCTTCACGCAGGTGCAGCACGTGCTCTAACCATTGGGCAGTATCTCCAGTTTTGCTGATTTAGGACCTTTAGCTCACAATGTTCTGCTGCTATGCAAAGTTCTGTGCCCACAGATGTGGAAAATCCACACAAATTTTGATTATCTTTACTCTTCTACTTAAGGTTCAATCATTTACTTTCTCGAGCAGACTTTTAAAAGTTTTTTTTTTTTTTTTAAAGTTTATCAACATAT
Organism: Arvicanthis niloticus; assembly: GCF_011762505.2. Classification (NCBI taxonomy): domain Eukaryota; kingdom Metazoa; phylum Chordata; class Mammalia; order Rodentia; family Muridae; genus Arvicanthis; species Arvicanthis niloticus. The sequence continues at coordinate 37,437,754 of NC_047673.1, forward strand.
GTCCTTTGTCTACACTATAAAGAGCATGTTGATACACAGGGGGAAATGTGTCCAAATACTTCTTTCAAATATTTGAAAACCAGTTGAAATGAAAGTTCAGATAGTTCACCGGTTTACTGAGAATCTCTGTTACAATTCCAAATGTAAGCATCTGATCTGAAAGGATGTTTTCTTTTAGATAGTTGGTGAGTCAAGAAAGTGGATTTGCTGTGCAACATTGACAAAAGATCTATATTTGGTTTGTTTGTTTCCTCAAACAGAGGCTCTACCAGTTCAACCTAGTGACCATAGAGATGGCTTCATCTTCCCTCTTTGCCCTTTAGGCTCAGAGACTGCAGCAAGGTGACAAACACCCACAATAACACAGCAAGGTCTTCACACCACTCCTGGGTGCTAACGGTGCCTCGGGTTACAGAGTATGGACTCCCAAGTCCACACTGTGACTGCCAGAAATTGGAACAAAACTGTGTGTCCTCCTACTTATACATGCAAGCTATTAGCTATTAAGGTTCCAAACCTAAAATAGAGGGGTTACACAGGAAAATGATGAGCAAAAACAATCAGGCTTCCTCTAGGACAGTGGTTCTCAACCTTCTTAACAACACGACACTTTAATCCAGTTCCTTATATTGAGGTGATCGCCAACCATAAAAGTATTTTTGTTGTCACTTCATAACTTTAATCTGCTACTGTTATGAAACATAAATATCTGACATGCGGTATATCTGATATGCAACCCCTGTAGCAGGGTTGTTCAACTCCCAGAGGGGTCTAAACCCACAGGTTGAAAATCGATGTTCTAGAAATGTCCAAAACACCAAGCGGAAGCCACGAGAGAACCAGGAAGGGCTATCATCAGACACATAAGAAAAAAACTGAAAGCCGGGCAGTGGTGGCGCATGCCTTTAATCCCAGCACTTGGGAGGCAGAGACAGGAATATTTCTGAGTTCGAGGCCAGTCTGGTCTAGAGTGAGTTCCAGGACAGCCAGGGCTATACAAAAAAAAACTCAGTCTGGAAAAACAAAACAACAAAAAAACAAAAAACAAACAAAAGAAAGAAAAGAAAAAAGAAAAAGACTGGAAACTTTTCAAAAAGGAAAGCAAGATTGTTGCAAAGTGAAAACCGAAAATGTATTTGTTGTTTAGTTTTCATGTAATTCTTTTTTTAGATCAATCCTTAGAGTTTAAAGTGATAGCTACTGATGCCACTGCCCCTACTCTAACTGGATGGGACCCTTAGTTACAAGCAACACAGGTCAGCATTGGCTCTTAAGAAGCACTAATAATAAACAATAGTGGCTTCACACCTTTAAGGAATCAGCCTTGGTTCTAAGGGCTTTGTGCATATGAATTCACATAATTCACCCTTGAGCAGGTGCCATTATGATTTCCATTTTTCAAGGCAGGAAACTGAGCTCCTAGGAAAATGGCTAACTAACATCTTACTTACTTGTCTGCTTACTCAGAGAGCGGTAGAAAAGCTGGGCCATGAAGCCTGCCTCTCAGCCCTAACTGACAGAGCTCACAGCCTCTCAGCAAAGCAACCTGTTCAAGTGTATTAGTGACTCATAGGTGACCAGGCATGGAGGGAAAGGCAGGCTTGGAACCCTGAAGACAGAAATACTTTATGAAGGAAAAGGTCCTCATCGGGGTCACAAAGAGCAGCTGGCACTACCAGCACAGCCACAGGGACACAAACTACTAAGAGTCACCACTACCTTGGGATTGCTCACCCTACTGTAAGTTCAATAGCTGTATCTCATGGGCCCCACCAGTTTGTCCCAGCAGACAAGGTTCAAAGTCAGGAAAGGGAAGGCTGTATGCAACTGGAAAAGGAAAAGAGGACAGGAGAGGAGAGGAAAAGAGAGGAGAGAAAAGGGGAAGGGGAGGGGAAAGGAGGGGGGACAGAAGGAGGGGAGAGGGGGAGGAGAGAAGAGAAGAGAAGAGAAGAGAAGAGAAGAGAAGAGAAGAGAAGAGAAGAGAAGAGAAGAGAAGAGAAGAGAAGAGAAGAGAAGAGAAGAGAAGAGAAGAGAAATCATTCGGCCATTGAGCATCTCCATAGAGAAGGCAAATTCTGCCTCCCACCAGTGACCCAATAGTGGGAAAATTCATGTTCTAATGCCCCTATAAAAAGCAACACAAACTGTAGCACAGAGCAAGAGAAAAAAAATTCTGATTCCTAAAGTTGGATTACAGACATCTGTAAAGCTAGTTCCTTCCAGGACACTGAGGAAGAATATATCCAGGCCTCTTTCTAGCTTCTGATAGGGGCTAGCAATCATTTGGTTTATGGATACTCCTTCCTTGGCTTACGGATACTCCCACATCTGCCCCTAGAGTCACATGATGCCCCTTCCCCCTGGATCTCTTTTCTTCTATTTACATATTGGATGCATAGCTCATCTTACTCAGCACCGCCACAAGACTACATCCACACTGTATTTCCAAATACGGTCTTATTCACAGGCACCAGAGGCTGGAGCTTGAGTAGATATTTTGGAGGGACTTGTCAAACACATAACAGTTGGGGGCTATGACAGAGCTACAAGTGACGCTCAAATGTGGGGAAACCAAAATGGCCGACGCACCTCAGTCACCATGATGGGCAGCATTTCACCTCCTGTGCAAATCATTTCAAAGCAAAAGGTGGGTGCACAAGAAACAGTGGAGATGTTAATGGCTCTCCTAGAGGAAGAGGCCAGACAGGAATGTGCATCAGGGCTGAGGTAGGATGCTAATTGCCAGACAGTCCCTCCCTGGGAATCTACGGTCATCAGAAGGATGAGGTCAGGCATCCATCCTCTACCCGAATGCCTGAAGGCATCTGCCAAATATCTCTTTTATCTTCAAAAAGAAAAAACTTGGCCTGGAGGAGTAGTCATGGATTAAAGTAGAAAGATGAATGGAGATTTTTTTTAACTGTGAGAGTAAGTTACCTAAGCTGTAATTTTTCCGCTGAATAGGTATATGACAGATGTTTGAAACATACATTATTTACATAGCTGGCCTCTTCCTTTGTGCAGTCACTTGCATGGTTCTCCCTTCCAAACCTGCATTACAGATACCCAAAGCATGCTCTTGCTGCCAACAAAACAGCTACAGAATCCATGTAAACACCAATAATGCAAGCCTAAGAATTACACCAGACTTTAGTTCTGAAGGCCAGAGAAGTAACATACAAGCAGTCCTAATGACCATTCTCCAGGCTTTTGAAAAGCTAAGGAGAACTCAGTCCGTGAAATCCAGTTGACCTTCCATCTGCCAGGAATAAAAATAACTGAAGCCACCTAAAAAGCAAACCGGAGAGTACAAAAACACTGGGCTATTCTGGTGTTCTCAACTGCTCCTCTGCATGGCTGGCCTCCAGCCCTCTAACCTCCTCTATGCACAAGCGTGCCTAAAGGACCTCCTGGCTCCCTGAACGCATCTGTTAGTCCAAAATAGAACTCATCATCTGTTCCACTTTCCCCAGCTTCCTGATGGTTCCCACATTCTTCGGAAACAACATCTCCACTCATCTTTTCAAATTAGTGTAGATTTGTTATACAAAGCAATGGAAGATTTCTGTGACAGTTTCAATCAAGTATATCATGTCCTTTAACCGCATTCACTCATTACCCTCTCCTGTGACCCCTCTCGCCGGTTCCCCATCCCAAATAATCCTTCTATTTTCATGCCGTGTGTGTGTGTGTGTGTGTGTGTGTGTGTGTGTGTGTGTGTGTGTGTGTGTGTGTAAAATCTAGGCTCCACATATGAATAAAAACATACGTGCCTTTCTGGGCTTGGTTTTTCTCACTTATTGAGGTAATTTCCAATTCGACCCATCCTCCTGCAACCCTCCTCCATCTTTACAGCTAAATAAACCCCCACTGTGAGCGTACATAGTGTCTTCTTTACCGGTCATGATGCTGGACAGCTCGGTTGAGCCTATAACTTGGCTACTGTGGACAGTGCTGCACTGAAGTAGATGAGCGGATAGATATCTCTGTGGTCTGCTGATTTGAGTTCTCTAGGTATGTTCTCAGAAGCCATATAGTTGGATCATGGGGTCCCACTGCTTGATTTTTGACAACCCTTCATACTCCTTTCCATAGTGGCTACACTGGTTTACATTCCCATCAGCAAGATGTAAGGGCACTTTCTATTTTCTTTCACTTCTTAAAGCCAAGTAGTTCCAAAGAGTAATCCGCTCCTCTGTCTGCCAGGTCCTCCCTTGCACCGCGTCCTCCCATCCCTCCCTCCTTGGCCTATACAAGTTCTGGTTCAAGTACACAGTTCCAGTGCCAGTCAGGCCTATGAGTTCTCTTCAGCTGGTTATCTGATTAAATGCTTTTAGCAAAAAAAAAAAAAAAAAAAGAAAGAAAGAAAGAAAGAAAGTTATAGACTCATTTTAATGAGGATTAGAAAAAAATATAATTATCAAGCGAAACCTGTAATTTTACAGAAAAGGTGTTTTCTTTTTAATTCACTTAACTAAAGAGTGAGTCAAGTTGAAAGGGAACCTGGAACGTCCAGGTGAGGTAATTTTGACTGTGCTGAGAGCCTGTCCCCCATTACAGCCGCACTGTGTGCTAGATACAGCTGGATAACCAGACAACGGGGTGTTGCTCTGCAGAGGGGATCAATGCCCGTTTGGAGGAAGGAAGTTTGGTCAGATATAACTGGGCCAGTTCTCATTACAATGAGGTGTTATACAGTAAGGTCAGATTGAATCTTCACTCCCTTCCTCATGTGACCAGCTGTACTGGAGCACTGGAAAATGAAGGGGTTTTGAGCAATCCCACAAGGACATCTACATTATGTTATTCAGACCTTACAGTCACTAGAACTGGGTGCCAAATAAACTTCTCAGCCCCAGATAAAACAGCCTAAGACAAGTTGTATATGGTAATAAATAAATAAATAAATAAATAAATAAATATGGATGCAGTGTAGCATGCCAATGTAGGTAAACACAGCTCTAAGGTGGTCTTTTATCATTTATTGTAGGACCACTTCCTGGATCTCTTTCTTGCAGATTTCCAAAGTACTAGACACGCATAATACAATACCCATCTACACTCCAAGCCACCACAAGGCAGCCCTTCTTCAAATGGTTTTTTTCACTAGCTCCCTCCAAAAGTCACAAATCTATTACTTGCCTCATAAACTCAAGATTCACCAAAATTCCAGGCTCCTTCCTTGCCTGGTTATGCCGTTCTCACATCCTACAGTTACAATAGGATAAACTCCACACAGCTTTGTGCCTGGCTAATACTGCCTCCCCACCCTTTCCCAATCCTTCTCCTTCTCCGTCTCCTGAAATCCTAGCTACTCCTCAAGACCCTAGTAAGCCCTCTATCCAGGTGCTAACCGGCACCTTCCTCTTCTCTGAACCCTGTTCAGCCTCCACCAATCCCGACCAACTGCTCTACTTGGCTCCTGACTGTATATTCCTGACTTCTGATTCCCAAAGGCTCACTCATGAACAGCTAGGGCTTTGTTGGATTTTTCCCCCACAGAAGGAGATGACTCAAAGGTAAGATCTTAAGATTGTATAGTATATAATAAACATATTTGGTACAATAATATATAGCCTATAGAATTCTAGCTGTAGTAACTTCCCCAGTTATAAAAGGATGACTCACAACCAGACTTCCAGACGTGTTTTCTTTCCTCCTCTTAAGAAAAGTCATTCATCTAAGACATCAGAGTCCTGATGTGCGCCAAGCTCAAGGATGCTGGCACAAGAGGGATGTAAATGAAACAGGTGTTGTCAGTTACCAGCTGGCTGTCCGGTAAAGGATGGGACTGGGTGAGCTGGAGGCGCAGTGCAGAGCGGTTACAACACAAGCATAAAGCAACTGTCACAGAAAGGATCTGGAGGAAGAGAATAAGAAGAGGGCAAGCTGGGCACAATGGGGTGCACCTGCACCCTCAACTATGGTGGAGGCTGAGGCTGGAGGGCTGAAAATTCAAGCTGATCTGAGCTATGAGACCTAACCTCAAATTGAAGGGGTCAGGCAAGACATGTTGACTTTGGAAGGGGAGATGGAATTCTGTCAGACCTGAAGAGATTTGGGGGGGGGGGGGCACGTTCTAAACAATGTTACAGAAAGTCTGAAACATACATAAGGGCCCGAGGTGTGAGCTCCCAGACAGAATCTGGAGCACAGGGTAAGGAGGAGGTTAGAAAGATGTGGAAACACTGGGGAAAGTCTCCTGGTGAAGACTTCCTGAAACCCACTATCTACCCACGACTCCACGTGCATGAGAGACATTAAAAGGAGAAGCAACTTCTCCAGTTTTGTTTTGGGCCAGGTTAAAAAAAAAAAAACTAAATAAAAATAAAAGCTTTCTGGGGTCCCGAGAACAATGGATTGACCTGGAAATCTGGTCCCTTTGGACAATAATAGAGAAGAACAGGAGCTCTAAAGAGCAGGGATAAAGAGACAAATTTAAAATATTTAAGTAGGAGAAATCAATAGGATTCTCTGGCCAGCTGGGTACACATTCCAGCATCACATAAAAATAGTTTGGGGATTTACTACTTAGGGGAAAGTTTATTACAGCGTTTAAAAAAAAAATCACCCGTGTCATTTCATTCTTTTGTGACTGTGGCCAGAGTACATTCAGACTTGACTAGACTCTTGTCTCGCTACCACGAGAAACCTTTAGAGCCAAGACATGGCGCAGTTTCAAGGCTGAGTGGCAAAGGCTATATTAAACTCCAGTTTCTGTATTACCCCAAGAGCAAGAACCTAACCAGATTTTACTCTCAAGTCGTGCATTCAGTATAAACAATCTTGTACCAAAGAATGAGCCATGGTCTAATCCACTCCAAATCTCTGGGGGTACAGGGAACTGAAGCCCTCAAATGCTCAAGAGTTATAAACATTCTAGGGTTTTGTACAGCATACTCTTTTTCTTTCTTTCTTTTTCTTCTTTCTTTTCAAATAAAAAAATTTCCCAAAGACTATTGAAGATATTGAAATACCAGGAGAGGTGGCCTTTGTAAACTGGCAGTGTTCCCTAGGGAAATAATGAGTGAAGTCGTTCGCCTCGGAGTGTGCCATCCTTCCCTTCCACTGGCTTGATGTGAGCAGCCAATACGGGTAGCTGCAAATCAAAACTGTTGGAAGAGGAGAGCCAAAGAGGAAAGGGGGAGAAACAGGATGCTATTTATTAAAGCTTGTCACCTGGTCACAATGAGCCACACATTTAACATAGGGCCTAGGGATGGCAGGAAGCAGGGTTTCAACATGAGCACAGCTCCTGAAAAGAGAAATCCATGGCTCCAGTGTGTGGAGAAGGGCAAAGGGCTCTCCTAACGATCAGGTGCCAAGTTCAGAAGTCTAGAGCCTGCTCATTACGAGCTCGCTCATTATATATAAGACCTCTATAATGGAGGCACGGAGCCAAAGGACTCATTATAGGCAGAGGGAGGCCATCTGACTCGCAGGGGACACAGCTGGCTCCGGCAGACCATGATTAGAACCTGCGTGTCTACCATCTACTCTTAGGTGTCCTACAATAAAATGAGGGACTGGCTCATACTAAAGGGCCCAGAACTAGATTCTGCAAAATGAAAACCAATAAACTAATTGGGTGGTGTGCCAGCCATGTCTCCCCGCTTAATTAAAACCATTAAATCATCATCAGACCAAACTAACCTACATGTTTGAGGATGTCAGTTTAGGCTTTTATTTTGTCTTTCTTTTCCAATTCCTGAGGGCCACAGAATGAAAAATATTGACTTTCTTCCTTAAAGGCATTACTTTAAAAAAATGCAAGAATTGACCTAAAACTCGTCACCATTCTGCTTTCTCAAAGTCTTTTACAGGCATGCTCAGTAGAGCCAGAAGACTAGAAAAGTTAACTTGTAATTTTGATCCATAGGAGACTCCCCATCAAAATCCTGGCAGCATTATACATGGAATATGAAGCATCAACCACCCTCAGCACAGCCCAAGGGGAAAGCAAAAGAAGTAAGAGGCTTGGACCCATATGAATGAGTGGTTGAAGGATGCTCACACAAGAACAGAGGAGGCTCTAAAGGCTTTGCCCACAGAGCGCTTAAAGCCTGCCAATCATTTCAGTGGCCCACAATCATGGCTGCAAATGTTCGGCTCTGGGTGTTACAGAGTTCCTTTTTAGCGGGGAGTTTGCCTCCACTCTCTAGTTAACGCCACCATTTTCAGTGCTGGGAAAATAAAGCAGAATGGTCCCACCGCCATTTGACCCAACCACCTTTCTTCTTGGAACACTGTGCACATTTTATATTCAACTTGGTTTGAACGAACAAAAGGCAAGATCCCCCCACTCCTGCCCAGAAGGCACTGGGGAAATGAATATGGAAGAGGAACAGTGAACTCTTCTGCAGGCCCGTGGTTGCTAGGAGGCTGGGGACTCTTAGGATTACTTTAGATTTGATAACTGAAAAGAGACACTGAAAGAAAGCATGATCTTCACAACTGAAAGGTTCAGTTTTCTACACAGCTGTCTTCTTGCAAGACCTGATCAACACTCTATGTGTCTGCTCTGACCTTGGAAGCCTAAATTTTCTCCTGAAGGAAGCTGAAAAAAACAAGGACAAAGGTCAAGCCCTCTGCTATAAATCACATTCGACACTGGTGACTACTTATTACTGGTTAGAAATGGTGCTGCCTCACTAAAACTTATAGAGGCCTACACCTCTACTTGACGCTCCTACTGTGTGCTAGATAACTGCACTAAACCCAGGATAGCTATCAGCATGTATTTCTTTTAAAATGTCCTGGGACTGTTCTCATTTCCCAGATGTTTTTTAAAAAATTATTTCCCTTAATTTTCATATTTTCTGGAGGGATTTCTAAAAAGTCTCCCACAAACTGAAGCTATTGTAGATTTTTAGCACATTTATTTAATTTTAATTTTATTTTATTTTATTTTTTGAAGAGACTTACCATGTTCTCTGAATCCAAATAATTTACCTACAACAAACTGTCCTTGACTGAGTCAAGGAAATGGTGACACCAATGACTGGGCTAACAGAAGGAAGTGTCAAGGGCCTTCATGTCCCTAAGCCACTTCATTTCCTAGTTCATGCTATGAGACCCGAAACAAAGCTTGCACCCAGGACAACCAACTTGATACAAGTACATCGGCTTCCCATTTTGTAGGAGGGGCTTCCTCCAAATGATCTCTATGGGTCTCATACATCTTCTAGCACCTCCCACTTGCTGAAAGGAGCCAAATTTGGGGAAGGAAATGATAAGATACTTTTCCTCTCCTGCAATAAGCATCCCAAAAGTTACACAGGAGAAAGGGCTCTCTGACCTCTCAATGCTCAGATAGACACTTAGTATCCATTATTTCTTTCAATGAACCCTAGATCTGCTTTTCATTCCACGGACTAGCTGACATTTATTTATTTACAATAAAGCAATAAATAACAGCTCTCCTTCCTAGGCAAAGGCCAAGTTCTGTCCAACCCTGCATCCTCACAAGAATCTAGCAAGACACTTGTCTTAGGGAACACTCCATCAAATGCTGAACCTCTCTCCTTAGGTTCCTTTGCTCTCAGCAGTAACCTGACGTTGAATTGAACCACCAACTCAAAATAGATTATCTCAGAAAGACCACCTGACCATCTGCAGGTCATGGAATGAGCGAATCATGTAAAATTGGAAGCCTCTTCCTCGTGCCCTCAAAAAAAAAAAAAAGTCTCACAGCACTGGGTGATCATGGACCTTCTTTTGCAAAGTCTGAAAATGTGATCACAAGGAAGCAACGATGAGACAGATAAAAATAGACTCCTCGGGAGTATGCCTGACATTATTAAGGAGTCTTGCAGGCTTGTGAGAGAGCTGATAGCCACCTGCCCTCCAACAGCTCTGCATTTAGTGTCAATTCTGGTTTCTGCGGTAGGGGGTGGAGGGCAGGAAAGAGAGGCTTGGTGAGGATGCAGTGAAAGCATCCAAAACCCTAAGTGACGGAAGCCTGGGATTAGCTGAACACTTTTGTGTACGTAAGGCTTATGGACATGGTGTTTCGGGGTCCAGTTGGACCTAGGCTTGCAGTACATTGACTGCCACGAGTCTAAAGAATAGAGCAACCACAGCCACTATTTAGATTACTTAAGCATAAACTGTGGTTGTTACTTCCTTTCCAAATCTGGTTTGTCACAAGAGAGAAAATCCAGGGAGTGTGAATGCCAGAATAGCATGCAAGATGCTTATGTTGCCTGATTTTGCAATAAAAGGGATAGTTACTTTTATTGAGGCTTTTCTGGGAATGGAGTCATGGTCACGGTACATTTTTTAAGTGTGAGATACTGACCTCAATTTAAAAGGATTTGCTTGTTTGTGGGGAACGTGAAGCTTGACTGTAAGTACCAACCACAAGCTTAAAACAATCTCCCCAGTTAAGACAGGGTTTAGGGTGATTTGCTATAGGGACTTGGTTTTCGAATAAAGTCTCCACGCTCCCATTACATTGCGTTTAAAAGCAAATTCTTTCCAGAATAAAAACATTTTCACACCCTTACTTGTAAGGAACACAAAATGCAAGGATCGCAGGATTTCCCCCCTTCAGCATCTCCGGGACAGTATCACAAGCCAGGAAGCAAAGCCAGTGAATGAGATTCAAAGAGAACCAGCTCATAAGAGGAGGCTCTGAACAGTCACCGCTTTTTCACAAGAAGCCTATTTTTGAAGCCTTCAAATCTACAACCATTGTGTTTGTCCTTCCCATCCGGCATGCAAAACACGATACAGCCTCCATTCCATCCACAGCGCTGATGCAACCTATGCTAAGTCCACGCACAATCGTGCGAGCGTTCCATATGCAAACACGCCACGACCCCCTCCCCAAGCATTCAATGAGCTCCACAGCATAGCTCCTGCGTACAAAATGAGCCAGCCTCAGACGGACATGGACAGAGCCTTCCCCCTGCCTTGAATCTCCAGAACGGTGCAGAGAACCTGTTCCTTTTCTTAAAAGGGGGCAGGGAGTGTTTAAATACCCTCTAAGGTAACTAGCCATAATGCAGGCAGGCACAGGAGAACCTGGTACTGCGGGCAACCCAGGACGCAGGCTCGCCTTTCACAAAGCTCAGGGAAGGCTGCAGCCATCCTATCTCCCTGCAGACCAGACGCTTGGCTCGATCCCCCTCCCCGATTTTACCTAACTCTCCAACCCCATATTGAGAGGGCCTGCTGCGGATCTTACAGAGGTACAAAATGGTGGATGGGAGCTAATTTTTTCCTGCTCTTCCCATAACTCGGCACATCCATCACCGCAGGTCCTCTACCCCAAGTCCCCAACTGGCCGCGGCGCACTGATCACAGCCGGCAGCTGAACGGTGCTTACCAACCTGATGTCATGTAGCCCCTAGAAGCCTGGGGCGCGAAGGCCGCGGGGAAGCGCTTGTGCAGACGGTAGTCCTTCTCGCTGCGGGACCTCATGCGGTCCGAGGCCCGGTCTGAAAAATCCGAGCTAGGCCAGGCTCGCCGCAAGGTTGTGCTCCGGGTCTTCTTCATGGTGGGGAAGGGCGACCCTGGTGCCCCGATAGTGGGGCCTCAGCGCCAGGGCGCAGCGCGCTGCTTCATCCGTCTACCGAGGCCACGACCCGGGAGGACTCTGCGCACATTTTTTTTCCCCAGCCCCCTCTTCTCGTCGGTGTCTACACCGCCGGCGGCAGGTCCGGCCCTCCCCACGCCCCCCCACGCCCCCACGGAGAAGGCTCGGATTTTACACTCGTCCCACAATGCATTCCACTTCATTTGCAATCCGCGGGGCTTCCAGCTTCCAGATTCCTGGGGGGGAAGGCACGTCGGGAGGCTCGGCGGCCGGGAGGGGGCGGCCGGGGTGGGGGCGCCGAGACTTGCAGCGTGGAAGCAATGGGAGAGCAGACAATGGCCCGATTCAGCGCAGGAGTGCTTAGCCAACTGTGCGCCACAGCACAAAAGACCCAAACAAATGAGGAAGCCGAGGCCTCCGGGGGCCGACCCGGGATCGCACGCCCCGGCAGCTTGACCGGTGGGCGGCAGCCCCAACCGCACTAGGAGGCTTCAGCGCGAGGCGTGGGGATGACAGCGTCTGAGTCGCGTCCCCCCGGACCTCCCAGCCGCGAGGCCCGCAGTCCCCGGCGCCCGCAGCCTCTGCTTCTCTCTCGCAGTCCTCGGGAGGCAGTCTTCATTCCAGAGGCTCGAACGGGGGGCGCGCGGGAGCACTGGGACCGCCGCTGCGACAACGCAGGAACAGAGCCCCGTTGGGTGCTGGCGACCGCGGCGCGGCGTTAGGCTTCCTCCTTCCTAGGCTGGCGGGGGCGCGGGAGGGTGGGGGCGCGTGGCGACACGCGTGGGTCCCCCGCCGCAGGCATACTCCTACTCACGGGCCGCGGCGGCTGCGGAGCCCGGCGATCGGCCCCCGCGCGGGGCCATCGCGGCTCGGGGACTAGGGCGCTGCGCTCTGGCACCGCCGGAAGCGGGACGGCTACCCAGTGTCATGCTAATCTCCGGGCTGCGCGGAGACTCAGCGTGGATCCCCGCAGCAAAGCCCCGGCGGCGGCGGCGACGGCGGCGGCGACGACGGCGGTGGCGCGGGGCCTGGGCCCTGCGGATGACACCGCGCGGATCGTTCCACGTCTTTCCGATGGTCCCTCCCCCTCGCTCCGAGGGCTAGCCTTCGTGGGAACGCGCCGATCTGCGGCGCCCGGCCTGGCCCACCTGCGCCCAGCCGGAGACACGGGGCGCCGCGAACGCGCGGGGACGCCAGGCCCACGCCGACTGCCACGCGCCAACGGCCTGCGCCCTCCGCGATCCCGAGTGGAAGTCACTCCCCAGTGGCCTGGCTGCGCTGGCGGGCCCGGGGCCTCTGCACCGCCGGGCCCTGCACAGCTGTTTATGGTCCAAGCACCAATCGCTGCAGGACAGCGGTGCGCGCGGAGGAGGGGGCGCGGGCCAGACGCGAGGTCACGCCGAGTTAAAGGCGCCCGGCCTGGCCGCCAGCCCCGCCACGCGCCGCCACTCCCATTCTTATCCGCCACTCTCACCTCCCCATTTGGGTTGCCAAAAATGCGTTTTGAGCTATAAACAAGGAGAATAAACCTGATTGCCTCTGGAGGTGATCTGTCATTTCCCGTTTGAGCTGTTTTTTTTTTTTTCCTTTTTTTTTTTTTTTTTTTTAATGCATCTGTGACAAGGAGACGTTCCCAATCATTTTAAAGGTGGCATTCCACGCTGATGGGTGACAAGATGCAGAGCCAGCAATAGGAAGCCTTCGTAGAGACTTGTGCTCAGCAGTCGGAGGGCCTTAAAGGGTTAAGATTCGGGAAGCCCTGGCAAGGCATCCAGGAGGCAGAGAGGCAATGAGGTAGAAGAGTGGCCATCATCTGTCTCCAGTATGCGTCTTGGTAATGCATAGCCACAATAACCTCTCTGTAGATACCAAGGGGGCGGGCATAAAAAGCCACAAGTCGCATATAAAACCTATAACTATATCAAGCAATATTAATTACTAACTACAAACCTATTTGCTAATGTTCGGCGGCCTCATTCTACATTCAAGACAAGCCCTTAAAAGATACCCTTTGCTAAAATGGCAAGGAACAGAAGGACGACTGCTTTAGAAGAATCAGTGTGTAAAGGGCCATAGAAGTGATTTCTGTTCATGTTTTCACAAATGCGAGTTATTGATGTTCAGGTATCTCAAATCAACAAAACAACAATCCTCATGAGGCTAAACCGGTCACACGAATTTCTGCAGTAATTATGACTTCAGAGTGACCGTGATCATGTGACAACCTTGGTATTCATTCACTGGGAAGATTAAGTAGGCAAAATACCAAATATGGCCCCATGCAATGAAAGGTCTAGTAGAAAAGAAGTGCAGAAAGCTGAGTTAAAAGCCAAAATTTGTGCCACGTTTTCTGAAGAAGCATTAACCTCTATGGAACAGGCCAGGAGCTGGGGCCTAAATATAGCCTGAGGAGCCCCTCAGAGAGTGAAGGAGTTGGTGTCCTGGGCTATGGGAACAATGCAAAGGTCCTGGAGTCTAAGTGAGTCTTGGTTTCTGTTGGAAGAAATGCAAGAAGGCCAATATGACTGGAGTCAGAACTGAGCAAGAAAGCCGTGGGCGATGAGGTCTTAGAGAGGGAGAGTAGATCATGCAGGGACTTGCTGGCCGTGCTCAAGCTTTTATTTTCTACTCTTGATGGACTGGGGGCCACAGAAGGGCTCGAAGCAAAAATCCAGCCATCATTTTATAATTTCTATGTAGAAGGGAGTTTAGAGAGGTTAATATAAGGTGAGGGGAGGCTGGTTGGGAATTACATGTAATATGTAAAAAAAAAAAAAAAAAAGTCATCATGTTCACACTGCAAAAGGTTGAGTGTGCTGGTGTATCTTTGAAGAGGAGAAGCTGCAGTCGGTCTCAGTCACTTGTGACAACAGACCTTGCAACGAAGTGAGAGCATCCAGTGGTCAAGCAGCCAGAGCAGACCCATAAGAAGCAGGCAGTAAATACGCCAGGGCTCTCAGAACCCAGATGAAGCATGAAGCAGGTATGGTAGCCCCCACACCCTACTCACCACCCACCCACCCCCACCACTGTCAGTAACTGACTCACCTACATCTGCTAACAATGTGCGAGGGTCACACCAAGAGAAAGAATGAATACAGCCACTGGGAAAGTCAGGTTCAGCACACCTGTGCTACGGAAAAGACTGCTTTGCTCATGTGACTCCGGGATCCCTAGCCACAACTTCTAATCTCCAAGCTCTCCCTAAGACAATAACATATCCTAGTCATGAACAATCCACCAAGCCAGCCCATTGTTGGGAACCCCAATATTCAATCTGGGAAATTCACAACGAAAATTTAATTGCTTGGGAGACAGCTTAGTCACAAGAATGGGGAGCTGAGTTATACAACCCACAATCCACATAAAAAGAGGCCAGGTGCACGCATGTAAATCCAGCACTGGAGGGACAGAGACTTGAGGATCCCTGTGGCTCCCTGGTCAGACAGTCAATCAGAATCAGAGATCCTCAGACACAGACTGTGTCAGATCAGATCCAGGCGAGGGCAGAGACAGACACCGTCTCAAAATAAATAAATAAATAAATAAATAAATAAATAAATAAATAAATGGACAGCACCTGAAGAACAATACCTAAAATGAATCTTTGGCCTCCACCCACCCACATGTACACGCTGTGCATGTGCTCCCAACCTCACCCACACAAACACACACATGCACAAATCCATATACGCATGTACACACACATATAGAAATATACAGGTAAATAAACTTAAACATGCTGTATACCCATACACACAACAATGGCTAAGCAAGTCCATTTTCTAAAATTAAGGTTTTTGAATCGAGCTTAAGAAACATTTGCATATTTGGTTTTATGTATGAGATCATAAATACTAATTAGATCTGGTTTGTAACTTGACTTTGATTGTGTCATTGTTCTTAGACTTAAGATGGAAAATTGTAAGAAGCTTGACTGAGATTCTCCTTTAAAATTTGAACCATTTAAAATGGTCAGATTTGTCACTGTTGAGTGAATTTAAGAGGCACGGAAGTGTGCACCCCAGACAGTAGGGACAGCTTGTTCTAGTTGTTTTTGCTCAGTGTCCTAACTAGGTGACTAGAAAAGGCTATTAAACACTTGGGAAGATTTGAGCTGAAGTCTTCCCCAGTCAGATATGTCAACTGTTTTTAAAATTTTGAATATACCAAATATACAATATTAAAAATAAAAGGAATAAACTCAAATGAATTTTTGATTTTTATATCAAAGCATTATCAACAGAAAAAAATGTCTTACAGAATGGGAGAAAAATGCAAGCCATAAATCTAATAAGGGATTAATATCCCCAATACAGAGAGAATTGTTAAAACTCAAAGCAACAACAACAACATGCACATATACACACACCAAATAACTTAATCCAAAAGCTTCAAAATGGACACACAGATAGACAATAAGAATAAGCACATAAGGGCTGGAGAGATGGCTCAGCTATTAACACTAAAATCACAAATGAAAATATAACTATAATCACATAAAAATCCTCAACATCACTAATCATCAGAAAAATCCATGTATTTATCAAAATACTTCTCAAAAGTATTATAAAGATACACCTTACAACCTTCAGGAAGGCCATTATCAAAATCAGGTGGGGAGAGAAGGAAAGAAAGCACTCCCATGTGTAGAGACATTAGGACCCCTATGTAGAGTAGGCAAGATTGAATAAACAGTATGTCAATGCTTCAAAAAGTTAAAAACAGGATTAAATATGATCCGGTAAGCCCACGTATGAATATGTGCCCAAATGAACTGAATGCAAGGCATGAGAGAGAGATTTGCAAGCAATGTTCATAGAGGCTTTATTCATCGACATCAAATCGTGAGAACAACTGGTTTTCCATCAGTGCATAAACAAAACTCAGCTTATCCCTACAGTGGGATATTACTCAGCCTCCAAAAGGAAGGGCAGTTTTAAATCTGCTACAACCCAGATGAATCATGAGGACACCATGCTAAATGAAACGTCAGTCACAACAAAACAAATACAGTCCCCCACTTACACGAAGTAGAACAATCAAAATCCCAAGAGCGGATAGAAGAGTGGCTTCTGGAGCTAAGGTGCCTGGGCAGGGCTAGGGAGCTACTGGGTAATGGGACAGAGGGATGGACAGGGGGTTTCAGCTTTATAAGAAGATGGTCATGGAACTGAAAAGCAGGAATGAGTACTAATTTTCTGATGTATTCCATCTTACTGGGCACCTTACAATAGCTAAGATGGAACTTTTATATTATGTGTATCTGGCACCATAATGATAATTTTATAATACTAGGATGCGTGAAAAAGCCGTAGGGAATCGTTTGAATTTATGTCGGCCTAAAATTACATATAATATGTATAAATGTATGTATGTATGTAGTGTGTGTGTGTGTGTGTGTGTGTGTGCACGTGCACTTATATGTTCAATGAAGGTACCCAACTAGGAGTGATAACGCTATCCCCAAGAGCCATAGTATATCTAACAAGAATCCCCAATAGCAGGCATGAGAAATCTCCCTTTGAGATGTTGGTCAGGAGAGTTCAAAGGACTACCAAAACAATCTGGACTATTGCTCTTGCCCTTGGTCACCTCCCAGAATTTGAAGGTAAAGACCCTGTTGCTGAAGATGCAATGTACTTCAGACATAAGACTTGGAGAAACTGAGCAGAGTATGACCTAGAATCCTCCTCCCTGAGGACTGGCTTTCATAATACCTGAAGGTGTCATGCAAGCCACCAAAGGATGAAGGTGATCAATACTCCTACCCAGCTATGACATCTAAAAACAACAACAATCGCAGAATGACAAGATATCCCCCAGATGCTATAATGACAGCTACAATTGGAAGGTAACCAACAGTTGTCTAATTAGACTTAAAGCTTACACAATGGGATGGAAATCATGCCTGGCGCTGTAAACCTAGCCAAATTCTCATGACAGATGAGGCCACAGAACCTAGAGAAGAACATACAACAGCCATGGCCCTAAACCAGTGTCATCTCTAACTTCATTTTACACAGTTATCTTTATGCCCACAGGAGTATGTAAAGTGGCATCCTTTATCAAAGAAACCTGTCATGGCAGCAGGTGAAGCCATTACAGAAAACCATAGCTGGTCCAATGCAGAGAACATCCGATCATTGGGTGTACAGCCCCAGTAGAGAACATGTCAGAAGAGAAGAGGACCAGGACCTCTCCTGAAAGGTTTACCTCTTCTATATATGAAAGGGAAGCTACACTCGTGAAATCTTAACAACAGCATTGCCCAAACAAGAGCTGAATAATGACAACATCCCTGACATCATCGCAACATGGATGGCGGAAGTCTCACAAAGCCCCACCCCTAAAGGAAGAGCCATAGATAATATCCGATGAGAGAGGAAGAATACCAGTCTTTCCCTGGGAGGAACTCCCTAATTAGCTATCCAATACCAAGTGGTCAGCCCCAAAAACATGTACATACAAGCAACACTAAATTGACTCAGCAGGTTTTATTTATATGTTTACTAATTCATATAAATACGTATAATGATAATAATTAACAAAAAATATGCCAGAAACTTGATAGGAGAAAAGACACAGAAAGTACTGGAGGGAAAGAAACATTATATGAAATGTAATCAATTTGATAATAATAATAATAATAATAATAATAATAATAATAATAATAATAATTAAATATACCAAATTTGAAGGTACAAATCAAGTTAAAGTATATTTACCTATGACCCTTCATAGGCCTAACTATTCAATAAAGAAAATTTAGATTTCAATTTAACCTGATCACTCTCACCCGTACCATCATTTCTCTTTCAATGCCATTACAAATATATTAGTCAAATGCTACAATGAAAAACCAAAAAGCAGCAGCCATTTTATAGAAGCAGGCAGGGCAGCAAGAGACTCATAAAAACCAAATCCGGCTTTTATTTAACTTTGATATACTGTTTCTTAATACACTACTATTTTTTTAAAAACTGAATTAAGTCCAAATCTTCATTATTAGATTTCATTTTTTAATGGCCCAAATCAAATTGTTCTCCACACCTGATCAGACTTTACCAGAAAATTTGCATATGGGGCCACATGTGACCTCTCCAAGTCCAATCAGGTTCCAGTCAAGGTTTCAGACAGATTAAAAAGAGAAGGGTGCTTTGCCTGTAGTGTGTGTGACCTCTGATCTGAAGAGGAGGCAGTTCTGTGTGTGCCAAGCCTTCACTTTTGGTCATGCTCTTGCCTTCTTTATTGTAGATGTGCAACTATCTGGGGTGCAAGATGAAGCCTCAACATCAACTATGTGATGTATCTTAGTTACAGTTTCCATTGCTGTGAAGAGACACCATGACCATGGCAACTCTTATAGAGGAAACCATTTAATTGGGGCTGGCTTACAGTTTTAGACCATTATCATCATGGCAGAAAGCACCTCATAGCACAGGCAGTCACAGCACAGAATAAGGAGCTGAGAGTTCATATCTTGATCTGCAGGTAGCAAAAGGAGACTGTGTGTCACACCGGGTGTAGCTTGAGGATATGAGACCTCAAAGCCTACCCACACAGTGACACACTTCCTCCAACAAGGCTGCACCTATTCAACAAAGACACGCCTCCTAATAGTGCCACTCCCTATGGGCCAAGCATTCAAAACATGAGTCTATGGGGGCCATTCCTATTCAAATCACCACATGATGGGAGAAGGAAGTTGCCCCACCACAATCTTCAGAGAAGACATTGATTTATATGTATCAGCATAGGCAATAACAGAACATAGAGGGCTGGCAAGCAAGGTGGCATCTATGATACCCTGTAGCAGCCCTGGCTGAGCTGGATAAACTTCACAAGAAGGATCGTGTGTCTGAGCAAACTCATAGCAAGGTGAGCTCCAACACAGGGCGCAGAAGCCTAGCCAAGAGTCAACCCAGCGACTGTATCTACTCAAAGGCCACTCAAAGGCTTTGGAAACATCGTGTGGACCTACCTCACTTTATGAGTGAGACAAGTTCATCCCAGATCCCCACTGTTGGGTTATCTCCAGGACCCCTGTGGTGGGTCCCTGAGCACTGGGTTCTCTGGGCTGGCCAACTGGTAAACCAGTCTCCAGCCCTTTGAATCTGGCATCTTCCTCTTCAGAGAGTGGCCAGGTGTTCCAGAGGCTAAAGAGGACTTCGGGAGCTCTGGGCATGAGAAGAGACACCAAATACAGATCCAGTGACAGAAAGATCCTCCGCCCAGTGTGGGGGAAAGGCCTGGGAACTCCTGAAAGATTTAATGTTGCTTTTCTGTATTAAAAATACCAAATGAAAGAAAAAGATGAGAGACAGGGAACTGTGGTCAGCTGGCGGCACTGAGGTGGTACTCTCCACGTCACTCACTTGCCTTCTGAGGCTACCTCACTGAGATTGTTTTCACTGGTGGGAACCCACAGCCATTTATTCTTCAGCCAGGATGGAGCTCACTGTTTGGAGGAAGGAAGGGGTGTTTGTCACTTTGGGGAAGCGAGGCTAGCCTGCCATCTCTTCCTAGCTTCTAAAACACAGCAAGACCCTGTTGTACAATAGCATGCCTTCTCATTCGAATGCCTTCAACTGGTTGGAGGTATCCCCTCCAACCTGGGTATCCCCTAAAGGACAGGGGTAAGCGGACATGTGTTTAAAAGATGCGACCCAGCCAGCTGGCTGCAGACAAGAGTGAGGGAATGCTGGGATGATGGCAACCTGTCAATAAGGAGCCATGGTGGTAGGCTGCCAGGTGTATAAACTTCCTGACAAAAATGAGCTTTGCAGCTAAAGGGAGTGTTCTATGGTATCTGCCACGAAAGCCACACCTTCAAACTGCCGCTGGAGGCAGGACTAATGCACTGCTGGAGGATAGCCTAGAGGACAAGATGGCCTGACTGCAAGGACAGATTTAAGTTTGAACTTGAATTCTAGCAGAAACGGGGAAAGGAGGGGAAACAAGAAGCGTTATCAAGACAGCTTTGCAAGTATTGGTGGGAGAGGAGGGGAGACAGAGGCCACATCACCAGACTTTATGAGCTCCTGTCTTCACACACACACACACACACACACACAGAGAGAGAGAGAGAGAGAGAGAGAGAGAGAGAGAGAGAGAGGAGACTAGGAGTCGTTTGAGTTTTAAACCCATTCTTTTCTTGAACCTTGAAGCACTCATCACTACGAGACTCCTGACTGGTTCTTTCCCACCTCTTTTTGCAGTTAGGTGATTCCTAATGACATACACATATATTTCTCCTCCTATTAATATAAATAAGCATCTCTTAACTGTCTACTCCACTCACATGATTTCTTGTTGGCCAGTGTTGTCCACTTCTTCCTCGTTGGCTTGTCTCCACTACCATTCTCCCCTGGCTCTCTGACTCCTTGGTGTCACCTCTTGATGAAGTAGCACAGGCTACTCTCCAAATTTTGTCCCAGTCCCTTCTGTATGGTTGCAAGCTCACTCACAGAGCTCAACAACACCCTTTGCTTTCTTTGAACCACCGTAAGTCAATGTATTCTAAAGCCCACCTTACCATCCCCTTCCTTGCTCACCAGCCTACACATGCTGATATTCTGCTATCAGTAGATCTCCTTGGATATTTCGTGGATAACCAGCTCATTCTACTCACTGCACAAAATTCACCACTATCCTCCTTACGCTCCCAATTTCTCAGCTCATTTTTGTTTTCTTTAAGTGTCTTGTGTGCATGTGTTCTGCCTGTGCATGCGTGTGTACAGACGCGCAGGTGAGCGCCCAGAGGTAAGATAGGGTGTCCTGCTCTATCTCTCTTCCCCTTAAAACCTTGAAACAGAGTCTCTCACTGAACCTGGAGGCAGACCTGGTAGCCAGCAAGTGCCTGTGATCCTCCTGTCTCCACTCCCTATATTGCTGGGGCAATAGATGTACCCATCAGCAGCCCCTGCTTTTCATGAGGGCAGAGAGATTCACATATAGGTATCACACTTGTAGCAAATGTTTTTACTGAACCATCTCTCCAGCCCTACCTCTACGGTCTTGCCCAGTGACCATAGTCTCACAATCCGTCAACCCAGATAGGAATCGGGGAAACTGTCTCCATTTCTCCTCTCTCTGGTTCTGACTTTTCACTCACCACCTAGACTCTGCCCATAACTCCACTGGGTCACTAGATTCTGTGCTTCTACTACTGTCTTATACACTGGAGGTTCAAGTCAAGGCTCTCTCTGGGGAAGGTAAAGACAGGCCATAAACTGAAAATCAGATCACTTGCAAAAATATAAACACTCAATAAAATAAGACAATGTTGCAAAATCTAAAAGCTGAAACAAAATACATGCGAGGTAGACATGGCGATACATACCTATAATCCCAGAACTCAGGATAGAAAAGACTATCTGGGTCAGCCTGGGCTAACACACACTCACACACTCACACGCGTGCGCGCACACACACAGTGGTGTGGGGGAAACGGGGACAAACTTCATGCAATCATATGCCTAACTTATTTGTTAGAAGAACTTCCAAAACAAGCCTTTTAATACGAAAATCAAATGTGAGAATCAGTAATTTGGTTCAATATTAAATAGTTTAAAGCCATCATTGGAATGTATAGCAAAATAATTAGATACTTCAGTTTGTATATTAACTAGCATGGAGCTGCCCCAATTCACAAGTGAATGCAGTCTGAGATGAGATAATGGAAAATATTGAACCATCTTCTCTGGCAAGGCTAGGCTGTCATAGTGAAAGTACTTAGTTTTGTTCAGTGAACTTTGTTACCGGAAGTTATTCTGCATAGGGCATATATTTAATAACACCTACACATTCTTCTTTGGGAAAATACACTCAAGGGTTGTATCAAGCTTACAAAATGCTCTTCAACGTTATTAAGATATATTTTCACTGCCGGCAAGATGGCCTAGCAGGTAAAGGAGCTTGCTGCCAAGCAAGTCTAAGGACATGAGTTCGATCCCTGGCAAAGAAAGAAATGAATCCCAAAAGTTTTCTTCTCAATAGCACACGCATGCAGGACATTTGTGTGATCCCCTTGTGTCCTGCTCACACACAATAAATAGATGAGGTTTTTTTTTTTTTCAATCAACCTTGAGGAGTCTTTAACTCTCTTTACTCAAAGACACCAGCTAAACAAAATCCAGTGTATGCCCTGTGAGCCCAAGTATAGCTCAGTCACTTTTATTTCTTCCAGTGAGTGTGTATGTGCAGATATATGTGTATGTGCGGGTGCACGTGTATATGTGTATACATACCTGTGGAATCAGAGCTTGCCTCAGGCATTATTTCGCAGGATCCTCTCACTGGGCCCTGATGTTCAAAGCTAAGGCTAGGGAGGCTGACCACAGAGCCCCACGTTGTTCCTTACTAGTAATGGTATGGCAAAATACCACTAATCCTTTTTTTTTTCCCTAACCTTGAGTACGGAGGCTCAGACTTGCACAGCAAGCATCCCATTGGCTAAGCCTGCCCCATGAATCACCTTTTAAAAATCTGTCTCATTTTGAAATATTGTTTTTGTACATTAGCTCACGCTGCAGCTACATCTGTGTATTTGAAGATGCAAAAGTTAACTCAAGTGAGTGAAAAATAGCACATAATTTAATCTTTTACAGAACTTGGAACAGCCCAGAACCCTCCCACAGAGAATAGATTTGCTCTAAAGCTGTGGTTCTCCAACTGTGGCAACCCCTTTGTGGAATGAGGGGCACACAACCCTTTCACAGGGGTCGCCTAAGACCATCCAGCATATCAGATATTTGCATTGCCATTCATAACAGCGGTGAAATTACAGTTATGAACTATCAACAAAAGTGATTTTATGCTGGGGGGTCTTCACAACATGAAAAACTGTATTAAAGGGTCAAAGCATTAGGAAGGTTGAGAACCACTGCACTAGAGAGACCCAAAGTTTGTCTGATACCCAAATGGCCAACAGCAGGCTCTCCCTCGTGAAATCTGAGCTTGAGAATGAGGCAGGCTGAAGCAGAAGTCACAGGTTGATGTTGGAAGAGGAAAACGAAATTCAGTTACCTGATATGCATGACTGACAAGTTTAAAAACCTTTCCCCACCCCACCCCATTTTCCACACACATCTCTGGCTTCTGCTGTGGAAATGACAGAGATTAGCATTTGCTTCTCCTGCCAAGCTCCAAGAAGCAGAGCAAGACTTTTGCCATAGCCTCTTCACGTGTTTCCTATGGCTCCTCACTCACCCAACTTGCAAAGACTAATTGAAATCCCTTGGGTTCTGTGAGTCCCTTGGGTTATCATGACTGACACTGACCTCGATGTATTTAAATCGTAAGAACGAGCATTGGGTAACTCTCACCATTTCATTTTTTAAAAAATGCATACTTTATATTTATGTTCCACAAATCCTGGGATTTTTGTGTTGTAGAAAATATTCATGGCCGCTTCTCTCTCTCATTAAAAAAAATCATGACAGGAGCGGTGAGATGGCTCAGCAGGTGAAGAAGCCTGCCACCAAGCCTGACAACCTGAGCTTGAGCCCTAGAACTCACGCAGTAGAAGGAGAAACCGACTTCTAAGCGTTGACCTCTGACCTCCACTTTTGTCACATGGCACATGTGCACCACCACCCCCAAATACACACACACACACACACACACACACACACACACACACACACACACATAGATGTAACTTTTATATATTTTTTTAATTGTGAAGATCAAGAAAGCTATAAATCCAGAAATAAATACTGGCAAAACAATAATGGGAAACAAACCACAAAAGTACAAGACAATGATCCGCTCACACAGATACACCCCAACTCTGTAGAGCATGCTGCAACCAGACGCCCCTAACCAGCAACTCTCCCAGTTTCTATTTCTGAGACTTTGTGTTCTTTACTTAAAAGATCGCTATATGCACAGGTTTCCACATGTTTGTTCTCCTGAGATCCCAGGGCAACAGCACCCTGGGCTTCTATCACTATGGATACAAAACACAAAATATATCCATCCTCCAACACCACTTCCTGTCTTTGGTTGTCTTGAAGCCAAAGGAAGACACTGGGTATCCTGGTCTATCACCACTCTGCCTTATTCACTTGGGACGGGGTCTCTTCACTGAACCTGACCTTTACATATTTTGGTTAGACTGGCTGATAAGCAAAGTGCAAAATTCTTCCTGTCTACAGAAACACACACACACTAGAATTGGAGATATCGGAGCATGTGGCCACAACCTAACTTTTCACACTGTGAATCCAAACCCATGATTTGCATGGCAAGTGGTCTTACCCCCAATACTTGTACTTAAAGAAAAAATAAATAAGCCTTTATGGAGACCCCAGGGAGAAGATAAACCCTCTTCAGATATAGAACACCCTAGCTGAACAAAGCAGCAAAGGCAGGAGTTACATCTCTAAGGCTCAGAGACACTAAGCAATTGGTCCAGAGATTGAAGAACTAGAATTCCCTTCTGAGGATTCCCTATCCAAGATGTTTCTCCGCCCTGCCTCCACCGCCTCTGTAATACCTAATATGAGCTATTACTAGATACAGGGTTCTTCGTGCTCACTGCCCCACGGGTAACACAAAGTTCACACAAACCTTTGTCTCAGTAGACTATCTTCCAGTGTTGAAGCGATCTTCTGAATAAGTACTTATGAATATGTGCACAGGAATATGAGAAGACAGATTTACTCAGATGCCTCCAAGAACTGACCCCCAACCCCCACCCCAGCTTCCCTCCAACCCTCATTTCCACAGATGGGGCACGAGGAAGGCGGAGTTAAGCACTCATGTTTCCTTCAGACTAGTCAGGAGCATTTTCTTTTCTCATTCTGTTTGTAGGTCAGCACGGAGCTCCTTCCCTGACCCACAAAAGCCCAAACTGCTACTAGATTTGGAAGGATGGATCACCTCTCTGTCTTGTAGCTTCCAGTGACTGAGGAAGTATTTTACAGGGACAATTTAAAAGAGGCCAAGTTCAAATGCTTCCTGCCTTATCCAAGTTCACTCATAGTGTTTATATTCTTGTTTGCTTGCTTGTTTTTAGAACTCCAGGCATTTACATTTTTAAGACTCGATTATGTAAGAATTCCTAGGGCTGGGGAGGTGGCTCAGTGGTAAGAATGCAAAACCGAAGACATGAGATGGGATCCCAGACACCCATGTAAAAACCCTGGTGCAGCCTGTAACCTCACAGACAGGAGGCTCACTAGGGCTTGCTGATTGTCAGCATAGCTAGCTCCAAGGTTGAGTGACAGGCCCTAACTCAAGGGAATATGAGGGACAGTGGCCTCCACCTGTGCACATCCATATACACATATAACACATACACAAAGTAAAAAGGAAATACAGAACTTCTTCATTAGTTCCAGTGATGTTCATATGACTTGGTCATGGCTTTAACTGACATAGAATGAAAACTACACAGCCATTATTAATAACGTCTTCAGAGTTGACTTGAACGGCTTGTTTGAAACACTTTCCCCACATTTAAGAGCTTAAGTATTAAGTTTCTGGAGTCATATGACATGAGGAAGGTGTGGCTGAAGGTGGATTCTCTAATGTTTTTGCACAGGTTACTAGTTAATAACAGTCTGCAGGAGATTTTAAGCCGTATTACCACCTATTACTCAACCAGGATAAGTAAATACATTTATTTATTTGTGTGTGTCTGTATATGTGCACACACGTGTCACAGCCTGCCTGTGGAAGTCACAGGGCCAATGGTGAAGAGTTGGTTTTCCCTTTCCAACATGTGAGTTGTAGGATCAATTCAGGTTGTCAGGCTTGGCAGCAAGCACTTTCACAAGCTTGCTCCTGACCATGAATGAGAATGAATCTGATCTCCAGATCTCACACTAAGAACACCAAGAATAATGGTGACTACCACCTAGTGGCAATCCTACCTCTAGGAGTGCAGGGCAAGACAGAAGCTGGGGGATCTGTAGCTCCTTGACCATCTGACCAAATAGGTGAGTTCCAAGAGGTCCTATACCCACAAAACAAGGAGGCTAGCATTTGAGTAATGGCACGCAAGGTTGACCTCTGACCTCCACAAGCATGTGTACACATAGACATAGAGACAGAGAAACAGACACAGAAAAAAAACACACACACACATACACACATACACACACACACACACACACGCATACACACACACACTGTGGGATGGGAAGAACAGGAGTTCAAAAATATATCTTCTGTAAAATAAATATGTACATTTAAGTTTGGGCATAAAAAATTACCAATAAGATCAGATTTGTGTGTGTGTATATGTATATGTCTGTGTGTGTATGTCTGTGTGTATATTGTGACTGTCTGTCTGTGTATATGTCTCTCTCTGTGTATATGTGTGTGTCTATATGTTACACATATATGTGAGTATGTCTGTGTGTATGTATTGTGTCTGTCTATCTGTGTATATGTCTGTGTGTGTCTATATGTATATGTCTGTGCGCATATATCTCTGTGTGTGCATTGAGTCTGTCTGTATATATGTCTGTGTGTGTGTGTGTGAGAGAGAGAGAGAGAGAGAGAGACAGAGAGAGACAGAGAGAGAGAAAGAGAGAGAGAGAGATGGGGGAATAACCCTGTCTGCTTTCTTTCACCCCTAAGTAGAAGGGCAACAACTTTGTAAGATGCATATCAAATAGGTATCACTACAATTTTGTTTCTTTAAAATGGAAAAGAGAGAGTGGGGGAATTGCACATGCTGCTAGATGGTTCCTTCTCTCCTGCTTTCCCAGCCTCCCTAGAGAACCAGACAGTACAGGTGCAAAGAGGCCACTACCTCCTTCCAGTCCTCCAAGCTACAGGCTCTCTGGCAGAACAGAAGAGCAGAGCAGAGAGGCAAGTCAGAACAGTCCTCATGGGAAGGTGCCTCAGCACACAAAGCCAACTAGATCTACAACCTATGCCTCCCTTCAGCCTTCGAGCAGGTATCCGTATGGTCACACTCTGCCACCAAAAAGACAGGAACCTACAGGCATCAGCCTCATTGGTGAGAAAATGGGAGGCCATGCTGGAAATTTGGATAGAGCCCAATGCAAATGAGAAGCCACTAGATGATGGTTCTCAACATTTGGGAGTCGCATACCAGATATCCTGCATATCAGATACTTATATTACCATTCACAACAGTTATGAAAAAGTAGTGAAATAATTTTATGTTTGGGGTCACCACAACATGAGAAACTGTATTAAAGTGTTGAAGAATTAGGAAGGTTGAGAACCCCTGCTCCAGAAAGAGACAGGTGGCAATAAAGGAAACAGAAAGTTGAACTCAGACATTTAATGGGGCACAATTTTGTTTCCAAAGAATCTCAGAGACTAATTTTCAAACGATATCTGATCTGGCTTCCTGACTCTACAAAGTCTGTGTTCATACATCTCTAGCTCCCTGGAGGCAAGCTTCCCATAGATTTTTTTTCCAGAGTCTTAATATATTTTTAAACTTAAACTATTTGAGTTATAGGAATAAGGGAATCCCTCATGGTGGGTTCTGACAAATCAATATATTCCTGTAACACTTGGGAGGTAGAAGAGGGAGACCAAAAGCCCAAGGCCAGCCTTGGACTATGGGAGACAGTCTGTCTTAAAAATAAACACATAAACAGATAAATAACAACTCAAAGATCCTGAAACAATCCAAACACAATTGTCTAGTATGAGAAGTCCGAGTCTGTGTAGGTTAGAACATCCTTTACTTTGATATTATTACATTTTATTATCCCACGCCAACCTCAGAAACTAAACTGTGAAAGTTGAATAGGAAGTGACTTCGTGTACTTGTCAGAGTCCATGTGATCAAACTTGTAGAAAGTCAGGGCAAAGAGCTGCAGGCTTCCCAGAAGTGTCTCAGAGGCCTCAGTCAGAACAGAAGGAAGCCCTGAACTGCCTGGAGGGGCACACATCTCTCTGACAATACCTTCAAAATTTTGTTCAGCAAGGGTTGTTTTCCCTACAAAACCTTTGTTAATGGCAGTGTAGCTCAGAAGATATAGGAATGCATTAGAATTGGAATATGCCTACCAGCAAATAAATCCAACTGGTCTACCTCCTAGCTAGATGACCTTAGGTCTGCCCACTTCTCCCCTTCTTCTCTGGCTTGAGGAGAAAAATATCCAACTCTTCCTGTAAAACATCCTGATTAAAATAGTGGCCAGGCAATTAGTCCATGCTCTGTAAGTCGTAAGGAAATTGCTTTCAGGATAAGTCTTTACCTGGTCCAGGACTGAACATACATCTTTCTGCCTGCCATGTTATCACACGGAGTAAGTCAAACATTCTGTTTCTTTTCTACACCTGCTCCTCACTGTGCATTTGTCATTGGTTATCCTTCAGAATTCTAACTTTAGAGAATGTAAAATTAAAGCTGGTGAGACAGCTTAGCAGGTGAAGGCACCCGCTGTCAAACCTGGCAACCTGAGTGCGATCCCTGGGACCTGCATGGTAGAAAGAGAGAACCAGCTCCTGAAAAATGTCCTCTAGCCTCGATTCCAATGCAGTGGCACATGCAAACTCACACCCATGCACATATGTACACATAATGAATAAATGAAATATTAAAAAAAAGTTAAAGTTAATCATTATCGCTATTGTCTCAAGCAACTTGGACCACAGTGTTTCAACACTGGGCATGCACACATGCATGTGTCTCTGTTTTCAGCTGCCCAGTGTTGTTTTGCCCCTCACTTTCTGCTTCTTTTCCTTTCTTTCTTCTCTCTTTAGTGGCTGTTTTAAGTAGTCAAACCTTGATGTGATTTATCCAAGTTCCCTAGTTGCTTCGTTCTGCATACCGAAAGCCAGTTCCGGTGTATAAAAGTTTACTCAAAAATTAACCTCCTTTTAAAAATCAAGATATACATGGTCTGCTATGTTGATGGATATAGGCACAAACAGCGTGTGAAAGGAATGGGCAAGGCTCCATTCACAAAGGGTTCCATTCACAAAGCACCCCATTCACAAGTCCATTGAATTAGGCTAAGTTCATTGTTTTGGTTTTTTACAGTGTTGTTTGTTGCAAGTATCTGTGCAAGTTTGCTAAGCACGCTGTAACAAACACCCACAAACGACAGCGGTTCATCAACAGGAATTGTAGTTCAAGATCAAGGGATGATTCCCCTGTAGGCTGTGAGGGAGAATATGTTCATCACTAGTTTCTGGTGGCCACGGGGCAGTCTCTGATGTCCATCTGGCCTCTGTTCTATTGTCTTGCCTTCACATGGTCCTATTCTTATGTCTGTATCGAAGTTTTTTATAAGTTTTTTATATACCATTATAATAGTAGTGACCACCCTACTCTCCAATGAACTCACCATAATAAAATTTATGTGCAGTGATCCTCTGTGCACACAGCATCCTATTCAGAAATACTGAGGTCTAAGACAGCCACATACAAATCTGGGGGGTGGACAATTTAAATCACAGCAGTATTATTTAGGACTATCTGTCAACTCTTCCAGATTTCTAAAGTTAGATTCATTAGAAAAAGGAAAGAAAAGAAATTAAAGGCAGGTGTAGTAGTACTTACCTGGGGTTGCTGAGGTGGGAGGAGGAGAGAATCGGAACTTTCAGGCTAGCCTGGGCTACACAGTAAGACACTGTATCAAAACAAAACCAAGAAATGAATGAACTAAATACTTCAGTGAGCAGATGGCCTATCCATGTATCAAGTACTTCTTAACTAAGTCCAAAAAAGTGAAACAACCCTTTTGGAAAATCTGTGCTTCCTCTACATAGGAAGCAGCCAGCTTAGTGTCTGTGCCCAGGAAGAAATGATGCCTCTGCACAAAGTCCAGGAGCAAGTGGCCCGGCAGTTGTGCCTCACGGTACTGGCATCACCTCATAGTTTGAGCATTATCCAAAAGGATGGCAAGGGGGGAGGGTAGAGAAGAGAAGCGCGGGAGATGCTTAAGTCTCATTAACAGGAGCAAGTCTGTCTCGCCACTCTGAAGCACTGTGAAACAACACGCTTGCTTGCCAAGCCCCAGGGCCCAGAAATCAGCAAGTCAGAATAAGACACAGAGCCTGGTGGGGATCAGGCAAGAAGACGGGTTCCCAACCCAATTACACTGTGCTGTCTGAGTGTGGCAGCCAGCCCTCACAATGTCCCCTCCTCCAGGCTGCTCCCAGGCTAGGAAGAAGTAGGGCAAGGGACTCTCGAGGCTAGCCAGCATTTAGGTGGTGTGTCAGAAAGACAATGTGTGGAGAACCTGCAGCCATGCCTTCCCAAGTGAGATGCATGGGCCCTGAGTGCCTGGGCGGTCAAGTTCCTCAGCTGTCAAGTGGGAGTGAGAGTAGACCTCTGGAGGCTTCATCAGTCTCAGTCAGGTTAGACCTTGTAAACTGGTCTAAACAAGCCTGAGAAAGAAGAACCATTACAAACGGGAGCTGATAGAGGTTGAGGGTTTGTCATCCAGAAAAAAATAAAATAAAATAAAATCCAAGCAGTTACACATTTTGAATGTTTTCTGCCTTCCAGCGTTTACCTCCAGAGGTGTTGCATTATGAAATTTTAATGCATAAAATTATTAAAAGATAATGTATAAAATACCCACCCTGCCAAAGCATCTCAAATTCCCCCAAACTTCTGATACCACGCATTTCGGATAAGGGTTCTCGGCATTCATACACTTTAGGGATCAGAGGCTAGGGGGCTGAGAGCCTTGAATGTTCATCCTTCAAAAATAGAAAGCCTATTCTCTCAGATAATAAAACAAAACTGGGGTTTGGGGAGATGGCTGAGCCAATAAAGCCATTTTGCATCTATGAGAAGCCGAGTCCGACCCACAGAACTCACGTTAAAAAAGATAGGAGTGGTAGAGAGAACATAGTTGTCTCCCCAGCTCTGGGGAGGCAGAGCCAGCTCATGTAGGGAGCTTGCCGCAAAGCCTACATAATGGGTTAGGTGGGTCCAGATGCCAGGAAAGAATCTATCTAAAAGAAACAAACAAATAAACAAATGCAGACAAACAAAACCAGAGGGTGGGGCTTGAGGATTAATAAGTGGAGTTAACCCCTGCCCCCCATCGCATGCACCCGTGCAACATGCACTCCTCCCAACACACACCAAAAACAAGCAAACGAAAGAAGAAGCAAAGAGTAGAAAAAAGAAGGCACATGGATAAAACTGTGTTCTCTAGAACTGTATTTCCCTTCCATGGGGCAGGAGGACACAGACGGACCTCGGGTACCTGGCTGCTACTCCAGAGAGCTTGTCTTAAAACATGGGCTTTGAAGCATGGATGTACATCCTGAATAGAGAGCACGTATGAGAAACAAAACCTTCAGCAAAGTCCAAAATCTCCATTAAGACATCATTCCCTCCAAAGTTAAACGGGGCAAGTGGCTGTCTGCTAACACTGTGTGAGGAATGAATATGAGCGTGGACTCAGTTATGAGTTACGTACTCAGCTAACAATCTGTTCACTGGTCAATCATTAGTAAGACCCACGCTTTTACTAAATGGGGAAGGCAGGTAGATGCAGGGCCTCGGGTAGCTCTTGGGGTTTTTTTGTTTGTTTGTTTTGTTTTTCTTTTTTCTTTTTTTTAATTGGATATTTTATTTACATTTCAGATGCCATTCCCTTTCCCCATTTCCCCTCCCTAGAAAACCCCTATCCCATATCCCCTTTTCCTTTTTGCTTTTATACAATTTTTTTAACTGTTAATCAAAGGCTTTATAAGTTTGGTATTGCTCAATCAGAAGTGTAACCCAATACCCAACCTAGATATATCAACTATCTTTGATTGGTGGAGACACGTGAACATCTGCCTCCATGCCCCCTCCTTTTTCTCTCTTTCTCTCTCATCACCTAGCTTCTCTTCTCCTTCTTCTCCTCTCCTTATTTCTTCTCTTCCTCTCAGTACTTCTTCCCCCTTAGCTCTTCCTACATATCAACCTTCCTGTTAAAATAAAACCTTTCTCTCTAAATACAATTAGAGCATAATTATGCCTATTTGTATCAGTGAGGTACAAGATAGTCCTGATACTCAGTCCATCATTTTGTTGACTAACCAGAACCTCTGTCATCTCTCCTAACTAACACACTTAGTTCTGAACCTGGCTTTTTTCTTGGCTTTAGAATGAATGTTAGCTGAAGACCATCCACTCAGATCTTTTCTCTCAAAGTGAATAGCCAGGATTGGCTATGAGACTATAAGTTTCAACCCCATCAGAAATCCAGAATGACTGAGTTAACTGAAATTATGGGAAGCACAAAGCATAGCTTCTAAAACTTAGCCAATTTATAGAGACCGCTGAACACCTGGACAGTCCCTATACTACAGAATGTTGGAGCATCAAATCTTCAGCCTTCTGGCCCAGAATCATCTGACAGACCTTAGTGATGCAGAATTATTAAGGGCTGATTACTCTGTCTAGGCAGATATAATCAGTCGACTATTCTGCAAGTGTGTCCTTTTCTGGACAGTAATTTGTCTGTAGATTGAAAGAGGCAATTCTTGCCTAGTGGCTGTCTCCCCACAGCTGGAGTAACTCCAAAGATGCTCAATTTCTTCTTAGAATCCAAGACAGGAAGCTGTCAGGAGCAGACAGGTCTCTAATCAAAATGAACATTAATATAGAAATGTTTGTAACATCAATTCTGTGGACTTCTGACATTTTGAAAACCAACTATCCATGTAAGGTAATCTGGACTGTTGTCTGTTAACTCCTCTCAGCTATTTCTAAATAAAATATAGAAAACACCCTAACAATAAACTCAAAGCCATGAATTTGCTATAGTCCCTTAACTCACAGGCTAACCATCCCAAATCAGTTACAAAAGTTAAAGAAGGACTGGGTCTAAGCCTTGTATTCCTATATGTATTGTACAGGTACAATGCCCATGAGAGCTCTTACAGTGCCCTTGTGATAATTAAGGGGAAGCATCGATTTCACCGTAAGGATGTATTCGCTCCTCTCCACAATAATGGTGAAGGAGACAATATAGATGGATGGGGAAAGGTTTGTCATGAAGGGTGGTTTGTTCTGGGTTCAACAGATAGAATGGGTGTCTCCTGCGGGTCCGTGTACTGAATATTTGGCCACCATTTGGTATTGCTATTTTTGAAAGAATCTGGAAGCTTCAGAACCTAGCTAGAGGAAGTGGGTCACTGGGACAGGTCCTTCTGAGTGCCTGCTTCTCTTCACTTCCTACCCTCAAGATAGTGAAGAAGGGCATCCTCCAGACACATCCACCACCATGATTTTTCATCCAAGTGCACAGGGACAGGAGTCCAAGGACTGAACACTTCCTCCCTTAAATTCCTGCCAGGCTTCCCGAGGTGAATAAGAGATGTCCCTGACAGTTTGGGCATTTGTATGTGTGATTCCCAGCTGGGGTGCTCTTTGAGGAGGCTCAGGAGGTGTGGCCTTGTTAGAGGAAGTACATCATCAGGTGTGAGTTGAGAGGTAAAAGACTTGCTCTTTAAATAGTTCTCTTTCTTACTGCTTCATGACTGTGGTTCACGATGTGAGTTTTCAGGATCTGCTCAAGCCGCTCATCCCTCCCGCCTGCTGCCTCCACTCCACCATCACAGACTCACCCTCCGGAGCCGTAAACCTAAATGAACTTGTGATGATGTATTCTCACGTCAATAGAAGAGATGTAACTGGAGAAGGAAGCCAACACTTAAGAGCAATGCTCTCCTAGGGGGATAGAGGGAATTGGAGGATGGTTAAAAGGCAAGGCTAACTGGTGTGTTTCTCTTTTCCTATGGATCTTGCCCTGAAAATGCTTGCTTAGTTTCAGCCTGGAATCTTCTTATATGCACATGGGAAGAGCTGCAACCATTCCGAGCACTGCTCAAGAATCATCTTTCTCTACTCTCTCTTGATGTACAAGGGCTCCCAGTGGCCTCGCAGTCATGCAAATGGGCTTAGTCTTAGGACCTGTGGTAGGAATATCCTCTTTACAAAGCACTTCTTAAGTGCAGGACCCTAACAGATCCCTCTCCAAGGACTCCTCCCCTTCTTTCTGCCCCATTTGTCTTAAAACAACCAATTTTTCTGAGCCTTACTGAGCATCTGTCTACAACGTCTGATGGCCCACTAAAGGTCTGAAAGCCCTTTTGCTCTCAGACCATGCAGGTACCTGCCTCTGCTTCCTATTCTTTACCTCCCTCCAGAGTCCTATGTGTCCATCCTATCTTTAGGATGCCTCAGTTCCTGAGGACACATGGACTAGAATCAGGAAATAGTTCCTTCTCTCTGACCAGCAATACTACGGGACTGTGGACCCTGAACTCTGAAAGCATTCATCCATGTGAACATGAGCAAAGGGAGGGAAGGCTCTCTATTTGTTGTAGACATTTGGCTATCACTCAGTTGTAATGAATGAATCTGAAAACACACCTTTTAATACTTCTTTTTGGTTGCTGCTCATGATTTACTTTTTCAATTTTTATGTGCATTGGCTTCGCCAGCACGTTTGTCTATGTGAGGGTGTCAGATCCCCTGAAACTGGAGTTACAGATGAGATGGTTGCAAGCTGTCATGTAGGTGCTGGGAATTGAACCCAGATCCTCTAGACACAGAGTTAAAGAACAGATCTTAGAACGGACAGACTATTGGTGCAGGAATACACAGAAACTGAGAACATCTATCAGGCAGGATTTCCACAATGTTTAGCTTCCAGATGCTGAGGCATTTCCTCATCCTGCTAAAGGACCACTGGCAAAGCGATGCAAGAGAGCTGTCTAGCATGGCCCTGGATCAAGAGGGTCAGGACAGCATGGGACAAATAACAAAGGCTGATGACCTCTGACCTTGTAACTCTGACTGATCTGGGGGCCAGAAGCTGATGGCCTCTGGCAATTTAACTCTTTCTTGCTATTCTGTGGCTAATAATAGCCACTTGCCAATGCTTCTGTCCTTAACTCTTGGCTATTAATTTGGCCAAAAGTTGTTGGCTTCTGATAATTTGACTCCCACTGGTAGCAGCAGGCAAATTAGGGGTAAAAAGGGGGGGGTGTTGTAGTTTTTCTCTGGATCAACCAGGCATGAGGTTTGGAGTCCCTTAACTCTTCATAAGCCAGAGAGAAAAGAAAAGGAAGAAAGGGAGAATTCAACCACACACATAGATACACACTTTGGCTGGGCCCAACCACAAAACTCAACAATTCAACAAGTGTTCATGCATAGTTACAAGCATACACATTTACCTGCACATGTATGGATGTGCATACATGTAGACAAACAGACGCATACACATACACACACACACACACACACACACACACACACACACACACACACATTTGGTGGATGGAGCCCAAAATGCCACACTTTATTTCTTCTCTTTGTACTTCTTATACCCTCTTAGACAAAAGTTCTTTATAAAATTACCTCATAAATAAAATGTTACACAAAAGGGGAGTCATAGAAAGATGTTGATAATAAATTCAAAGCAGTGTTTCATTCTATAAGCTCATTATAAGTTCAAAGCAACAGTTTCACATGGCCTTGCTTTATCATAATGAATGCCTGTGGCTTCATCCTTGGATTTGACCTAGAATGAATGTTTTCCTAAATCATAAATCCACCCCAAGCCTGTTTTTCTTCTTCATGCAGTTCATGAAAGCTCACTGTATTCCTTATAATGTAGCCTTTACTTACTATTCTATGAGGAAGAGTCACATTTTATTCTTGATTTTAACTTATTATATCTTTTGACAAAACTCCTTAAACTTTTTTCTTAAATTATTTGAATCAAATCAGGAATGCTATAAAGTGATTAATTCATCTAAACAGCATTAATTCATGAAGGTTCATCTTCGTGTTGATCTGCAGAAAGTTTGCTCAATAGGGTGTCCTAATGCCCAGGAACCATTGTGCAATGTAATAGTGGCAGGAAAGGCAGATCAGCAGCGATAAGCAATCCTGGGATGAATCTAAGGACCCTGCATCTCAGAGCTCGCTCATTGCAGCCATGCAAAAAGGTGAGCCATCTCCAGAAAACTCACTAGAGGGCTTCTGACACCTGGGATGCAGAGGCCTCTCTGCAGAGGATTAGAGCCACTCACTGCTTGTCACCTCAGATGATCAAGGCCCTCAATGCAGGGTAAGGACCACAAACCTCAGGTCTTCACCTGCAGGGCTCCGCTTCTGAGCATAAAATATTTCTTCAACTGTATGTAGGATTTGAACACATGCACACAAACACACACACATGCACGCACATG
The DNA here is from genome assembly GCF_011762505.2 of Arvicanthis niloticus. Taxonomy (NCBI): domain Eukaryota; kingdom Metazoa; phylum Chordata; class Mammalia; order Rodentia; family Muridae; genus Arvicanthis; species Arvicanthis niloticus. The sequence goes on from NC_047673.1 coordinate 37,474,466, forward strand.
CACGTACTTGCATGTACACACACACCTCTATTTGTTTCCCCTGCCCTTACCTATCCGTCCCTCCCTGCCTCCTTAAATACTTTTTCTAGTTAAACCACCCAAAACCAACAGCAAAGAAAAACGGTTCAATATCCCATAACAGTGGATACTCTGAACAATGAGGAAAAGGAAACTCCCCCAAATTTCAAAAGGTAAATAGGTTTGTGGAAAAGACCATTATATTGAGAGAGTGTGACAAGAAATTACAAGACGTGCCTCCTGGTTCCTATGGCTTGCTAGCGTAGTCAGGTTCTTTCCTGGAATTCAGTCTGACCTAGAGAACAGCTCTTAAACCAGTTTCCTACAGCATGTTCCTCCTCGATCACTGTTTGAATCTCAGTGTCCGATCCCAAGCACCCTGGCAGGGTGTAGTCAACCAGTTCTCTGGCTCCCACTCACAGTATTACCTTCATTAGCAAACTTGAAGGAAAGGCCTGCTTCTCGTTTCCAGGACCTCCCTTTCCCTAAGTCTTGGAAGACATTGACAGACACTGTTGTGTTTATAAAAAGATAAAGAGGGGGGGATATGTTTTGGTGGATATGTAGTCAGGTGTGGGAGAAGGGGGTGCCTCCTTGGGCCAGTGCTGAAGCATCCCTTCCCCTTGAGGGACCAACCACACAATGGTATAGTATAGAATACAGTTTATTCAGGCCATGGGGAGGGGAGTTAAAAGGGTAGTAGAGACAGAGAAAGGGGGAGAGAGAAAAAGAGAGAGGAAAGGTTGACCATGAGCAGGTGAGAGAGGGAAAGGGATGAGAGGACAGAGAGGGAACAACAAGGTAAGAGCAAGAGAGAGCAGTCCCTTTTATAGTGAGTCAGGCACACCTGGCTGTTGCCAGGTAACTGTGGGGCGGAGCTTAGACAAAATGCTAACAGACACCTGAGTGAACATTCTGCCTTCTGCCAGCTTCACAAACTGCAAAGCTTTCTCATTAAGTTGATGGATAAAGTACTTGATTGACAGTGCTGTGGTTTAAAACATCCCCTGGGGGTTCGTCTTCTGAATGCTTGTTGCTCAGCCAGTGTCACCATTTTGGAAGGCTGGTGTAAAAGTTAGGAGGTGAGTGGGGTCCAGCTGGCAGCTGTAGGTCACTAGGAATGGGCTTCTAAACATCCAGTGTGTGGCTCCTGAGGGGTTCTCTGCTTCCTAAGCTGTGGCCATGTTAATGACAGACACTCTGTCGTAACCTGAGCTGCTCTGCCATGCCTTCCAAACTACTCTGCACTAGCTGAAAATTTCAAAACTGTGAGGCAAAATAAACCCTTCCTCCCATAAGTCATTTCTGTCTGGTATCATGGACACAGTAACATGAACGCTACTAATGTAGTCCTCCATGCTCAACAGCACAAAATCTGAAGTGACACGCATTCACAGTCTGCTCCTGGCTGTATTTAAAAGCATCTGAGAAGGAGAAATGCAAGAAAGGAAAAACACATTATCCATTGTACTTCTTAAAAACACAGGTTAGCATTCTCCAAGATGCATCCCTGGAATACAGAATCTAGTGATGAAACATTATTCTAAGCACAAGAACTGGTGTTTCTTGTACCAGTAAGCGGGACTCTAGGGGCATAGGACAGTCATATCTCCTGGGACAATGAGAAACTCACTGAAGACATGCAAGTAAAAGTGACCTTACCTTTCTCCCTTTCTAGGGTGACAAGCTCTTTACTATACAGATACGTGAACAATTCCAGGAGATACAAAATGAATTATTTCCAGTATTTTGCTGGTATACTAAGATCCATCAACAGCTTGCAGGTTCAAGGACCCAAGTAGTAAAATTGCTGACCCTGCAAGTCTGATAACCTGAGTTCCATCCATAGAAACCAGGGATGAAGAAGATAAGCTACTCTTCTGTTTTCTGTCCTACTTAGCTGTGTCAACTTGACACATCCTGAAGCCGTCTGAGAAAAAAAGTCCCAACTGAGGGATTGCTTCTATTAGACTGACCTGTGGGCATGTCTGTGGGGGAACTGTCTTAATTATTAGCTGATGTAGGAGTTCTCAACACACTGTCCTGTACAATCCCTAAGCAGGTAACTTGGGTTCTATAAGAAAGCCAGCTAATCACAAGCTTGGGACTAAGCCAGGAAGCACCGTTTCTCCATGGTTTCTACTTGAGTTTCTCTTCAAGCTCCTACTTGAGTTTCCTGCCTTGGCTTCCCTCCATGACGGACTTGTGACCTGGAAGTGTGAACCCAATGAATCTTTCCTTCCCCTAAGCTGGTTTTAGGTAAAGTTTAAATAAATCTCCCATAAGCAGTTTTACCAAAGCAACAGAAAGAAACCAGAAGTGTGACCGTTACCTCCGCACATGACCAATGGCAGACACACACACATACACACAGACTCAAAATACTCACTAATAATAACGGGTTTTTTAAACATGTATTTATTTTATGTTTATGAGTATACTGTAGCTGTCTTCAGACACACCAGAAGAGGGTATCCATGACAGATGGCTGTGAATCAGCATGAGGTGGCTGATTGAACTCAGGATCTCTAGAAGAGCAGTCAGTGCTCTTAACCACTGAGCCATCTCTCCAGCCCCCAATAAAAATGTTTTTAAATTTAAAAATCAATAAACTCTTAAAAAGATTTACCAGTTTAGGTAGAAAGAATTTAAATACTTAAATTTAACAACTTTAAACAACAACTTTAAAAGATTATTTTCTATTATATATTTATCTTATGTGTATGGGTATTTTGCCTGTATGTAGAGTTGATATGAGTGCCTGGTGGCAGAGGAGCTTGAGTTACAGATGGTTGTGAGCCACCATGAGAGTGCTGGTGCCCAGACCCAGTCCTCCTTGAGAGCAGTAAGCACTCTTGGCTGCTGAGCCATCTCTTTAGCCTTACATTTTTTAAAAAAAAAAAAATTTTTTTTTTGAAAAATGTGCTTCTCTGTGCATGGAGTGTGGGCGTGTGCATCTGTGTGCGATCTACACGCATCTGTGTGCATGCCATAGCAGGTGTGTGGAGGTCAGAGGACATCAGGAGTTGGTTCTTTCTTCCTTTTTCTTTTCCTTTTCCTTTTATGTGAGCTCCAGACAAAGCACATACGACACCAGGCTTTCATGGCAAGTGCCTTCACCCACTGAGTCACCCTGCCAGCTTGGTCATGGATCATTTTATCAGTGATGTTGAAAGTCCTGTGCAGAGTCTCTCCCTCTTTCCAGTGACCTAATCCCATCAACATTCTCTTAGTAGAGTTTGGTTTTTTTTTTTTTCCTTCTAAAGAGAAAACATACCTGAAAATACAAGGACTAAGTAATGTTAATATTAATTCAAAGAGCAAATATGGGATATTTAACATTACTGCTAATTTATTTGGGTTATTCAGTTAATAGTATTATGGCTTTTTTTAAGTATAAAGATACTTTCGGAGATACATACTACAATATTTGTGGAGCAAACAATATGATATCTGGGACAACTTTAAAATTATTTTAGAGATGAGAAGTGCATGTGAATACACAAGAAACAGGATGAGCCGTGAACTGATAAAGAATTGCTGGCTTTGAGTTTGTTTTGCCACCCAGTCTATGTATGTTTGAAATGGAGCCTAATGAAAAGAAAAAAAGTAATCGCTAAGGGGGAAAAATTTAAATTTTAAATACCCACAGTAACACAGAGTTCATGTGAAATGTTTCCACTAAGAATGTAGCCAGCCATGAAGACTACGGAGAGTTCATACACAGCAAGATTTAGATAACTGGGGTCCTAGCCTTGGCTGTGCCCTCTCACGTTAAGCCTGTCCCCAAGCCTCAATGGGATTCACTGTTTTATTAAAATGAGTGTGTCAGACCAGACGTACTCCAAGGTCCTGTCCAGTTATGGGAGTCGATGAAATACGAAGCCCACTTAACAATTAGCAGGAAACTAGGTCAGACAAGCAGGTTAAAGTACGAGCCAGACACAGTAAATCCCAACAGCTGCCGAGACTCAACAGTGTGTTCCTTCAGCTACAAAAGCTCAATGTTGCACCTAAGTGTTGGGGAAGTGTATTTACCTGACCTTGGTCAAGATCTTGCTTTTGTTCCTTTTTATGAAGGGAGAGGTGTATCCCAGGATTGAGACAGAATGAAGTGATAGAATTTAATTGAATTAAGTTTCCTTGAACTTTTTGCAATAGCCCAACATGAACTGACCCGCCAGGAAATAAGAAACAGTTTGACATCTGGGAAGTGTCCTGTTTTCTCTTTGATACCTGCTTTCAAAACTGGGAACCAAATACTTAGGAACCCATAAAGACCACTACATGTTTTAAGTCAAGGGTCAATTCACAGAATACTCCATATACACAAAGCCAGGCAAGAGTCTCACAGGATCAAGGGAATGCCATTCTTTCTCACATATTGAGCTTCCTCAATTCCATCTGGAATAACCCCGTAAAACTGAGAGGTGGGGGGAAGCTGGACAATGTATCCAAACAAACATTCCCACTGCAGAATGTGTTCAAACTAGGGAAGCATGTATTTACCTTTACTGGACGCAAAGTGCTACTGGCTCTAACACATACTTGGCCCAGCCTGTGGTCCGGAGCATATTACAGAGTGGTAGTGTAATTAATTCAGTTCTAAGTCAGTTCTAGTTCAAGCCAGTTAAAAATAAGTTAGTTTTCAAGTTGTTGCTTCAAGTTAATCCCCCTCAGAAAGAGAACACCCAAGGACACTTTGGCCGGTAATAATTCCCTTCACTTTCTCTCAGTGTTACAAAGCCACAGAGATGATGGCCATACGCCTGGAAAAGAATTAAATCAGATTAAAAAACTTAAATAATGAATTGAAATAGACTTGGGTGGGGTAAGACAACACAATAGAATAAATGTGTATAACTCCTTTTCCTAGACACCTCCATCTGAACGGAGATGGCTGTCTCTTTACCAGATTTTTCTGTGTTCTCTAATGATGAACCATGATGCCTTCATCTTAGGCCTAAAGCCATCTCATAGCAAAGTCAAACTAGGCTCATTCCTGCTTATGACTAAACCTCTGTTTCTCAAGGGTTGGGCTGTAGCCTACCTGTAATCTTAACTACAAATGGTTTTGAATCATCTCTTGCAAGAAATGGCAACCATGACTTTGTTTCAAAAAGTTAATAACAATCTTACAACCCCACCTTTGTTTCAAAAAGGTTGTCATGACTGTCTGCTGTTATGACTACCTTGTTACAACCACCTTTCATTCATGTCTTTGTTTCAGAAAATTGTTATGCTTGTGTTCTGCTCCTGTAACCCACTGTTTTGCCCAAAGAGTTCCCCATTTTCTCATATCCAATACTAATATCTTGAACCCCACTTTTAGGAAAAGACATCCCGTGTATTTGAATAAAAAAAAAACTTGCTATTAATTGCTTGCTTTAGTTAATTAAACCAGGATAATTTGGGTCAGTGGTCTTTCTTCTCACATCTTTGGGATTAACAATACATGTTGACTTCTAGATAAAAATAAAAACCATGTGACAGTTACAAAAGACCCTAAAGCATGTCGTAGTGATATGTTTCCAATGAGCTGCCCAAATCTCTTGTTCTCTGTGGTTGAGTCTACTGCTTTCTTGTTCATTTAATTCTGAGATGGTACCTTCCTTCCCAGACAGTTTATGGGTAACTTCAGCAACCTCTGAATTCTCAAAATAAAATTTCTATTTATTTGTATTGAAGCAGAAAATATCTGAAGAGACCTTAATCATCCTTTAGTCTTACATGCTGTTCCTAGATGTGACAACTCATTCACTTAATATCTGTACCATGAACAATTCAGCCAATGAGAAAATAGTTAACAACTATATGCAGTGAGCACACATGACAGCCTGGGGTCAAGTCTCCATACTACATTCACATGCCATGGTGGCTGGCACACACCTGCAACGTTAGCACTCAGAAAATAGAAGCAAGGGAGTCCAGAGCTAAAGGCCATCCTAAGCTATGTAGTGACTCCAGGCTAGCCTGTCTACATTTCTAAAAAATAAAATAAAACCCTCTTTTTGAGGTCTGTACACAGGTAGGGAAGAGAAATCCTTAAGTCCTCTTCAAAAATAAGTTGTTATTAGTCAAAACTATTATATCACGATCTTCTTTATGTGTCCAAATTAAGATACTAAAATTTCATGCGGGGGTTATTCAAGTTTTGGAAAGGAGAAATGCCATAGACTCTTTCTGCCATCTCTTTCACGGTATTATCTGAAGCCATCTACCCGACGTCTCCTTTTATCAGACATAAGCCCACATTAATCCTAGACAACAAATTTCAGTCCCATTACTTCCATTTCTCTGGCACTTGAACAGATTTTTTCCCAAACATGACATGAGATAAACATGTCAAATGTACATTAAAGAGTTATTGCTATCCTTTACCTAACTATGACAGCCTCTTCCTAGATTCCTAACAGTTTTGTTCAGTGACTCTGAAATACTAGCACAATGCTTTTAATTCTGCAGTCCGAGACCGGTTGACTGGTTACTTGATCTATCGCTTGGTTTGTGCTGAGCTAGCATTATATTAGAAACAAATTCTGTGAGAACTACAAAAAAAGAGAGAGAGTTTTAAATCTACCTGCCCCTACACTCATACTGCATGAATGAGAAACCTGAGGCATGGAATGGCTTTCTCCAGGCAACAGGGCTAGGAAAAAACACAAGTGGTCCAGGCCCTTGGGGTCTCATGTCTAAACAAGTGCTGCCTCCACTGTACCATTCCATCACGTTGGCAGAGTCCCCACGCCCATGGTCATCCTCTATCATTCTCAAGTGCGCCTCATTCCTGGCCCTTTGAGCAATGACCTGGCTTGCTGGAGATTGGTTGTAATGCTTTGATTCAATCAGGGAAACTGTGTCCAAACGCTAAAGGTCCTTGTCCCCAATTGATTTTTGATCAGTCAATAAAGATGCCAGTGGCCAATGGTTGGGCAAAGAGAGATAGGGTGGGACCCTTATACTTGCATGGGATAAGACACAGAGGGAAGGAAAAGGAGAAATCACCATGAAGTGGTAGGATACGGATGGACGTAGGAGCGGCAGGAGATAAAGCTGACCCGTGTGTGTGTGTGTGTGTGTGTGTGTGTGTGTGTGTGTGTGTATGTGTGTTCCATTCAAGAATCCAGATAGCTCCTGAGTGGGTGAGCATGTGTGCCCACTGGAAGCCAAAGAAGTGTAGCTAAAAATTGAGCTCTAAGCTGGCTACCATCACAAAAGCTTTCCCTAAATCAGCAGCCAATCAATGATGCCACCATAGGCGACCAAACTTGCTCTCCATTTTTCTTCTCAAAAGTGTAGAGAGGACTACCTGCTGAGAAGTAGAAGCAACTGCAACACAAGAGACCCTACATCACCATGACAGAGGATGCAGTTGAAAAGTGTCTGACCTTAACTTGCCTGTCTGACCTTGGCGGACATTAGAAACGAAAATTACAATTGTCCCTGCTCCTACTCTTTCTTTCTTTCCTTGTTAGTTTCTGTTGGTTTGATTTTTCTTTCAAGACAAACCCTGTTTCTGTGTAGTCCTGGCTGTCCTGGAACTTGCTGTGTAGACCATGCTGACCTGGACCTCAGAGGTTTGCATCCCTCTGCCTCCTAAATCTTGAGTGGGGTCATCAACACTGGGTTGCTCTTTCTACCCACAGATTCCATGTCAATCAATTGTAGGTTTTAACATAAAAAAAATTTTACATCCATATTTACCATAGAGAGACTTTTATCTCTCGTTAATTTATCTATTTGCTTTGTATCCTGAAGCCCCTCCTCCCCTCATATAGTCTCTCCCCCATCTCTCCTCCCCTTTTGCTTTGAGAAGGGGGAGTAGCCCCTGGGTACCAACCCACCCTGGCACATCAAAAAGAGCTTGTTCTTGTTCCTGGTCCCTTGAACAACCATCTGGGTCCTATCTCAGAAGCCTCTCTTCAGTTAATCAATAACCAATGAATGATGCCACCATGGACCACCAAATCTACACTGCAGATTTCTTCTAGAAAGTGGTGTAGAAGATTACCTGCTACCTGTTATCAAAACATACAGTATAACTATGGTGTGGATATAAAACATAACCCCAAAGGCTCAGTAGATCCATGGCACTGATAGGTGACCTTGAGGGCTCTGACCTTTCAGTGGAATGGTTGGGGGCAGGCACTTCCAACTTGAAGGATTCTTCTTGGCAGGCAATAGTAGCTTTCAGAGTAGGAGTCTACGTGGAGGAAGGTTGTTACCAGAGGTATGTGTAGCTACAACTGGTTCTGGACCCTCCTCTATCTTTCTCTCTGCTTCCTGGGACCCAGCAAATAAGCAGCCCTGCTTCACCTTAATGCTCTGCCTCCGCCCAGACACAGCCAGCATTGACCAAAACCTTCCAAAGTAAGCTTTTCTCCTTTAAGTTGTGTTTGTCATATATTTGTGTGACCATGATGACAAACATGATACTGTAGTGTGTACAACGTCTGGGAAAACACAAAATGCAACCGGAGAACCACATGGGTAACCTGTGAATAATACGCTCTTTGATAAGACGTTTGACTGAGCACCATCAAGCAGTGGTACCTAGTGGGCCCCTGAAGCACTCCCCTATAGATACAGAGGATGGCTATGCCATTTATATAGCACTAACTAGCCATTCTCCCAATGCACACAAAATGTACAAGTTCTTGAGAACCCCCCTACTGAGGCAGTTGTATGGTTTCCCCATGGAGGGTTCTGGGAATTTTTGTTCTGAATACTAAGGCATCCACATGTGGCCTATCTGTGGATTAGGAGGGGATTGTGGCACCCTATGGAAGTTGGGGGAAGGGCAGTGAGGAAGAACTGAAAGTGGTCATCCCAGGGAGGTCCCTTAGCAAAGCATGGGTAGCCTGAGACTACCCATAGGTCATTGCAGCAAAGCCTCAGAGATTCATCCACCCCGTACATCCACCCACCCCAACATTAAAATCATGACACACATCACATAATCCGAGTGAGCTTCATGGCTCTTTATGTTTTATAGAAACAGGCCATGGGTCCAGGAAGTTGATCTGTAACTGCCAAATTCTCCTATTACTGAAGCTATTTTTTTTTTAATGACAGATACCACTGAGCAGATTTCATCTTATTTAAAAAAAAAAAAAATCTATCAATGGGTAAAGGACAATTCCGGGGGAACAAGCTTGAACTGTAACTCTTCCTTAGGAAAGAAAAACAAAGCAAAACAGAAACACTCAGTTTATCCCCTGGGGCTGTCTTTTGTGTCTCTAATCTCAAAACAAAGGTTAGGATTTAAAAACATGGGCATGAAAACAGCCCAAGGTTTTTTTTGTTTTGTTTTGTTTTGTTGTGTGTGGGGGGGTTGTTCTGAAGTCTGATGACTCCAGTAGCTTAAAAATCTCCCTGACTTTTGAGAAGACAGAGTCCTTCAAAATCCTTTGAAATGTTAAATACTAAATTGAAGAGGTCATCTGTTGGGGGACTTTAATGGTGTGTTATTTTCCTGTGCTCCCCCTAAAAGGTACACCAGGAGCCTGCTTTTTAAAGGCACTCAGTTGGGTTTTCTTTCAGCATGCACATCTATGGTCTCAATTTGCTCAGTGCCTGCAATTCAAAATCAAAATCAGAAACCAACACCCTGGACTAAGTACAGGAAACAACTGTTAAAACAGAATAATTGGCCCTTAGGACGTGACAAATATTTCTTCTTTTATAGCTGTTCCTTTGTGTGTGTGTGTGTGTGTGTGTGTGTGTGTGTGTGCTCTCACGCATGGCACAAAACCAGAATTGAAAATCTAAAAGATAGATGGTCCGAAAGAAAGGACCAACCCGAAAACAAAACAAAACAAAACAAAGAAACCCGAGCAAGTGTGCGTCCTTGATGCCAGCTATCAGGTTGTTTTTCCTTCCCCTTTCACGATGCTGGGGATTGGAACACGGAACCTCGAGCTGCTAAAGCCACTGAGCTACCTACATCCCTGTCTACAAATGGCAACCTTGCCAGGCTCTTTCACTGAATTTAAAAATGTCCCCAGCCAAGCCAAGGCATGAAAATGAAGCTTAGGCTGGCTGGCTCTTCTGAGATCACCCCTCTGGAGTGTAAATCACAGCTTTCCCTCTGCAGATGGGTTACTTAGGCTTTGCGTAAATCGGTTTTAAACCAGTTTCCTCTTTTAAAATATTCAGACAGTAATTCTTACCTCAGAAGACAGCTGTCAGGATGTCAGAAAAATTATGTGGAAGTGTGCCGCGGGTTAGGTGCTTTAACATTCTTTATTAAGCACGAACAAGTCTAGCTCTCAATCCAAAGCTCAAGGCTTCCTTAGCTTCCAGCCTGGTACGCAGGGAGTACAAATGATATTGAAATAGAAGTCACAAGCCTGACTGTTCTCTGGTCACCAAAGTTAATCTTCATGCATTCAGAACCAATCATGTTTTTTTTTTCTTTTTGTTTGTCAGTGAACTGGTCTGAAGACTGGATATGCACTAACATACAGCAGGTATTCACGATGTCCAGTGTTCTGTAACATTCTGATAGGATCTGTTATGGCATGTTTTGAGACCCTGCTACCCTTCAGGTAAGGTGCTGGAAGTCCAGCTGGAATCGAGAGTGGTTTGTTTCACTCAGCTTGCAGGAGATGCTGATGTACTTGCTGGTCCATGGGCCAGGAAGTGAGTATGAGGTTCTAGTTTGAGAAGGTACAAAAAAGAGACTCGAAGAAGTTTACATTTAAAAAAAATGGGCTGGGGAGATGGCTCAGAAAGCAAAAGTGTTTGCCATATAATCATAAGAACCTGAGTTAAAATCACCAGGGGCCGGGTAAAACCAAACACCATATTAACTGTCTGGTTTTTTGATGCTTCCTTCTATAGTGAGATTGGATACAAAGACAGGAGAATCCTGTATCCACTGGCAAACAAGAGACCCCATCTTCAATAAGATGAGAAGTGATGTACCTCTCCAACTCACTTTTATTTGTTTATTTGTTGGTAGTGGTGGTAGCAGTAGGCGGTTGTTGCAGTGTTGGTAGTTAAGTGTATGTGTGGGTGGTTCAGTGTGTGTGTGTACATGCATGCATGCATGCGTGCACACACGCACTTCGGATCTATAACGGGCCAGGACCACACCTTGACCGTAACTGCTTCATTGTATGCATCTCATCCTCTAAGTCAGCAGTTCTCAGCCTTCCTAATGCTGTGACCCTTTAATACAGTTCCTCATGTTATGGTGACTCCCCCAACTATAAAATTATATCTGTTGCTACTTCATAAATGTAATTTTGCTACTGTTATGGATCGTAATATAGATAGCTGTTTTTTCCTGATGGTCTTAAGTGACCCTTATGAAAGGGTTGCTCACCAACCCCTGCCCAAAGGAGCAAGACCCACAGGTTGAGAACCACTTCCGTTAACTCATGTGAGGACCCTAAATATGGTCACTGGACATTCTTATTTGTTCCCCTTCCCCCATCAAATAAATCTTCTCTCCCTGGTTTCTATTTGTTTGTTCTCTGTTTAGTTTTCTTTGAGACCTGGTCTCACTACTATATAGCCTGGGCTGGCCTGGAACTCACTATGTTGACCAGGCTTGAACACATAGACATTCACTTGCTTCTGCTTCCTGATGCTTGGATTTGTTTGGTTTCAGACCCAGAAAGGGACTGAGGTACGTATTTTACATTCCAAAGTAGACCTGGCATCCAGATTCTCCCAGCATCCCTCAGTCCCTACCTGGTATATACCCTGCCCCCAACCATGAACTTTCCAGCCCAAGTTGCTGCTCTGCCTCTCCCTCTCCTTCTCCCTCTCCCCCGCTTCTCTCTCGTTTTTTTTTTCTGCTCTTTGACCTCTCCTCTGCCACCTCCTCCTCTTCTCTCTCTGTGCACCTCTTTCTATTCCTCTCCTACGACTCCCACCCCTTTTCCCATGGCGACTTTCCTGACCTTGGTCCTTGGGGCCAGTGAACTCACCTGAGTGCAGCTTCCCAATAAACTTGCCTTTAATATGCTCTAATCTGGTTTAAATGGACTCATTTCGCTGGAGGCAAAAAAATAACCTATCGGGATTAAAGGCATTCATCACCATGCCCTGCCTTTATCTGCTTTGTCTCACCTGCTCAGTTTACCTATAGGATTGTCAGGGCCCAGTCTTTCACCTTAACACTTCCTGTAACACCCTTAGCACGAAACAAAGCAGTAGCTCCTTTCCAGCCAAATCATGAACGCAGGATGTGTTATGACTCAGCACAGCCAATTAAAGTAACCATCACCCTCAGCTGAACACCAGCCAGCCAGGACTGGCCTCATTTGCATGCTGGGAATTGCATGGTGGGACCCCAGAAAGGCGGAGAGTTCCTGAATAAGAAATGTCACAGCCCATCTCAGAGCAGTCAGCTCTTTTTGTGACTGCCTTGCCTGCTCCTCCCTTTGGAGGCGAGGCGATAAAATTGTCCTTTCCTACTCCGAACTGTCTCAGGTAAAATCTTACACCACCCACTAATCTGCCTCCACTGGCCTTTTTGTTGCTGTCATCTGAACGTCCCCAAAGATGAAGCAGGTGTGACCGTACAAACGCAAGACAATCCTCCAAAACTCATCCCCCATACGTGCCCCACCCTCCTCCATACGTGGCTCCCCGCCCCCAAACATGCTTTACGCTCCTCTCCATGTCCTTTGCTTTTCTGCTCGTCTCTTACACTTGTCATAAACTCACAGTTTCCGAGGGCTCCTTTAGTCCGTCACCGCAGAACAGATAGAGTGAAGCAGCTCATATCATGATAGGCAGGAAGCAGAGAGATGGAGAGATCCTACAGGGTGTGTGTGGGTGGGTGGGTGGAGGGGTACAGCCTAAAGATGAGCCCTCCAGCTAGGTCACACTGTCTAAGCATCTGCTGAAATAGCCCACTGGCTGGGTTCAAAGAGACAGAGCCTGTGGGTGCCCTCTCATCTTTATATCACTTTTCTCAACTCAGAGGCTGGGCCTGAGAGGCGGAGACACCCCCTCACACACTTTGTTGTGTGCACAGCAGGAAACTACTCACATTAGAAAACCTATTCTCAGGTCTCACATGGCCACCATACTCAGGGGACAACATGTTTCATGAAATAAGAGAACAAGAAATTAATGTGGCCCGTTCTCTAGTTCACATCGCCTGTATGGCAATCTCCGACTCACCCTCACTCCTCTCTCTCTCTCTCTCTCTCTCTCTCTCTCTCTCTCTCTCTCTCTCTCTCTCTGTCTCTCTCCCTCTTTTCCAACAGGAAAGTGTGAATCAGTGGTATAGTGACATAGCTCAGGCCTCAAAGCCTGTCAGCCTGAACAAGGCAGGCTCTGGGTTCCTGCTGCACAGTTAAACTCATCAATAGCCCAGGAGATAAGGCATGTCCTTTGCATGGGTACCGCCTTCAACATCTTTTAAATCCCAAGAGGGTGGCAATGTCTCCTCCTAGTTTAACATACTACTTTCCTTTGTAAAAATTTCCTTTCTCGTGAGGCTGTTTCTAGCTTTTAATATTATACTTTTAATATTATACTAAACCAGGACACTGCCTACACACGTGCACACGCGCGCACGCGCGCACACACACACACACCACACTCACACTACCTCAAGAAAACTAGGCACAGACTTCCCAGGCCAGCTATGCACTCTTCAAACGTCCCCCGAGCACAGCTTCACAGCCCGCTGGCAGTGCACTGACATGCTCAGGGTCTCTCCTCAAGTTCAGGTGATAGATAATAGTCTGTCTGTCAGAGAACAGTACGTGTCTAAGACAGAGCAGAACTTGGGTCGTGCAGAGATCTGGACCCTTCGGGGTAACTCCTTGGGTTCAACAAGAACATCAGCCAAATGTCCTCAGCTGAAGCTGGTCCTCTAAGACAACAGGGTTCAGGGACGAAGAGAAGCAGAGCTTGGAGTGATGTAGGTGATGGTTCAGTCTGTAAATTCTTCCCATGCAAGTAGGAGGACCTGGGTTTGATCCCCAGAGCCCACGTAAAGTCAGGTGTGGTGGTATGTGCTTGCATAGGGAGACAGAGACAGGAGGATCTCTAGTTTTCCGGCCAGCCAGCCTAGCCTAACAGAGGAGCCGCAAACAAAGTGAGAGATCTTATTTCAAAAAATATAAGGCAGACAAGACCTCAGAAACTACACCTAAGATTGACCTCTGACCTCATTAGCACGCAATAACTGCTTAAATGTACACACACACACACACACACACACACACTCCTTCATCTCTCGCTTCACTTTTGAGCGTACTCATATACGCACTGAATTTCTCAAAGGGCTTTACAGATGGAGACACTATCCCTGCTATGTGACAGGAAATGAGACAAGGAGCTGCCGCACCTGCGCTGTGGCTTTAGAAAGCCTCTGGGTCCTACCCAGGTAACAAAAGTTACAGAGGACCCCCTAGGTGTCAGAGACCCATGGTCATCTCTCCAAAGTGAAAGGACTTCTTTATTTTATGGTGACTGTCTGCTTAGCATTGACTTCACAGGAGCCACAAGAAAAGCATCCCAGAAATCCAGCCCATAGTGGGTGGGGGGATGAATGGGCTCTCCTTCATCCCAAGAAGGATAATTACAGTAGGTTTTCAGGAATCAGGAGGCACCACCTCCACCTCAGGAAAGAGAATCTCCTGCATCTCTCAGACTAAGTAATTTGTGGTGAGCAGAGATTTATTTGGTTTGTGGTTACAGGAGCCAGGAAGCCTAAGAATGTGAAGTTGGCATGTAGCCAGACCCTTTTATGCTGCTTTGTGAAAGCCAAAGAGGAAGGGGGACACACTCCCTCAACAATGTCATTGATCCCTTCATGAAGGTGGGTCTTTCAGATCCCAGCAACCTCTTAATGCTCTGTGGCTTTTAATACCTTCACAATGGCAATCAAATCTCAACCTGACTCTTGGAGAGACCATTCCAACCACAGTCCACACCCATGATAGTTTCTTCTTCCAACTCTCTGCAATCTGTTTCTTGCTATCTGCTGGGATACTACACAGCCACGTTTGAATCAAGATATCCTTTCTCACTGGGTATGAGGCTCTCAGTTGAATGAGAGTCCGTTCACCATTTACCTCACGGAGGCTATAGCAAGGTTCCTCCAATACCCAACCCACGCAGGGTAAAGAACAGACTTCTGAGCAACTACAGGACCCAGACATTAGTGGGGGAAAAAGCAGGTCTAGAGAGATGTCCATCACTTACCCCATCATGAGGACACTCACCACAGAGTTCTGGAGCTCCTCTTGGAAAATCAGTACTACTCACTGGTAGGGCAACCCTGGCAGCCTCATGCTGGTACAACCCCAACACTGCCTCATCTTGGAGCTTCCCCAGATGATTTGCATTACCCAAACTGTTGGGAACCGTAATGAGTATGTCAGTATCCGCCATTCCAAGATGGCGCGGACATTGTGTCCTCCCACTAGTAAACAAGTAACTGTGCAGCTGCAAAGGCAGAAAGCCCGCCAAAGTCACTGGCCAATCCCGAGGCGTAATATTGGGTGATGAGTGAACAGCCAATCAGAAGTGAATACGTCACTCTAGGGTGTATTTAAGCTGGGCCTCTTCCTGTCTTCAGCCCCTTCCGCGGATTTCACTTAAGAGTAAAGCCTCGCTGTGGTAACTACCCGAATTCTGCCTCTCGTGTTTCTCTTCCACGGGTGAAAAGGGGACACGGAAGGCGCGCGCAACACCAAACTGTAACAACGATGAGATAATCAGATGCCCCATGTCAATAGCTCCCTTCCAAAGAAGGTCAAGAACAGTATGGTCACATACATTGTCACATATACACTTCCAGCTCACCTGTTAGCTAGTAAAAGTGACCCCACCATTTCCACAGTACCTACGAAACAGCTGGAGAGGTAGTTCAGTGGTAGACAACTTGCCTACCGTGTGTGAGGCCCTGGGTTCAATCTCTAGCACTGAAAAAGTAAATTCGAAATGAAAGAACAGTTCTCAAATCTTAATATTCCAAGAGCATGATAACACACCATGTGTGTTATTAGCTCGGTCCATCATTGACAAGTTGTCAAAGCACTTGTGAGCACTCTGCTAAAAACCCTGACTGTAACGCCCAAGGATGTCAACCAGCTCTACACATTCATATGTGTACAATTAAAAAAAAAAAAACTTACAGGGACTTGACTATATTTATATTAAAAACAAAGTGATGGCTTCCGAAAAATAGGTAACACTTTACAGATCTGAGAAGTGTTATTCACAGCTTATACCCAAGGCTCGGAATGTGACTTCATGAAAACGTTCTGTCTCATTGATTCTACAGCCTTCATGGTTTTTCACGCTTTGGCTAAGAAGCGAACAGCAGATGCACAAAGATGACTGAAGATGAATCCCTTATATCTGATCTGAATTCTGAGTGTCAGATACATAGATAAGATGGGGTGAGAAAACACAGGATTAAAAATAAAATAAATACCAATAAGCAGATGGCCAACGTGTTCTAACACCAAAGCCACCAATTTCTGTGGGTTTATCTGGTTTGTTTATTCAGTTATTGGCGCAGAGCAGTGCACAACCCTAGCAACTGTGTTATCATACACTTTTGGGGTTGCAACATAGCCGGCTTTTAATTTAAGCCACCCCCAGCTTCACAATCTGCAAGTCCTTGTGGTTATCGGTGTTACATGGGCTATTTCAAGTCTTTGGCACATTATGCTTGTATTTCTCCCTTATAGTTAAACCTTTTCACACATTGGTAACTTTTTTTTAAAATACATGCAATGTTTGTATCCCTTTTGGAATCTTCCTATAACTTCCTTTCAAGTCTATGCCACAAAAGCAATCTTGAAAAGTGGGCACCTCAACGGAGCCATCTTAAAATACACCCTGGCTCTGCTCCATGCCAGGATGTCTTGTGAGAAGATTCTGTTTATCTAGTGGCAGAATTTTGGCTAGTCGGTTGGTTTTAATGTCAGCTACGCTTTGTATTAAATTACTGCATTAATCTAGAAAGTACAAATTTTCATGCTCACAAAAACCAACTAACTTAGGCACACAGGAGCCACCATATTTCTGTTATAAATCCAGATCTCTGTTTTGAATTATTGCTGCAATATTTTTTTTCTTGTTTTGAATGTTTCATAAGAAGAGCTCATGGCCTGTCAGAGAAATTTTCCAAACTATAACTTATTACATAAGGAATTCATAGCTTCCCCCTCCCCTTAAAAAAAGTACTGGGCTCGAGGTGGTAGTTACAAGGGAAAATAATCACAAGCAGATGTAAAAGTACTCACGCAATGCAGAAAAAAAATAATAACAAAATAAATTTCATGTGTTTTCCTCCCTTTTTAAAAATCCAGAAACAGCTGGCAGGAGCTGGACCCTGATTACTATTAATTACTGTTCTTCCCGGCTGCTCATGACTCGGGATGCACTGGTCTTCTGAGCAAAGGTTTGTGTTCTTTTTCTGGCACAAACGCCCATCCACAAGTCATACAATGTTCTCATACCAAAACTGAAGTGACTAAGAGATTAAAAGCAATTAGTGTCATGTAACTCACGACCCTTAGTATCAAAAGCAGATGGAGATATGTGCTTCGTAAGGTTCAGACCCCATCTCGGGTTCAGATAGATAGATAGATAGATAGATAGATAGATAGATAGATAGATAGATCTTTAAAAAAAATGAAATAAAAAGGAATATGTCCACAGTGAGTTCGTGTCCTCCCTTCAGACCCCAGTTCCCTAAGGATCCATTTTTGAAATTTCGATTTGAAAACAGAACAGAAAATGCCTATTATTTAAAAACAAAACAAAACAAAACAAAAAGCCTTCTGAAGGCTAGCCAAGAAGAAAACAAATAAGTTACTCCCTGGAGAGAGTGTTCCAAGTTTAAAGAAAGAAGAGAAAAATGAGAGAAAAAAAAGAAGAAAGAAAGAAAGAAAGAAAGAAAGAAAGAAAGAAAGAAAGAAAGAAAGAAAGGAGGGAGGAAGGGAGAAAGGGAGGGAGGGAGGGAGAGAGGGAGGGAGGGAGGGAGGGAGGGAGGGAGGAACAGAGGAACAGATCTGACCTCTGACCTCCCAGCAAAAGGACAAAGATTCCCATGTAAAGATGAAATCCTTTTGCGGCCTCCAGAAAGAATGATTCTTACCCACAAAAAGCAAGCCCCACTGTACTCCCTAACAATTATATGTGGGAGTCAAAAAAAACCCTCATAAATAATAACTATCACACAAGCCACAAGGGCCTCCTAAAGCTGAACTCTAAGGATAGAAAAGCGTGATCTCTCATGAGGGTACTTTCATGCTCAGTAGACTCTGTGCTGTCTGGGAAACGAAGACCGTAAAGGATTCTCTGAGCAGGCACACATGCATCACAGGGTTCTCCCAACAGACAGGGTTCTCCAAGTACCACTTCTACCACATTCAAGGTTGGGATAAGTGGAATTCCCGATACTCTGTTCAGTGTGACAGAAGTTATAACTATGACTCCAAAGAACATCCGAGGATGCGTGTGCAGGGAGAATCGGCCACAATGAGCTTCAGACATGAAGGCCTTTATTACTAGCTATGGCTCACCCTTTGTTTTGGTAGTGGCTTATATAAATGTCCCTGGAGGACCCCAGTGCTGTAGGCACTACTGGGGGAGAGACTGGTGTATCCTTAGGGAACTGGGGTCTGAAGGGAGGATATGAACTCACTGTGGATATATTCCTTTTTCGCTTTTTAAAGATTTATTTATTTATTATATGAACGTACTGTCACTGTCTTCAGACACACCAAAAGAAGGCATCAGATCCCATTACAGGTGGTTGTGAGCCATCAGGTGGTTGCTGAGAATTGAACTCGGGACCTCTGAAAGAGCTGTCAGTGCTCTTAACAGCAAAGCCACCTCTCCAGCCCTGTGGATATATTCTTAAAGGTGATATTTGAACACTGACACCCTCTCTCTCCTCTCTTTTCCTTCCCTTTTCTCTCTCTGCTCTTTCTCCTTTACCACCTCAGTGTGTGCTTTCTGGAAACCATGAACATCTTCTGCACTAAATACTCATATATGTTCCATGCTACCACAGACCCAAAGCAAGAGGGACAGACAGTCATAGCCTAGAATGACTGAATGAACCAAAATAAACCTTTTTTTTTTTCCTTTGGAGTTGGTTTTTCTACAATATTTTGTAACAGTGACAGAAAGCTGGCGAACATAGTCTTATCATTTAAGTGTATGGGATTAGAGAGGTGGCTCAGAAAAGCCCTTGTCACTCTTGCCAGAGGACCTGAGTTCCATTCCTAGCACCTACACGGTGGCTCACAAGAGTCTGTAACTCCAGTTTCAGGGATCTAATTCCCTCCTCTGGCCTCTGAAGGCACCAGGCATGCATATGACATATATACAAATACATAGACAAACACTCGTGCATAATAAATAAATATTTTTAAAGACTCAAATTTATGCATACATCCTAAAATTAACAGACCACATTTATTTGTAGAATACATTGTCCCAAGAAATAAATTCATAAATGATAATCCATGTTGCACCCCAAGGTACAAAAAGCCAAGGCAAGACTTAATGTGGAGTAAATTAGTAACAGTACAAGATGATTAGAATATTAGAATGCCTTAAAACAATATCCTTGTAAACCATCACTTGTGACTAGAAAGAAATGGAAAGACAGCTGCACACACTCGTGGATAGTAAAACAGCCACTCACTCACAGATAAACTCTTGGAAGCCAACCAGGCTTTATTCAGAACAGATGCACATGCAGTGTTAAAGGTATTTATTATACATGTGCCCAAGGCAGCCCAACAAGGGCATTGTGCGCATCCTATAGCTTTACTATGTGAGCTTTAGTGCTAGCATGGTAGGACAGAAGGAGAGTAAAAATAAGCAAACACGGAAAGAGACAGGCACCCTCACCCCAGGGTCCGGCTAACGTCTCTTGCTGGTTGTAGGTCCAGAGTCCCATCACAATGAAGAACATCTGCTCTGAACTCGTAGAGACACAACATCTCTTTACATAGAAATGTTTCAAATGAGAACTTTAAGGCAACAGTGAATCACACGTAAGACCTAAGTGTGTAATGACCAGGCAAGGGCTTTTTCTCTTCCCGGACATAAATCTACAGTTTTCTAGGAATCTCACAAAAATTCCATTTTTAAAGATGTATCTTAAACCCCTTGTGTGACCATATGACCGGTGGTTGTACTTTATCAGATTATAACCTTGTGCGGGGCAAATCTAAAGCCATCCTATAGTCTCATTTATCAAAAAGATGGGGGAAAGAAATCCGCCTGCCTCTGCATCCCAAGTGCTGGGATTAAAGGTGTGAGCCACCACTGCCCGGCTGGGGGGAAGATTCTTTAGGAACCTTTTGAAACAATAGATCTCAACCATCCTAATGCTGTGACCCCTTAATACAGTCCCTCATGTTGTGGAGAACCCCAACCATAACATTATTTTCATTGCTACTTCATCGCTGTAATTTTGCTGCTGTTATGAATCTCGTGTACACATCTGCATTTTCCAGTGGTCTTAGACAACCCTTGTGAAAAGTCAGTTTGATGCCACCAGAGGGGTCATGACCCACAGATTGAGAACCACAGTTTAACCTAAGAGCCACCAAAATTGTATGCATGGCTATTGCTTCTACATTTAAACAGGCCTCTCTCTCTCAATATGCCCACATCCACTCTTGGGTGTGTCTTTTCCTCCCCACTCCCAACACTTTTTTTGTACCATGTTGTATCATTGCTAAAATCCCTTCAAAATAAACTCCACCTCTGTCTCATCTTAAAATTTTAAGTAATCAATCCATTTTCATCTGTGTGTCAGTCACTACATCTGCCTTTAGAGAAGCTTCTAATACCTTCCTGGAATGGCTGAGGACTCAAGTAAGAGCCACACGGCTTCTATCAGGCCACCCACAGGTGCAGAAATTATCTGAAGGAACATTTATCCTTCGCCGCCTGGAGTTCTGTTCTCCAAAGATGGCACTAAGACTCACTAACCAGTGGTTTCTGTGACTTCTTGAATCTGAAGTTTAAACATTTTCCTAACATCTACCCTCAACTACCACCAAGAAGAGGTGGTATCAACATTGGGGACGATTACAGACTTACCATGAAAGTGTCCAATCTTAGATTTAAAAAGCATGGGTTTAGTTGGCATTTTAACATACTTCCTTATCATGCAAATTTCACACCTCCCTAATCAAAAGCTAAAGGTGGTTTGAATGAAAATGGCCCCATAGAGAATGGCGCTATTAGGAGGTGTGGCCTCGTTGGAGAAAGTATGTCACTGGGAGGTGGGCTTTGAGATTATAAGTGTTCAAGCCAGGCCAGTGTCTGTCTGTCTGTCTGTCTGTCTGTCTGTCTGTCTCTCTCTCTCTCTCTCTCTGTCTCTCTCTCTCCATTTTTCTCTGTCTCTCTCTGCCTGCTGCCTGCAGATCCGGATGTAGAACTCTCTCAGCTCCTTCTCCAGCACCACCTATACCTGAATACCACCATGCTTCCTGCCATGATGATAATGAACTAAACCTCAGAACTGTAAGCCAGCCTAATTAAATGCTTTGTTTTATATAAGAGTTACCATGGTCCTGATGTCTCTTCACAGCAATAAAAAGACTAAGGCAGAGTCTGTCCCTCGTTTGTCTGTCTCTAGCTCCCTGCTCTAGATCTGCTTTGATACTCTGTACTCTGGAAAGGCTGGCAGTCCAGTCCACTTCCTGGCCCCTTCCCCTTTACCCACTGTGTGAGATAAGCCATGCACCATCTAAAGAGAAGCCATCCACCTTTCTATCTGCTAAGCCCAGCCCAGAACTAATAGACTGTTCCAATGAATACCAACAAAGAGTAACTATGCTGGGCAAGCATTAATTACAGGACAGGCTGGCATGGGAAAGAGATGTCAAGGCTCTAAAAGAAATACCTCAGCACGATATAAAAGGACATCTCTGTCCCATGTCCCACAATAAAGCACCAGGGGAACAAGGCTGTCCTGAAAGACTATGACATTTTTATATGGTTTTAATAACGAAGTGACCAAGAGCAGGAGACTAAACATCCACTGGAGGTTCATCTGTCATGACCTCCCTGGACAGCCCCAGCCAGGAGACTGATTACCTGGCCCTTCTCTGCTTTGGCCTTGTGCTCCAGCCTCTTGGCTTTATACGTGAGATCTTTTTACCTCCCTCTTTGCAACATTTTTTATTGTTTTTATTCATTCCAGTTTCATACATGTTATACATAATGGATTGGGGTCGTTTTTCATATTTTAAAAATATCTATTTAACCCTGCAGTTAAATAGTCTCAAGAAAGAGATCTTGAAAGTGTCAAGGTTACAGCTGTGGTGAAATTTCCTAGACTTCTGTCAGCAACTAGGAATGGAGACTTTTGAGAAAGATGACCCTCTACACGGCCCAGGCGTTGTATTCAATGGATGTGGGCGGCAAACACGCACCTGCTTTCATCCACTCTGAAACCTATCGGGCTGCTTTAAGCTCCATCCTAGACCAGAAACAGTTAACAAAAGCCACCGATTCTTTAACAGGTGAAATCGAGCCTGCCCGTGAGGATTAAAAAATATAAACAAAAGAGGGGCTTTTTTTTTTTTTTTTTTTTAGAAAAAAAGACTTTTTTAAAGACTTCAAACTTCTCCTGGTCATGTTAAATTACAAGATCAGAGTCTCTGTTTCCACTGGCTCTCTTCTAACCACCTAATATTTTGCATACTCTAAGTGCGGAGTTTCAATCTATCGAATCAGCAACATAAAAAGTTTGGTTTATTATAATTAAACAAATAAGTTTACCCGATACCTATAAGTGTCCTTGAGTAACACACCTTGTCCCAAAGCAGCCTCCCAATGAAGTAGAATGCCTAACCTCAGAGTGTACCTCTGTAACCAAGCAACTAGGTTTCAGCCAATCACGGCCCTCAAGCTTTTCCCAGTCCGGCTGCTGCCGATCAGGCCATGCCCATATAAGGGGAATGCTGACTGTGACCAATCAGGTTGCTTCTATATGTCACTTCCGCTCTCTTGCTCTAACTATAACCTGTTCAGTGCTGACAGAGAAGTGGATTCCTCGGTAGGTTTCTAGCCTCCTCAGACAATGCTTGACCGCACCTCAAAGGAGGGATTTGCATTTCTTTATTGTCGATTTTCTTCCCTCTGGGTGACAAACTGTATCTTAAGATAGCGCACCGTGCAAGATTGGTTCTGTCATGTGTACTAAAGACAGGCTAGATCCTGCAGGACTAGGAAGCAAATAACCGCACAATCAATGCTTATCTTGTTGCTTAAAGGTACAGAAATAGCCCGAGCCTGGGGAGACAGCAAAAATCAGTAGATTGCCTGGCATGGAGTACTCAGAACCATCTGGAAAGGTTGTAGAACCTAAACCTTTCCTCTTCTTCCTCCCTCTCTTCCTTCTCCTCCTCCTCCTCCTCCTCCTCCTCCTCCTCCTCCTCCTCCTCCTCCCTCCTCCTCCTCATGTTGTTGTTGTTGTTTTTAATTTTGGTGGTAGGCTTCTTTGTTTTGCTTTTGCTTTTGTTTGTCTTCCTCTATCTATCTATTCATTTATTTATTGAATCAGTGTCTCTCTGTGCTGTACGCTTGTCTAGAATTCTTTATGTAGCCCAGGCTGGCACCCAACTTTTAATCCTGACGGAGTAATGAGAGTATAGCTTGTGCCTAGAACCTACTTCTTGCTCAAGTAAAACATTAACTTAAACCAGTCTCTATTTCCCATCAGCACAACAAAATTGCCAGTCCAGCTGCACCGGCAGCAAACAAAAGAGAAACAAAGTAAATGAAATGCTTCACACGTGTTTAAGCTTTATTCTAGTTCTAGACTTTAAACAAATATTAAAGAAAAGCTAATTTAAATTTAGCAAGAGGAGTACAAAGAAGATCTCAAAGAAGATACACAAGATGCCATGATTCGTTATTCATGATTCCCCCCCCCAGGAAAATAACATGTTAGACTCCTATATAGCCTGTTTCATTAACAGATCAAAACAAAAAAGATTTATATTAAATTTTTTCAGTTGGAAGAGAAATAGAATTCTGCCTTAAAAACCAGCACCGAGCTAGAGAGATAGCTCGGAGGCTGGGGGCATTCGCTGCTCTTCCAGAGGACTGGGACTCAGTTCTCAAGACCAACAGCAGACGTGTTTACAAACACCTACAACTCAAGCTGCAGTAGACCCAATACCTCTGGCATCCTCAAGTACTAGGGTGCATGAAACACACACATACACCCTTTTGTTAAAGTCAGAATTATAACAATAGTGTCATAAAGCACAGTGAATACTGCCTAACCCTGGGCTGCATTCAATTTTGGATTTCACAACAAAATTAATAATGCAAACTTTGTGTGGTATATGAATGGGTGTGTGGAGGGTATATGGATGTGTGGGTGTAGGTGTGTGTGTGTGTGTGGGTGTGTGTGTGTGGGGGGGGGTGTATACACATGAGCACAAGTGGCCTCAGAGATCCGAAGATGCTGAAAACCTAACTCTGGTCCTCTGCGAGAGCAACAAGTGTTCTTAACTGCTGAGTCATCTCTCAGCCCCTCCATCTTACCTTCTTTTAGGCAGGGTCTCTCATTGAACCTGGAGTGCACTGATTGACCTGGCTAGCTGGCCAATGAGCTCCAGGAATTAGCTTGGCTCCCCCTCCTAGTACTGAGGTCATATCCTCTATTCCCAGATTTTACTTGGGCTAAAGCTCAAACAGGTCCTCATGCTTGTGTGGCAGACACTTTACCAATAGAACTCTGTCCCCAGCCCCCATTTTTAAAAAACGCACACTTCTTTTAACCTTTGTTCCTTCTGGGAGTGGTGGCTACAGTACTGCTAATAGGAAACAATGACAAATTCCAAATGGCAGGGATTTAGAATCTGGAAAAGAAAATGGCATGACAGAAGACAGAGACTGACACAGGGGTGATCTCTCCAAGCTATATTTTGTGGTCCCATGTTCTGCTCTCCTCTGACAGCGTCCAGACGCCATCCATACACCAGCTTGGAGGACAGGGCAAAGTGTAAGACAGGGAGGAGCCAGGAGTGGGAGGGTGCACATCTCCTTTGAGGCATCAGAGTTCTACTGTATACCAGGCCAGAACGATCAGGATTCAGGTCTGGCTGGAAGGGAGCTCCGAGTGTCAGAGGAAGAGGAGAGAAGGCCTTCTTCAGGAGTCTTAGTGTTACGGCTCATTTAGGAGAAGGCCTTCCTGGTGGCAATCTTTAATGAAGCATCTCTCTGAAACAATCTTAGCTTATTTGTATTTCCTATTGGGGTGGATTTGGATTTGGACCATACTGAGGTGAATGGGGCATTATATAGTTTTGGAAGAGCAGGAGACTATCCAGGAAAGAAAGGCCATTGGCTGAAAGCTAAGGCTGTTGAGATACCTCATTAGCATGAAGAGGGAGTCCAGGTGCTGTATTAACAGGACTGACTGCTCACGGTCACCTTAGTTGAGGGTTGTGGTTGTGTGCTCCAGAGCAGGCACAGAGGCAGGGAGGGAGCAACCCTACTCCCACCATCTCAAATCTCTGAGATTCCAGGGATTTGAGCATGTTCCACCTCACCAATCCCATGCCCATTTGGTGGCAAGGTCAACATGCCCTACAGTATTTGTCTGAAGGGTGTATTTTTTTCTTGTGTAGCTGTCTTCAGACACACCAGAGAAGGCATTGGATCCCATTAGAGATGGTTGTGAGCCACCATGTGGTTGCTGGGAATTGAACTCAGGACCTCTGGAAGAGCAGACAGTGCTCTTAACCACTGAGCCATTTCTCCAGCCTTTCATGACCTTTCTCTAAGCCTTGATTCCTCATCTTTCCCACCCACCAAGATATTCTCTCTCTCTCTCTCTCTCTCTCTCTCTCTCTCTCTCTCTCTCTCTCTCTCTCTCTCCCCACCCACCCACTCCTTTCCTCCCTCTTTCCCTCCCTTTCCCTTCCTCTTTTTCCTACCCTCCCCCTTCCCTCTCTCTTAGGGAATTTAAGCTGAAGTCATTTTATACATGAGGAACCGACAGAAAATGTAAGTGACTTGTGCAAGTCCATGCACACTCGCAACTTCTCAGTGATCAGAGTTTGAGAAGGAGAAGAATGAGCATAATAAAGATGGCACCTAAGCATAAAGTGGTGCCTATAACAAACGTAAGATACAAAGTGTCTGTGTGCACAGCCTATGTATCCAGACTGCAAGGCCAGGCTGCCTAGGTTTTGATGCCAGGTACATCATTCCTGGCCCCATTACTGCTTGAATATCTGCAATCTGAAAACCTGAAATGCAAAATTCCCTAATATCAAAAGGCTTGAATGTTTAAACAACAAGTAGAAAATTCCATACCCAACTGCATGTGACCAAACACAGGTGCTTTTGGAAGACAATGGAACAAAATCACATCATATAATAAATATAAAACATTTGGGTCCCATTTCTAAGACATTTGTATATATACATATTTCTAAATCTGATATCTAAGATACTTCTGGTGGGAAGCACATTTTGTGTTGTTTTATTTTGTCTTGGCAAGTATTTTGAGTGTGTGTGTGTGTGTGTGTGTGTGTGTGTGTGTGTGTGTTCGTTCATGGTTATATTTATATTTCTTCTTCCTACTGATACTAAAGTGATACTAATAACAGGACCTTCTTGGTGGGTTACTAAAAATATTAGTTGAATTTTCATATGCCCGGTGTGTAGAACAATTCCCAGAACACAGCAAATACTGTCAGTTCATAACTATTTTTATCAGTTAAGTAGGTGGTAATGTACAGAAAATATACAGATTTTTTTTTAAATCCAGTAACTTTTATGTTTAGAAAAAAATCTGAAAGTTTCGAAAATAAAAACTGTTACTTTGGGAAACATTAACAAAAAGGTTTTCATCTTGAGAGCAGTTAGGAGAAACAATGACATCAAGTAAGACAACCCTGGGCCTGTGGCCCTTACACAATAATCCTGATCTAATGAGGTCGAGGTCACCCAGGCTACATGAGCCCTCTCCCGGCACCTTCCTCCTCTTCATAAATCAGTTTAAATGCCTCATGAAAGCAAATGTTCTTAGGTCAGACACCCAGAAGCTGGAAAGGCTGAAGTGCCCCCCTCCCCATCCTCACTTGGGGAAACAGGATTTTCAGGGTGTCTGGGGCAGGTTTTGAGGGAGGTGGGGTGGGATGGGGGCACAGGACATTGTTTCCTCTAGAATGATAATATAATGCCTTAGAGGCTCCACCTAGAGAAACTGTAGAAAAAGACCAGTAGCGAAGAAAGGTCAACAAGCCGGCTCTTAGGCAGCTAAGGACCAGGTTTGGGGTCAGCTGATGTTTTAGAAGTCACACAGTGCTGGGGCCTTTAGAGATGAAGAAGAGCTAGGGGCACCAATCACTGTCTCTTTTATCAAAAGGAACTAAATTTCCATGGCAAGCCAGGAGCCTCCACATGGTGTCGCCTAGTACCTGGTTGTTTCCTCTACATAAGCAGTTCTCAACCTCTGCATCAGGACCCCTTAGGGTGTTGAACGACCCTTTCACAGGAGTCACCTAAGAGCATCGAAAAACAGAGATATTTACATTATGATTCATAACAGTAGCAAAATGACAGTTATGAAGTAGCAACAAAAATAATTTTATGGTCTTGGGGGGGTGTGGGGGGTCAGTCACCACATGAGGAACCGAGGCAGTAGGAAGGGTGAGAACTGCTACTCTGTATCTACCCTGGTCTGCTGGGAACAGTCCAATCAAAGGATCCAGGAGGATTCAGGAGATCATGTCACTCCTCGGGAGTCAGTTCCCTCTCCCCTTTTCCTAAAGCATAAGCTGCAACCACATTCTTCACTGGCCTGAACATTCATGGCCCCTGAGTGATTCCGTAGCAAAAGTCCTGCCGACCAAATAAATTCCTCCATTGTCTCCGCCCCGATCCCCCAAGAAGTTTGTCTTGCCTTCAAGCCTTCTTCACACACTGTTTCTTTATTCTGCTTGCAACATCCTTTACTTCATCTCCCTCTTTCAAACTCCAACTTCCATTTTCTTCCTGCCCGCCCCCCCCCCATCACTCTCCTCTTTGGGAAGCTTTTCTTTGCATCCCTTTGATTCTTTCTATCAGCCAGCCTGCAGACAGGCACACTTAAATTAACCAGCCTCATGTCTGGATTCCCTCAATGCCTTTGGACACTGCTAACAGGGCCTTTTATTAAACTGTATAGTAATATTTATCTCCCCAAACAGGCTGTAAGTTCATTTGGTGTAGATAAGAATGCCTTTTTGTTCACGGAACCTGGTGCCCTCCATGGGCTGAATGTGTTTGTTTGGTGCAATTCCTACAACATTTATTCAATCGGCTTTGATACCCTGTGTCCACTTCGAGGACCAAACGCTAGGTAAACCCACAACCCCGTCTGCCCCAGCCACTTGTCAAAGGAGCGAGGGAACCAACTGTCAGTCTTCAAAGAGAGATATCAACTGTTCCCTTCCTCTTCATTCAGTGATGTTTCCATGGTGTGTGGAGTTCATCTAGGAATTACACACATTGAGGTGGGCAGGGAATACACACGCAGGTTTTAACTTCAAGTATCAAAGATGTATATATGTGATTTAAAAAAAAAAAAAACACAACACCACAACAGGCATAACACTGCTACAAGGTTACACCTAAAGACTCCTTGGAGGTCGATGCAGCTGTGGGACAGATAACAGCAGTAGGTTGGGGCTGCTGTGGTACAGCAAACAGCTCTAGGGTAGAATCTTCAAGGGGCTTGATAGTCATGGCCACTGTCCTGTATGAACTGGCAAATAGGTGCCGAGTCTTAGAGAAACACTCCAGGTATTGCTGGGAAAGAAGCCCATTGTGAGATACCAAGTAGGGAAAATGCCAAGTGATTTAGGTGTGTTATAAAAGGATTGGGTTTTCTGGGATAGTTAGTGGGAGACAGTGCTGGAGGGGCAACAAGAGAAGTCCAGGCAGCCAGACTCCAATCCTGTAGCTGCCTTCCCCAAAGAGGGCTTTACAGACCACCTATGCAGTTGTTCTGGAGGGAAGGGAGATATCAAGGGGTTGGATCTGTTTCAAAACCACTAACTGTTCTACACCTCCTGGGGAGTAACAGTACATGTTGGAGATTTAAATGCACTGAGAAACTCTGCAGCAGAGAGCATACACTTCTTTCTCCATATTCCACGACACATCACTTTTGAAAGTTTTAGAAAAAAAAAATGCAAAACCCCGGGCAACAGCATTTTAAAAACAAAGTAACCTTGTCGTTTTAAAAAGTGTGGACCAAATGAAGACGACAACAGAGGTAAAAGGTGGAGTCAGGAGGCGAAGGAGTAGTGATGTAAACCCTCTAAGGGACAATGCACTTGAAGCTATAAAGGAACAGCCCTTTTCTACAAACTTTGTCAGAGTTCAGTAGGGTTTCTGTGAACATCTATCGAAAGCATTTCCTTCATGCTCAGATATGGCCACCCACATAAATCTCAGTAAGAACAAGGGGGATGTCGGGGCAGGGGCAGTCTGGATGGAACCAGGCTAAGATGACAGATCTCTAAGCGGGCATTTCCTATGTGAATGAAATAAGTCTTGGTACCAAATAATCCAAAATCAAGCCATGCCTGTTTTAGAATATTTATCTTTGTGGCCAGGTAAGCCTAGTTATTGTTTTGAGATTCTGGAAGTCTGAGCCAAGCACTATGCCTCTCTCATGGAAATGGCGTGAGTTCAAAAGGCACAGTGATTAACACGCGTGTTCTACACAGAGTAGATGTAGGGCTCTCGGCACAGCAGATCCCCATTCATCCAGGTCCTTCCCTGTGCACATATGGAAGCACTTTACAGATGGTTCAGATCCCTTCACATGGGCAGAGTTGCAGGCTCAAAAAGCACGACCTCCTTCAAGACATCATTTCGTAAGCACTTAATCGCCATGCTCTGGGGCCAAGGTGCTCCAAATGGCATTCTGGAATTCTCGTTTCCTGAGAGGTCACTGGGAGCCTCGTCTGAAGGGGGATGCTGGTGTGGGAAGCGTCAGCACTGACATATTTCTCCCCTGCCGAGTGTCTCCGAACCTTTGCAATATTTGTCATGGGAACTTTCTGGGGCACAGTGACAGCCCAGTCTCCTCCTCCTCCTCCTCCTCCTCCTCCTCCTCCTCCTCCTCCTCCTCCTCCTCCTCCTCCTCCTCCTCCTTCTCCTCCTCCTCTTCCTCTTCCTCCTCCTCTTCTTCCTCTTCCTCCTCCTCTTCCTCCTCCTCCTCCTCCTCCTCCTCCTCCTCCTCCTCCTCCTCCTCCTTATTCTCTCTCTCTCTCTCTCTCTCTCTCTCTCTCTCTCTCTCTCTTTCTAATGGCTATAAGAAAATATCTAAGTTTGAAGAACTTGTTCAGGAAAAGGGTTCATTTAGCTTACAGTTCTGAATGTGGGATATCCATACATCATGGCAGCTGCTCTACCGGGAGCATCATGGTCCGTGGCATTACAGAGGAAGCATGAATGACAGGGACAACATATGGGATCACAAGCCAGAGAACAGGAGGAGCAACTCTCAGTAGGACAAGAAGCCTACACTCCTGCTTCAGCATTGACTCTCTCTGAGGATAGTATGCTGTAAGTTAACGTGAATTCTCTTCTGGATCCTGGTTCAAAATGAATTAACATTTCCAGTCACAAACAGAGCAGTTCTACTCTGCTATTTGTTTTATAGCACCTTGAGACACACCTACGAGGACTCACTGTGACCCATTTCACAGATGAGGAAGTCAAGGCACCAAGAATAAGCATCATGCTCGGGTTCACAAGCCAGTAAGCAAAACCAGGATCCAAAGCCAGATGAACCTAACCCCAAAATGCACACCTACCACACCATGTCGAAATGAATGGCAATTTAAACTGTTCACTTGAGGAGGGGGCTGGGTTGTTTTTAGGGGGAGTGGGAGGGTCTCATGTAACCTCAGCTAGCCCCTAACTCAGTATATAGCCATGGATGCCCTCTCTAATCTTGTACCACTATATCTAGATCCAGCAGATGCTAGGAACCAGACTCGGAGCTTTCTGCATGCTAGTCAAGAGCTCTACCAACTGAACTACATCCCCAACACCTACTTCGAAGGGTTCTTCTCTGTCTCCATACTGTTCTTGAAATAGCACTGTCACATGCTGAGTGACGCAATACTGTCTTTATGCTCCATCTGCTTCATACCAAGAACATCATTGTGGGACAGACTTCCCCTGTGCTAATGAAAAACTAGCCTGGCAGGTGGACACAAAGGCTGCCACCTCCTCTGGAGCATCAAGGCAGTGAGGTAGTTCCCTCCTCCCTGGGAGTTCTTGAGAAGTCTAAAGCTCACCCTATTCTCTGAAGGGGTGAGGGATTACTGTCTTTCACATTTGAAGTTTGACTGGGTTCAGGTGGGGTTTTTCCAAATCAGTTAGAAATCTCTGGAAGAGCCTCTCAGAGGACAGTTGTGCTAGGTTCCTGTCTGCAAACATGACAGTTATATTACTAGTGTCAGGGTTTGGTTCTTGCCCATGAGATGGGTCTCATTGGTTGGCCATTCCCTCGGTCTCTGCTCTATGTTTGTCCCTGTACATCTTGCAGGCGGGGCACATTTTGGTTAGAAGGCTTTGTGGGTGTATTATTGTCCTTATCCTTCCACTGGGAGTCCTGCCTGGTTACAGGAAGTGAGCCCTTCAGGTTCCTCACTGCTAGAATCTCAGCGAAAGTCGCCCATACACCCAGCAGCCAACGGAAAGAGATGCAGAGACAGACTCACTCCCAAACATTAGATGGAGCTCCAGGAGTCTTAAGAAAGAGTCGGGAGAAAGATTGAGGGACCGGAAGAGGACAGAGACTGCACAGGAAGATCAACAAAATCAACTAACCTGGACCCCTGTGGGCTCCAAGAGACGGAACCACCAACCAAAGAGCAAGCACAGGCTGAACCTGGGCTCCCTGCACGTATGTAACAAATGAGCAGCTTGGTCTTCATGAAAGCCCCCCCAAATAACTGGAGCAGGGGCTGTCCCTGAGGCTGTTGCCTGCCTGCCTGTGGATCCCATGCCTCTAAATGAACAGCCTTGCCTGGGCTCAGTAGCACAGGATGTGCCGAGTACCACAGCAACTTAATATGTGTGTTTGGGGGGGGGCGGGGCGTGTTGACATCCAGAGAGAGGCTTCCCCTTCTCAAAAGAGAGGGGAGAGGTAGACTGAGGGGAGGACTTGCATGAGGGGGTAGGTAGCTGGGAGGAGAGGAAGGGGTAATATTGGGTTGTGAAGTGAATAAATAAATTAATTAAATTAAATTTTTTTAAAGAAAAAAATATTTTTTCCTAGTTTCAATAAAGTATAATTGACAAAAGAAGGAGGAGGAGGAGGAGGGGAAGAGGAGGAGGAGGAGGAGGAAGAGGAGGAGGAGGAGGAGGAGGAGGAGGAAGAGGAGGAGAAGGAAGGAGGAAGGAAGGAAGGAAGGAAGGAAGGAAGGAAGGAAGGAAGGAAGGAAGGAAGACAGGCAGGCAGGCAAGGCAGGCAGGCAGGCAGGCAGGCAAGCAAGCAAGCTCTGGAAAAAACATTATTTCCAGTTCTAGAATGATCTGGAAACAGTTGTGGAGAGAAATTTGCTTCATAACCCCCCCCCCCTCAAAAATGGCTTCCATGGTAGATTAGCACACCACAACAACAAATGAAAAGGATTTGCTTCTTGAAACAGGAGGTCACCTTGGAGTGATTAACATGGCTGCCAAAATATGATCCCGTTCCAGACAACTAATGGTGGCAGGGACGAGTCTCCACAGGAAGAAGCCTGGCAGTCAAGAAAAGGCCCATCTTCTACCCGAGGAGCCTAGGGTGGCAATGAAAAGCCTTTGCTCTTCCTTCCAAGTGTCTGACAGGTTCCCCCAGTTTCCCTGGGGTTTATTATAAA
Source organism: Arvicanthis niloticus (assembly GCF_011762505.2). Taxonomy (NCBI): domain Eukaryota; kingdom Metazoa; phylum Chordata; class Mammalia; order Rodentia; family Muridae; genus Arvicanthis; species Arvicanthis niloticus. The sequence continues at coordinate 37,507,357 of NC_047673.1, forward strand.
AGTGTCAGAGCCTACCAGAAATTTGGTGGCAGCCACACATTATCAAATAAATAAAGAGAACACTCTTTTTATCCCACCTTTGAAGTTACTCTGAATAGTGTCACCCTCTGCCAAGTTTCCCGTCTCCTGCATAATGAGATACTTTCCAATTAGCATATCACAAATATTCCCCGTCTTACTTTTCATCACCGCCCTAATACGTTTTTAAATGTTTCCTTTATAGTACACTGGGATTTTCGGCGCTCTATAAGGAGGTGTGTGTGAAAAGGAAAGCAGTATGTCCGCTCAAGCCACCAAGTTTTTTTTTTTCTTTTTCACTTTTCTCCCTTATGCTATCCCCCATTCTTATTTTTTTTTCTTTCTTTTAAACTAGCAGGCTGCACACGGGATGGTGGGAAGGTCACCGGAATGAAAGCCAGAAGTCCTGGATTTGAGTTTTGCCTGTGCCGCTAATTAGTTGTGTCATTTCAGGCAAATTGCTTCACCTTTGAGTGCCCCTGGGTCATTTTCTATATAATGACTAGGCCTGGCGGAATGGAAGGTCCCCCACGGCTTCAAGCACCAGGATTCTATTTGTGAAGCTCGAATAATTCCTTGTGTCTTTATTCAAATGCTGGAGCAAGTTATTTTTCCCTGATTGGAAAACGCAGCGAACTACAACCAAAGCGGGTACAGACGTTAGCAAATAGGAACGTGGCCTTAAAGGGACACCAATATTTAACTGCAGAATTACAGACTATCCTTAAACAGCCAAAGGCTTCCACAATGTCACTATATATACACTGCTACATACAGTTGTGTTTTTACTGGCTTCAATACATGGACACATAACAAATGAATACACGCATGCGCATACACAAATTCACGCATGCGCATACACTGGAGCTTGCAACTTTGCCAACATGAATGCCTGAGAAGAATACTGAGATGAGAAAAGGGAAGTTCTGGATAGAGATGGGTTTAGTATATATATATTTTTTAAATCAGCTTAATAAAATAATTGGGGTTGTCCCAGTGACACCTGAGTTTCAAGATTTGGCTAGTAAAATCATAGTCATAAAAATATGGAAATTGATCACTGTTTCAACTGTGAGTCCCTGGGGACAAAGGCCAACCGAGTCATAGGGGCCTTGCCATTTAGTTTGCCTAACTGACCCTGTCTGAAGAAACGGAAGATGGCAGACTTTGACCCTCCAGAGTGCCACCTCACCCTCCATTCGGCCAACAATGACAGGACTGCTTCTGCTTTCAGGAGACTTCTACCATGTCACATCTTCTGTAGGGGCGGGAGCAAGGGGAGATGTGCATGCATGCTCATCTGAGGACGTCCATCAATGTGTATATGTGTGCGTACAGGTGTGGGTGCATACCAGGGAACAGATTCATTCCTCAGGCACTAATATATATATATATATATATATATATATATATATATATATATATATATATAGAGAGAGAGAGAGAGAGAGAGAGAGAGAGAGAGAGAGAGGGAGAGAGAGAGAGAGAGATTGAGATAGGGTCCTTTGCTAAACCTAGAGCTCAGTAGGTAGGCTGCCTCCCTTTCTCAGCTCTGACTGGCAAACATGAGCACCTCTTTTAGCTTTTTAAATTGTGGCTTCTTGAACTAAACTCGGGGACTCAGGCAACCCCTTTGTTAGCATGTAAGCTGTCCCTCCCTGACCACACCGCCTCTTTGAGCTCCAGTTCTGGCTTCTCTGGTCTCCTCTGCCCCCGGGGCCACCCTACATCCTCTTGACAGAAGATCCAACCCACTCTCAGGCTTTCTGATCTTTAGCTAACCTCAGTGAATCTGAACAAGCTTGTCCAATTGCACTCCAATTGCACTTCTCTGGCTCTTGTGTCAGGGAGAGACTGCAGGGAGACACTCGGGGTCATGTGGTAGTCCCAGAAGTAAGAGCACCCCTGACACTGGATTAGAATGAATCCAGAAGAGTGAGTCACTGAGTAAGAAGCAGTTTAGGAGTTCTCCCACCTTCCTGAACAATTACAGTACCAGAGGAAGTAAAGGAGCAAAGTCATGAAGAAGACCGGGAAGGTCGGCAGCAGTCCTGTGTAAGGCAGAGGAGAAGGGAGCCGTCTACATTTGGTTTTTAGCAGAAGAGAAGCAAGAATCATGAAGCCTTATGACTCGCTGGTGCTGCTGTATAAAATACTCTGGAATAGCATACGGGTCAAGAGATAAAATCACCACACAGCCATGAAAAGCCTCGACAATTATAGCTACAGAAGCAGAAAAAACAAAATCTAACAAAAGCGGACTACAAATAACATAGGGGACATGGTCAGGGTTCCTAAGTTTGTATTGTATGAGAATATATAGGTAGGTAGATACCACGGAAAAGTCTAGAAGAATAACTATCAAAGCACCAATGGGATTCTATCTGAACTGTCAACAAGGTGATTTTTCCCCTCCCCATCTCTTCCTCCCGCCCACCCTCCCTTCCACTCTTTCCTGCCTTCCCCCAACCCCAGTTTTCCTTCCTTCTTTCTTTTTGTTTATCTTCACTTAACAATTTTTTTTCTCTACCATGAACATGAACTGCCTGGATAACTTTTAAAAATCTCCCCTGAATAAGTAAATAGCCCATTTATAAATATTGAACAATGTGGGGATGAGGCGGTGAGGATTTGGCCCCAGGCAGCAGTGATGGGAAGAGAAAGTAAGAGGCAGGGCTGAGGGTAATTATGGAGGAAGAACTGACAGAGGTGGGTGGCTGAGTGAGAACCTGAAGGGGAAACCAGAAATCCAGGGTGCGGCCCAGCTGGAGTGCAGGGCACCCTCCACAAATGGAGCTCTCTGTGTGTGTGTGTGTGTGTGTGTGTGTGTGTGTGTGTGTGTGTGTAGGGGGGTGTGTTGTGGATAGCCCTGGTCTTGTATTTTCATGCTAATTTCACTTTCCAGGGAGAGGTTGCAGACAAGGAGTGGATCAGTACACGGGTAGCTTTGTGATCCTTCTGCCCACCTTAATTTGTAAAATAAAGGTTAGAACCCGTGATGCAGTAGAAGAGGTAGGCAGAGCTAGGAGTTGGGAAGAGGAAGGAAGGAGAGAAGGAGTTGGCACAAGGGCCATTCTTAGAGTTGTGGAGTCCATGGAGCTGATCGTCGGAGGCATCTGCCATGCCAACATCCCATGGGTCCCAGGCCGGCACTCTGGCCAGCTGGTGTGCCGATACTGTGGGAAGTTAGAGGGGGAATATGGCGGCCAGGCCTGGAGCTAGCCAGACATGTCTGCCACTTTTTCAATACCTTCTACTACAGGGGTGTAATTAGCATAGAGGGGTAAGTGCCTGCTTTCTCTTACACCTGGCTTCTTAGAAGTAGTAACATCACCAGAGTGCCAGAGAGAGGTGAGGGGCCAAAGGGGCTGAAGAGTCGGGTGCTGGGTTAAGCAATGTTCCAGTCTCCAGAGGAGGCCGTAATTCACCTAGAGGGCCCCTTCAGTCTGTGCTGAGATGCTCTCCTGGTCTCCTGTGGGAGGCAGGGACCTCCTCCTTCCCATCATGATATTCCAGCGTCCTGCACTGGTGGCACCCAGTACTGGTTGAGAACTGAGTTATAGAACCCTCTTGGTGAGAACTGACACAACAAGAGGAGATGGGTTGTCACCATCTGCGGCATACAACCTGGACATACGTGAGACTGACTTTGGGAAATATAGATGTGTAGAAGGAGCCGACTGCCAACAGTACTGCAAATGAGAGAAGCACAACTTTCCTGAGGCCGGGGGATGGGATCCTCAAAAAGGAAACAGATGGCAACACTAGCCACCTTGGAAGACAGGCTGGAGCAGGCAGGGCCAAGAAAACAGTTGACAATGTCAAGGGTGTCCACAGGCGGGAAAGAACGAGCTGAGGAGGATGTCCCTCTCTAGCTTGATGCCTAGAAGCTTTAACAAAGCTGAGATGGATGAGAGGAGACGTCATGTTTTAGGTTGTGTGGTGAAGAGATAAGAAGTATAGCTTGAGGAGAAGGTCAGTTTCCCAGCACTAGGGCAAGACACCTGAGGCAAACGACTGTAAGGAAGGAAGAAACTGACCAGACCTGTGGCTCGTGGTCTCGGGGTTTCTACATCACCTTGGACCTTGATTGCTCTAGAGCCTTGTTGAAGCAGAACATCATGGCAGGAAATGTGTGGTGAAATAAAGTGGCCAGGAAACAAACAAACAAAAAAGGAGAGGGAAGCGACTGGGGTCCTATTACCTCTTTAGGGCACTCCCCCAATGATCTAACTTCCTCCCCCAATGCTCCACTTCCTAAACATTCTACCACATCCCAGGAGCACCAGGGACTGGTGACCAGGCCTTTCGTGAGTAGGCCTTATCCAAGGCATGACAAGCCAGGACTCCAGACAAAACAGTTAATAATAAGCCACTAATGGGGTATTGAGGTCACAGCCATGTCTGGCTTGCACTGGGCTACCACTGAAAGGCAGAACTGCTGTGGGAGAACAGCCTGTCTGTTCTTACTACCCTCTGAGCCACACAGTCCAGCTCTAATTACAGTCTCCTCTAATTACACTCTGTGCCACTCCATGTAACCCCCACCTCCCTGGGGAGAACAGAGCCACTCCTGGACTCCCCATGGAAAATTGTTGATAATATCAGTCTGACGGCTCATTTTCACCGTCACCCTGACAGGACTTAGAACCAGCACGGAAGCAGACTTCCGGGTTGGCCTATGGGGTTTTTTCTAGATAGTTTGAATTGCAAAGTCATGAATGTGAGTAGTGCCATTCCACAGGCTGGAGTCAAGGGCTGAATAACAAACCAGAAATAGAGCTGAGCAACAGTGTGACCAGTACACTGGAGTTATGCTTCTGCTGTCGTGCCTTTCCCCACCATGATGTGCTGTCTCTCCATGAACTATGAACTTAAGTCTATCTTTCCTCCCTTAAACCGCTTCATGTCCGGAATTTGTCAGAGCCTCTAAAAAAGTAAAAGATGAGCCTAAAGAAACATCGTAGCTCCATCTTCCATGATACTTAGGAATACATCAATCCAGAGCAGCTTACTGTAAAGCCACCCCACCATTAACCAGGCAGGAACAGGGATTGGGGAATATGGATGGCTTTTAGAGAAGGCATTTGCAAGAAGATCTCCAGGTTGCTCTTCAGTTGAGATGAAGAGTAATACCTCATGACTAGCCTGTGGGGGACCCCAGGATTCATATTCAGGATATCTCCACGGGGTATATCCCCATAGCAAAACTCTCCTGAGTCTTGTCAGGGTGACCCAGTAAAGACCAAGGATGAAGCTCTGGACTGGCGGTTGGCTCACTGAAGTTGCCCCCGAAGCATGTGTGTGACAAGTTGAAGATCCATTCCAAAGCTGCACCAATAGACAGCTAAAAAAGTGCCATGTGTCGCTTCAAGCAGAACTAGGGATGGAGTAGAAGAGGCAGCAACTGTTCCCTGTTCAGCCAGATAAACTGACAGCACTCCTTAGGATGTACTTCTAACCCTGCCTTTCTCAGGTGAAATCCTGCTTGCCCGAAGTGCATTTTGTTAACAGGAGAAGATAACCACGACCAGCCTTTCCCACTACGCTTCCATGCTTCTATAGACAGACATTGTTTTAAAACATATAAACACAATCACTATAAAGCTTGCAGAAGATTTTCTCACACTGAGGCAGCTTTAGAATGGAAACTGCACATGTAACAGCTCCATTTTCTACAAGAATGAGCTTGCGGTTCCAAGATACTCTTACTTTAAATTTCCATTTCAGCAAGAAAAAAGTTAACATGTGGAACTTACATGAATATTTTTAGTACACGAGGGTCCATTCAATGCACTGGAGTCATAATTTATTCAATAGGACCCAAGCGTCCGGAGAGGCCCCATATACATCCACACGATTCCCCTAAAGACTAGCCCATGAACGTGAAGGATCTGTGTTGTGCATTAAGAAACCAGAATGGCTGCCTGAAGCAAGCACACCCTCCCACAGGAGAGATTTGAATTCACAATGGGGGGGGGGGGGCCGCCACTCCTTTACAGAATCAAACACTTAAACAAATGTGTATGATTCAACCTACAGTTCCACAGGGGTGGGAATCCAAGCTGTTATTTCCACCTCTCCTCATTGGTCACATCCTCTATGCCAGATTATGCTGTAAAATCTAAGATGCCAAAAAGCATATTGTAGCTAAGCACTTCATGTTTAAACAGTGAGATTCTTGGGTTCAAGGGAAGAATGGATGTCTCCGGGAACACACGGTCTGCAGAAGCAAGTCAAACTATGGAGGACCTCAGATTTGCCAAGCAGGACACTGCGTTCACATCCACTTTAAGAAGACAGGCCCTGTTTATAAACAATCTCTAGTGTGTGTAGGACGGGAAAGCACAGTGACAGTTAACTAGCTGACTTCTGCAACCTGCCATTAATTGCCCTTTTCAAGTTAAAATGGCTCCATTAATTTTATGTGTCTGTCTCTACAGCAAACTCCTTTCCAAGAAAGTTTCCATTTCTCACCGAGATGTCAAATAATTTACCTAAGAGTCCCATTCACACAGGATTTAACTCTAATTTTATATAAACATCTCAGATAAATGGCCTTCTTTTATTTACTACTTTTAAATATACATTCGCTTTTTATTAAAAAAAAAAGTAAGAAGCCCTCTCCCTTGTCCCTCTCTCCCACCCCCAGCTGTTGCTGCCAGTAATCTACTTTTTCCCGGGTGAATTTATAGATTCAGATCTAATATCTCTGAACAAATATAAGCCATGATAAACACAGGCAGGCAATCTAAAAGTCTTGCATTTTATATTGTCATCTTTAATCTATAGGACTTGACCACACAAAATCTAAGAATTGGCCCATGTTACATTGTCAATCAAACACAGCCCCCCCCCCCAAAGGCACCTAGTTACATTTATGCTGGGTTCATCAAAAGAACTTTCTCTTGAATACTTAATGGAAAATGGAAACGCTAACTGACGTACAACACTTATTCACCAAATCATTATAGATAATCCATTTCACAGTGACCTTTCCAAACATTTTCTCCAACAAGCACAAGAACACACCAAGAACAAAATGAAATTGGAGAGCAACTTGCAAATAATTTTACATGTACTGGGAATCATGAGAGCAGGAAAGCCCAGTGTGTAAAAGTTTATAAGCAATGATACACTCCACCTGAGACACACTAATAATGTCTCCTGATCTTCCAGATTTGAGACAAATAAAACATCAGTGCCACTGTCACCAGCAAGAAAAGAAAGAGTTGGCACGGGGTTGGGGTGGGGGGGGTGAAATATTGTATTTAAAATGAGTCTCCTCCGCCCGGCAATTCACCCTAGAGTTCAATATACTCACTCTGCGGTCTCAGTCCAGGGTTTCTGGCTTTTGCAAGCCGTCTGTGAAATCTACAGATGGAAATAATCTAGAGCTTACTCCGAATCCTGAGGATGGCTGGCTGCTTTTATTGCCCTGATTTCCTTCGGTGCCAAAGACGTGGTTACAGTCCGGAGTTACTGCACGTTGACTTCGACTGCTGTCAACATTTTATTACTCTCTGCTTTTCGGGTCTTCTGCTAGCTAATTGGAACATTCTAGATAGCTGGACTCAGAATGGGTTTCAATCCTGTTTCTTCCCCCACCCCCCCAGGAAAGATTCCGGCTTTCCTTACTCCTTATGCAGTCCGGAGATTTGAAGGTGTTCTTTTCCGGAGTGCATGCAAATAAATCCTAAAGTAATTGGTTTCTACCTTCAGCCGGCTTTCCCTCCCAGTGGCTTGGGCAGTGTTGCTTTTCCCACACACTCCGGGAGTGGTGAGCGGCTTGTCTGGACAAGTTTGATAACACTTGGCCAGGAGATGAAAAACCCACACTGAAGTCATTAAGGACCTGTAGGACTAGGCCCTGAATCCGCTTGGCACAGTCCCCAGGCCCCATCACCCCGACCTGGAAAGCAGAACCATGAAGACAAGTTCATGGGGCCCTTCCAGGACCTTGAACCACCTGTGTTTTACAGAACAAAACAGCACTTCAACTGGGTTACCAGACCAAAAGGAAATACCTCATTTTCCTCTCTCACCATAGACCCCCACCAAGAATCACTAAGGAGGGAAAGACCAGGGCGGTTGACCTGAAATTCTGTTTTTTCCCAGAACAGTTCCAGTGTAGTTAGCATCGTCACTGCTTCCCAATACTTCTCTGGCTTCATCAGCAAACTACTTAATTACCTATCTAGAGCTTTGACCTAAGCTCTGGAAAGTTCTTTATGTTTGAAAGATCCGTTTGACACCTGAACCCCAAATCACAGATTCAAATCATGACAAAGCAGGAGCTTTGGGCTTTCCCCTACTCGTTGCTTACACAATTTATAAGTCCGTTAAAGTGCTATAGACTTTGAATTAATTTGCTTTTCCTTATTAGTATAAGTCATAAACATTCTATGTCTGAATTCAAGAGACAAAGATGCCATCCTTAAAGAAATATCCTATCCAAGACACGGGGTGGGAGAGGGGTGTTTGGGTTATCCAATGGGGTATTTCTCCTGTTTGTATTTTCCTTATGATTCAAGAACAAAGGTGCAGCCATATTCACGTCTTAACTTTCTATTAAGGGAATTTCACTAAAGAACACTGCTGGGTGGGCTGGGCTGCAGCTCATAGGCAGAGCACTTGCCTAGCGTATGTGAGTCTTCCGCTTCCACCGCTGGCACTAAGGAAATCACACCAGTGGATAGCTCGTAAATTACTACACACAGAAATCACACATAATAAGCATGAATATTTTCCTTGGAGATGAAGAAGGTAGAAAAAAATCATTTCGAAAATATTAGGGAACTGCTTATGTTTGGCAGAAACTATGAGAAACCACCCACCAGAAACTTGAGAGATCTGGGAAACTTACTCACAGGCACATAGGATGCACTGGAAGAAGGCAGTATCATCAGGGGGTACAGCTTCTGCATGGGGGAGTACAGATAGATAAACAGAAGCACTATGCAGAGAAAGCTGTCCTGAGAGCCACTCCACCACTTACACTGTCCCCGGGCCAGTGCCCTGGTCTCTCCAGCCACGCCACATCTCCTGGGACCAGTCACTAGCAACCCCTCCGAGAGGTCTTTCTTATGTGCATCTCACAGTCAAGACGTTAGCTTCAAAATCATGGCTGCTTCCAGAGTCCTTGTCTTTTTGCTGCTTTCGTTCTATATAAACGTAACCATGGCAGACTTGATACGCTCCTTTTTCACTCTCTAAGAGCTGGTGTTGCTGGTAGGACCACTCCACTTGGTTAATATTCTTTTTTTTTTTTTTTTTTTTTTTTTTCAGTTTTCCAAATGGGTTTCTCTGTACAGCCCTGAATGTCCTGAAACTTGCTCTGTAGATCAGACTGACCTCAAATTCACAGAAATGCCTCTGCTTCTGTGCCTCTGCGCCTCTGCGCCTCTGCGCCTCTGCGCCTCTGCCCCTCTGCCCCTCTGCCCCTCTGCCCCTCTGCCCCTCTGCCCCTCTGCCCCTCTGCCCCTCTGCCCCTCTGCCCCTCTGCCCCTCTGCCCCTCTGCCCCTCTGCCCCTCTGCCCCTCTGCCCCTCTGCCCCTCTGCCCCTCTGCCATACTGGATTAAAGGCATGTGCCACCACCACCAGCTCTATTGTTTTAGATGTATTTTTTGTTTTGGGTACATGAATGTATGTATGAACACCATGTGCCTGTCTGGTACCCTCAAAAGCCAAAAGACAATGTCACATCCTCTGGAACAGGAGTTACATGCCACTTTAGAGTCACCCTCTGGGTGCTACAGACTGAACTGTAGTCATCTCTACAAGATCAGTGAGTGTTCTTAGCCACCAACTGATCCATCTCTCTCCAGCCCTAATAAGATCAACCACACAGACTCAAAATATATCTTACTTTGCCGACTCCTATAAACGATCTCTCTCAAACAGTTCTTATAGCTAGCCCCTGAGAAATCATATCCCATCTTCTCCCTCCTGACACAGACCACAGGGTCATCTGTGGTTGGCTCAGTCTGACTCTCAATTCTCAAGACCAACCTATTCTCAGGCTGGAGGCCTTTAACCTGGGCCAGTTCTGCTCTGGGATCCTACACCAAGTATTACTGGCTGTTCTTCATTCCCTAACACCCGAACTTTAATCAAAAAGCTGCCATTCCCTAATTCCAACCTTCAGTCAACCCTCAAATAACAGGGCTTCTCCGCTGAGCCTTGTTCCCAAGCTTCTGTTTTGGTAACTGCCCAGTAAATCTGGCTCCTCCTCGGCCTGGGACTCTGGCCAAATTCCTAACTTGGAATCAAAAGAATCTTCTCCAATCTCCAGCTTACTGTTAGAATCTGCTAACTCCCCACCCCAACACCCCCACACACACACCCACACTTAACTAGCTGTCTAAGGTCTAGAGATGGCCATATCTGCTCAAAGCTGCTGGCCAGCTCTCAATGAAACCTAAACTTCCACCAGGCCTGAACCATAGCAAAAAAGCAGTTGCCCCTCAAGGCCCCACAAGCTCCACAGGAGCCTGCCACAGGCTCTGGGCTCCTTTTCCAGTATCAGCAGCTGCTGGCTTCAGCTCAGTTTTGATTTTATCCCTACCGTGTGATGATCCTACTAGGCACGATAACTGTTAGGACAGTCTGTACTTTTCTTTTCTTACAATTGGTGTGCACGAGTGTGTGCATATGTGCATGTGTGCCTGTGTGTGTGTGTGTGTGTGTGTGCGTGCATGTGAGCTGTGTAACTGGGAGCCAGGGTGCCATAGCCTTTGAGTTGAGATCAGAGGATAATTTTGTGGAGTGGGCTCCAAAGATTGAACTTAGGTCCTAACCCTGGCACAGTGAGGAACTTTGCCCACTGAGCCATTTTCCAGGCCTGAGGCCTGAGTTTTTCCATCATTATGTTGAGTGCCTGGCTCTTCCCCATCCTCCCTGGGGTTTCTTGGTGCATGCTTCACATAGATGCTCATTTGCATAAGCTGGAATTAATCAAGTAATTAATTGTGTAAGTTTTCTATTATAGCCAAGGAAGCACTAGCCTTGTCAGGGAGAATAGAGAAAGTCATATATCCCTCTAGGAAGATGACCTTATTGTCAGGCCTGAAACTGGATTACTTGATATCATTTTTTTAAAAGAAAAGTTTTAAAACAATCTCTCTCTCTCTCTCTCTCTCTCTCTCTCTCTCTCTCTCTCTCTCTGTGTGTGTGTGTGTGTGTGTGTGTGGATGTGTGTGTGGATGTGTGGATGTGTGTGGATGTGTATGTATGTGTATGTGCGCGTGCATGTGTGTGTGTGTGTGTGTGCGTGTGTGTGTGTACACAGGAAGAATTCTGGATTTTGTTGTCCAGCCAGTCAGTCACTATCTGTCTCTGTCTGTCTGTCTCTGTCTGTCTGTCTGTCTGTCTGTCTCTCTCTCTCTCTCTCTGTGTGTGTGTGTGTGTGTGTGTGTGTGTGTGTGTGTGTGTGTGAATGTTGTATGTCAGTGATAAGGAGGACTACAAGAGAGGGTTGGGTCCTGAGGCAGAAGTTACCACCATATGGGTGCTGGGAACAAAACTGTCCTCCAGGAGAGCAGAAATCACTCTTCACCAATGAGCCATCTCTCCGAGACCCCACAACCCTTCCATTTTCTACTCCCTCTGCTCATTCGAGCTCTTTCTTCTCTACCCCTTTCTCACAGCAGCTCCAGGGGAGCCTTCTGAGCTTTGTGCACACTTCCTTTTTACGCACCGTGTTTTCTGAGGCACACAATGCACAGTGACAGCGATGAAAATCCAAGCATGAAGCCCCGAACGCCCGTTCCTCCACAGAAACATCTAAGAAATGCGGGGACTGTTAGAATCAACTCCATCCAAACTCTGGAACTACTCTGACCTTACAACAACCAGATACACACACAGGGAGATGGTGAGAAGTCTCAGTAGGCCAGGTTTGTGGAATGTTAACTGCCTCTAGCCCCATGCCCCTGCGGTTCAACTGCAGTCTTTAAGACAGCATCCTGTATCCTGTGAGGATCTCTGATCCTGGAAGGATCAGAGCATATTGTCTTCAAGTAACTGTGGTTGTTTGTTTTAAGCTGTCTAACGGCTCCCTGAAGGACTGGACGCAAAGGGCTTGTGTTTCTTTAGCCTAATTCGCAACTCTCCCTGGGTGGAGATGACCATCGATCATTTGTCTGGAATATTTAAAAGTATGGACATTAGTTTGTGACATCTGGGGCACGGGATCCAGTACAGATGAGTGACAACCAAAGAGCCAAGAGAAAGGCTAGGGAGTGAGGCTTCATTGACAAAGACCAGAACTCCCATATACAGGATCTCTGAGACTCTGGAAGCCCACACACATGCTCAAGGCGGGGTTCGGGCTCAGGAGGTACACAGTGTCCTAAGGTCTCACTGCTGGGTGAGCTTCAGGTCATGCGCAAGCAGGGACCAAAGGAAAGGCAGACAGTGGGAAAGAACAGCGCTGAAGGTGTAGGCCAGTGCTCATCCCCCCATTCCCTGAGCTTGTCTTTCTTCCTTCCCTTCCTTCATTCCTTTAGAACTTTCTTCTCTCCATTCTTGGTTCTCAGGCACTAAAGAAACCTCTGCACCTGGTATACCAAAACTATATCCAGGGATGTTTCTTAAGATTTAAATATATATATTAATATATATTTAAATTTCAATTGATATATATGTATATATATATTTCATTTAAGAAAGTAAAACTGATGATTTTACTGCAAAATTAATTTAAAAAAAAAACTCTCACCATGGTTTTTCACATACAAATGACAAAACACTTAAAGATGGAAGTGACTTCCTGGCTTTGCTTTCCCAGCCTGTTTCTTTCCAGAAATTTCAACTAGACCCTGGAACTCTCTGAGACAATTAGATGTCTGAGAGAAATAATTATTCATGATGGTGTCTCTGATTTGATAAATTTGCATCACAGAATACCAGCAAATTTAGGTGCCAGCATGGAATAGTTTGTTTTTATATTTTTTACTTCTCAAGTGTATGCATGTTCATGTGTGTACACACATTTCTCTCTCTCTCTCTCTCTCTCTCTCTCTCTCTCTCTCTCTCTCTCTCTGTGTGTGTGTGTGTGTGTGTGTGTGTGTGTGTGCAGGCCAGAGGTTGATGCTGGAATATTCTTTAATCACTTCCTCTTTACTTTTTGAGACAAGGTCTCTTGCTAAATCTGGAACTCATGGATTCTGCCAGCATTGCTGGCCCGTAAGACACAAGGATGTTCTGACCTTCACCTCCCGAGTGCTGGGTTTACAAGCATGAGAAGCCATGTCCAGTATTTTGGGTGAACGTCAGGATCCAAATTCAGGTCTTGGCGCTTGCACAGCAAGATTTTACTGGGGCATTTATCCCCTCCCACCCCACCCCCACACATTTAGGGTTGCTGGTTTTTTTGTTTTTGTTTTTTTTTTTTAAATAATATTGGTTTTAGATTCAAAATTAAGGTGTGAGAATGCTGCATATATATGAGGTTTTAAAATTGACAATTTTGCCGGGCAGTGATGGCACATGCCTTTAATCCCAGAACTTGGGAAGCAGAGGCAGGTGGGTTTCTGAGTTCAAGGCCAGCCTGGTCTACAGAGTGAGTTCCAGGACAGCCAGAGCTACACAGAGAAACAACAAACAAACAAACAAACAAATAAATAAAAAGCTAACAATTTCTTCTCAGAACTCTATGCCTATATTCTATAAATGGGATGTATATATCAAGAAGAAGTCAACTCAAAACATTCAAAACAGAGAGCTATGGGTCAATTAAACTTGAAATTATTAGAAAACGTACATATTATATACCAAGAAGCGAATACGAAATAATGGATTACGGAGTTTAAGATTTTTTTTTTCTGTTAAAATATTCTCTCTTCCTATCTTTAGAATAAAAACAACCCAGAGAATAAGAAAAATATAGGTGATTTTTACCAATTTCATTTTAAAAAATTAAAATCTGAAGCATTAGAGTTAGTTCCATCTGCTGCTAATTTTGAATACAAGCAAAATGAGGGCATTTGTTGGGGACTGTCAAAAAGATTTCTGCTAATGTTGCAGTCAGTGCTGATGATTTATATTCACTGTTTTTGTTTAAAGTCTCTCTAAAATTTAAATTTAACAAGTGTGAAAATAACTGACAATTTGTGTGTGTGTGTGTGTGTGTGTGTGTAATTTGGAACAGAAAAACGCTTCAGCACCAAGTACCAAGTTTGAAAACAACTAAAAATTTTCCATTTTGAAGGAGAACTTCAAATAAAACATTGGGCAATAAATCTTTTGGGTTTTTTAAATATTGATGTTTTTACACTTAAGGGAAAGATTATAAATAGGTTTTTCCTTATATAACCCTCTCTGTAAGGTTTACTACTCAAGGCTACGTATGTGTCTGCTATAAATAGAAGAGAAAGATATATTGGTTGTTTTTATCACGTTTATGAGATTCTCAGTAGGCAATACCAACCAGTAAGACACTCTATGAGCTTCCCTGTAATCTGCATAAACACTTCTCCCATTGTCCTTGAGAACCAGAAAAGACTATCCTAGCTGCCAGACTCACATTAATACCCTGCAATAGTTTCTGTGTCACTCAATGTATCGTAGTTTCTACTGCGTCCTTTGCTTTAATACCGAAAATGATGGTTAAAATTCAAACTGAACTCAGTGATATCTTTGTAGACTTTTGTTTGTCTTATAGGTCTTTTACTTGTTTTGACTTTCATTTTTGCCGGATTCTGCCACCTAGACTTTTTGAGGGTTTTTGTTTTGTTTTGTTTTGTTTTGTTTTGTTTTTGAAAGAGAGAAAAAGAAAAACAGAGAGATCATAAAGTTGGGTGGGTAGAGAAATGGGGAAAAGTCGGGAGTGGGGAAAACTTGACCAAAACAAAACATTGTATAAAAAATGAATCAAAAAATAAAACAAATATCCAAATCCTAGAGACTCCGTGGGAAGAGAGAGAAGGAGAGGAGAGGGAGGAGACAGAGGGAAAGAGAGAAAGGACGGGAGAGGGAAAGGGAGGGAGGGAGGGAGGGAGGGAAGGAGGAGAGAGAGAGAACATTCAATAATGCTTCCACAAAACAGACAATGACATGTCAATCCAGAGTTCACTTTTCTTACGTTTACCTTTCTCAGATCTTACACACCTGAAAATTCACCTACACACCAACTAGATGAGCTGCTTGTACCGTCTGAAGCTAAGATTTTGTTTCTATTTATCCGATTTCTTTAATTATTGTTTGTTTGTTTGTTTGTTTGTTTTTGCCAGTGCTGAGAACTGAACATCCAGGATCTTCTGCATGCTAGGCAAACCTTCTACCACTGAGCTATAAACCAAGCCCTTAAGACAAAATCCCGTCAAGGGGGAGGGAGAGAGAGACCTGGGTGAGAAAGGGGTCAGGGAGGGGAAGAGGGGAACATGATCTGGTATTGGGTGAGGAAAAGGGACTGAAGCCCTGAGAACCAGCAGTAAGAATGGAAGCAGGCAACCTCAGGAGGTAGGAGGTGAGGGGACCCTCCAGAATGCACCAGAGACCTGGGAGGTGAGAGACTCTCAGGACTCAAAGGAAGGGACCTTAGATGAAATGCCCAACAGTAAGGAGAGGGAACTTGTAGAGCCCACCTCCAGCAGGAAGACAGGGCATCAAATGAGGTAGGCAATTGCTGTCCCACAGTCAAAACTCTGACCCATAATTGTTCCTGTCTGAAAGAACTACAGGGATGAAAATGGAGAGGAGCCTGAGGAAAAGGAAGTCCAGAGACAGGCCCAAAGTGAGATCCAGCTCAAAGGGAGGCTCCAATACCTGACACTATTACTGAGGCTACGGAGCGCTCACAGAAAGGGACCTATCATGACTGCCCTCCGAAAGACGCAACAAGCAGTTGAAAGTGTCAGATGCAGATATTTGTACCCAGCCAAAGGATAGAAGCTGCTGACCCCTGTGGTTGAATTAGGGAAATGCTGGAAGAAACTGAGGAGGAGGGCAACCCTGTAGGAGGACCAGCAGTCTCAACTAACCTGGTCCCCGGGATCTCACTGATCCACCAACCAGGCAGCATACACCAGCTGATATGAGGCTTAACACATATACTGCCAGGTCCGGACTCAGTCAGAGAAGATGTGCCTAACCCTCAAGAGACTGGAGGCACCAGGGAGTAGGGAGGTCTAGTAGGGTGGGGAGTAGGGGGATGGGGAACACCCTCGTGGAGACCGGGGTTGGGAGGAGGTATGGGATGTGGAACAGTCAGAGGTGGACCGGGAGAGGGATAAAATCTGGACTATAAAAAAGATTAAATAAAATTTAAAAAATAGATAAAATCCTGTCAGTAAAACTGTGGGGAAATCTGAAATTATTGCACAATAATGTAACGCCCTTGAGGGCCAGAAATTTCACAGTTCTGATCATTACTGTATCTCTAGTTCACAATATAATGGCTGACATACAGTTGGTACTTTATTAATAAATTATTATATTAATATGTTTGTTAGTATGTTACTAAATCTCCATCACCTGTTTATGATTTATTTTGATTTTATTGTTGTAACAGTTTTTGTTTCTGTGTGACCAACAGTGACTTAGGGAAGAATGGGTTTATTTTGACTTACAGGCCCAGAGGAAGTCTGTGAGAGTGTGGAGAAGAAGAACAGCAAGTACCAGAAGCAGGAGGTGGGTGGATGGGGAGACACATCTTCATCCACGAACGTGAAGCAAAGAGAAGCAGAACTCCGTTGAGGCTATACACTCTCAAAGCCGGCTCCTAGTGACATGCTTCCTCCTGCAGGGCTTCACTGCCTATACCCCCACCAATTTATGATTTAGTAACATATATTTCGGCCAAACGGGGATCAAGTGTTCAAATATATGAGCCTATGGGGGAGGGACATTTCTCGTGCAAACTGCCACAGTTGAGTTGGTTTTGTTCTTGTGGCTTTTTGAGACAGCATCTCATGTGAATTAGGCTAGCCTGGAACTTGCTGTGTTCTGCCTCTCCCTTCCGGATAAGTAAGGTCACAGATATGCACCACCATGCCCCACCCCCTCATCGTGCCCCACCCCCATCTGTTGGTTTTGCAGAAAGAAATCATGCCCAAATTATTGTGGTTAGAAGCATTTCTGTTTTGCAAGGAGAACAAAAACAACTGGTTTTGTGACTCTGCTCCGAATTTAAATATTTGCTCTGATGCTGTTTTTAAAGTCCCACTGGAGCACACTTTAGTCAGGTGGGGCAGCTCACCTTATGGTGTAGAGACCACCTGAGACCGGCCGAAACACAATTTTCTTAAGTGGTAGGGTCCATTAAAAAATTGTCAGTTATCTGACTTAATGACAACCTGCTTACCTATGGGAGTGGATTCTGACCAACCGTGCTCTCTCTCTCTTGGCTGGTAGAAAGCAGCTCAAGCTGGGTGAGACCTGTTTACACTTAGGAATCCTCTCAGCTCACAACTCCAAGGCTGGGGCATTGGAGGTACGCTATGACTGCAGCCCTTGTGCCCCTTCTCAGTCTCTGCACACATCCTTTGCAGGTCCCGCCTTAAACATCCTATAATCAGAGGTTCCTGCCATCTACAGTCCTGTGCCCCTAACCCCAGTGAGCCTCTGTCCCCAACTCTCCCTCCCTTCTTGTCAATCTGTTTCCAAGGTAGATTTGACCATTTAAAGAAAGCAAGCTCAAAACTCTTCATTTGGGGTAAATGAGACCCAGTGCAGGAAGAAGGTGAGAGCCTTTTTTTTTTTTTTTTTTGGTTTTTCGAGACAGGGTTTCTCTGTGTAGCCCCTGGCTGTCCTGGAACTCACTCTGTAGACCAGGCTGACCTCGAACTGAGAAATCCGCCTGCCTCTGTCTCCCAAGTGCTGAGATTAAAGGCGTGCGCCACCACTGCCCGGCAATTTTTTTTTTCCCCAGAACTGAGGAGTGAACCTAGGGCCTTGCGCTTGCTAGGCAAGTGCTCTACCACTGGGCTAAACCCCCAATGCTTGATGAGAGTCCTTAAAGTGTGTGTGCACCACTTTTCTGAGAAGACTCGTCATGCACGGGGCAATACGTTGTCCAGGGTGGTGACCCCCACTCTCACTAACCTTCTACTGTGCATATGCTAGGATGGTCAGGATGTGTGTGTGTGAGAGACGGGAGGGGGAGGGAGGGAGGAAGGGAGGGAGGGAGGGAGGGAGGGAGGGGGAGACTGACAAACTGTGTACGTGTATACAGCCATCCCACAGTACACTTAGGTACCATATCTGTATAAGAATCAAAGACACACCAGGACTTATGCAGACATTTTTCTTATTCTTGTTGCCTAAAGAACACAACCTAACAACTATTTTATTGTATTAGATGGACAAAAAAAAAATCTAGATATGATGTAAAGTACACAGAAAGATGTTTTATAGGCTGCAGGCAAATCCTGTGGTGTTTTATATAGGTGATTTGAATATCTGTGGATTTGGAAATCTACAGGGAGGTTTTGGAATCATTTCTCCATGGATATGAACACACACACACACACATTGTAGTACTCCTACAATTAAAAAGTAGAAAAACAGGAATTAATGGCATCCATATGGTACCTACAGCTCTCTGAAAGAATATCCACCCAACCATCATTTATTTCTATTGCTAATATGGAAGCAGAAGTGGAACTCTCTGAGGCCAGCACAGTGCTTATCTCTACGGAGCCCACAGTCCTGTGGAGAGGTTAGACTATTAAACAATTAATGCCCTCAATGATAACGTATCCTTTACCTGTAAGTTGGCACAAGTGTCTAGCCCTGCACTAATACACATTCCAGTGCCCGGCTTTCACAGTGGACGATTCGGAAGCCCACATCCAGACAGAGGCAATCAGCTCTATGATCCACACAGCTTCCTCCAACTCTCACAAATCCATCCATTCTCAGAAGACAGACATAGGCAGATGTGGCAAAGGGTACCTGAAATCCTGGGGCTCCACACTCCTGGGCTGCAGGCCAGGGCTGAGGCCTTTGGTTCCCTTGGTCCTCAAATGTCACTTAACCCTGGAACCCAACAAAGGGAGAGAACGGAAGGGAAGAGAAGGGAAAGCTACGTTCCATTAAGCACCAAATCTCTGCAACCGAAGGTGTGCAAGCTGCTGTCCAGAGATGCTTCTGGAGTTCCCCAGCCTCAGTCCACAGGCAGCCATGTGGACCAGGACAAGGGCTGCCTGGACCCTTCAGGAATTTGCAACAACAGTTGGCAGGGTGCATACTGACCCTCTGTAGGGATCTGGAACTTTCAAGAAAAGGGACAATGTTGCACTCCTGCCTTCCATTTCAAGAAGACTAGAAGGTGCTTATTCCCCTCTGCCAGCACACACACACACACACACACACACACACACACACAAACATACACTGAGCTACAGGAGTCAGCTTTGTCTGGGCTCAGATGCCTGTATCCCTGTATCCCCTGGAGATAAATGGATCTGCCAGAAGGAAGTCACTCTACAAATTAATTCCCAAACTCCAAGTGCCACGAGATACAGCCTCGGAATATGACTTCTCTTCATCCCGGGGGAGAGAGTCCTGAGAGACTCATCTTGGGAGAAAGCCACAGTGCTTATCCTGAAATTCAGCAACACTAGGGAGCGATGGTTCATTTCTGGTCTTACAGTTTTAGTTTGCCTAATCAGGCAATTTCCCTTCCACCACCTTGTTCAAGTTGCTCTTTCGAACCGCATTTCAAAGAAACAAAATTTACATTTTAGACACATTCAGCCAGCACATTAAAGAACGGTCTTGTTTGCTCTTTTAAATTTCCTAGTCACTATCAACTTGTCCCTAACATCCTAGAGGATTTAGCCCTAAGTGACAGCGACAGAAGGTGACATATTCCTAGAAAAGGGGAAAGGGCACATGTGCCATCTTCCCAAACTTTCCAAACACTTAAAGAAGAAGGTTGACCAGGGCAGGCACTGGCAGAACACAGGACATAAGACAGGAAGCTCTGTCACAGGCCTTGGAGATAAGTTTGACAGTGCTTTTCACCACCCGGGAGGTTGTAGAAGTAGCATGCTGTGACAGTTACACAAGCCTTCAGCCCTCAGCCACAGGCCTGGACTCCATCTCCGCTGTCGCTGTGTTGTGATAGGATCTTGGCCCACGCTCCCCAACTTGGCGCACTATTGATCTCTAAAGTGGAGGTCACAAACAGCCAGGTCTAACAACATGACAGGATAGCTGTAAGTGGTTATGAAATGGGGGATGGGTGGGTGTGTGTGTGTGTGTGTGTGTGTGTGTGCGTGCATATAGTAACTGCTTGAGTTCCCATAGGTTTCCAAACTATGCATTCTGGAGAGAAGAGAACCCCTGTCTAACCTAGACATTTCTGTGTGCACTGAACTTCATTGTATGCCTGTCTCTCTCTCTCTCTCTCTCTGTGTGTGTGTGTGTGTGTGTGTGTGTGTGTGTGTGTGTGTGTGTAATATCAGGTAATATCACTGTGAAATATTGTAGCATGTTTGGGATGAGACAGTGACAGGAACTGAGAGACACCATAAATTTCCGACTTCTGCGCAGGTATTTACTGACCACAGAAGTGCATTTCTGTAGGTGAGCCTGCTCTCCCTCTTCCATGCCTCCTCCCTTTCAGTTCCTTCTCCTCTTTAAAATCTTAGCTGTGGTGTGCAGATTTGTAATCCCAGCACTTGGGAGGCCGGGCAAGGGAATGGAGAGTTCAGAGCCAATCTTGGCCACATACAGAGAACCAAACTCCTACCGCTCTCGACTTGGAAGCTGGGCAGTTAACCTCTTGACTTTGGCTGAGAATAACACGGGGCCTTGGCAAGAGCAAATGCAGAAACCCAACCATCCTCTGCTCTGGGGGAGGGTTCATTCTCCCTTTGCCCTTCTGGCTAAAATAGAAATGAAGAAATTAGAAGAAAGCTACTAGGGAATACCCACGTCCTCCCAAAATTCACATGGAAACTTCGCCCTCCCAAAGGTACTGGTGTTAGGCCTTGGGATGTAATTGGACAGGAAGCGAGGGGCAGCGCTTCAGATGGAACCTTGCTCCAGAACAGTCTGGATGAGAAGGATTCCCAAATTCTGAGCTTGGAATGGACAACTCAGGAGAAGAACCTATACAACTGTACTATTGCCACTTGCTATACAAAGACAATAAGCTTCCAAGGGAAAACACCCAAGAAAACTAGGCATGCATCTTACTTCCCCACAAACGGCCTTTCCTGCCCCATCCTGGCTTCAGCCTAGCCCATGCTATGTTTTGGCCAGCGATCACTGTGAAGATTCCTCCTGGTCTGTCTTCTGATCCATGCTTCTGCAGCTCTACCCACACAGCCATCCTTATAAAAATACACACAAAGGAGGTGTCGCCCACCTTAGAAGCCTTGATTCATCCTCAAGGCCATGAGAAGATGGAAGTCCCTTAGGATGTCACGCCTCAAACAACGTTCACTGAAGTGTGTGTCGCGATCCCTTAAAAAACGTGTGGCCCGTTTAGTGGGTTGGCAATTAGCCATCATCCACAGGGTGGGTAGGCTATAAAACACTGGAGCAGGGTGAGTGTACCGAGTGCGATTTCTACTCTCAGTCATGCACATCCTTACACACACGCGTGCCAGATCATCATGTGCGCCTGTGTGTGGGATCCACATGTACAGGGTTCTTCTTTCTCTAGACCATGATAAAGATCGGTCTGGACACTGGTGCAAAAGACATTAAACTGACCTTAACTTGAGTCTACCTCTCAAGCCACTTGGGAGCCACCACCTCCTCTGGTATCTTTTTCTCCTCACATCTGTCCCCTTTGTGGCTCAACTCATTCAGGGTCCCGAACTCAAGCTTTATTGCCACCTGTCTGAGGCCCTCAATATTCCTGTTCTGCACGCCTCCGGAACCCTATACTTGCAAGCACATACCAGTCTGCCTTACCTTTGATTGCTAATGGGCCAGAGCCCACCCCCACAAATGTCTCTCAGAGGGCAGCCCAGACTCTCCCGAAACCCTTATAGGTTCAGCCCTTATCACAGCCAGTGCTCAGGAAAGTTTCTTGCATGCATAGATGAATGAATGAACGAGTGAATGAGCAAACCACTCAAGGTCTGGGAAACAGTAGCAGAGACATTGTGCTCCTAACTTCTTAGACAAAGCCCCTTCTAGGAAGTTCAGCTGTTCCACTTAGCATAGAGAGCAAACTTGGCTTCACATCCCCTCAGGCCAGCTCCTCCTCCTCCTCCCCTCTTCTTCCTCCTCCTCCTCCTCATCCTCCTCTTCTTCCTCTTCCTCCTCCTCATCCTCTTCTTCCTCTTCCTCCTCCTCCTTCTCTTCTTCCTCTTCCTCCTCTTCTTCCTCTCCCTCCTCTTCCTCCTCCTCCTCTTCCTTGTCCTCCTCCTCTTCCTTGTCCTCCTCCTCTTCCTCCTCCTCCTTCTCTTCTTCCTCTTCCTCCTCTTCTTCCTCTTCCTCCTCTTCTTCCTCCTCCTTCTCTTCTTCCTCTTCCTCCTCTTCTTCCTCTTCCTCCTCTTCTTCCTCCTCCTTCTCTTCTTCCTCTTCCTCCTCTTCTTCCTTTTCCTCCTCTTCCTCCTCCTCCTTCTCTTCTTTCTCTTCCTCCTCCTCTTCCTCACTCAGCCCTATCAGGGCAGTCTCTCTTGCCCAGTTCCTCTCTATCACCACAGACAACCCTACTAATGTAGATCTAGGTCGTGGAAGCCACTTCCCCCTTTCCTGCTCCTGCTTTTGCTCTCCACTTGGACTTCCCTATCCAGTTTTTCCACACTGCTCCCGCCCACTCCGAGGAACCTATAGCCCCACCTGTCAATCACTTCCACTTCCAAGTCCAGTATCCCCAGTCAGCATCCACCCCATCTCCTCAGCCTGCTCAGTCCCCCATGTCTTGGCCCCAGAGGGTAACTCCCCAAGGTAGGCACAAACCTGTGGGCTATCTGGGGGCTGCCCTGCCTCAGGATCTCCCAGGGCACTGCACCAATGGCCGCCCCATTCCCAGACTCCTCTTTTCCAGTGCTAGCATCTGAAAGATGAGAAGAAGATGAGCATAGAGGAAGCTTGACAGGCTCTCCTCTGCCTGCCATCTTCCTCACGATCCAGGACAGGAGACGAGGGATAGTGAAGAGGAGGGGAGGCAAGGGGTGGAATGCCAGAGATGGCTCCTCCAGTGTGCAAGACTTACATGTTTGTCGTTCTTATTTCTTAGACACCTGTCAGTCATAACCCTGTGTGTTCTGACACTTCTTCAACTCAGGTTGTGGCATGAGGGGATGGGTCAAGCCGAGGAATCAAACGTCCACGTTTCCATAGACTGAGTCTGACAGTCCTTAGAATACATCTACCAGAAGGGAACATGAGGCACTGGGGCAAAAGTCAGACATTACGTCTGAAATGATATCTGCCATGGTTTGAATATAAAATCCCCCCACCCCCGCTTAGGCTTGTATATTTGAGACATTTGGTTCCAAACTGGTGGAATCTCTTCAAGATGAAGCTTAAGGCATGAGTAGGTCACTGGAGACAAGCTGGATTCAGCCTGGCCTTGCTTCCAACCCAGCCAACTGCTTTGCCACTAACTCTGCAATGTAACAGAGCCACAGTCCCAAGCTACTCCAGATGCCATAACCTGGAACTGCGCCCACCATGACAGACCATGTTCACTTACACCGTGAGCCAAAATAAACCCTTGCTCCCTTAAGTTGCTTTGTCAGATATTTTCTCAGAGCCATGAGGGTTGTAACCAAGACAAAGACTTTGTAATCTTACCCACTAGAATCTGTCCAGTTCGTAGCCAAGGTCAGTGGCCTGTCGACCTAGCCTGGATCTTACTGTCAGCTCAGGGAGCGTTTTTATCCAGGATTAAGAGACTCTGTGACACAAGGTGAGCACATTCTCCTGTTGCTGTGTCTCGGGAAGGGAAAAGACGTTGTCAGAGAAAATAAAATGAATTTCAAAAGCCTTCCTCTGAAAGCCAGAGAAACATAACCACTTCATTTGCAAAAGTACGGCTGCAGACAAGGTAAAGCAAGGACCAGTAAACCGTGGCCCGCAGAAACTACAACCCGTTTGCCCATTTTTTAGACAACAAGCAAAACTCGCAACAACAGCTCACCCTACAGTAGGGAATTCACATCGGAACTACTGAGTTCTGTGGAAGGCGTCAGGGTCCACTGCACATGGCAGAGCTGGTCAGTGGTGCCTCAGACTGTCTGACCCATAAAGCCAAAACTAGTCACTTTACTACCCGGTCATTGTCAATCACTGTTCTAAACGTCAATTCCCAGGAAGACACACATCTCTCTCTACGGGTGTGTCAGCACAAGTTGAAAGGGTGGAAACTTCAGTGAAATAAATACAAAAAACATTTAATCTACCATTTTAATGTTTTTTTTTTCATCCTGAATTCTTAGCGCTATGGGTCACACTGACATGAGTTTGGGAGATAAAATGTTCTGGTATTCTTAGTCTCTGCCCCCCTCCCCCTTTTTTTTAAAGTGCTCTTATCCTCATAGGCTAAGATACCATATAAAATCGTATTTGAAAAACAAAGAAGGGACCCGGCTATAGTGGCTCATGTCTTTAATCCCAGCACTTGGGGGTGGGGGGACAGAGGCAGGTGAATCTCTGAGTTCAAGGCCATCCTGGTCTACAGAGTGAGTTTCAGAACAGCCAGAGATACACAGAGAAATGCTATCTCAAAAAAACCATAAGGAGGAGGAGGAGGAAGAGGAGGGGAAAAAAGAAGAAGATGAAGAAGTAGCAGCAGCAGTAGTCGTGAAGGAAGGAAGGAAGGAAGGAAGGAAGGAAGGAAGGAAGGAAGAAAGGAAGGAAAGAAGGAAGGAAGGAAACACAAAGAAAGATTCTCTCCATCCTCCACCCCCAAAAATCTTGACACTCACTGTGAGCTATTTCACCTACAAGCGATGATGACAGCCTCAAGTGTGTTTCAGAAACCATGTCTGAAAAGAAGCCATTATGTATTTACAACCACACAGAACAGAACTGGGCTAGTTAGTTTTGTCACCTGGACACAGACTACAGTCATGTGGGAAGAGGAAGCCTCAGGTGCCTCCATAGGACTAGCCTATGGGCATTTTCTTGATTAATGACTGATGGAGGAGGCCCTGGTCCACTGTAGACAATGCCACCCCTGACTGATGGAAGAGGGCCTGGTCCATTGTAGAAAATACCACCCCTGACTGATGGAGGAGGGCCTGGTCCATTGTAGACAATATCACCCCTGACTGATGGAGGAGGGCCTGGTACACAGTACCACCCTGGGCAGGGGGCCCTGAGTTGTGTAGAAAAACAAGCTGAGCACATCTTGGCAAGCAGGCCACCAAACTAGCTTTCCTCTCTGGGTCTTCTTGTCTCTGCTCCTTCCTGCTTGATTTCCTGCCACGCCTTCCTTCAGTGATTGACTATGACCAGGACACGTAAGGCAAACAAACCACCTTCTCCCTGAGTTGCACTGCCTCGTGGTGTTTATCACAGCGATACAGAACAGACCAGGGTATGAACGGAGAATCTTATCGGCCCCATTTGCTGAGCTTCTCTGATGTGCAGTCTGCAACAGAATGTAGGAGCCACCCCCAACTTGGTACGCCACAAGAAGCCAAGATTTTTTTTTTTTTGTTCTAAAGCAATTCCCTTCATGCCAGCCTAGCCTTGTTTAGACACAGCCTTGCTCCATCTTTATTAAATCTATAAAATTACAAGCAATTTGAGTCACACCGCTGTTCTACGGCTACGTGCCTCTTCGCCTGGCGGTAGCCAGTTCAAAAAGTCAAAAGAAACTGCAAACGGAGTTTCGGAGTACCTATAATTTATTTTTATAACTAATGACTCATTAACAGGTACTTCTGGAGGTCATTAAAGGGAAACGGATAGGCCTTGACTCTAAGGCTGGGAGTTTTCATGTTTTCTCTTAACAGTGAAGCAATAGTCTGCTCGACTCAATTCAAAGGATCTGAAAAATTAGTCCAGTCATGTCGCAAGGAACTAGAGAGCCGATACAGCCCGGGCGGTTCTCATACATGCTCACGGAGGCTAGGTTTTGCTCCACGCCTGCCCGAGGCAGCCAATAACGAAGCCAGATTCCTAAACACTCAAGTCAAGAAAGGCAGTAATAGCAAAGGAAATGGGAAATTACCTGGGCGCTAGATTTTAATGAATATGTCTTGTAATGAGCGCGAAGGGATCAAGTGGCTTCGTTATCCACCTTCTTGAACAGGGATTACATAAGGAAATTAATTACCTAAGCTGCACGCTGGCAAGCACGCAGCAAAGCAGGCTGAAGGCAAAGCCAGGATTTGTTTTTTTTTTTTTTCCCCATATGAATGGCTCTTTCAGATTGTATGATTCCATGGGAAACTAAAACCTTCGCAACAAGAACAGTGTTACCTTGCCCATTACTGTCACTGTCCCGAGGACTGCAAAGTGACCTGGGGCTGCTCTTCACCATTCATCCTCCCTAAGTTCTTAGGACAGCGCCATTGCCCTGGTCACGTGAGACATATTCCCGATGCCTTTAAGATGGTCTTTGTTTTTCCTGCCTCCCAATGACACTGAGCGTCCTGACGGCCAAAACGAGCTTCATTTTAAAAGCAGAAGTAGTCTGGATGCGAGAAGCCAGGCAGGGGCCAGCAGACGCCAGGCCATTCTGGTTATCTAGTTACACAAGTTGGATATTTCAGATCCAAAAATACAAAACCCCAAAATGCTCCAGAATCCAAAACCGAAATGAAGCCACACATCCAAGACCCCATCCCTTACCCGTAAGACGCATCGACATCCAAACAGAGGCACACTTAAAATACCATCTAAGCTCACCTCTGGACTACACATATTAGTACAGGAAACAGAGATGAATTTCCTGTTTAGACTTGGGTTCAGTCCCCAAGATATCTCATTCTGTTTATTAAAATATTCCAAAGTCCAGAGACATCCAAGACTAAAATCATTTCTGGTTCCTAGCACTTGTGGTAGAAGACACTCAGTACCAGGATGATGATGAAAATTCTCACAATCCACGGCTGTGAGGTCTCTCAGAACACAGCAACCATGTTCCTAAGCGTTTACTATAGTCAGACAAAGCAGAGCAAACTCAGTGCAGGAGAGTATCTGGCCCCTGAGGTAGGCCCAGCATGGCCACCCCCCACATGTAGTCTCCCAAATACAACCACATGTAAGTCCTCTGCTTGCTCTCCCTGGAGCAGCAAACGGGCCTGTGAACTGGTTTTGCCTTTCTTCGCTTGCCCCCTAGTGGGGAGTCTAAGCCTGAGGCAGCTGCTCGAAGAAGGGAAAATAGTCAAGAGAAGGGTGTTCTAGGACAGAGAAATGGGCTGCGACAGAAAGAGACAGGAAGGAGAGTGAAGACAAAACACGGTGTTTTCCAAATTAGATAGAAATGTTTAAGTTACTCACGCATTCTCAAAAATATTAGCCCTTCATCCACCAGTTAACTAACGTGCTAGACGCTCTCAAATTTAGACTTAATTTCTAAATGAAAGGATCCAATTCTTTTTTCCAACAGAACAAAGAAAAATTATACATGTTCTTTTATGGGGTACCCCTTTTCACCCAATACCTCAACACTGCCTGGCAACTAACACACATGCATATGTTCTCTCTCTCTCTCTCTCTCTCTCTCTCTCTCTCACACACACACACACTCTTTGTCTCTCTCTCTCACACACACAGCATCTCTCTCTCTCTCTCTCTCTCTCTCTCTCTCTCTCTCACACACACACACACACACACACACCATGAGAAGATGTTTGCATGCCCAGACTGTGTGTACAACAAGCCTCCCTAGTCTCACCTGAAGCCAGTAGTTTACAAAAGAAACCAACAAAGAAAACCCTTAGGGTGTTCAGCCAAACTAGTTCCGGACACAATACCACCAAAAGGTGGGTTCTCTAAGCAGCCACACTGCCACAACTCCTGCTGAAAGCTCCTGTAGACTCTGCACCCACATTGTTTTTACAAGGAGGCTTCTTTCTCAGATGCAGCTCATAACAAACAAAACAATCCCAGCATTGCAAACGATTGCGTTAAATCACTAACAAAACTGAATACAATAATGTGGAAATCACGAGAGGCCAAGGTCAAAAGGCCATGGCTCTAATTCTAGCCTCGAACTTTAATTATCCTCTACAGCCTATAGTGTAGGCTTTCATAAGCTCACAACTTTCCCAGCTACAAAATTAGAGACTTGAATGGAAAGCTTCCCTTGGAGTTCCTGCCCTGGCTTTGGTTATCCTAACAGAAAGTGTGGCCCTATAGCTTGCATTTCCTATGGTCATGGTGCCATCTAGTGGCGAACAGGAGATATGACATGTGTAGGTCTTACAGTTGCTCTTTTTTTTTATTTATTTATTTATTTTTTTTACATGTGAGAATGGTACAACCTTTCTGTATGGCAACTTATCTGACCATGGTAACCAGGCATCTGGTCAAATATCCATCTAGATGCCATTGTGTATATTTTAGATGAGAATAACACTCTTAACACTCAGTAAACTCTGAGAAAAGCAGATTGCTCTCCATGATTTGGATAAACGGCCACGGGAACTCAGGCAGCAGGCAACCTTCAGAATCCTCACCCCCAACCTCCAGCTTGTCTATCTGTCCACTGTGGCCTGCTCTGTATGCACCTGTGTGTCTGTGGAGGAGAAATCTGTGTGGAGGGGATGTTCCCGGAGGGTGGGGGACACGGTGCACACCATTGGGTCTACGTCCTCTGCCTTTGGAGAAGCATAACACGTAACAGTGGATCTGAATCGTTTCTCAGAGAATTCCCATGTGCTTCTGTCTCCAAAATGATGGTTTCTACAAGGAATGAATCAGCCTAGGAATGAGTGAGTGTAACTTGTGAGTCAGAGGCAGTGATGAACAAGGGATCGGAAGACACCCTGGTCCACCAGTTCTCAGCCCCCCACCCCCGTATTATCGGTCAGCTGCTGCTCATCCACAGTGGCTGCCCTCCGTGAGGCAGGCATCCAGTTTGGCCTGCTCTGTATGTGCCTATGAATCTGTGAAGGAGAAATATGTGTGGAGGGGTTAACAGCAGAGGGCCAGAGGACAGACCTATGAAACGTTCCCAGCAAACAGAATTGGAGAGTTGCATGGAGAGGTTCCCTCAGCTTTTCTGCCCTGTGGTGCGGGTGCTCTGGCACAATTCTGAGAGAATTGCAAGGCCACTTTAATAAGCCAGGATCTCATACATGAGGCTTCAGCTTCGACAACGCTCCTACGAAATAAAGGGGCCATTCGTGACAGCTATATTGGGCAGCTCACGTCTGTGAGGCAGTGACTTCAGTTCAACAAGAGACTGATCAGACTTATCAACAAAGACTTATATGTATGCGGTCACCTCAGTCTAACTTAATTTAATAAATTAATTTCATTGGTCATCTCTAATCTAATTTAATAAATGTCAAGACGACCCAAAGGAGTAACATAACAAATTACCATACACAAATGTATCCTTCCTGGTCATCAGAAAACATTTTAATAACTTTAATGACCATAAAAAAAATATTAAAAGAAAACTTACCTAAAATTTAGTGTGTAGTGTTGTTCATGTAAAAATTTTTATCTAAATGTGAAAAGTTACTTTCTATTTTAGTTTTAATTTCGTGTGATCTGCAGGATTATAATTTAATTTAATCTCAGAATGTAAAGTAAAATTTTGAATGAAGATATTGACAGGTGTGGTGGCTCAATCCTTTAGCCCCAGCACTCTGGAGGCATCTAGATCTCTATGAGTTCAAGGCCAGCCTGGTCTACAGAGTGAGTTTTCCAGGCCAGCCAGGGCTACACAGTGACTATTATCCTGTCTCAATCAATGAAAACATTGAACAGACTTTTGTATCATAATCTTATGACAGCAGTAGTTACAATAGCCACAAGTAGAATTAAGCCAGGTAAAACATTCGCGACAAATTCATAAACAAAGCATGCTCTAATCATGCAACGGACTACGTTATTCAGCCACCGAATGAGTGAGTAAAATTTTGAATCTGCTACAACATGAACATACCTTAAAATTGTTATTATTTTTAAGATTTATTTTTATGTATATGAGTGGTTTGCCACGGTTTGTACACTGTGGACATACGTGTGCTCTAGACATGTATCTGTTACCTATGAAGGCCAGAAGGCATCAGATCCCCTGAAACAAGGGTTATGGGTGTTTGTGAATCACCATGTAGGTACTGGGAACAGAGCTTAAGTCCTCTGGAAGAGAAGCAAGTACTCTTAACTACTGAGTCCTCTCTCCAGCAAAACGTTATTCTTAACAAGATATGCTGGATACAGAGAGAGAATTATTGCATGATAACACTTATAAAAAGGGACCAAGCATAGATAAATGTGTAAAGACAGAAAGTAGAACAGGACCTAGTGGGGCTGTGGAGAGGGATTTACTACTTAGTGAGCAGAGAGTTTTGGGTGATGATGAAAACCATTTTGTTCCAGAAGTAGTGATGGTGGATGGTCACTGAACTGTGTAAACAAAGCGATAAATAGTATCCATGTTTGATCACTACTTTAAAAGATGCTTTCTCCCACTCTGCGAGGCAGCACCGGGGAACCCACCCCACTCTCAGCCCTCCCTTCTGCAGCTGAGGAGCACAGAGCCTACGTCAGAGGCATGACTGCCATCTGCACTCTTGTCTCCATTGTACACCAGGAGTTGGGAGCTCTGGGTAATGTCCTATCCCCAGTACTTGGCACAACATTTGGCACATAGTTAAGAACTTTAAAAAAAAAAAAAAAGTATTCCTAGGAATAATAACAGAAGCTAGAAAAAAAAATGTCTCACCTAAAGTTTTAACTGAACCTGCTTGGTCAGGCGAGAACCACAAGTCCCAGGTCTACTTACATATCTCCGAGTGAAGTGTTGTAGTTTGAAGTATTATAGTTTCTTGTTTATTCCTTTTGTTTTTGTTTTTTTGTTTGTTGAGTTTTTTGGTTGGTTAGTTGGTTGGGTTTTTGTACTTCAAAACAAGGTTTTTCTGTGTAGCCCTGGTTGTCCTGGAACTCACTCTATAGACTAGGCTGGCCTGGAACTCAAAGATCTGCCTGCCTCTGCCTCCCAAGCTGGAATTAAAAGCGTGCGCCACCGTGCCTGGCAAAGGATTGTAGTTTCATGCAACAACTAAGACATTCTCCGGAAGCGTGAGGACGTCACGTTGACAGTGCTCTCACTTTTTCACACTCACGGGGCTGTCACGGGTGACCCCTGCATAGAGTGAGAGGCATTGGCTACGGCAGACATCACTGGTTCTCTCCATTATTACAGGGGCCGTGTGACCTGCCTCCGGGTGGGGGTGGGAGTGGGGGTAGGGGTGGATGGAACCTGAGGATGACACCTGGGGTTGTGGTTCACCTCTGACCTCAACATGCACCTCCATACACACACATGCGTGCACACACATACACAGCAAAAACGATGGGCAAAAGATTAGAATTAACATTTCTTCAGGGGCTATACATCCTATAGTCACACTCAGCATCATTTGCAGTGAGAGAAATGCAAATCAAGGCCTCAGGAAGTACTCTTTCACACTGCTGAGACGATTAAAGTAAAAGGAAGGACAATAAGAAGTGTCTGTAAGGAAGGGCAAGAATCTGAATCCTTCCCTGGTGCTGGGGAGATTATAAAATGGGGCAGCCACTTTGCAAAATCAGTCTAGCCGGTCTTCAAATGATTAAAGTAAGTTACCACATGACCCAGTAATTCCGCTTCTAGAATACACCCTGCAGAAATGCAAACTCAGGTCCACACAGACATGCACATGAACGTTTGGGGCAGCATTACTCACAGGGAACCAACAAGTAGAAACAGCTCAACTCAGATGCTGCCTGTCTGGGATCCCATATAAGGTCTACAGACAAGCATAGGTAGCCTTGCCCCAGTGGCAGATGGGAGGTTGGTGGCAGAGCCAGAACTGCTCATCCAAGGGTTGCTCTGTCTAGTACAATCTTTTGTTCCAATAACAATGGAAAAAAAAATAAGAAGCAAGAGAAAACCAAAAGACAGTAACTGTACATTGAAAACTGTTTGATTGCTAAGCACCATGCCACCATTTGGCTGGTTGGTTGGTTAGTTGGCTCATTGGTTGGTTGGTTGGTTGGTTGGTTGGTTGGTTGGTTGGTTTGTAGACTGGTTGGTTGGTTGGCTGGCTGGCAGGCTGCCTGGTTGGCTGCCTGGTTGGCTGGCTGGCTGGTTGGTTGGTTGCTTACTTGGTTGGTTGCTTGGTTGCTTGGTTGCTTGGTTGCTTGGTTGCTTGGTTGCTTGGTTGGTTGCCTGGCTGGCTGGCTGGCTGGCTGGCTGGCTGGCTGGCTGGCTGGCTGGCTGGTTGGTTGGTTGGTTGGTTAGTTGGATGGTTGGTTTGTGGATTGGTTAGTTGATTGGTTGGTTGGTTGGTTGGTGGATTGGTTGGTTGGTTGGCTGGCTGGCTGGCTGGCTGGCTGGTTGGTTGGTTGGTTGGTTGGTTGGTTAGTTGGATGGTTGGTTTGTGAATTGGTTAGTTGATTGGTTGGCTGGCTGGCTGGCTGGTTGGTTGGTTGGTTAGTTAGTTGGATGGTTGGTTTGTGGATTGGTTAGTTGGTTAGTTGATTGGTTGGTTGGTTGGTTGGTTAGTTGGATGGTTGGTTTGTGGATTGGTTAGTTGGTTAGTTGATTGGTTGGTTGGTTGGTTGGTTAGTTAGTTGGATGGTTGGTTTGTGGATTGGTTAGTTGGTTAGTTGGTTGGTTGGTTGGTTGGTTGGTTGGTTGGTTGGTGCATTGGTTGGTTGGTTGGCTGGTTGGCTGGTTGGATGGCTGACTGGTTGGTTGATTGGTTGGTAGGATGGTTGGTTTGTAGATTGGTTAGTTGGTTGGTTGGCTGGTTGGTTGGTTAGTTTGGTCTGTGTATGCTTGTACATTCATGTGAGTTTGTATTGCCACAAGGCAATAATGGAGGTCAAAGGACAACCCCAGGAAGGAGTCCTCACCTTCTACCTGTACAAGACAGTCTTTCTTGTTTTACCCTAGCACACACCAGTCTAGCCAGCCCATAAAGACTGTTTCCTCTCACCATTACAAGCTCCACCATGTCCTCCTGCTTTCACAGAGATCTGAACCTAGGTCCTCTCACTAACTCAGAAACCACTTTAACCACTGAGCCATCTCCCCAGCCCTACACTAAGGATTTTAAACTATTTTTATACTCCTTTTCATACTCAGATGAAAAGTTGGAGTTGAAAAAAGAAATCCCTTGCCTTGTGGCCACACAGCGATCAAAGCAAGAGCTGGAATGAAGGCAGAAATGTTAGGTCCTAAGGCCACAGGCCTTCTCTCCCAAGCTTTGCTTCATCAGAAGGTGAAGCTTAAATGCTCTGTACCATAATCTGTGCCATGGTCAGCCACGGTTACCAGAGGCCTGCATCTCCTCTGCCTCTGCAACTCTAGATCATAAAAGAACAATACATTCCTTCCCCCAAGAGCTAAAAGCTTCTTGAGAGAGGTACAGTACCCGACACAGAGTAAAGGCTAAATGTGATTTAAGGAATGAGTGAATACTTGTCTTAGTCAGTGTTCTAGTGTGGTGAATAGGCACCATGACCATGGCAACTCTTCTAAATTGCCACACCTCCTAATCCTTCCAAATAGGACCACTCCTTAAGCATTCAAATATACGAACCTATAGGGGCCATTCTTATTCAAACACATTCTTATTCAGCACAGTCTCAAAGTGAAATACAAGGCAATTAGCAAAGGAAAGCATTTAATTGGGGCTGGCTTACAGTTTTAGGGGTTTGGTCCATTGTCATTGTGCTGTGTAGCAGGGCAGCTTGGGAGTAGATGTGGTACTGAAGAAGCTGAGAGTTCGACATCTGAATCCACCAACAGCAGAAGAGAGACACTGGGTCTGGCTTAAGCTTTTGAAACCTCAAGGCCGTGACATACTTCTTCCAACAAGGCCACGCCTCCTGATACTTCCAAATAGTACCACTGCCTAAGCATTCAAATCTATGAACGTAGAGAGGCCATTCTTATTCAAACCACCACAACCTCAAGCTGAGATGTAAGGCAAGCAGCAAAGGAATATGACTGTGTTTTCCTTGCTTTGTATTAATGGATAGCAGCAGTGAGAGAACCACCTTCTGCAAATTGGCCTCTGGCCTCCACATGCACTTGGTCGTGCATGCATACACACACACACACAATAAATAAACAAACAAACAATAAATAAAATGCAAAGGGAGATCTTAAAAACAAGATTTATACGTTACAAAGAACACTGCACTACCATGGGTGTGGATCTTGGTGACGATTCTGGAAGTCCTCCATATTCCCAACTGCTAGCTCACACCTGGGAAGTTAGGAGTCTGGAGCAGTTTTGGTTCAACCGGCTCTCCCAGCTCCATGTCACCCATTTGTGGGACTATAAGAAGCAACATCTCATCCCAAAGATGTCCAGCTCTCAACTGACCCAGATTGTCCGAGCACAAAGCCACAAAGGAGATAGTCACAGAGTGACCAAATGGCCAACGACTCTCATTGTCTAAAAATGTGGGAGATCCAAGAAGTCCCTATAAAGCATGTAAGCTGTAAGGAGAGCAACACATACTGACGCACTACTCTACTGCCATGGTAGACTAAGGCAGGGAAATAAATCCAAGATTGGTAACAGTCTATGTCTCTCCTTGAAGCAAACAACACCCCCATCTCAGAGTTGCTGATACTCTATTGTGGCAACCTAGAATAATCTTGGCCTGGTGGACCATTGAGTTTGCACTCCTCCAGATGATATAACCTGAAGCCGACTTCTTTGTTGTATGGTTGGGATGTTGTTGTATGTAAGGATGGGTTGGGAATATCTGACATTTCCTTTGTTATAATATCCCTTCTATAAGCTTCCCATGGAAACATCTTAAGAATAATTTAACAAACCCCACTAGTTTAAAGAGTGTGCTTAAAAACAATCCCAGAGCATGGGGAAGCAGAGACTGGAAAATCTTTAGGGTTTGATGATCAGCTTGTCTAGTCTACTTGGCATTCTACTTGGGGGAATGAAAAATGCCCCCCATAGGCTTATGTATCTGAATGCTTGGTCTCCAGTTGGTGTCACTGTTTTTGGGAGACAATGGAACCTTCAGGAAGGAGAGGTTTACTGGAGAACATATGTCACTAGGAATGAACTTTAAGAGTTTATAGCCTCATCCCACTTCCTGATATCTTTCCTCCCCCTAACTGTGTGTGAAGGAAAGATGCGAGCCACCAACTTCCTCTTCCAAGCACACCAGGCTGTACTTGCCCAAGCTGGATCTATCCCTCCGGAAGTGGAAGCCAAAATAAACTCTCTTCCTTAAATTGCTTTTGGTCATGGTATTTTATCATAACAACAGAAGAGTAATTAATACAGAAATTATCTGCTTAACACTGGGTGTGGCAGACAGGTTTTGCTCTCCCAGAGCATGGAGAAGGTGGAGACAGGAGGATCCCTGGGACTTTACTGGTCAAGTAGCTTCAGGCCAGTGAGACATTCTATCTCACAATGAAAATGTTGGCCGAGGGATGAGATTTGGCCTCTACATACGTGCAAATACATGAACACACAGACACCACACACACACACACCAGCCTCACCATCACCAAGCAGAGTAGCATTCTGAACCCATTCTAAAGGCAAAGCACAAAAGTTTCCAGAAAGCTAGACTTTTAGTCTGGACTGGACTTTTTCTCTTTTGTTTTAAGCTACTGGTATGACCCCTTTCTTCCCCCCCCCTTTTTTTTTTTTTAAATAGAGTTTTCTTAAACCAACATGGCCTTAAACTCCAGATGTTTCTGCCTCTGGGGCTTCACACGTTCTAGAATTACAAGCATGTATCACCATGCCCAGCTTGGATCAAACTGTCTCCAGGCAGGTATTAGATATGGGGAAAAAAACTATAGGTAAATTTAGAAGGATTATTAAAAACTTTGCTCAACAATATTAAAATCTGACTGAATCATTTCTGCCCCAGGGGAGAAGTCTGAAGTGAATCTAAATTCAGTAACAAGTTAGTAAAATATAGCTAGCCAGCTGAGCTTCCACGGTCATCTAAGAGAGGCGTCCGCCAATGCCCAAAGCTCTAAACTGCAGCTTACGGCTGCAGAGGCCTGCAGCTTGGGGCCACAGAGGCCTGCAGCTTGGGGCTGTGGAGGCCTAGCATGTGTGCTGGAACATTCTGTATGACCCTTAACAGCATCTTCATTTTAACTGAGGGAAGAACAGGGGGAAAGTTACAGAAAGACAAGTCGCAGAATCTAGTTTTCTGGAATTTCAAAAAGACATAATATCTACTTGGATCAGACAATATTCCTTAGGTAATTTTAATCAAGTCCTTAACGAGATGTGATGAGGGTAGGAAAGGGAACCAGCGTGGGTGATGATGGTAATATTTAAAGTCGCTGCTCTTAGATATGGACATGAACTAGGTCCAGGTCTGTGACTCGTTTTAGCACAATTGTCTGTATGGCATTCCAGATGCACGGAGAGATAACAACGGCGGATGTGCTGTGGATGAGAGAATGAGCACCTTTTGGAAAGTGGACCAAGTATCCTAAAGCTGTTGTAGTAAAGAAAACAGCAAGAGCCAGGTCTCGTGGCATAGCCTGTTCCAGGAGACTGAGGTAGGAGGGTCTCAAGTTCAAGGCCTGCCCGTGCAGAGTGCAGAAGACCGAGTTGAGGCCAGCCACAACAATGTTGCAAGGCTCCCCACGCCCCCAATCGCAAAGAAAAAAGAAGAACCAGTTAGTAAAGATTGGCTCTTAACACAGTGTTTCTCAACCTGTGGGTCGTGACCCCCTCAGGAGCTGAACAACTTTTTTGTAAGGGTCACATATCAGACAACCTGCATATCAGATATTTTCGTTATGATTCACAACAGTAACAAGATTACTTATGAAGTAACGACAAAAGTAATTTTAGGGTTGGGGGTCACCACAGCATGAGGAACTGCACTCAAGGGTCACAGCATTAGGAAGGTTGAGAAACACTGTCCTAACATGCACAAACCACAAGTTCAGTCCTCAGATGCAAAAAAAAAAAAAAGAAAGAAAACAAGCACAGGCAGGGAGACTAACCCAAAACATCTGAGTGGACTGATCTGAGTCACAGAAAAGTACAAGGAGCAGGATTAACATGGTTTTTTTTTTTTTTTTAATTTTATAGACTTTTTTAATGAATTCATAGATTAATTCTTTACTGCCTCACAAAATTCTGACAGCTAACAAAGTACATGCAGGCTTTTCCTTCCCCCCACCTATAATTAAGTCTGATAGTCACAAAACATTTCCATATCTCCAAATTTTCCACCAGGGTTTTTAACCGCTAATCCCCCCGGGACTATTATGTGTCTCTTCAGGAACTGTCTAAGCAACCTGTTTCCTGGCAGGGCTTCGATGTGCCAGTCCTGAGGAGGAAAGGCTCCAAGTTCAAGGCCAAATTAGGGGGCAGAGCGAGTAAAGAAAGAGAGGGTGGGGCCTCTTTCCTGCCAAACTTTTTCCTAGTGCATGCAATTTCGGTGGGTGTGATTTTGACAGGAGAACCTTTTAAACTTCAGTATCCTGCCTTTCAAAAATCTCTCCTCTCCCGGAGCCCTCCCACGGCAGCTCCAGCTGCCGTTCCCACCCCATAACCCTCCACCTCACTGCCTACCCTCAGCAGGGAGGGAAAAAAGAGCCAGCTCCCATTCCCAGTCCTCAAGGTCAGCCTAGTGCCCAGACAGCTCTTGATGGAGATATGAACAAGTTTCTCCAGGCAATACTCTAGACCTTAAAAAGAGGGTGTAACCCTGAAGTACAGAACAACCTTATTGCACGCCACTAACGGCATTAGTTTCTAAAAATGTTGACCCACCTGCTTCCACCTTTAAAAACAAACTGCAAAGGACTCATATTCAGTCACCCCTTACTATTGTGAATTTCCCAGATGAACTGACAGTCAATCGAATAACATGAGAACCATAACAGATTTCTTATTCTTGGAGGAGGGCCCCTCTAATTATTGCTTTTTCTGTTGAGAGTGAAGTACATGACTAATTGCTTTTCAAAGAGCCACCAGACAGTGATAAATGATATATTTTCCACCTCAGCTGACTTCAACGCACACACATACCATGCGTGACCCCCAGCTAGCCTCATCTAAACCCTGTCTAAGAGTCACTGGTGGTAGGCCAGTCTTTTCCACGTCAGGAAAGCAGAACAGGCAGGGACGAGAAGCTGGTCCCTGCTCAGAGAACAAGGACCCGCCTTCCCAGACACATGTCAGTGCTGGCCCCAGAGCCTCAACGGATACTGTTTTTTTCTACAAAAGACTTAGCTGTAGCAACACAAGGTCCTGGGGAATCAGAAAACAACACATCCACCTTTGTTATCTCTCTGTGCACCTGGAATGAAATACAGATCACTGAGCTAAAACGTGTCTCCTAGCATTTGTGCAGCATGAAACCTGAGTTTTGCAAAATGGAGTTTTTTTTTTTTCTATTATACCTAAATAAAACATCCAAAGGATCATGGGAAGAAACAAACACTTGCTGTAGGAATTGTCTTCCAAGACCAATTCAAAACCTCAGTGGCCTGCTGTCACTTTAAGATGGACTTTCCCTAGTAACTTCGGCCACTCACCAGATTCCCAAGCTCCCATGGGACATGCCAGCAAGTCTTTCACAATAGCCTGCATAGCCTTTGTCTTTCCCTAACAGAACTTCAGGCAGTCTCTGGGTTCTGACACTTTAAAAGCTACCCTGGTCTCTACGAGTCTCAAATTGTGATTCTATTCTGTATATGATTCCCAAATCAACCTTTAGCTTGGAGATCAACACATATATTTAAGTGATAGTGACTTTTAGTTATGGTCAAAACACCAAAATTAAATCTTTAATTAAATTACAATTTGAATGTGAAATTGCAGCTGAGCTGGTTTTCTATCATATGCAAAGAAAACAAATTTGGAAAAAAAAAAAAGTAAACAAGACCGAATTGGCTGCCCCCAGATCTTTCACTGGGGTAGAAATGAGGTTAGTTCCCAGAAGGCGGAAACAGTAAAAGCCACTGAAAGTGCCCCACTTAGTGTAGCGCCAGCAACAAGGCCATCTGTAGCAAATATGGGTGGTGGCGGTGGCTAATCTGACTTCAGTCCCTGACAATTTGCACAAGCTGGTTAAACGCACATGGTAGGTGCTCAATGGTTGCTCATTCTTCCTCATGTCTCTTTGAGGGTATGTTTCTAACACAAAACAGAAGGTCTGGTTCTAAAATCCATTTACAGTTAGGATCAGTTGGTACCTTTGATCCCAACTAACAAGGTCCCCAAATCAAGCTGGCTTAAAGTTAAAAGAGAATTTAATATTGGCTCATATAACCACATAAATTCCTAAAGTAACACGAAAGTCAACAGACATTTGTCCCATTGAATCAGAAAATATGATTCACACCTGGCTGTGTATGGTTTTTGTTGGTTTTGTTTTGTTTTGTTTTTCGAGCTAGGCAGTGTTTCTCTGTGTCACCCTGGTTACCCTGGAACTCCATTTGTTAGTGACTAGGCTGGCTTTGAAATCAAAGATCTGCCTGCCTCTGCCTCTCAAGTGCTGGGATTAAAGGTTCGTACCTCCATGCCCACTCACATCATATGAAATTTTAGATGTTTTATGTACTGTACTTTATTTTATGCTACTGTCACAAAATATCTGAAGCTGGATAATTTAATAAAGAAAAGAGGTTTACTTAGCTTATAGTTTTGGAGGTAGAAAGTCCAAGCATCATAGATTGGGCTCTGTCAAAAGCCCCATGGCTGAGTCATCTCATGGTGGGTGGCATCATGGTAGTATACAAATAGACAGACAGACAGACAGACAGACAGACAGATGATAGATAGATAGATAGATAGATAGATAGATAGATAGATAGATAGATGATAGACACACACATATAGACAGATATAGAGATAGATGATATAGAGATAGACAGAGATGAGGAAGTGATCATGTGCTAAGAAAGGAAGCCAGGGAGTGTATATTGATTTGTATATACTGGGACAGGGAGTGGCACTATTAGGAGGTGTGGCCTTGTTGGAGTAGGTGTGGCCTTGTTGGAGTGGGTGTGGCCTTGTTGGAGTGGGTGTGGCCTTGTTGGAGTGGGTGTGGCCTTGTTGGAGTGGGTGTGGCCTTGTTGGAGTAGGTGTGCCACTGTGGGTGTGGGCTTTAATACTGTAGTCCTAATTGCCTGGAAGTTGAGTATTCTGCTAGCAGCCTTCAGATGAAGATGTAAAACTCTCAGCTCCTCCTGCACCATGTCTGCCTGGATGCTGCCATATTCCTGTCTTGATGATAATGGACTGAACCTCTGAACCTGTAAGCCAGTCCCAGTTAAATGCTGTCCTTATAAGAGTTGCCTTGGTCATGGTGTCTCTTCACAGCAGTAAAAACCTAACTAAGACAGAGTGCTAGGGTCTCATGGGAGCAGCCATGATCTTTCCCAAGAGCACACTCTGCAATGACCTAACACAAGGAAGAATCTTAGATCCACCACTTTCTCTCTTTAACTGACAGGCAATAATTGTACATATTTGTGGATGGCAGCATAATAACTCAATATATACAATGTTATATGTAAATATATTATATATATATATATATATATATATATATATATATATATATATATATATAAATAAAATGTTAATATATGGTAGAAACTTTAGGAAATGGGACCCGCATTTTTAAAAATGCAATCCTGTTATTTACAGCAAAATGGATGGAATTGGTAGGTGTCATCATATCAAGTAAAAGACAACGGGAAGATTGTTTCCTCCACATGTGAATGCCAAAGAAACTGACCTCAAGTGTAGAACATTGATCCCCGGAGGTTGGAAAGGATGGGGAAGGAGAAATGGAGACAGGTTGGAGAATGGGTGTCAAGATGTGAGCAGAGGAGGAATAAGGTCCAGTTCTGTAGCACAGCAGAGTGAGTATGGCTTACAGTGACCAAGACCTACTCACAAAGGCATCAGGAGATGAAAAAGCAGTTTTCCTTGACCAGAATGACCAAGGGTCTAACGCACAAACCTCCTGGAAGTCCACCTTCTACAAACCTCAGCCATCCTGTGTCACTCAGGACCATAGAGAAACCTGCCACTAGTCTCAAGCTGATGGGCATTAAGTAACTGCCTTGCTTACCGATGCTCTCCAGGAACACACAAACACATCAAACACACTGGTGGGCTTTGAAGCTACAACACTGAGAAGCACAAGAGACATAGCATGGAGCTGAAAGCTTTGGCTGAAAAGAACTGAAACTTCCTTTTCCCGTGCCCTCCAACCTCTTGCTGCTACGTACAGCACACAATCGCACCACCATCTTAAACACTGTTGAACAGAGACTCATGTCTTTAATTTTTCAAAAATAAATAAATAAATAAAAATATGTTGGAAGACAAGTTTTAGAGTATAACAGACTTAGTATCTCAAAGACAACGTAGTCAACTCCTGACTTGGTTTTGATAGTAGTTTATAATAAGCACAAGAAATTATCCGGACAGGATTCAAATTTAATTTCTGTCACCAAAGAGAAAAATGAATGCAGACTTAATAGAGGGTTACCATGTCTATGGGCAGGACAAGAGTAAAAGTTTATTTTTTATAAAATCTCTCATTTCTTAATTCTTGCTGGCAAGATAACTCTGGAGAGTTTCAGTCAGCTTCACAAATGCCCTTAGAAAACAGCAGAGTAAGCAATCTGCTGTTCTAATCCTCTGGCTGGCACCAAAGCCAAGCTTTCCTTCTCACGCCTGTTAGAGCTTAAATGAACTTGATGAGACTCATGTGTGCAGTAGCAGATTGGGTTCCAGAGGTGTGTGTACGTGTGCATACGCACATGTGCATGTGTATGTGTGTGTGCAGGTGTGTGTATGTGCGTGTGCATGTATGTGTGTACATGTGTGTCTTGTGTGCGTGCATGTGTGTGCATGTGTGTATGTGCATGTGTGTGTGCACATGTGTGCCGGGAGCCAAGCCCAGGAAATTACCTGCTGTTTTACAAAGTCTAGTCAGTACAAGGTTAAGAAAGGACATTCACAGGTCTCAGGTCCCAGGAACCTAAAGAACGTCTGGCATTTCCTTGGAGCTGATTATGACAGTGGGATGGTCTAGGGTGATAAGATTATGACAGTGGGAAGGTCTTAGACAGTAAGGATTCCATAGTAAGATAGCCCTAAACAATGACCCTCACCCAAACTTCCCGGTTTGCTGTGTCTTTATAACCTGCCCCCAAAATTAAAGTTTCAGAGCTTGATCAGAACCTCAGACTTGCTCTCATTCTTTGTGTCTCTTGTCCTTTCATTCGTTCGTCCCCTTCCCTAAGGTCTCGTCGAATCCCCGCAGGCCGGGGCACATGTGTATATGTACGTGTGTCTATGTGTGTGCACGTGTGTGCACGTGTGTGTGCATGTGTATGTGTGCATGTATGTGAGTGTATATGTGTGTGTGAGTGTGTGCACATGTGTATGTGCATGTATGTGCATGTGTGTGTGTGCGTCCATGTGC
Source organism: Arvicanthis niloticus (assembly GCF_011762505.2). Taxonomy (NCBI): domain Eukaryota; kingdom Metazoa; phylum Chordata; class Mammalia; order Rodentia; family Muridae; genus Arvicanthis; species Arvicanthis niloticus. The sequence goes on from NC_047673.1 coordinate 37,549,901, forward strand.
GTGTACGTGTGTGTGTGTGTGTGTCTGTGTGTCTGTGTGTCTGTGTGCGTGTGCGTGTGATCTACCCAGGATTCTCTGTCTAGTTTTAAAAGGTATATTTTTATATATTTACATAAATATTTTATATATTTATATACATTATATATTTTATAATATATAATATATAAAATTCATTAAACTCAAGGCAAGTCCTAGTACTCTATACTGAAACTTGCAAGCAAGGTCCCCTCCCACAAACACAGTGTATGATCTTAAAACAAGCAGAAATGTCTCACTAAACTTCATTTTTCCAGTCACTAAATGGCTGCTCAGTTGACAATAAGTTTTCAGTGTGTAGGGCCAGACTGAATAATAAACACACATATCAAAAAACTGAAATCTCAGGACTTGGAAAATGGATCAGTAGGTCAGAGCGCACGCTGATCTTCCATGGGACACAGTTAGGTTCCCTGTACCCACCGCAGGCAGCTCACCGCTCCCTGTGACTCAAGGTCCAGGGAATCACCCTAGACACCGGAACATCTGGACATCACACCGGAAGACACCCTCTTCCAATGTCTGCACACCAGATACGATACTCATGTGGTACACATACATACAGGCAGGCAAACGCTCATAAAATATAAATAAATAAGTCATGTAGAACAACACCCTGAGACATGTCAGCCATTGGGTTGTCTCCAATGCATAGCTCACCCTACCGCCTTCATTCCATTTAAGCAAAGAAACGGTCATCGTTGCTCAACAAAGCACACCCTCAAGTCTCTATGAACATTCGTTTAAAGGAGCAAGTCAACATGGTGATGTTCCAGATGTCATTCAAAGAAGCAGCGAGTGGAAGGGGTGGAGACGATGAGAGAAAGTGAGAAAGAAGATACACATGACAGCTCAGCATGAATATACTCCACACATGCCACACCGCAGCCGCAGGCTTCTCCCTCTGGTGGTTTCTTCCTCCTTCCGCATCTCCGTCAGTAGTTTTATCTTATGTCAATCACCGAGACGATATAACTTTAGAGACAAAAGGAGCCAAGAGAGGGTGTTTTTCTGAGTCCAATCAATCACCATGACCAGATGACAACCCCTGGAAATTATCTCTTGCCACCCTCTGTGTCTTGCAAAACAGACACATGAAAAAAAAATTAAATTGAATACAATAACACAGAGAACCTCCAGGCACGCTGCTTTAAAAACCATTACTATGGGCTGGAGTAAGGGCTCCTTGGTTAAGAGTGCACAGTGTTCTTCTATAAGATATGAGTTAGGTTGCCAGCACCCACATCGAGTAGCTCACAACTGCCTGTAGCTCTGGCTCAAAAGGATCCAGTGAACTCTCCTGGCCTCCACAGGCACCTGCATCCATGTGTCATTCGCTCACACAGACAGACATACACACTTGCACATAAATAAAAATAAGAAGTCTTTCGGGGTCTGTTCGTTTGTTTCTGAGACAGCATCTCACTACGCAGCCCTGGCTGTCCTATGCATTCCAGGCTGGCCTCGAACTCACAGAGATCCACCTGTCTATTACCAAAGTTCTAGGATGAACCCCTAAGCCTGGCTCAAGGAAAAAAAAATGTTTTAAAAAGCATTATTAAAACTAAGCTGTTTTTGTTTGATTACTAATTTGAACAAATAAACTACCAAAAAAAGTGTTTAAACACTGAATAGTTGACATTAAAAGAAGTTTATATTAAAGACGATACTTTTAAGTGTGATGACAGCATAAACTTTAAGTAAAAAGTTACAAGGTATTTATGATTTTTAAAAAGATACATGAGATCCACTTCTACATAAACAAAGGAGACAAAGGAATAGGAGGCAGTGCCTAGGACAAAGATAGCCCATATGCTATCCTGGAAGATGAGAAGGTAGAAGCTCATTATGTCCTATGTCTGTTTGTCCTGGTTAGTTTTGCTGTCAACTTGGTACTCCTTGGAAAAGGGACCCTCATTTGAAGAGTTGCCTATATCAGACGGCCTGTAAATATGTCTGTGGGAGCATTTTCTTGGTGTAGGAGGGTCTAGCCCACTGTGGGCAGTGCCATTCCTTAGGCAGGTGAGCCTGGGATGAATAAGGAAAGGAGCTGAACGTGAGTCTGGGAGCAAGCCAATGAGCAGTGCTCCTCCATAATCTATACTTCAGTTCCTGCCTCCCGCTCCCTGCCCTGAGCTCCTGCACTGGCTTCCATGGGGGTCGGGGGCAGCTTTCTGTAAACTGAAAGAAACCCTTGCCTCCCTGTGATGGTTTGTATATGCTGGGCCTAGGGAGTGGCACTATTAGGCATGGCCTTGTTGGAGTAGGTGTGTCACTGTGGATGTGAGGTTTAAGACCTTCATCCTAGCTGCCTGGAAGCCAATATTCCACTAGCAGCCTTCAGATGAAGTTGTTGAAGTCTCAGGTCCTCCTGTACCATGCCTGCCTGGATGCTACCATGTTCCTGTCTTGATGATAATGGACTGAACCTCTGAACCTGTAAGCCAGCCCCAATTGAATGTTGTCCTTATAAAAATTGGCTTGGGTCATGGTGTCTGTTCACAGTAGTAAAACCCTAACTAAGATACTCCCCCAAGTTGGTCATTTTATCACAGCAATGACAGGCAAACCAGAACGCTGCTCACAGTGATATTTTTTATAACAATACACTATTTTTAGCTTTAATTTAAAATAGATTTTTTATTATAATCCAAGTACAGGTTGCAGCAGGCTTTTTGCATTGGAATGCTAAATGTGATTTTTCCTCTTTTGGTGCTGATTCTAGTACCTGTGTCAGCTTTGCTGAGACAGTCAGAGGATTCATGTCATCTGTAATCCCAGGTTATTTGTGAAGCCACACTCTTTCTTGCTAGCATCCCAGCATCTCTACTGTGCTTGTTGAAAACTCACGACTAAGAATACAGAGGGCAAGAAAGCATCCTTTCTCCTGCGAGGATCTTTTAATCCTGTTGCAGTAGACATTATTTGGGGGTTTCTACCCCATCTTAGACCATTTAGTTCCCAATTAAAAGACATGACATCTTTATGTTTATAAGCCTTAAAGCATTAGGGCTAGGTAGATATCAACCCTCTATGCTAGTCTGTCTACTTCCCTGTCAGTAAGCTCGAAATAACACTTGCCATGTTCAGCCTGGGCCACTCCTACGCCAGCAGGCCAACCTCATGACTATGCACTCACGATCTACCTACACCATGGTGCCTTCTTCCTTCTTCTTCTCCTTCTTCTCAGACCCCTAAGCCCGGAACCGAAGCTCTGAAGTTCCGTCTCCCTCTCCTCTTCCCAGTTACCAGCTATAGGCATCTTTATTAACCGATAGTTTTCAATTAAGGAGCAAGGTTTTCATAGCAAAAGCTGGCATATGGGAGAATTCACTCCTCTTGAGGTAACTAGACCCTAGGATACAGAATTTAACATTAAAATACATAGCAAACCTCAACGTGGTCTAACAGCAAACTACAAACAGGAAGGAGAAAAATAAAGTCAAGTTACCCGAATACTGAATGGCTGAGAGGCTGTTGGTGGTTAGTTCAGTCAAAGCCTTACTTTTACCTTCTTCTACTGTCTGAGTTACTGCCATTGTTGGTCCCTGGGAAGCTTCTGGAACAGCTGTTCCCAACCTGTGGGTCTCAACCCCTTTGGCAAACCTCTATCTCCAAAACTACTTACATGATGATTTGTAACAGTAGCAAAATCACAGTTGTGAAGTAGCAACAAAATAACTTCATGGTTGGGGTTCGGCACAGCGTGAAGAACTGTATTAAGGGGTCGCAGCCTCAGGAAGGTTGGAATCACTGATCTAGCACAAGGTTTTGCTCAGGAGCCAACAGCTTTCTGCTGCTCGCTGCATCCAGCCCAACGGCCTCTGCCTACTTTCCTCCCGACTGCCTTGTAGTCTCATCCTGTCTACTGAACCTGAAGGAAGCAGCCGCTGGAGCTACACAGAAAAAGCCCTGCAGGGAGACAGGACCAGGAAGGAGACAGTCATGCCCAACCTGTGCTGCCAAAACACAGAGCTTCTTATACACACACTGATAAAACGTAAGCAGCTGCCCAGAAGCAGCTCCCTGCAAAAGCTGCCCTCTGTTCCAGAGCCCACTGTGAGGACACTTGACTATTCAGGGTGCTAGGAAATGGGGTGATCTGAATGGTCCCCTGAGAGACGATGCAATTTTAGGGACAGGGACCAAGTGGAAAAGGCAGGTCACTAGGGACTCCTTGTCACTTTAGGAGATACTGGGCGCCTCACCCTTTCCTTTCTTCCCTTGCTTCCTGGACTCTGTGAGAGAAGCATCTTTGCCCCTATATATGTCCCCTTGTGATGTCACATCTGACCGCAGGCCTAAAACAATGTCCATGAACAGAAGCCTTTCAAACTGAGAGCCAGTTTGAAAACAACTCTTCTTTCTTCCTTACAAGATTCGTATCTCGGGTGCTTTATCATAGAGGCAGAAAGCTTAGCCCTTAGTCCTCTCTGTAGCTCATTTTGATGTTTAACCACCTGCTATAGCCTACGGTTACCTGACCTCCCAGGTGAAACCGTGTGCACTGAGGAGCTAGGACCACACGCACAGCATCGTCTGTATCGTACGCAATATGCACTCCAATGTTCCATTGGCTTGAATACTCTGGAATTCATAAAAACACACACTTTCTTTGCTTTCGTCTGGTTTCCTGCATGGCAAATAATATAAACTTTAACTTGCTATTTTGCCAAAAAAGCAACACCCCACCCACCCTGCTCCCACCCCCAGCAATCACAAAGCTGTTTTGTGGTCGTTTGTTTAAAATTCGTCGTGGTGACTAGCTGTTCCGTTTCACTCTTTCCGCTGCGTGTTTTCCAATCAGATGTGACTGAAGGTTGCTTGAGGAGCCAAGGTCTATGTACTAGGAAAGTAAAATAGCATCCAATGGAAGTAGAAAGTGGATAAGAAATAATTTGTTTTGAAATATAGGGCATGGGCTGGGGAGGTAGCTTGGTTGGATAGATTGCCGGCCTTGAATGTGCAAAGCCCTGGGTTTGACTTCTAGCACCATGTAAACTGGCCACCTAAATAAAATCCCAGCACTGGGGAGGTAGAGGCAAGAGGAGGACCAGGAATTGATTGCATCCTTGTCTTAAAGCATCTATAGTCAAGAAGTATGGATGGGAAGGGCCATGGAAAAGCCCAGGAGGTTCTGGAAGTCACTGGAATCCAAAAGCCTGTTCCTTGGATAAGCCAGCAGCTGTGTGCCAAGTGGACTGGGGAGGGGAAATACCACCAGGTGTGGCTGTCTCTGCTCTAAGACTAGACATGCTTTCCTGTCTCCTCTTGCAGCCACATCTGGTGACTCAACACACCCATTTATTTGCCTCTTTTCCTTCTGCTGTGGTGAAAGCAACTTAAGAGATAAGGGGGTTGGTTCTGGATCCCAGTTCTGAGGTCCACCATCATGGAGAGAACGTGTAGACAAAGAACATCTAACGGAACTGGTCACATTGCATCCACAATCAGGAAACAGGGATGCGAACACGAGTGATGGTTTGTATACGCTCAGCCCAGGAAGTGGACGATTAGAAGGCTTGGCTGTTGGAGTAGGTGTGTCACTGTGGGCATGGGCTTTAGGATCCTCATCCTAGCTGCCTGGAAGTCAGTATTTTCCTAGCAGCCTTCAGATGAAGATGTAGAACTCTCAGCTTCTCCTGCACCATGCCTTCCTGGATGCTGCCATGCTCCTGCCTTGATGATAATGGACTGAATCTCTGAACCTGTAAGACAGTCCCAATGAAATGTTGTCCTTATAAGAGTTGCCTTGGTCACAGTGTTTGTTCACAGCAGGAAAACCCTAACTAAGACACATGCCTAGGCTCAGCTTCCTTTCTCCATTTATACAGTGCAGGATCCAAGCCAGGGAATGGTGCCACTCACAGTAGACAGGTCCTCCCACCTTAGTCAATGTAATCAAGATAAGATGATCCCCCACAGGCGTGCGCAGCAAAACTGACAATACTAACCTTCACATGCACCCAGCAGGAAAACAGAGCAGAATTCCATATGCCCTGGTTTTCCAATTCCTGGACACTAAAGCACATGACAGGATAAGGGAAAGAAAGCTGTCCATCACACGGTCTGCCTTGGATCACCCACTTCCAGAGAGCCATGGCCTGAAGATTACAGTCTGTAAAAGGCAGGCTGCCATTGACAGATCTTTGTAGTTACCACTTCCTTCTAAGGGGGAAACCTGACTAAGGTTTGACCTACACGTGAAGGTTGCCAGGGGCAAGAGAGAGAAAGGGGGCATTTATGACAACCCTAAGAAAGGCAAAGCTGAGGCCTGGGAAGACAGGAGCTGTGGAGCAGGGATATACGGCCGGGCTATACGACAGGGCTATATGGCAGAACTATTCTGCTTAGCTCACCATGGATAAGAACCCTGTTTGTCTCTCTGTTTCAGCTTCTCAGAAGATGGGAATAAGAAGGAAGAAGCTCACTAAATTTCAGCAAAGATTAAATACATCATGAACAATCACCAGCAGCCAGTTCTGGCCGTGTGCAAACATCAGGGTGTACTTATATTAACCAAGATGGTGCAGGCTACAGGACACAGCTAGGCTCTGGGGAGCATCATCATATGTGCAGTCTGGTGCTGACTGGATATGCTGTAGCGATATGCTGCATATAAACAGACACATTCGGAATCCAGCCCTGCAGCTATAAAGTAAACGGTGGCTTTTAAAGGTTCATTCTCAAGCAACAGGGATAGCACAGACTGCTTCCAGGTTCACCATTTATGGGGGTTGGCTTTCCATGGCCAAGCAGTGGACAAAGTCCGAAGCTGTACTTCTGTACAGCTTACAGACCCCAGCAGACACACTAACTGAACCCCGAGGCAAAGCTCAGACTGTAACCCAGCAGTGTGAAGGGCAAGGTGCTTTGCTTCAAAGTGGAGAGTGGAGACTACCTGGGTCATAAGGGGTCCCATCCTTCCTCCAGGCAGGGCACAGACAGTGGAGAGGGAGAGGGAACCACCAGGGCTCAGTCACAGTGACATGAACAGCAGAGAACACAGAAGGGAGGACACTGAGTTTGTGAGCTTCACAGAAGGTGTTACCCATTCACTTAGGGTCATGCGCTAACATGTCCAACAGAGAGCAAGAAGGACATTAAGGTTTTCTGGAAAGAATACTGGGGCTGGCCACGCTCTGGCATGAATAATAGCCGCATAATGCTTTCGTCGTACTTTATGGAAGGTCTACCTGCTCGCACAGGTTTCTGCCGATTAAAGCACAGGAGGAAACGAAACCATTATCTGCATTCCATGACGAGCCATATGGTTCTGCGCAGGCATCCAGCCAAGGGAGGGTCCCAAGCAAGCCTCTGGGTACAATTCAAGGGCAAAATAAAGTCATTAAACTACATTGGATTAGCAGCAGGGAAGGAGGGCCAGGAATGAATGAACGGGAACGTGACCGGGAGAAAAAAAAAATCAAACTTGAACTTTAGCGTTTTATTTTCCATTTGCAGTTACCTTGGGTGTCTCAAACACCACACAGGGAATCCGCCGGCTCAGTCTCAGCAGCCAGCCTATGGTATTCAGTCAGCATACATTGAAACGAAGCAGGAAAATGTCAATCCTTTACAAGATACACACCCTAATAATATTCAATGACCATACTCTGTTCAGCATATACAAACAGACCAAAAATAAACAAAACGCAAGGCAACCTGCTTTGTGTTTGCAGAAGCCAAAGCTTTGGAAGGCCAGAGGGAAAATGGCTACATTTGGGATCTGTATTTCACTGAAGCAGAGCGGCACACAGTGGCATGTCCAAGCCTGCAGAGAGTGCCCATGTCCACAATGAGAGCTCCTGACAGGGCACACCAGCAGGTGTCACAGAGGGAAAGCCACAGCTGGTGACACCTGGACTCTCTCCTCAGAAGTCAAAAAACAAATTACTGAGGCATGAAAGAGAGATAGTGACTCCTCCCTACCTAGGACCCTCTAATAGGACCCCTCTGTATAAACCAGAGAGGTATACATGCAAGCAGGTTTTCAGGCCTGCAGACACAGAACACCTATATCACAAAACAAAAAATATTCTAGGATCAGGCAGATGCTCAGCTGATAAAGACTGGGTGAGCGCTACCAAGCCTGCCCACCTGAGTTCAATTCCTAAGACCCACATGGTAGAAAGACAGACTAGCAAGCTGTCCTGTCACCTCCACACATATGCTACAAGTACCTGTCCATAGGTGTTAATTAAATAATTAGTTAGTAAGGCAATTAAAAACTAAATAATCTGAAAAATGATAACCACCTGGATTTGAGATCTTCTTAAAACATTGAAACAAAGTCACATGTCAAATAATCGGAAAAAAAAAGAACTGCTTTAAACATTACTATCTAATGGTTTTCTTTAACGTAGAGATAGAGGCTAGGTGTCTAGAAATGTTTAGGGGTCCAGATAAGGTTCATTTTCTCTGCCAATCTGGGTGGGGGTGGCTCACTTGGGAGGCAGAGGCAGGGGGATCTTTAAGTTCGAGGCCAGCCTGGTCTACAGAGTGAGTTCCAGGACAACCAGTGCTACACAGAGAAACTACATCTTGAAAAATTAATTAAATAATAAACAACTAAAAGGCAGGACAAATCTGAAGCACAAGTGGCAGTGGAGAACTGCCAAGTGCCACAGACAGATTCAGCAGATAAAGAAAGGAGTTTCTTGGGGGGTGTGCAGACACACATGCAGCAGACACATGCAGCAGACACACGCATGTACCACACACATGTACCAGACACACATGCATCAGACACACATGCACCAGACACAAATGAAGCAGACACATGCACCAGACACACACATGCACCAGACACTAAGAAAAAGACCCTCTGCAGCAAAACTTAGGTTTAAGAAACCTAAAAATCCAGTCTCTTCTAGAGAGCTGTGGGTTTTAAAGCTCCTAAAGAATCATCCTCCCCTGGTTTAGGGTTGGTCAGCTTGAAGAAAGCTAGGATGGGTGTTTGGCCCAGAGTAACATACTCAACATTTTTATTTTAAAACTATTTTTTAAACTTTTGTTGTGGTATATGAGTGTTTTGTCTACAAGTATTGTGGACACCACTTGCATGCCTGGTGCCCACAGAGACAAGCAGAGGGTGTCAGATCCCTTGGAACTGGAGTTACAGATGGTACTGAGCTGCTATTTAGGTACTGGAAACTGAACCCAGGTCCCTGGCAAGAGCAGCCAGTGATATTAGCTACTGCGCCATCTCTCCAACCCTGTCAGCATTTAAAAGAAAATGTAGTGTGAAAAATAGTTTTATTGTTGACATGTTGTGGGAGATATTTAAAAAACGGTGGCACCCAATCTGTCTTGTCTTACAGAGCCACTATGTTCCCCACTAGCCTAGGTTTGAGGCCACGAGCAAAGGCAACAGCATGCCGCTTGGCTCAGGCCGCCCCCTCAGGCAGCCAGAGACACCAGCCCTGCCACCCACACAATGCCAGCATGGGAGATGGCTCTGCCAATCTTCCACAATGTTTCCACAAGGCTGGGCAGAGCCCAGACCATCCCGTCATCCACTTGGTACCCAGTAGAAATGAGACTCTACTGCTTAAAGATTAATCAAAGGTTTTATATGTTTGGTAATCCTCAATAACAAGATGCCCACACAATTGGAGGTGTTTCCCAATTAACAAACCTAGATATAAGTTGTTACCCAGGACTGCTCTCGGTCCAAGCATGGTTCTCCATCCTCCTACATCTCTGCTTCTCTCAGCTCCTCCTCTTCCTTCTCCTCTTCCTCTCTTTACCCCTCCCACCTTAGCTCCTCCCAACTTGAGAGGAAACTATGCCACTACATTGACACATGTATTTCTCTTAAAGTATCATCATTTGGATATTTGTCTGTGACACTTGTATGTTTGAAACCTCAAGAAAAAGTAATCAAGGCCAGGAGACCTCAAAGAGCCATTAAAGCCTCAACCACACTGTCATACTAAATCCCAAGTAGGAAAGTAAATGTTTTTTGTTTTTTTTGTTTGTTTGTTTGTTTTGGTTTTGGTTTTTGGTTTTTTGGTTTTTTTGTTTGTTTGTTTTGCTTGGCTTGCTGGCTTCAGCTGTTTTTCCCCCCATGCAAAACACCTCTGGAAGAGAAGGTCGTAGTGTCATGTTCTTAGAAGAGACTGTTCTAGATTGTTTACCTCATCGTTGGGGGTTGAAAGCTTAGAAAATATGAATGATTTGTGGCATGAAACTTTTAGCAGAGAGCTCGAACCTTCGAAAATCAGCATTCTTTTTCCCCCTATCATGTCATTAGGCATAACCTATACCTGGACTGTCAGAACACAATTACAGTTTGTCATAACTAACAGCAAAAGTGCTAACTATTCCACAGCAACAATGAATCAGCCTGTGAGGGTAGAACTCACCTCTAGGTGGAAGCTGGCCCTTGGTTTATCGGTTAATCCAACAGGGCGGGGTCGGGGACCTGGCAAGGAACCAGTGCTATGAAGGGCTGTTTCACCTTAAGGCACTGTGCTTTGCCTTCCAAGAATCCCCCCCTCCCGTCATCCCCCCATAGTGCAGTCTTTACCAGCTGAGCTACCATGAGATCCTGCTGGATCTGCCCATCTTCCTAAGGTCTTACTCAGAAAGACATAACTCTTTCTTCTCTCCCATCTTTTACTTTTGGATGCTGGCTAGAGCCTTTAATGTGCTTTTAAACACCCTAATTAACGCTTTTGGCTTCCTTGCTCCGTTTCTGAAGTTCCCCTTCCCAGTATGGGCGTGTGGATGCCTGCCACCAGGTGACTGACCTCCAAGCAGCCTAGTCCGAGCAGTGCAGCTTAAGTGCACCAGGCAGCTGGAGAGCTCACAGTCTGCATGCTCTGGAGTTCTCTTTTTGAACTCTCATAAAGTGTTCTCATGCTTCTGTTTGGGTCTGCTCCTCCATCTTCCATGTGTGCCAATTCTTAAGTTATTTGATTAACAAGACTCAGATCCCCAAAGACAGGACCTTATTTCTCGGGTAATATTTGATGTCTCTACAGGGGCTCCCTGGGACTTCTGATAACCCTTTTCTGCCTTTAAATTATTTGTCAATGAAAATAAAGCTGTTTGTGTGCTCTCTCTTCCTCTCTCTCTCTCTCTCTCTCTCTCTCCCTCTCTCTCTCTCTCTCTCACACACACACACACACACACAGAGAGAGAGAGAGAGAGAGAGAGAGAGATATTACATCAATTTGCTTAGCCAATATTCAGCACTACCATTTAGAATTTCTTCTTTGTGCAAAAAAGCCAGGTTTGGTTTGGTTTGGTTTGGTTTGGTTTGGTTTGGTTTGGTTTGGTTTGGTTTGGTTTGGGTGTGTTTTGGCTTTTATTGTTTTGTTTTGCATGCATGTACATGTGTGTTTGAACTTGTGGAAGTTCACATGTATTCTGGTATAGATACACTTGTGTGCAGGCCAGAGATGAACACTGGGTGTCTTTCTCACTATCCACTATCTCTCACTAAACCCAGAGATGGCCAATTCACCTAGTCAAGGTAGCCATCTTGTCATGAGGATCCTCTGTCTCTGCCTCTCCTCCATTGGAATTGCAGATGGACGGACATACCTGCCCAGCTTTTTATGTGGGTACGGGAGATGCTGGCTCCTCTTAATGGCATGACAAACACTTTATCCATGGAGTCATCTCCCGGAGCCCCTCATGAGACTACCTTAGTGAGGACATTTTAATCTTTTTAACTAATGAATAATGCAATATGAAATCTTCACAGATTGTAAGGAGTTCTGGTAATGTGTCTTAATTTCATTTGAATTCACATATAGAAGAAAAGTGGATTTTCAGGAAAAAATAAGCACTATTTTTAATATGTTTTTAAAAGTTGTTTTAGTTTTTTGTTGCTTGTTTGTTAGTTTTGGCGGTGTACGAAGTTCTTGAGGCTTGCTTGCTGAACAAGCACATCACCACTAAACAATCTGCGTAGTTAATACGTTTCTATAAGATGAACAGCAGCATGGTTCAGCATTTTTTCCACATTTTTTTGGAGGGGATATACGTTACGGCATATATGCGGAGGTCAGCAAACAACTGCTACGTGCCAGCTCTCTCGCTCTACCCTGTGGGCTCCAGAGATCTACCTCAAGTCAAGGCTTGATATGTAAGCAGCCTTAACCCATCTCAGATCTCTTTGGTGAACTTGTCAAAAATACATATGGCATTCATGCTTCCATTACAATGTATACTGGAGAGTTCACACATAGCATAAGCCTTGTAAAATTGCTGAAGAGTTCTGATGCTTGTCTGCTCAGAGCTAAAAGATGTTGCTGTTGGAGACTGGAGACCAATGATACGCTAGGCATCCAGTCAATTCAGGGGGAAAAAATTGATCATATGTCTGAAGATATATAATAGAAGTATGTTTCTGGCGGCTCGGAACACTGGTTCCTTCCGGTCTGGGCCAGAGCACTGAGCGGACCTTGGGTGGCAGCTCTGCCCCCAACATCCAAGAACCCAGAGGAAGCAGGGATTCCAGGTGCTCGAACTCAGGCAGTATCTTAGGTAAGCAGACAGCAGGGCCCGCCCTAAACAGGGAGTAACTGGGAACCAAAAGGACCCAGGAAATCACTCCTGGCTCGGAACACTGGTTCCTTCCGGTCTGGGCCAGAACACTGAGCAGATCTCGGGTGGCAGCTCTGCCCTCAACATCCAAGAACCCAGAGGAAGCAGGGATCCCAGGCGCTCGAACTCAGGCAGTATCTTAGGTAAGCAGACAGCAGGGCCCGCCCTAAACAGGGAGTAACTGGGAACCAAAAGGACCCAGGAAGTCACTCCCGGCCTGAAACACTGGTTCCTTCCGGTCTGGGCCAGAACACTGAGCGGATCTTGGGTGGCAGCTCTGCCCCCAACATCCAAGAACCCAGAGGAAGCAGGGATCCCAGGCGCTCTAACTTGGACAGTGTCTTAGAAACTAGTTCTCAGATCTGAGGCCTAGATCAGACCTCTGCCAGGTCTGCTGTTGTGTGGACCCCAGATTCCACCTGAGACATACTGGAAGTTCCACTCAATCCAGATCCACAGAGGAACAAATGAACTCAGAGCTTCAGACAACGTATCCTGAGATATTCTAGAGGAGACACTGCACCCAGAACAGCAGACTGTAGTAGCTGGACCTTGGAGGCACCATATCCTGAGGCATCCTAGAGGTACCACTATAATCAGTGCAGCTGGAAAAGATCACAGAGACATCTGGACCCCTAAGAGATCAGACACAAGCTAGATAACTAGAAAGACAGGCTTCAGTCAGAGACAGCAAGTACAAGCAGCACTAGAGTTAACCAGATGGCAAAAGGCAAGAGCAAGAATGTAAGCAACAGAAACCAAAGTTACATGGCATCATCAGAACCCAGCTCCCCCATCAAAGCAAGCCCTGAACACCCCATCACACCAGAAAAGCAGGAATCAGAATTAAAATCAGTTCTCATGATGATGATAGAAGGCTTTAAGAAAGACATAAATAACACTCTCAAAGAACTTAAGGAGAGCACTGGTAGACAGATAGAAACCCTTAAAGAGGAAACACAAAAATCTCTTAAGGAATTTCAAGAAAATGCAACCAAACGGGAAAAGGAATTAAACAGAACCATGCAGGATCTAAAAATGGAAGTAGAAACAATAAAGAAATCACAAAGGGACAATACCCTGGAGATAGAAAACCTAAAAAAACGATCAGGAGTCATAGACACAAGTATCACCAACAGAATACAAGAGATGGAAGAGAGAATCTCATGTGCAGAAGATACCATGGAAAACATTGACACAACTGTCAAAGAAAATGCAAAATACAAAAAGCTACTAACCCAAAATATACAAGAAATCCAAGACACAATGAGAAGGCCAAACCTAAGGATAATAGGTATAGATGAGGGGGAAGACTCCCAACTAAAAGAACCAGTAAATATCCTCAACAAAATTATAGAGGAAAACTTCCCTAACCTAAAGAAAGAGATGTCCATAAATATACAAGAAGCTTACAGAACTCCAAATAGTTTAGACCAGAAAAGAAATACTTCCCGCCATATAATAGTCAAAACATCAAATGTACAAAACAAAGAAAAAATACTAAAAGCAGTAAGGGAAAAAGGCAAAGTAACATATAAAGGCAGACCTATAAGAATTACACCAGACTTCTCACCAGAGACCATAAAAGCCAGAAGATCCTGGACCGATATCATACAGACCCTAAGAGAACACAAATGCCAGCCCAGACTACTATACCCAGCAAAACTGTCAATCATTATTGATGGAGAAACCAAAATATTTCATGACAAATCCAAATTTACACAGTATCTCAACACAAATCCAGCACTTCAAAGAATAATTGGTGGAAAACTCCAACACAAGGAGGGAAACTACAACCTAGAAAAAGCAAGAAAATAATCTTCCAAAAACCCCAAAAGAAGAGAGTTACACAAACATATCTCCACGGATGTTAGCCCAAAAGCTTGGGTTAGCGAAGACTCAACCCACAGACCACATGAAGCTCATGAAGAAGGAAGACCAAGAGGGGATGCCTCAGTTCTACTTAGAACGAGAAATAAAAATGCTCAAGGGAGCAAATAGGGAAACAAAACATGGAACAGAAACTGAAGGAGGGGCCATCAGGAGACCTTTCCACCTGGGTATTCACCCCATGTACAGTCACCTAATCTAAACACTGTTGTGGATGGCTGGAAGTGCATAATGTGAGGAACATGATATAGCTGTCTCCTTAGAGGTCAGCCAAAGACTAAAACACTCAGAGGACAATGTTCACAATTAACCACTGATATGATCAGGGGTTTCCCAATGGAGAACTTAGTGAGAGGACTGAAGGAGCAGAAAGGGTTATTGACCCCAGGTGGAAAGCAACAATACCAAACAACCAGAGCCCCCCAGGGTCTAAACCACCAGCCTGGGAACACATAGGGAGGGACCCAAGACTCCAGAGGTATATGTAGGGGAGGATGGCCCTGTCAGACATAGGTGGGAAAGGAGTTTCTTGGTCCCATAAAAAAAATGAATGAAAAATGAATGAATGAACAAAGTGGGGGGGGATGTGAGGGCAGGGAGGGGATAGTGAGGGGGGTAGGTGTGGTCACTGCCTCATAGAAGCATGAGGAGGGGGATGGGATAGGTTTCTGGGTGGTGGGAGGAAGTAGGCTAAGGGGATAAAATCTGAAACGTAAATACTACAACCAATTTTAAGAAGCGGGGGAAAAAAAAAAGTCTTCAGAACCAACATCTTTAAAAAAAAATGTCAGCCCCCTGGGGGTGGAAATTTTTTTTTTTTCTTTTTTCTTGATACTAAAACTTGTTCTGAGAATTGTATATTGCAGAATACACAGCCTTGGTGTATCTACTCATCAAGCAAACTGAGCAGACCTGCCCAAACCTCTGATGTCCTGGAATTCCATCTGGATTCAGTGAAGACACAGCATCAGAGGCTTATCAACTTACTCTCCCCCCGACCCCTCCTCTAAAATCTCAACGCCCTTAATCAGCTTGAAGAAGTTACAGAAGAGTCAGCGCCCCTATTCCCTGAGCTTGGGGACTAATGTGGTTAATAATGGTCTGTCTTTCTAGGGACAAGTAGTGGTTTTGTTGGAACAGGGGGGATTAGCTAGGACTTACTGCATAGCCATAACCTATTGGTAGAAATCTATATACTTATTATCAAGATGAAGTTATAAATTCTTAAATGGTACAAAATTTACTTTGATCTCAAATTTAAGGTTTTCATTGGTATGAGCCTCTTATTAATATAAAAATGAGATGAATATTGATACACTCATGGGCATTGTGCCTGTATAACACATTTAGGAATACAATGCCTAGACCCAGCCCTTTTTTTAACTTTTTTAACTGATTTGGGATGGTTAACCTATGAGTTAAAGGACTATAGCAAATTCATATTTTTGAGTTTATTGTTAGGGTGTTTTCCATATTTTACTTAGAAATAGCCGAGAGGAGTTAACAGAAAACAGTCCAGGTTACCTTACATGGATAGTTGGTTTTCAAAACATCAGAAGTCCATAGAACTGATGCTACAAATATTTATATATTAATGTTCATATTGATTAGAGACCTGTCTGCTCCTGACAGCTTCCTGTCGTGGATTCTAAGAAGAAATTGAGCATCCTTGGAGTTACTCCAGTTGTGTGGTAACAGCCACTAGGCAAGAATTGCCTCTCTCCATCTACAGACAAATTACTGTCCAGAAAAGGACACACATGCAGAATAGTCGACTGATTATATCTGCCTAGACAGAGTAATCAGTCCTTAATAATCCTGCATCACCAAGGTCTGTCAGATGATTCTGGGCCAGAAGGCTGAAGATTTGATGCTCCAACGTTCGGTAGTATAGGGGCTTTTCAGGTGTTCAGAGGTCTCTATAAATTGGCTAAGTTTTAGAAGCTATGCTTTGTGCTTCCCACAATTATAGTTAACTCAGTCATTCTGGATTTCTGACGGGGTTGAAAACTTATAGCTATTCACCGTAAGAGAAAAGATTTGAGTGGATGGTAGTCAGCTGACATTCATCCTAAAGCCAGGTTCAGAACTAAATGTTTTAGTTAGGATAGATGACAGAGGTGCTGGTTAGTCAACAAAATGATGGACTGGGTATTAGGACTATCTTGTACCTCACTGGTACAAATTGGCATAATTATGCTCTAATTGTATTTTGAGAGAAAAGTTTCATTTTAACAGGAAGGGTGATGTGTAGGAGGAGCTAAGGTAGGAGGAGTACTGAGAGCAAGAAAAGGAGTAAGAAGAGGAGGAGAAGAAGGATAGGAGAAGCTAGGTGATGAAAGAGAGAAAGAGGGGGGAGACAGGGAGGCAGATATTCATGTATCTCCACCAGTCAAAGATAGTTGTTATATCTAGGTCGGTCAGTGGGTTACACCTCTGATTGAACAATTCCAAACTTATAACGCTTATGATTAACATTATTTAAAAAAAAAAATGTATGAATGCAAAAAGGAAAAGGGGGCATGTGATAGGGGTTTTCTAAGGGGGGTGGGGGTGGGGGAATGGGGAAAAGGGATGGCATCTGAAGTGTAAATAAAATATCTAATAAAAAAAAGAAAATGCAAAAAAAAATAAAATAAAAAAAAAAAATAAAGGTGACCAGGAGCACATTACACTCTCTGCAGAATAATCATGAAAATACAGAATCTATACCCATAGGTTCAACCAGCCTTGGGTGGAAAAAAAATTAAATGGCAATTGTACTATGAAAAAAAAAAAAAGAAGAAGTATGTTTCTGAACATTTGCTTAACAAATTATGCAAATTTTACATCTTCTTCTGTCTTCTCCCTGCAGATAGAAATTTTTCAGTATCCTTTTTATTCTGCTGAAGGCTCCATGTTTTCACTCCCCATTGGGGTGACACAAATCGGCAACCTATGGTGTCAAAAGTGCGGACTGGAAAGGATCCTGTGTTCGCTCCCACACTGAATGTCATTTGGCTCAGAATCAACAGCAAGGACCATGATGTCCTGTAACAGTATATCATTCCACACCCTTTCCTCTCAATCATGAGAAAAACACCTTCCTCCTTAACAAAAACGTTGTGCAACTGCCATGTAAAGGCACACTTGCCAACGGGATAAGGAGACTAGCCTCCCAGGCTTCCCTTAATTATCCAATGCTTTATTTTTGATTAAGACATGATTCCAACACTATTTAAGTTACAAACCTATACCCCGGAGTCTTACTATCTAAAGCTATATTATAACACAGGCAGATTTAAGACATGCTGGTCATAGTAACAGTTTGACTGATACATTTTGTAGCATCTTGCCAAGAGTATGTCTCTTTCGGATTTAATTCCATTTTCTCCACCTATGGACAGACCTTCCTGTGGACTGTTTTCTAAAAAGCACCATAGTGAGATGGCTCAGCTGGTAAAGACACTTGCTGCCAAGTCTGACAACTTTGTTCAGTCCCTGGGACTCACATGGTAGAGGAAGAAAACAGATCCCCATGAGTGGTCCTCTGACCTCCACATGTGCACCACAGTGGGGCACATGTATGTACATACATGCACACACACACACACACACACACACACGAGCGTACCCACACACCCACACACACCATAACATATAAATAAGTGTATTTTTTTAATTTAAAAATTCTTTTAAAATAACATAGTATTCCCCATAAGAGCTCTTAAAGTCTTTTATTTAACTGTTTCTTTGTTCTTATACCAAAAGCGACATCATCCCTTGATGAAGAAAATCTGAAAAGTGAAGAAAAAAAAAAAAAAAAAAAAAAAAAACGCCTTTACTACATCCAATACCTACTACGATCCTACATCCAAGCAGGACCAGTGCTTGTGATGGTGATACCTGGTGTGTATTTTGTGTTTGTTCATTAACAGCATCAATTGGCTGCTCAGAGGATCTCAGTGCTGGTCGTAGACTGGCGACAGAGCCAGCCTCTGCATCTTCATAAGGTGACTCTAATTCAGAGGAGGCCACCAGGTATTTACTTATTTATGCAGTCATTCCTGTTTTTAAAGCTCTCACGTGAACATGAGATAGACAAATTCAGGAACCACCGGTTGCAGGCCTAAGGTCCCAGTCACACCACTTAACAGGACAGTACAAAGTGACCCTCTAGCTTGGGGACTTCAGCTCGGAAAAGACTCCTGGAGGTGGCCCAAAGCACAGAAAGTAGTGCAGCTGTGTGGTAGTATCGTTATTTTTCCCAATTAATTCTTATGCACCTGATTTAAGTTCAGCACTGATTAGATCAGCTACCAAATAGTCAGTGCAGCTCAGGGAACATCATAGATTGTAAGTATCTCTCAACGTTGTAGCTTCATAACGTTTTTGAGACAGGATCTTCATATGTAACCCAGAGTGCCCTTGAACTCGATACGTTGCCCAGGCTATGTTCTCCTCACAGTCCTCCAGCCTCTGTCTCCAGAGTCCTGGATTATGGGTGTGTATCATCACACTGAGTCTCAAAGACATTTTTAATAACTATTACATATTCTACCCAACATACAGAAACAGAATATCCCTAACTACTTTCTAATCACAGCATTTAGAGTATACACAAGTATTTTTTTCCATATAAGTTGTATATGGAAAGGCCTACACAAAGCCCTTTATAGGATCCATTATCTGGTCCTAGAGATAAAATCACCACATCAAAACATGACAACGTCAGGGTAGCTTTTTTGATACACACTGCTAAAATGCTTTTGGGGAAAAAAAAAATAAAAGTAGTTTACGATATCACTGCCAGTGCATTAAGGCATCAGACTTTACCCACATCTTTACCCACATTCAGCATGCTACCCCGTCTAAAAATTATAGTTTGGAGCTTCCGCCAGCATCGGCTTAGTATTAATACTTTCAAGGACACCTATGCAGTGCTGAAACCTGTACATGGGCACAGAAAACTGGATTGGAAAATATAAATCAAAGATTGAAATCTGTCCCTTCAAAAACGATCACAGCCTGAAGGGAAACACACGTTCAAAATCACCTGTTAATATGAGCAAGCAAATTACACTGTGATATAGACAAGCAGAATAAAAATGTAATAATCGAACTATTAATGGGAATCTCTTAAACTTTATGACTGGAGAATACAGTGTCTTAACTGAAATGTCTAGATGATCTCTCTCAGCATAAGGGTAAAGTCAGCACAAAGATGCTCTACTTGAAAAATGAAGTGTGTTTACGGTGTTATAAGGAGCTAACTGTATTGACCAGAATCCCTGCTGCAGGCATCAGCCCTTGTGAGAAGAATGTGAACATTCTCTCTGCTGACACAGTCAGACTGGAAATCCCTTCCTTGAAAACAAAAGCACTTTTAGTGTATAGGTCACGCTCTTGACCTGTGGTTGGCCAGTGTAGACTCACGTTCTGACAGAGGAGCTGATCCCAGAACGTAACAGTTCATATTCAACTCTTCTCCCAAGCAAATACAATCCCACTCTGCTGGCCGGAAACTGATCGTCCGCTATCAAACATTCAGACATGTTAACTAAAAGAAGGAAGAAAATTTGTTTTGTCGTACTTAACATTTTGTTGTTGTTTTAATCCAAAATCCTTCCAATGGACATTTTAAAAGGTATCACACGCAAATGTGATTTTGTGAAGCAATTTGAGTATGTAAGTTTCAGGTATGACTTATTCGTACTGCATGTAAGTTTGCTGGCTAAACCAGCTTCTAAATTCTCACTAAGAACGGAATTACACGGAGCTGGACCTTAGGAGAGCCAGATATTTCCTTTCAGCCACACCCCTGAAAACAAAGGAACTCACACTGTTTTAAGAATCTTAGTGTTTCTGAGTTTTTTATTTCACCCAGAGAAATGTATTTATAACATAATTATTTATCTCAGTGAGATATGGCTCTGTTCGTTTGGTTTTGTTGAGACAAGGCCTCTTCACATAGGTCTGGCTGGCTGTCCTGGAACTCATTATGTAGACCAGGCTAGCCTCTGGCCCTCAGAGATCCTCCAGCCTCTGCCTCCAGAGCGCTGGGATTAAAGGCGTGCACCACCTGTGCCAGGCTAGTCACACCAAGCCTGGCTCTTATGTTCATTTTAAACCTGGAAAGTGAGCAGAGAAGGAGTTTATCAACTAGAGATTTCAGGGGAAGAGTGTGTAATTAATCGGTTGTCTATTGGTAGGTTAATCTCATCACTAACTTCGTGGCTGTATCTCCTTGGCACTCTCTAAGCTGATCCTGTCCTGAGGCACAGCTTCGTGCCTTCATTTCCTTCTTGATTTGGAATCATTAGAAATGTCTATGACTGGTACATATAGGTAATGGACGAGTTCAAATGAGAAGAAAGATAAAAACTTACCAACCACAAGAACAGCATGCCACCCTGGACCTCAGGTCAGAATCAAGAAGCTGGGGTTAGACTACCCAAAGATCTCTAGAATTCCTGGGTTATTCTTGTGGCTTTGAAACCAGTGTGAGCCAGAAATAAGGTGGGCATCCTCCTTACCCTATGGCATGTGACCCCTGCAACTAAGATTCTCAAACATTGGACAGCTTATGCAGTATAACCAGGCAAAACTAACAAAAACAATTCTGATCTCCAAATAGCATTCAATGTGACCTCCTTCTATCAAATGGCTGCCTCTGCTCGTGTGGCTCTGTTGCCCTAATGCTATGTTTTTCTGGGCTTAGCCAAACTTTACTCAAACTCTTGAACTGTTTCTTAGACCCATCTATGCATTTCCTTATATAATTCAGTTTCTACAGAGACTGGTGCTAAGTTAGTTGGGCACAATCCTCACCCTTGACAGTTGATCGGGTTCTCTTCCTCCACCATGCCCAAGTGAATCCAACCACCCTGACGTGTGTTCAGCAAGAACCCTGTTACAGGGATTTGACCAGAGCCCCAGTCATTTCTCTATTTCCTTAAATAAGTTTCCATCCTTTCCCCTCCACTCTGATCCTCTGTTACAAATCTGCCGTTGCTCAGGCTGAATACAGAGGTGAGTCTGTTGCAGGGATTGTTCACATCAGAACCTGTGTTCTGTTAACCCTAACAAGCCGGGCTCAGGCACCAGACCTCAATAAGCCAGTGTTACAAAGGTAGAGTAAATTTGGGCA
Source organism: Arvicanthis niloticus (assembly GCF_011762505.2). Lineage (NCBI taxonomy): Eukaryota > Metazoa > Chordata > Mammalia > Rodentia > Muridae > Arvicanthis > Arvicanthis niloticus. Next base: position 37,571,520 of record NC_047673.1, read on the forward strand.
CAGTAGCTAACCCCATGCATGCCATTAACGTCATCCCAGGAGGCAGAGGCAGCTGGATTTTGTGAGTTTGAGGCCAGGTTGGTCTACACGCTGAGTTCTAGGTCCACCAAGACTACACAGTGAGGAAGAGAGACCGACAGACAGACAGGCAGGCAGGCAGGCAGGCAGACAGACAGACAGACAGACAGAGAATATAAATGGCCACACCACATTGGAAAGAGAACGTCCAGGGACACTCTTCACCCCAAATCTATCTTCAAAATCTATCTTCCTCATATCTTCTAATATGAGGTCGAAGTTTAAATAGACAACCAAGAGGTATGCCTAATAAACCTGTTCTAGTCAAGATCCAACCCTCCAGTCTCCTGCAACTGAGCTGGCACATTGTCAGAACTGTGTAAAGTTCCTCCTCTGACTGCTGGCCACGGAAGTTCAGCCTTTTTCTTCTCCCATCGTGGTAGAAACTTCTAGAGAAATTCCAGTTTCTTGGAGTCCATTGTTACAGTAGTCTGACCGGAAGCTTACAAGTTCAGCCCCTCCCCACAACCACAAGATACTATTGCTATGGCCCCTATACCTACTGCAATGGTCCTCAATAAAATCTTCCTCCCCACATTTTAACAAGTGTCATTGAATATCTGCTTCTTTATTATCAAGCAGGAGCCTAATATTAAAAATCTCTAGTCCAGGGCTGGGCGGTGGTGGTGGCTAGTGCCTTTCATCCCAATGCTCACACCCACAGCTATTCTTCCCCTGCAGTTGCCAGGCAGCAGCTATTGGGGATCCCTCTCCCACCTCACTTCCTTACAATCCCTGACACAAAGCTCAGTATCCAAGGAACAATCAGGTTTACAAATCGATGCTAAAGAGAAAGAAATCAAGGACGGCATTTAAATGCCCACTGGCCAGGTGGGCTGTGCTATTTCAGTTCAGTGTGAATGATTTACAAAAAGCTGATGTTTGACTCCCTCCCATGGAAAAATCTATCACTTTTTGGAGACTAAAACATGCTCAGGGGCTGGGGCGATAATTTGCCTGGCAAAGTATTCACATTGCATCCCGAGTATGATGACCTGAGTTTGGATCCCCGGAACTGACAAAGCAGGCCAGGCTGGCATGGTAGTGTGTGCTGTAATCCTAGTGACATCAAAGAGGACACGGGCAGATCCTTGGAAGCTCATGGGCCACCTAGCCTGACCTATGTGGAGAGTTCCAGGTCAATCAGAAACCTGGTCTCAAAAAAAAAAAAAAAAGGAAAGTACCTGAAGACTCACACCCGAGATTGTCTTACTCACTCTAAACAGGGACCTTGCAACATATGTGAACCACAGGCATGTACATACACAGAGACACAAATAATAGTACATTCTAAATGTATCTCAGAGAGAAAAAGTACTTAAAATGTTTTATCAACAATGGTGAATAGAAAGTCAATGTTCTGAAGGAAAAGATAATGCAAGTCTGTTTTTCCATTCTGCTTTTTAGAAAATGAAGTTTGTATTATACCATTCTGTATAAATTACAGAAATGTATATTATATTCTTATATAAAAGGTAAAATCTATACTATATGCATGCAGTATCAAAATGTCAAAATATAGCTGGGCGTGGTAGTATATGCCTTTAACTCCAGCACACAGGAGTCAGACAGGAGGTTATACAGAGAGAAGGTATAGTTTTTAGAAAATTACTTTAGTACCCACACTCTTTAATAAAACATACAAAAATAAAAGCAGATTTGAATATAATACACTTAATATATAAAAATGTATTAATAAAGCTAACACGCACATCCAATAAAATTACCATTTTTCCAGGTTTCTGTAGAACACTGCGGTAGTTTGAATAGGCTTGGACCCTATAGATTCATATGTCTGAATGCTTGGCCCACAGGGACTGGCACTATTAGGAGGTGTGGCTTTGTTGGAGTAGGTGTGGCCTTATGGAAGAAGTGTATCACTGTGAGGATGAAGTTTGAGGTCTCCTATGCTCAGACTACCTAGTGTGGAAATAGAGTCTTCTCTGGGCTGCCTGTGGAAGATAGTCCACTCCTGGCTGCCTTTGGATCAAGATGTAGAATAGAACTCTTAGCTCTTCTGGCACCACATATGTCTGCATGCTGCCATGACAATAATGGACTGAACCTCTGAACCTGTAAGCCAGACCCAATTAAATGTTGTCATTTATAAGATTTGTCTTTGCCATGGTGTCTCTTCACAGCAATAAAACTCTAACTAAGACAAGCATACAAACCTGATTCTTATTCGGGATATGAGTAAATTTGGGAACTAAATACACATGTAATAAGCCATCTATCTCTGAAGGTTCTTCATCTGCAGATTATACCAAAAGCAGATTTGAAATTTTTTTTTAAGCAAAGTATATCCACATTGGACATGAAGAGACAATGTTTTTCTTGACTGTATTTCCTAAACAATACACTTACACTATGTGACTTTATTACAAGCAATCTAGCCATGATCAAAACACATGGGCGATGTGTGTCGTTTAACTATCCTTCTCAGTTAATTAGCACAAGGGACTTGGTCGTCCGTGGGTGTCCACATTCACAGAGGATTCTGGAACCACTCCCCGTCAGTATGAATGGAGACATGACTATTTCTGTGCTGAGATTTCTATACTTTGATGCTAACAGTTAAGACTTTATATTTTTCTCACTCTTAATTTTTGCTTCTCCTCTGCAATTACGAAACATTACAGAGTCAACACTGACTCTGCAAAACAGAAATAATCAATGACAACAGGTTTTTTTTTTTAACATCGACTTCTAAGGATGAGGTAAGAAAAACTAATCTAGGATAATTACTAGGTCAGAGGGGGAATCAAAATAGTAGTTATCCACCTAACGGAAACAATGGAAAGTGTGTATGTCAGAGCTTATGGGAGCTAATCAAAACTGTACTTAAAAGTAAATTTTTAGCTTTAAAGACCCTACAGTTTATAATTATACAATCTGTATGTGCTGAAAAAAATCATGAGACAGAGAAGATGCTTCACACTAGCTGCTCTTGCAGAAGACCCAAGTTCAGTTCCCAGCACCCATGGCAGGCTGCTCACAACTGCCTGTAATTCCAGCTCTAAGAGATCAGACGCCCTCTTCTGGGCTGTATGGTCATTACACTCACATGCACACACCTACACATAGAGATACACATAAATAAATTCTTAAAATGTATTTCTTTCATAGGACCTGTACCTTCAGTTGTTACTTTACATATTTGTGTGTCACTGTGCTGTAAATCAATTCCCTTTTTTAAATGAGAGAAATTATTTCACATCTAAAAGTTTTACTGCACTCCTTTATACAAAAATAAAAACACTAAACTAGAAACATCCACATTGGATAGCTCAGAACGATTTGTAGTTCAAGCCCCTGGAGATCTGATGATCTCTTCAGGCATCAGGCAGTACATGTAAACAATAACAAAAAAAAAATTTAAAGCAAACCCCATTATCAATATCTCTTTAAAGTTTAGATGAGGCAAGGTGTACAATGTGCCTGCAGCACTGCCTGACACATAGGAAACATTACCAAGAGTCCATCTTTCTCCCTCTCACACTTTATTCGATTTTCCAGTAAGGTCCACAAGCACTTAATAAAATGAAGACAGAAATGGTGTAAGGCCTATCTTGTAGAATACTCCTTTTTTTAATGGAAGAGGAAATATAGAGATAGAAATTTAAAATAATAATAACAATAATAATAATAACAACAACAATAATACAAGGGTAGCCGAGATTATCTTGGGGCAGACATAGTTCCTAAGGTCTCACTTTCATGTTCCCGTATTCGCATTGCACAGTTAACTATTAAAGACGTTTCCTTAAACCAAGATGTTTTAATAAATTAATAACCTGGCTCTGGTGAAAGGAAATCAACCTAGACAAATTAGACCATGAGACGCTGCTCACAGAGTCTCAGCTATCAACAAAAGTTACTCAAGTCTCCCACAGTTCCATATTAACTCTAAAATCGGTAGGCTTTCCAAGTTTATCCAGACCAAAGGAAAAAGAGGAGGGCAGGGGCAGGGGGCAGGGGCAGGGAGGAGTCACCATCAGAACCTGCAAGACAGTAAGCTTCCTTGGAGAAAGAGCCAAGACTCTGGATGAATACTGCCCATAAGGTACAACTGCAGGATCAATGTTACTGTTACCGATCAGATGAAGAATGTCTCTGTGTATATATGTTGTGTGTACATGTATACGTGTGTATGTGTGTCTTGAAGCCAGAGGACAGCCAGAGATGTCATTCCTCCTACTTTATTTCTTGAGACAAGTTCTCTCTCCACCCAAGGCTCACTAATCTGCTAAACAGCCACGGAGAGATCGTCCTGGCTCTGCCACCTAGAAGCTGGTGTTACAAGCACATGCCACCACCATGTCCAGATTTTGATATGAACCCTGGGGACCAAACTTGGCCATGCACTAAACACGAAGTCCTGCAGCCTATTCTGTGAGGATCCCAAGAGATAAACAGGTTGGCTCTCTTAGCATTCCTCTTTGCCTTGGTGACTGAGAAGGCACTTGGTTAGAAAGGCTGTGAAACTGGAAAAGGCCTCCCTGACTCCTGACTTCTAACCTGAAGTCCTCCTGCAAGGTCACACAGCCAGGCACAATTCTGGGGCCAGCTGGTGTCCCCTGCTCCCTCCTCCTCTCTGTCATCTTCACCCTTACTGTTTGTCATAGGTCAACCTAAGCATAAGCTCTCTCACCACCTCCACCTTCCCCCCTCTCACACCCTGCATCTTAGGAGCAGAGAATACAAAGTATTTGTTTCCACAGTACCCAGGCACCTTTTCCATGCAGTCTCTTAAATCAATGGCTCTCAACTCTTCTAATGCTACAACCCCTTAATGTCGCGGTGACCCCCAACCGCAAAATAATTTCGTTATTTTGTAATTTTGCTACTGTATGAGTCATAATGTAAGAACTGATATTCGGGATAGCTGATGTGCAACCTCAAAGGGGTCGTGACCTACGGGTTGAGAACCACTTCCTTAAATTAACTTAATAATGACCAGTAAATTCTTCTCTCCATACACTTTCTTTCCCAAATTTAAAACAAACTCAAAAGGAGACAAACGCAGGCTAGAGACAGTAAGTAAACAACGGAATAATAATAAGTGAACAATAAGGACTGAAATGTACAAGACTTCACCAAGCCTGTCGCTGAGTCTAGGCATGGCCGGCTAGCTCAGAAGTTCACTTTAAATCTTTGCTCTTATAGAAACAGACACACCTTTGCTTGGAGGGCCAGGGAACCTGAGTGAGGTGGTTCATTAAAAAAAATGGGTTTTTATGACTGAGTGGACGTTAATGAACCCTTAATTGCATCATTCTTCCATCTTTAGACTAATCCTGAGGTTTTAACATGACAGGTAAACATCTTCAAGAAATAAGATCCTATCTGAAATTCCTTTGGATTTTTCTACAAATCTAATTGAGCACACTGTACTTGAAGATTCATATCCCCTCAATGCGAAATATAATCCTGCATGCCTCCACTGGGCTAGCCTGGGTTAACCCCTCTGGCTTTCTCATCTGTTTCTCAAGTACTTCAGGCTAACTGCCATTAGTAACCCTGTCACTATTGCTACTGCCTACCTGCCTCATCATTCAAACTTCCCCCAAAATGAGGCGCTAGAGCAGAGAGACCTTCCGCCTACGTGCCTCAGCATCAAGCTGCCTGGGGCCAGTTTCTAGCTGCCTTGTTCATATTTCAGTGACTGGGGATATGGCTCAGTGGCAGAGTACTAACCAAATATGCACAAGGTCCAGAGTTCAATCATTAGCACGGCAAAACCCAAAACCAAGTGCATATTTTTTTCTTTAAATGTCTGAATGTCTGTCGGCTCACTAGACTACAACCTTTAAGTCTGATTCGTTCTCTACCCACTCAGAAAGAGCAGAGAAAGTATGTGTCCCAGTTGCTAGATAAATCAAAGAAGTTTTTCGCACCCTTTATTTACTTACTTTTCTTTTGTGTGTATTTTGCCTGCATTAATCTGTGTGACGGTGTTGGATCCCCTTGCACAGATGTGAGCTGCCATGTGGGTGCTGGGAATTGAACCTAGATCCTCTGAAAGAGCAGCCACTGCTCTTAACTAACCATGGAGCCAAGAGAATCAAAGAAGTTTAAAGCAACTAATTCGATTAATTAAGCGAATTTAAGTTGATCCAAAGTACTTGAACTATGAGTAGCTTCTATCTTGGTTTTTAAGTGTGCAAGTGTTTTTTTGGAGGATGCACCTTTTTATCATGTATTTATTTACTTAATATGCATTGGTATTTTGCCTACATGAATGTCTGTAGAGGGTGTCGGATCCTCTGCAACTGGAATTAAAAGGAATTTGCGAAAGTCCTGTGGGTGCTAGGAATTGAACCCAAGTCCTCTGGAAGAGTAGCCAGTGCTCTTAACCACTGGGCCATATCTCCAGTCCAGGGTATGAAAAATTTTTAAACACATTTGTTAGGCTGGAACCCCTGCTCATCCCCAGCACAAGCTGGGAACCCCTGGCTGCTCTCCTTCACCAAACCCTGCCCGCACAGAGAAAACTCCAGGCTAACATGCATCACTCCTTGTCTCCAGGTTTCCGGCAACGCACCCAAGAGTGCTCCCCCAGGGGCTCAGTTTCTGGCCATGTACGGACACAATTCCAGCTCCTAGCTAGCACATCATTCCTCGCCTAAGTTCTATAACCTTCTTTAGCCTGGATGTACGACTTCACTGACCTCCACCTGTGAGATCAGTGAACCTACCGGAAAGCTGCCTCCTAAAAAAAAACCTGCTTTTATCTACTTTTAATATGGCCTATGTCTGTGTCACCAAGAGAGGGAAAAAAATGCCCATCAATTTTGTCTTGGTAATTTACTTCTTTAAGAAGCCTCTTTAAGAAAGCAGCTCTTGGGGTTGGAGAGATGACTGGCAGTTAATAGCACTGACTGCTCTTCTAGGGTCTTGAGCTCAATCCCCAGCAACCACTTGGTGGCTCACAACCATCTGTAATGGCATCAGATGTCCTCTTAAGGTCTGTGCGAATACAGCCACAGTGTACTCAGATACATAAAATACATAAGTCAAAAAAAAAAAAAAAAAAGCAACTCTTTAGTTGCCAGCCCTTGAATGAAGAAACAAAATGATGAGTAATTCAAGGCCACTGTCAACTATGTAGCAGATCTAAGGCTAGAAAAAATCTTCCTGAGATCACCAATTAAATTTTTCCAAATGAAATAACACCTGCATATTCTAAACCTTTTTTTAATGCAAAGGACTAGCCTCAACTACACTCTAAAATGTATATTTGGGTCATAAAAGTATACTTGATCACAACTATTTGAATATTTAAGAACCAAATGGAGCAGTGTAAGAAGTCTCTGCAGAGGACAGAGACAGGGCAGTAACCCAGCATCCCCGGGATCTGGAGTCAGTGGAACCCATGAGCATTAACGGGTGGAAAAACCCAGGAGCCCAGCGCAAAGGAATAGAGGCCCAAAGTGTGGCTTCACACAATGCTGCAAGGGTCTAGGGCCAAGGCAGACAGATCCCTAGACTCAGACAGATGACATCCTTTTGAGGGCAATGGCTGTGAACAGCAGTGTACCATAAGAGAAATGGTCTACTATGAAACCCTTTGTCCCCGTGACTGCAGATAATAATAAGTTTGTACCTCTTATGTCCTCCAGCCCATCTGTCACCTTCTCTGACTCTAGGAACTTTATTAAAACATACATCAAATGGTATCACTCCTTCTCTCAGCATGAAAGCCCAGCTCCCAGGTCCTTCCAACTCTTCACACAAGGCCCTTGCTTTGTCTCACAACACTATCCACTGTGGGCCCATCCACTTCCAAACAGGGCTTGGATTTTGCAGCCCCTGCACCTGACCTCCTGCAAGCCCCAGCTCCCAGCCTGCTGCTCTGAGGCCTTCCTGGGCCAGCACTCCCCTCACCCACCCACAGAAAGCCTGGCTCCTCTCACCCCAGGAATCCTATCCTGCCTGCTTCTAGCTCATCCGAAAGGCACAAGAGCCTAGGAAGCACCTAGACTGCTGAGTGCCTCCAGTCAGAACCTCAGCCCCCAAACCACATGCTTTATCAGCCCTTGTATCTTTAGGAAGTGACAAGAGATCCACACTGGAAAACCCCAGTAAACATGTTTGGGACTTAATGTAACGTGTTTTACAGGACAATTTGAAAACATGTTATGCATGTTTGAAATTCTCAGTCAGTTAAAAAATAATTACTAGTTTCTTACATACACAGATAAGTCTCCTTTTGGGGGGTCCTAGAGATAAAATGTGACCTTTGATTCAATTTGCATACCATAGGATATTTCTAAGAATACTCAGGTAGATTATTTCTAAGTGGTGGATTTGACTATGCCAAATTGAAACTACACAACCTTTGAATTATTTAATTCCCTCCTTTTTGGTTGATCCTGTAATCACCACTTGGGTCTCCAACACTCACCGGAAAATTTTACAGCTGGTGAGAACGGTATACTTTGGGGATTACAGACACTGAAATGCTTGTATTTTCCAATGTAGATGTTCCCCACTTCCCAGTAAGCTATGAAATAAAATATGAACTCATGGGCTAGCCCCAACTGTAGCGGGGCAGAGCTAGACAAAAGTTTCTAGGTACTGTCTTTGCATCCTCTCCTCCAGGATGGCATAGGGGCACTCGTCCAGGGGATGTGCATCTGAGACTGGCAACAAAGCCTTTCTTTCTATTCTTCACTGGGAGAATCTGAGAGAACAAGTTCATTACAAGTTCACTGTCCCTGGTGGGATCTAAGGAACCATCTAGAAAATGATCCTTTGTGTGAATGTCATTATGTCCTACAAGAATAACAAACCGTGAGCTAATGATTGGCTGTCAGTTATTTCAGAGCCCCGCCTGGTTCATGTTCAGCAAGTAGGGATATAACGCTCCCTGCAGTGCTCACTGGTGTCTCTGGCTCTGTGGCAGACACTCATGGAGTAACTAAGATCACAAAAGAGGACGAAGGTATCTGACAACAGGCTTAAGTGCAAACTAGAAGAACAGTTGGAATACACTGCAAGGTATGTATTGACATTAAAATAGAAACCAAAACAATCAGATTATTGATGTATCAAAGGCAGTGTTTGCTTCCCTGCTCTTGCACATAGATTAAGTAAGTCCCAGGATATTCCTAAAATATCGATCACACTTTTCAAAATAAAGTTGCGCCGCTTACGGTGTGATTCTTTTCTCTCTTTCTTTGTATCTTGATTTGTCAACAGTAGTAACATTGTGGTTCGGAGTGAAAGGTTGTGAGCCAGTCCCCAGTAGCTCCAAGAAATGAGGAGGCCTGCCACAGGCATGGACATCCCGTTAGAGAATTTTATAGTGCATCGTAATCTCTCAACCGACCCATCATTATAACCACCATTAGAGAGGAGAAAGTGAAGCACCAGCAGACATCTTGACCCCCAAGGGGGTTCAAAAGGCAGTTGCCACCTGCATATCAGCAGGTACCACCCCCTCACACACTCCCTAACCCTGGCTCTTTTATCTAATGCCTTCAGTTTTAAGAAGAAGCCTCTTCCTCCTACCCATGACCCCAAGTTAAGGGTTGAGCCCGGTCCTGCAGTAGCCAGAGCAGACAGTCATTAGGAGAAGGTCAGCCTGTGACAGGCAATATTCATAAATACAGCCATAATCAAGCTACTTCAGTAATGGATTTGGAACCTTTCGAATTTGTCAAAATGCTTCTCTTTGGTGAATATGACAGATCGAGAATTCCTATCTGTTTATAAATACTCATAAAATAAAATTTTTTAAAAAATGAACATACGGAAACGTTTTTCAAATGAAACGATGTTGCTGATCCTTAGATCCCATAGCCAAATTGTAATGGTGGGGTAAAAAGGGCTCCAGGAGTACAGAGGCCATTGTCAAACTTTGGAGTTTTACGAGGGGTACATTAGACTATAAAGTGCATAGATGAAAACTCCAAATCAAAAAACAAAAGCAGCCTGGGATCAAGTTTCAAAGGAAACTAACAAAATACTGTAGAAAGGTCTTGAAGGTGTGTGCACAAACTTAAGGACAACGATTCTCCAAACGTTCAAGTACTGCACTGTAAAAGAAATGAAGGCAGACCAACCCTCAGAGGCGTTCATTGGGGGGGGGGGGGGAGGGGAAGGCCCTTTAGTAAAGCAGGCAGCTTAATTACAGGGGCTGAACCAGGGGGTTGCGGGAGGGGGTTGGGGAGGCTAGGAAGGATCAGGATCGATCTTTGAGACACGACAAGAAGCAAGTTTTCACTAGATGTTTGTCTGCTCGATTCAAAGGAACTTTCACAAAAACAAATCTCTGCTAAGCAGAGAGAGAGAGAGAGAGAGAGAGAGAGAGAGAGAGAGAGAGAGAGAGAAGGAAAAAGGAGAGACAAAACACAGCAAAATAAAAATGCTATCCATTTACCATCCGCATAGAAAACACACTAGTAGGTAAAAAGCTAACCCTTCAGGGGAGGCCCAGGGACCACAGAGGGCCGCTTTACCGGCTTTTACAGTTTGAACTTTTGACCTCCTCCCAAAATGTCATAAAAGAATGTTTAAGCCCTGGAAACTAGAAAGAATGCTTTCTTCATCGAATCGTTTCATAAAACATTGCTATGTGCTGTATTTGCTCTTGGCCACCGGGCCTGCGCGGTTCAAAACTAAAGTTTTCTAAGCGCGAGGTTGCCCGGGATTAAGGAAAACATATTAAGTAGAATTGCAATAAAAAACACAAGTCAATACAACGCTGAGTTTTGGTCACGAAAACCCCTCTCCAGCTATTCTGCTCAGTATTTTCTTTTCTCCTTCGCCACCAACAAACGAAAAGATCAAACGTTTTTCCTAGCTCCTCTCTGTTGTCTTTTTTTTTTTTTTTTCTCTCCACCTTCAATCACACAATACTGTTTGGAAGTTGCACCACAAGTTTAAAAAAAAAAAACTGTACCTTTTGTCTTGTACGGAAATGCGGGAGAGAGAACAGCGCCAACCCACCTGAGCCGAGCGACGCGCCCCACGAGGTCGCCACCCTGGAAAAGGATGTCGCAGGGACCGAGGCGCAGCTGAAGGGCTGGCCTCACAGATCTGGTGTCACCGGAATCCCGATTCCCCGTGCTTTCCCTCGGCCTGGCCCGCACTCCCCAGGCCCGCGAAGCGTGGAAAAGCTGACACCCGTAGCCGCGACCCGTGCACACCCCAGAGCTGCCGCGCCGCCTACCTGGCCAGCTCCAGGCGCCGCCCCGCGGGGCGCGCCACCGACGCCGCCAGGAGGCTCCCCTGGCTATCCCTGACGCGCGTGGTGAAAGACGCAGTCCACGTTCCAAGTGCCCAAAAGTTCCCCGATTGCGCTCCCAAAGCACCGCGGACCCCTCCCCCGGATCCTGGGACCCCGGCCTAAGCACAGCCTCAGCGGCTCCACCGCCTCCCCGCCTCCGGTAGCGGGAGACAAGGCAGGGACCCCGCAGCCCGACGGGGCGGCAGCACTCACCCAGGCAGCGGATCTGGAAGCCAGAGGGGGGTCGCAGAGCCCTGCGCGTCCAGCCCTCCCGCAGTGCCTCAAGATGCTCCTCCTTGCCCTGGATCAGCAAGACCTGCTCGTCGATCCAGCCTAGGAAAAAAGTCTCGGCCACCGCGGCTGTGACCTTCTTGTTCCAGAAGTGTTGCATGTTCTCGGCTTTGAAATCTGCGAAGATCTCGTACCCGATGTGGTGTCGGGCGAGCTGCCGGGGTTGGGTGGGAACTGGGGGCGAGGGCTGAACCGTCCTGGGCTTCTCCTCTTCGAGGCTGTCGGCCGGGCCCAGGACGATGGCCAGAGAGTGTGGCGCGATCTGCAAAAACTTCTCCATCTTACCAGGCACCCGCCGCGCGGACTGCACTTACCGGTGCCGCGGCTGCGGGCTGCTGGAGGGAACCGGCACCGGACAGTGGCTGTGGGGCGAGCAGGGAGAGTCAGAGTCGTGCTTGAGGTTGGGGGTCCGCACCCTTCCCCGCCCTCGTGCCCCGCGGGAGCCCAATCGTCCCAAGGCACAGCCCGAGGGAGGGCGCAGCAGGTCGCCGCGCTGTAGTTCGGGAAAGGGACGGCGAGAGCCCGCTGGCCCTGAGGTCCCGCGCCAGTTACCTGCAGCCCCGGGCCACCCTCCGGGCACCGCTCATTTTCCAGCCGTGTCACCCTAGCCTCCCTTGGCACCCGGCAGCCCCAGCGGGGGCGGAGAGCCAGAGGAAGGGTGCCGAGGAGGCGGGCAGTTTGCCGTGATCCGGGGAATTCCCTTGGCTGGACCCGGCCAGAAGAATTCCAAGAAGGCCAGTACCGGAGACCGTGAAGCTGGCGACCTTAGCTGGGAGAGTTGAGTTTAGGTGCCCAGCTCCGGGCAGATCCGGAGGGGGGAGGGGGACGCGCGGCGCCACTGAGAAGGCACCGATTCCGGAGCTGCGAAATGTCGCTCCGCCCCACGCTCCGCCCCCGCCCCCACCTCCCACCTCCCCTCAGAAACAAGTGGTTTCGCTGGCTGGTTAATGTACCCTTAGAAGTAGCTTTTTTAAAAAACCTAGTCAAGCACGAAAAATTGTCATCAGTCCCTCCTCTCAACTCCAGTGGACCCTCTTCAGTCTCCAGCCTGTGCGCGAGCCTATCCTGGAAGAAACCCAGCAATTCCTGAAGTTAGCTGTGCAGCAGGGACAGCGATTATTACGCCTTTTAACCTTGTTTCTATGCAAAGTTCTGATTTGCAGTCCTATCTAAAGAAACGATTGCCATAAGAAGCATTAGAGTGTAGTTAGGTGTACCAGGTCCCCAGGAACACTAGTTAAAACCCACGTGTGGTCGCGAGATGGCTCAGCAGATAAAAACGTTTGCTGCCAAGCCTGACTAGTTGAGCCTGATCCCTAGAACCCACACGGTGGGAGAAGAGAACTGACTTTCAAAATGTGTCTCTGAGAGGCATGAAAACACACACACACACACACACACACACACACACGCACCCTTTTTTTTTTTTTTAACTAGGGTACCGCTCCTAGGTTCTAACTCAAGATTGAGTTAGTGTGAAGAGATGAATCTTACTTGTTTGTAATTAAAAAAAAAATCACATGTACTTATTTTGTGTGGGTATGCACGCAAGTGGAAGTCAGGAGGAATAAGAAGACAGCTTATGCTCTCCATATAGGTCTGGAAAACTGAACTCAGGAGACCAGGCTGGGCAGCAAGCACCCTTACCCACTGAGCCATCACAATGCCTCTTTATTCATAGTTTCTAAGCAATGTCTAGGCACTGCTGTTGCTGGATTCGGACCATCCTCTTTAAAAACACTGGCTTAGAAAAAAATACTCAGGTGATTGTGGGGAAGGGGCGCAACTAATCTGTTCTCTTGATGGCTTCCAAGAATTTAAAATCCCAAAAGTCACACATTTTAGTCTAACGGAAGGATGACCTTGGAAACCTCACTGAACCTTGGTTTCCCACGTGTCTGGGAGTTGTGTCCTGCCTTACTGCTTTCCTGAGAAAAGACTCCAGCAAGGGGGTAGATCTGATTGTGTTGGCATTCAGCGTGGTTCACAGACTCCAAGTGCTCCATCACAGATGCCATCCATCCAGGGACCGCAGCTGGAGCTCCACATTCTCCCCTAGGAGTTTCCCAGGCTCCCACTGCCTGGTGAGACCTGTTATTTTCTTGCCTGGATGGTAATATTCTTCTCTAAGCCTCAATTTGCTATACTCTTCACTCTGTTCTCTGGGCCTGGGTCTGAGTAATGGCAGCTGGAAAACAAAAGACAGAAGGCACACTTGTGACTCTATTTTTGCTTTACATGTCTGCCTTTATTATTTTTTGCATAGTTTCAAACAAAGCTGCAAGAATTGTACAAAAAATATATATCTTCAACCAGATTCCAAAATCACTAAAATTCTATTATCTCTACAGACACCCAACTTCTTTCCCTAAACTTTTCAAAATCTCTCTACTGTTGCTATTTTACTCTTTGTAATTGGCAAGTGGCTTCTTAAAAATTATTTTTAATCATGTGTGAGTGTCCGTATGTGGGTATGTACATGTGGGTATGTAGGTCCCCACAAAGACCAGAAAAATCATTTCAGATTCCCTGGGCCTTGAGTTAACAAGCAGCTATGAGTTGTCTAACATGAATTCTGGGAATCAAACTCTGGGTCTTTGCATCTCACATCTCTGCAGCCCCTGAAGGATCTTTAAAAAAAAAAAAATTACTTTCTGGGTGGTGGTGGTGCACACCTTTAATCCCAGCTCTTGAGAGAACCAGGCAAGTGGATCTCTGTAAGTCTGAGGCAAGCCTGATCTATAAATCAAGCTCTAGGACAGCCAAGGCTAGACAAAGAAACCCTGTCTGGAAAAACCAATAATAAAAGAAAGATCGACCTATTCTATGTGTGTGAGTACTGATCTTCGTGTCTGCATGTCTGAATGTCTGCATGTCTACACGTCAGCTGAATGCCTAGTAACACAGGGACTAATAAGAAGTGTCAGATCCCCTACAACTAGAGATATACATGGCAGCGAGCATATGAAAGCTGAGAACTGAACTCAGGTCCTCTGCAAGAGCAGCAAGCACTGACCACTGAGCCACCTCTCCAGCTCCTCAAGAAGAATCTTTTTGAAAGACCCTTTGAGATTGCATAAGTATCATGTTGCTGCGCCTCGACACGTAACTCAGGCTATTGATCCCCGGCTTGGTTATGACTATGCTTGTCGACACGTAACTCGGGCTATTGATCCCCGGCTTGGTTATGACTATGCTAAGGCCTGGTATTGAAGATTTAGGCGAACATTCTAATGCTTTGCTTCCCTTTCTCCTCTGCTCAGTCTGTAGCCATAGGGATTGCGCATTCTTACTTTACTCAAGAGATTATAAGACTTAACTCTCATAATGTATAGCTCATGCTCGGAACAAAGCAAGACCAGTAGAATCCTCTAAAACTGGCTGGCTCCAGGGCCCTTATTTTGAGGCTCTTGTTCCCTGAGTACTTCCTTCCTTTCTGACACTTCCAGCATCTTTTTGCTCCAACCAAGGGACCAGTTGCCTTTCCACGTAATGCGCTTTCTTTTTAACATAGAATGATACTCAGGAACTAACATCTTCCTGCCAAATGTACTCATTGCTATTGAGATGCCATTTGCCTTTGACTAGTCCGACTCTCAAGATACTGAATTCCCTGCTTCATGTTGTGATGCCCTCATTTGTCCATACAGCAACAGTAGGCGTTGGGGACCGGTGCCTCTGTTCATTCAACCAAATAGTTGGTGTGGAGTGGAGCCTAAGACCGACGCGGGATCTGAAACTGACAACGTCTCTGAAATAAAGAACTGATACAAGAAGAGGTGTGATGGGGTAAAGGGCCTGACACACCTGCTGGGGATGCAGCAGAACACCCATCCCCCACCCTCTCTAATCCTACCTGTATGGCTATAACTGCTCTCACTATTGCCATGCACGTAGTGACTGCTTTTCCCAGAGCCTGGAATATGACTGTATCGCAATCCTTAGCTTTTCCCCTCCACTGAACAAAATAATCTACTACTAGATGCAGGATTCCAATTCTGAACATTATCACATCTTGCTTTGCTTTAAATGTCTATTATCATAGCAAAGAAGAATCTTAAAGGTCCCCTGGACACATTTTCTTCTGGCAACTGACTCCCTTCCAGAACTTTCTTCAATGACTGCTGTTCACACTGGACCATCCCGAGACCAGTCTTTCCACCTGAGTACTTCTAAACTAGTATGCTAGGGGAAGACACCATAGGTCTGTGCAGGGTCTCCATCAGGGCTTCCCTCTGCCCTGATCCTTGGTCATGAGACCCCTAGACTCTCCTCATCAGCAGCTGAGTATCCTTTGGGCCTTTCTAAATCTTAGCGTTTCCAGGTGCCAAAGCAAAGCAAGTTCTGTGATTTTGACCTTTGTCCTACTTTGCTTTCTATTGCTGTGATAAAGCCCAGGACCCAAAGCAACTTGGGGAGACAAGAGTTTATTTTCTCTAGTAGTCAGACATGAAAGGAAGCCAGAGCAGGAAGTCAGGGCAGGAAGCTAGAGGCAGGAACTGAGAGGCAGAGACTATGAAGGAGTTCTGCCTACTGCCTTGCTGTCCGTTCTCTTTTGCTTTTCCATACACCCTAAGAATACCAGTCCTTGGTGGTATCCTGCCATATCAATCACGAATCAGGAATTGCCTAAGGGTCAATCTGAAGGAAGCATTTCCCCAATTGAGATTCTTCTTCCTAAATGTCCCTGACTTTGACCAAGTTAAGGAAAACAAACCAAACAAACAAACAAACAAAAACAAAACATAACCTAACCACCGTGGACTTCTCAACCCAGAGTCACTGTTGATCACGTGGACAGTGTGCCCAGGCTTGGACACTAGCCACAGAAAGTTTATTTTATTTTTGTTGTTGTTGCTGTTGTTCATTGGTGGGTTGTTTTTTTTTGTTTGTTTGTTTGTTTTTTGTTTGTTTGTTTGTTTGTTTTTTTAAAGGAGGAGATTTTGTTTTGTTTCAGGCCTGCTGGTCTCGAACTCACAGGGATCTCCCTGCTTCTGACTCTCAAGTCCTGGAATTAAAGTCTTATGCCACTGTGTTTCTTTTCCATGAGTGGTTTTTGAGCAAAAATATTCCAACCCCCGTTGTAAGTGAAATGCATGCTTTTCCCTGGGACAGTAAATACTACTTTCAACGCGTACTGCCTTCCTGTTCTCAACCAGATATTTCCTTTTGGAACACCATTTCAAATACCTCATTTCCAAATGTAGCCCGGTATGAATTTGTGTGACTAAATGACCCGTTTGAATGATTATCCCAGAGCAACAACAAAACAGCCATTTTCTAGACTGCTCAGAGAACCATGCTTTAAAACATGATTCCTAAAAGCTGAGCTCGCTCTTCGAAAAACAAATAAGAGTTTCTAAGTCCTGCAATTCCTATCAAGGCCCTGAGATCTGCAAGCCATGTTTTAGTTGGGACTGGCACTCACTCAACCTTGCCTCAGCTGGCTCCAAGTCTTCAGAGAGGAATCCTCTTTTCCAAAAACGGATGGCTCAGCCTTTAAGGTCTGGGTGAGGAGTCTAATCCACATTCTCTTCTACAACTTGATCCAGATGTCATTAATAGGCTTTCTTCAGTATTAATCCCTATGATATAGTAAAATTTATTCCAGCGTTTAAGGGTAGGTAAAGGCCTTTCATTCTTTTAACTGTTTTTCGAGGAAGCTGCTGACCATGCTTGTTATGTTAGGGAGCCTGAGACATACAGAATGTAAGTCATTGGTCTGAACTACACAGCAATGAGGCTATAAAGCTAGAATCTAAACCTACAGTCTTGTTTCATGCCACACCATACAGTCACTTTAGCTGTCCCACTACTGGCAGGCACTCTCCACAAAGATTCTTCAATGGTGCCACATGAAGAAGTTGTGTTTGAAATCTGTATTAGTTATCTGTTGTTATGCAACACAATACCTTCAACCTTTTAAGCTTAAAAGTCAGACATTTATCATCTCTCAGTGCTGATTGGTCAGGAATTGGCCTGCCTAAATGTGTTGGCTCACCTCTCTCAGGAGGTTGGATTTAAGCCAGGGCTGTGGTCCCATGTGAGGACTCACTTGGGTATGGGTTCATCTCTAGGCCACTCACATAGTTTTTAGCAAAGCCTCGGGTCCTGACCCTCTGGAAGTTCTCTCTGCTCCTGGTAGCATGAACTATATCGAAATACTTAGCCTTTCCCCTCCACTGAACAAAATAATGCAGGATTCCAATTCTAAACATTATCACATCTTACTTTGCTTTAAATGTCTATTATCATAGCAAAGAAGGGATCTTAAAGGTCCCCTGGACACATTTTCCTTCTGGCAACTGACTCCCTTCCAGAACTTTCTTCAGTGACTACTGTTCACACTGGACCACCCCAAGATCAGTCTTTTCCAAAAAAAAAAAAAAAAAAAAAAAAAAAAAAAAAAAACCGAACTTACTAAATCCCAGCCCATACTCAAGAGAACTAAATGAGAGTATTAATACCAAAAGGTAAAGGCCATGGGGGTCTCATAAGACATGTAACACTTAGAAACTGCCTATGGTATCCATAATAAACTATGAAGTGTTTCCACTAACCAGACAGTTTTCAATGTAGTCATAAATTAAATGAGCCTTCTAAAGAGAATTAGAAACCCACAAATAAACCCCTGTTAGAATATTCATAGGAAATTCTCATGCTGATTTTCTGGGAAACACTCTGGAAGAAGACAAAGGAAGTCCTGGAAAACCTAATCCCATAATCCTTAGAGCCATCACAAAGCCTTGGAGAAGGTTTTACCTCCTTGTTCTCAAGTCTGAAGTTCAAGGTCTGAGACAGACAACAGGACGTGGTGAATGAAAGTGTCATCCTGTATCCCACTGCAGTCTTGCTGGAAAAAGAAGGTCTCATTGAAGTTACCCTTCTCCAAGCGTATCAGTTTCTTCTTGTTCAATGGTACTAGAACAGAAACCAAAACTATCATCTCTCAGGGAGGCACGGTCCAGCCAAGTGCCTTCAGTTTGGAGTTTATGGTGAAGGCTGATGGTGTTTTCTAAAGGTGCTATCTCCTGTTCTAGCGCATTTCTGTGATACAACCTCACCACCTCCATCAAGAGGTACAGTCTATCTCTTCGCTCCCTTCACTCTTTAGCCAACAGAATAGAGCTGACGGCACACTGTCCCAGAGCTGGGCACAGGCCTCCCACAGTGATTCCATGGCTCCCAATTGTCTTCCCTTAGAAAGCAGCCACCACGTAACAAGCAACCAGTATGAGACTACCATGTGAGGACACTCAAACCAGCCTCAAGGAGCCTGTGTTTAGACAGAGTCACCGGCAGTCCATGGCTGTCCTTGCGATCTTAGGCAAGGCACCAAATTCCTGAGTGTAGAAGACATTCCAGCCCCAGCAGACACCTGGTATAGAATTGTGCCCTAGACTGATATAGGACGCCCCCCCATTGAACTTCCCCAAAACCCTCCAGATAACCCACCCTGGCTAAAGCCTTAATGTTGGAGTAGCAGAGCTGAACTATCCCCTCTGTGTCTTGCCTAGATTCCTTTTCTACAAAACCATGATCATAATATGGTGGTGGTCATTATATATCACAAAGTTTATGGTGACTAGTTCCATAGAAATATATCACCAAGGCCTGGGGAGATAGGTCAGTCAGTAAAATGTTGCTGTGTATAAGGATCTGAGTTTGGATCCCTAGAGCCCATTAAAAAAAAAAAAAAAAAAAAAAAAAAAAAAAAAAAAAAAAAAAAAACCTGGGTGTATTGATGTACACCCAATCATGGTAATATGAGAGACAGAGACAGGAAGAACCAGGCCAGCTAACATGGTGAAATTCTAACCAGTGGAAGATGCTGTGTCAAGCAAGAGGCAGAAAGCACCTGAGGAACAACACCCAAGGCTGTCCTCTGATGATACATGCACTATGCATGCTGGCACCAGCACCCACCCACCTACACACTCACACACAAAGAATTCGACCCATGGAACACTTCTGCTTTGGCAATATGTAAATGCCTAAAGTAGAGCTATAACTTATGCAAACCTGGGCAGGATATAATATTTCAGTGATCCATTAATTATGGCATTTATAAAAAGTCCATTTCTTTTAATAAAGAAAAAAAGACGGTGTATGATATTTCTTTTATAACATGAGTGTTTGAATCTGGACACCTAAGTCTATGATTCCAAGTGCCGTTTGAATCTACATCAAAACCAATGTTGTTCAAACAAACCACTCACTAAAATTACCATACATAGTAGGTGTCTTAGTCACTGATCTATTACTGTAAAGAGACACTGTGGTCAAGGCAACTCTTATAAAAGAAAGTATTCAACTGGGGGCTTGCTTACAGTTTTGGAGGGTTAGTTCATTTAACATCATGGTGGGGAGCCTGGTACCAGGCAGTCAGGCATGGTGCTGGAGAAGTAGCTGAGAGTTCACATCTGATCCACAAGTTACAGGCTGATTGTGGTGATTTGAATAGGTTTGGCCCCCATAGACTCATGTGCCTGAATGTTTAGTCCATGGGGGGAGCGGCACTATTAGGAGGTGTGGCCTTGTTGGAGTAGGTTTGGCCTTGTTAGAAGAAGTGTGTCACTGTGTAAGTAAACTTTGAGGTCTCCTCCTATGCTCAGGCTCCACACAGAAAGGATGATAGTCTCCTTCTGGCTGCCTTCGGATCAAGATGGAGAACGTTCAGCAACTTCTCCAGCACCATGCCTGCCTGTATGTTGCCATGCTTCTCACCATGATGATAATGGACTAAACCTCTGAAACTAAAAGTCAGAGTTGCTACAGCCATGGTGTTTCTTCACAGCAATGGAAACCCTAAGACACTTATAGACTCTGGGCTTGGTGTGGGTTTTTGAAACTTCAAAGCCCACCCCTAATGACAGACTTCCTCTAACAGGCCACACCTCCTAATCCTTCCCAAACAGTTCCTCTAACTGAGGACCAAGCATTCAAACATATGAGTGTATGGGGGCCATCCTCATTCAAATCACCACAATAGGAGTCTGGCATTTCTACCATATTCTTATCCTAGAGTGACCATTGGTCTAAATGCCAGTCTTCCAAAGGTTCCTTTCAAGGCTAATCCATCTTCAATTGTATCTGATCACTTACACAATATTTGGATGTTTATTTCACACTCACCATCCTGTTCCCAGCTACTGCTCTGAAAGCAGCCCATGAGCTAGTGATGCCTTAAGTTAGCACTTATCTCAGACGAGTTCTTATTAGAGCAGCTGATGATGTCATGGTGTGTGCTATGTGTCTTGAGCCGTGCTAAGTGTGCTCTGTACCATCCACATACTTCACATAATGATGCATGGGATACATGGTGTTATTCTAATTTTACAGAGGAGGACACCGTACCCAAAGGACTTACGTAATGTGTGCCAGGTCTCAGTTGTGAAGTCACCATACCAGGATGCAAATCCAGACA
Organism: Arvicanthis niloticus; assembly: GCF_011762505.2. NCBI lineage: Eukaryota > Metazoa > Chordata > Mammalia > Rodentia > Muridae > Arvicanthis > Arvicanthis niloticus. The sequence continues at coordinate 37,592,555 of NC_047673.1, forward strand.
GTTGAGTGTCAGAGATTATGCATTTGATGTTATGAAAGTACCCTTCATTCTTTTTCAGGGAGTTAGGGGACTCATCATGATAGCCACACTGTGAATTGCTTTCTTTGAGGACATTGACTATATCAGGGTCAAGACTACTCTTGACACTAACTGCAAAAATTAATCCCACAATTCTCTCTCTCCCAAATCCTACCAATGACACAATCTCCCTCAAAATCCTGTATAGGTTATTTAAACAGATTTTTAGATTCGTGTAATTTATTTATGTATGGGAATTTGTGCCAGCTCACACAGATGTGCACTGCAGGCACGTGGAGGTCAGAGGGGGGAGTCATATCTCCTAGAACTGTAGTTTTAGACGGCTTTTAACTGCCATTTGGATGCAAGAAACTCAACCTGGATGCTCTGTAAAAGCAACAGGTGCTTCTAATCGCTGATGTCACCAGACGATTGTTTTCAATAGAGAGTCGTTTTTGTTTGCCTGACACATTTTGTCAAAGTGTCTCCAAGTGATGCTGGTCTATCTATTCTGACTCCTCACCTCTTTTTTTCCTCAAGCTAATGAATCTCAAGTCTGTGGCTCCATGGGTAAAGTGCTTTCTGCATAAGCGTAAGGCTCTGAGTTTATTCTACAGAGCCCACATAAGAACGAAGTGCAGTGACACGTGTCCATAACCTCCACACTGGGGCCCAGAGACAGGCAGATTCCAGGGGCTTGATGGTCAGCCAGCCTAACTGAAATGATGATCCTCAGGTTCAGCCCGACACACTATCTCAGAAAATAAGACGGAGATATGAGCAAGGGAAGACATGCGACAACAAACTCTGTCCTCCGCACAGGGAAGGACAGCAGCACAGACAATGTGCATGCATGTGCGTACACACCACTGTATGCACACACATGCGCACATACACATGCACATACACACACGCACGCACGCACACATGCAGGGGCAGAAAGAATCTCTTTTAGGACATAATTTAATGTTGTCTCGTATTGGTTGTTAGAGGCATCTTGAGACGCTCTGAATAACGCCTTGGCATCAGTTGGCTTTCTATTACGTAACATACCACTTGAGACAATCGGTTTCTAAAAAAATAAAGTTTACTTTGTCTAATAATCTCAGCGTTTTCAGTCCATTCTCAAGTAGACTAACTGCCTTGGAGCCTAACAGGAGAAGTTGTTACACCTTAAGGTGTCTGGGAGACAGACAGAAAAACTTAGAGACCAGAGGCCCTTTTTGAGCTCCACTCCAATGATGTCACTTCTTTCCACTTGGGCCTACATCTCAGAAGCTTTGCCACTCCCCACTAGCCTGGCGTGGACTAGGGCCGTTTACTAGTTATTCTTTGCGGTCAACCTGACGCCGCCTAGAGTCATCTGAGACACCCTCAGTTGAGGGATTGCCCCGATCAGGTGGGTGTATGATCCTGCCTGTGAGGAAATGTTTCCATTAGTGACTGATGTGGGAGGGTCCAGTCCATCATAAGCAGCGCCATCCCCAAGCATGAGCCCGAGTTCTACAGCAAAGCTAGCAGGAGAGAGCCACAGACAGAGAGCAATCCAGAGAGAAGGTGCAAAGCAGCTTTCCTCCGTGTTCTCTGCTTCAGTTCTTTTTTTTTTTCTTCTTTTTTTATTAGATATTTTATTTACACTTCAGATGCCATCCCCTTTCCCCATTCCCCCCCCCCTTAGAAAACCGCTATCCCATGCCCCCTTTTCCTTTTTGCATTTATACATTTTTTTAAATAATGTTAATCATAAGCGTTATAAGTTTGGAATTGTTCAATCAGAGGTGTAACCCACTGACCGACCTAGATATAACAACTATCTTTGACTGGTGGAGATACATGAATATCTGCCTCCCTGTCTCCCCCCTCTTTCTCTCTTTCATCACCTAGCTTCTCCTATCCTTCTTCTCCTCCTCTTCTTACTCCTCTGCTTCAGTTCTTGCTAGATCTCCTGCCCTGACTTCTTTAATGATAGATTATAACCTGGAAGTAAAAGACCAAAGAACCTCTTCCCCTACTCCTCCTTACCTCCATCCCCAACACAGTTGTTTTGGCTTAGAATGTTTTATTATAGCAACAGAAATTAACCAGAACAGGACCAAATGCTTCCCATGGGCCTTTAAAGATTCGTACCAGGCTGTAGCAACCTCTACTGCCTTCTCCAGGCTGTGACTCTTGTCTTCCCCAGCTTCCCGTGGTGCTGGTCCAGACACTGCAGCACAAGATTCACCCCAGACTACCATCAATCTCCAAAGGGCAGTGTGCCGACTGTATCTCTCTTTGACTTATTTTTTGTTACTGGTTTGCTCTCGTTCAGTCCCTGTACCTTTCTGTCTTAGCCAGGGTTTCTATTCCTGCACAAACATCAAGATCAAAAAGCAAGATGTGGAGAAAAAGTTTTATTCAGCTTACACTTCCACATTGCTGTTAATCACCAAAGGAAGTCAGGACTGGGACTCAAGCAAGGTGGGAAACAGGAGCTGATGCAGAGGCCATGGGGGGATACTATTTACTGGCTTGCTTCCCCTGGCTTGCTCAGCTTGCTTTCTTATAGAACCCAAGACTACCTGCCCAGGGATAGCACCACCCATAGTGTGGTGGGCCCTCCCTCCTTGATCACTAATTGAGAAAATGCCTTACAGCTGGATTTCATGGAGGCATTTCCTCAAGGGAGGCTCCTTTCTCTGTGATAACTCCACCTTGTGTCAGGTTGACACACAAAACCAACCAGTACACTTTGCATAATGATAACTGAGAGAAGAAAGCAGCCTAGGGTAACACCTTTTCCCCTGAAGTTATTTCACTCTCTCCCTGCATGGCACTGTAAGCCCAATTCATGCTTCAGACTTTCATTTCAATAACACTGCTGCCATCCCAAACCAACCAGGAAGATGTTCCGGTGCCACTACTGTCAGCATCGCTAGTTTGTCAAGATCTAACTCTTGAGTGACAAGAAGCTAGTTAATCTCACTGCCACTTATAAACAATCACAAGGTAGACAACTAGTATCTTCTACACTGTGGTGTGTACTCGACACCGTGGAATAAATATGCCCTGTCTCTTATCTGTGAATCACTTAAGGAGAAGTCTTATAATGTGTAAGGGAAGACTGACAAATACCCCTTCTAAGATGAAACCCAGCCTTACTGCTGCCATGGTAGAAGCATGTGTGTACTGTGGAAGGAAGAGAGAAGAAAGAGGGAGAGAAAAGAAGGGTGTAGTTAGTTAGAATGGAGCCCTGAGAAATAAGAGAGAGGGGACTTTACACTGGGGGACACTGGGTTGACCTGGGGTGGTAAATGGTTGTTGCTTCTTTTTGTTTGTTTGTTTGTTTGTTTGTTTGTTTGTTTTTCAAGACAGGGTTTCTCTGTATAGCTCTGGCTGTCCTGGAACTCACTCTGTAGACCAGGCTGGCCTTGAACTCAGAAATCCACCTGCCTGTTGCTTCTTGTCTTAGTTAGTTAGTTACTTAGTTTTACTGCTGTGAACAGACATCATGACCAAGGCAACTCTTATAAGGACAACATTTAATTGGGGCTGGCTTACAGGTTCAGAGTTCAGTCCATTATCATCAAGGCGAAACATAGCAGCATCCAGGCAGACATGAAGCAGGAGGAGCTGAGAGTTCTACATCTTCATGTGAAGGCTGCTAGCAGAATACTGATCTCCAGGCAGCTAGGATGAGGATCTTAAAGCCCACACCCACAGTGCCACGCCCATTCCAAAAAGGCCACACCTACTCCAACAGGGCAACACCTTCTAACAGTACCACTCCCTGGGCTGAACATATACAAACCATCACACATCTAAAGTTCTGAAGCTACGGACTTGCTGTGAGATGACCCAGCAAAGGACTATGAACCCCCACCGGGGGTTTCCATCACCAGAAAGTATATTGAGGCTGTCACATTGGGGGTTGGTGCTTTTTAAATGGGGGCAGATGCTAAGCTCCTCCCACTGACATTCTGCTTTCTGTTCTTGTGCACGTACTGGTTGGCTTCCTTAAGGAGTAAACAAAAGAATAATGTACACCCACTGTGTACGTATGTGGGACTTATGTGTGTCATTGGTAGTCCAACAGGACTGTCCCATCTAGGCTATTCGGGGAGGGAGGACTGACCAGCTACTACTACAATCCATTCTATGCTGCCATCTCTTTCCTAGTTAGGTAGATGGCTGTGAATGGTACCTTAGTGCTACTTTATGTGGAATAGTTGATAGAAACGACAGAGCCATCTGGTAGACCACGCACAACTTTCTTCTGCTCACTGTGACACCAGCAGTTCACTTAGCAGTTCTGTTTTTTAATGCAGTTGCCAAATCCTATCCTTGATTGTATTTTCCTCCAAAACCAAAGTGAACCCTGGATGTCCGAGGTCTCCAACAGGGAAAATTATAGCCTGCCATCTTGCCCACAACATATATTCCCCAGTAAAGGAGCCCTCCCTCCTCTGAGCTCCCTGCACACGGCAGATTGCCAAGGCAAAAGAAAGGGCCTAAAGAAAATAGACTGATTTAGCTCTATGGTTAATCAGATAACTGGTATCGGAAACATGCAGATATCAAAACATTCCAGAGAAAGAAACATAGTCATTCATAAAAGAACAGGGTCTCATTCATGATGATTTATTAGAAAATACAATTTTTGAAGCATTTACACAAGTGCTCTACCATGAACTTCATCCTAGACCCAACTCTCAGGAGGCTTTAGACCTCGAATTTACATGTGACTGACAACATATACTTGATTTTTCCTGAAAATTGAGACAAAGTCATTAACTTCTAAATATTTATCACATTTATTCTAGATGGAAAAACAAGTATATCCAATTTCAAAATCAAAGTACTTGGGGCTAGAGAGATGGCTCAAAGGTTAGAGGTACTTGCTGCTCCTGCAGAGGACCCCAGTTGGTTCCCAGCATCTTCATGAGATGGGCTCACAACTGCCTCTAATTCCAACTCCAAGGATCCAACACTTTGACTGTCCTCCATGGGCACAGGGCATACATGTAGTGCATACACACATACACTTATAAGCATTCACACATTTGCACAAAATAAAAATAAATAAATCATTTTTCAAAATGAAAGTAATTTAATGTCTAATGTATTCATATTGCTTTTACGCTATCCTTCCAAGTTGATTCTAAATGGGTTTTGACATTGACCTAAGCACAGAGAGTGAGGGGAGGGAGACACACAACAGAAGGATAACGGTGCATCCTCTGAGTCAGTGTGAGCTTCCTAGAGCCCCGCCTTCTGTGTGCCATTAATGGTAATGTCTTAATAATCCAAGAATGAAAAATGAGGACAAGGGGCTGGAGAGACAGCTCAGAGGCTTAGAGTTCAGACTATGCTGTCAAAGGACATGAGTTCATTTCTGGGCACTTAGGTTGGATGGCTAACAACTGCCTGTCACTCCAGCTCCAGGACCTGACATCCTGGCTTCTGTAAGCACTGAACTCATGCACATATATACACACAGAGAAAGTAAAATCTAGGACAGAGAAAGAAAATCTTTTTTGGAAAATCCTTCCTTTTCTACTCACGTCCTTCTTGGAGTGTTTCTTTTTGCGTTTTGAGCATATTATCTTTTCCATATTGATCAGACACTACACGGCTTACAGGTAATCTCTTGCCTTTCCTCTTCTCTCTTTTTTCCTCTTCCTCCTCCTCCTCCTTCTTCTTCTTTCGACAAAGTCCAATGGGTCTACTTTGATTTCTTGTAGATTGTACTTTTGAGTGGAAACGTGAGAATTTGTCCACTGAATGTCATCTGATTTTTTTCTAAGGGTTTTCCACCTTATATTTAAATCCATCCTGTTTGGGGGTGCTTTTAGAATTTCTTTTGTTGACCTGTGGAGGGTCACCTTGTCACAATAACTGTCCTTTCTTCATTGGACCACATTCACATTTTGTCAAAATTAGTCAGACATACTGAGGGTTTATTTCTGGCTTTTCTTTTCAACTCCATTCATCTACATGCCTATTCCTTAGTGGATACCATAGTATCTTGATTACTTTATAGTAAGTCTGGAAGTTCTGAAATTTGAGGCTTCTGTCTTCATCTATGAGATTTAAGCCATTGGATCAATTGTATGCCAGGTCTCTTCATCTGCCTTGATTTTTTGTTCTGCTTTGTTCTAGCTTTTTCATAAGGCTTTATTTTTCGTGTTGCAGATCCTGCAAATGCTGCTGGGTGTTTCTCCAGTCTGTCCTCCAACCACTGAAGTAGAGGCCCACTGACCACTGACATTGGATGCACAAGTGTCTAATAAACACACAGAGCCAGTATGATCTCAGCTTCAACTGAGTCCAGAGGTGTAAGGCCGAGAGTCTCCTGTATATGTCCTAGTTGTCCTGACACAGGATCCCTGGCAGCCAAAGCATTCAAGACATACATTTCCAATGGTGATTGGAGGTACAGTGTGGATTGGGACTTCAATTCTCTCACACACTGAGCTCTTTTCGGTTTGTGGGGTGTCTTAAGGTTCTATTGCTGTGAAGAGACACTGTAACCATGGTAACTCTTCTAGAGGACAACATTTAATTGGGGCTGTCTTACAGTTTTAGAGGTTTTGTCCATTATCATCTTGGTAGGAAGCATGGCAGCATGCAGGCAGACATGGTGCTGGAGAAGGAACTGAGAGTTCTACATCTAGATTGTCAGGGAGCAGGAAGAGACAGTGAGCCACTAGGCCTGAGACCTCAAAGCCTGTCCCAGTGACACACTTCCTCCAACAAGACCATGCCTACTCCAATAAGGCCACATCTCCTAATGGTGCCAATTCCTATGGGCCTCTGGGGGGTGGGGGACATTTTTATTCAAATCACCACATATAGATTGGAAGCAAATGTAGAGTATCCAACCAGTCTTTGTGGTTTTGTCCTCTATTAAAAAACAAAAACCAAACAAACAAAAACCAAGCAACAAAAAACATGTCCACAAAGCCTGGTACGTAGCTTGGGTATGAACATCAACATGGGAAGACCACAGTTATGTGATAGGAGAAATGAGTAGCCAATAACTCTCATGGGACTCTCATTAGTCCTGCCGGCCTTTCTGTTTGGTTGAGGCTGCAGATAGGTAGCTGCTCTGGGAAGATTTCTACTCAATCCTTTCTCTTGTCCGAATGCCTCAGGTGATGACAGATTGAATATGAATGATTCTGACATTCTGATTCCTCAATGGCTTGCAGTTCTGTCCAGGTATGTGTAAATTGAGAGCCAATTCTTGTGTCATCTTTCAACTCCCCTCTACAAACCCATCACCTCCCCCTTTGCTGTGCTCGGAGCAGGGTTGAGACAAAGTAGGAAACTGTCAGACTCGAGATGAACTGCCTGCACCACCTGCACCACCCGCACTGCATGCACCACCCACACTGCCTGCACCCACTTGCTTTGAATTCACCATCCTCACTGCCTGTGCCCACCTGCACTGAATAAACCACCTGTAGCAACCTGCACCTCCTGCAACTGCCTGTACCACCTGTACTGTTTATATCACCTGTACTACATGTACCGCCTGCACCACCTGCACCATTTGTACCATCTGCACTGCATGCACCACCTGTCCTATGTGCATAACCTGCACTGCTGCATGCACCTTCTGCACCACCTGCATTGCATTTACCACTTGCACCACCTCCACCACCTGCACCTCCTGTACCACCTGCACCATCTGTACCACCTGCACCACCTGCACCACCTGCACCATCTGTACCACCTGCACCACCTGCACCACCTGCACCACCTGTACCACCTGCACCACCTGTACCACCTGCACCACCTGCACCACCTGCACCACCTGCACCACCTACACTGCCAACTTAGTTGGCTCCACTTACTTCCTTCTTGGGCCCACTGCAGCATAGCCAACTTGCTGCTCAGACACAGCCTCCCTAGCCAGACACTTAGAGCTCTACCCAGGCCTGGCCTCAAGGCATGAGTTTAGTTTGAGAATCTTAAACATAACTTGAAAAGGTAATTAGGGTAGCACTTTATGTCTAAAACTGTATTTCTACCAGAATTAAACACATGTGGCTGGTAAAGACAACATGTTTTATAGGGAACAACAAGAAAAATGTGCATTTTGACCTTCCATTTCTGACAACAGAACACATTAGCTCTTTTAAAAAAATCTCATCTTAATAAGCACTCAAAATTAAATATATGTGCTGGGGCTGGTTGGATACCCCATAATCCAGCACTCAGGATTCAGACAAGAAGCATGGTAAGCTCGAGCCAACCTAGATTATATAGGGATTTCAAGGCCACTGTAAGGTATATCCAGAGGCTCTGTTTCAGAAGACAGAGTGGAAGGACAAAAGGAAGGGACCCTAGAACTGATCAGGTGCTTTTAGGTAGAAGGTAGTTACATATCAGACACCTGTACTTCCAGGAACACCTAGGAAAGCTAGGTAAAATATAAACATGTCTACTGGAAGATGTCACACAGTTGCAAAAGAAGGAACAAGAGAAAGGGTAATAAAATTCAGAGGAGAAAACATAAAGCAAGGATATGAACTTCTGCTGTCACTTTTCTGCATGGTATATGGAAGATACAATCATGAGCGTCAGCAAAGAGCTGGTGACCCAGCTCTCGCCTGAGGAGAGAGCTGCTTCTAACCCTTCTAACCGACGAAGAACAAGCAGTCTTACATGGCTGGAGAGACACCATGGAAGGACCTCATCCACAGATGGCTGTCTCTTGGAGACAGGTATACAAGGAGGAAGAATGGGAGCCCCAACTTAGGAGCAGAGCAAAGCTTGTGTCAGCCTCATAGAAATGAGAAAAGAACTCAACACACATCAGTCCTCAGCGGAAGAATGAGGACCCCCAAAGCAAAGTAAACTACAAGAGCGGGGCCCAGGCTATGACCTTGTTCTCTCACTGAACAAAAGTAATCCACTACCAGTTTAGCTGCTTGGGGGGGGGGGGGGATAACAAACATCCTCTGGTAGGAGATGGCATCATCAGGCTCTCTCTAACATCTAGTAAACAGTGTGTTCTAGTTGGTAATTATAAGGGCTCAGAACTGGAGAGATGGCTCAGCAGTTATGAACTGGCTATTCTTCCACAAGAACTGAGTTCAGTTCCCAGCACCCATACGGGTCAGCTTATCCATAACTCCAGCTCCAAGGAATCCAGGGCATCTTTCCTCCACTGGCTTGAGTGCCCTTAGGTGCACATGTGCTGTTAGATGCACAGTCCTTCACAAGACTCACAGTTAAAAAGAAAGTAAATCTTTTTTAAAAATGTTTTAAAGACATATTACATTTAAATATTACAGTAAGATAGTCCGATAACTTCTTAGAAACAAGAATGAAGTTAGAAGACAATGTGTTGCCTTTTAAGTATTGAAAAAAGGAGTTGCCAACCTACAATTATTACCTGTGACATCTTTCAAGTGGCCTAAAACCGTTTCCAGTCGAAATTACAGCACTAACTCAACCATTCTGACCTCTGTGTGTGAGCTGAATGACGATACTCTAAAGACACCCACATCCTGATTAGGGGAGCCTCTGACTATGTCATAGTCCATGGAAAGGGGGAATGTCATTAAGATTACTAATCAGCTGATTTGTTGCAGTAAACATTATTTGGGGGCTTCTACCCCATCTTAGATCATTTATTTCCCAAATAAAAGACACAAAACCTTTGTATTGATAATGAGCCTTAAGGGATTAGAGCTGGTCCAATATCAACCCTCTACAGTAGTTTGTCTACTCTCCTGTCAGTTATACTGAGATATCACTTGCCATGTTCCACCTGGGCAGCTCCTACTCCAAATGGCCAGTCCTCATGGCCATGTGCTCACGGCCCTCCTACCCCTTCTTCCTTCTTCCTCCTCCCTCTCCTCCTGGACTCTGCTTCAGACCCCAAGCCCAAGAACCAAAGCCCCATCTACCTCACTTCTGCCCAGCTAACAGGCTATAGGCATCTTTATTCAACCAGTAGTTTTAGATTAAGGAGCAAGGTTTGCTCAATAATAGATGGCATGCATGAGAATTCTTGCAGCTAGACCCTGTGGTCCAGAATTTAGCATTACAACACTCAGCAGCAGACCAAACCTCAACACTGGTTAAGCACATTTTCAGGCTTGTCTGAATATAATATCCTGTCTTCCCACTAAAAGCAGAAGAATAGTGGCGAACGAGGAAGTTGAAAGAGGCTGGAAAGGGTTTGATAAATCTGTTGTGTCTGGAATATACCCTTAATCCCAGCAGAGGTAAGGGGATAACTGAGAACAAAGCCTCCTGGTATACCTAGTGAATTTGAAGACAGGCAAGGTTGCATGGTGAAACACTGTCTCAAAAGAAAAACAAATCTAATGGATTGTTGCAGCCTAAACCTATGAAACCCATGTCCAAGAACTAAAGAAAAGGTTCTGGAATCTAAGGGCAGCTCCAGAGAGAGCCAGTAAAGACAGAGAATGTTTGTCTTATGACTGAGAATTGGGGTATCTGGTGAACATGGAGACTAACAGTGTGAAACAAAGCCAGGGTGTCCAGCCCAGGGCCAGGGGGATGCTTTTGAATGTTTCAAGGCAAAGGTTCAAGGAATCGAACGATTCTAAATTAATAGATAGGCTATTTTTCAAAGTAGAAAGATTTTATGAATATACACTATATTCATCTATGTATGTATATACACATACAATATATGAATATATAATATATAAATATACACACACAAATGCTATAGGTATCAGGATTGTATTGCTCAGAGATAAAAGGCTTGCTGCTTAATAGAGAAAATTGGAAAGCTCACAGATAAACGCTTTGACCAATGACCAACTATTCATACTAAAAATACCTACAACACAGAGCTGGCAAAAGGCGGTCCTTTGAAGGACTGGTACTGGCACAGCTGCAAGGAAGACTCCTTCACATGGTATACAAAGATACACTCTAACCTGATCCTAACCTACAGGTCAGTGTCAAAACTTTCACATCCTTAAAAGAGTGACGAAGGTGTGCCCTCCCAACCTCAGACATGTCGCTGCCAACACGTGCAAGAGAAGGAAAGTTGGGGAAAAGAGTGAAGTTCAAAAACTTCTGCAATTCAGAGACTTTCAAGCCATTTGCACATGCCTGTGGTCCCAGCACTAACCAGGCTGACACAGGAAGATCCTGGATTCCAGGGCTGTAAAAAAAAAAAAAAAAAAAAAATACAACCAGAAACCATAACTAACTAGGGGACATAGGTTCAAATTACATACATGACAAGGAACTTATATCCACAATATATAAAGAATCCCCAAAAGTCAATGATTCAAGCACAACTAACCCATAAGACAAATCAAAATTAAAATGACAGCAAAAGTACATTTGTAACACTCATGTTAACAGTTGTTGGGCTCGTCTGAACCCTGTTGCTGTTTAGACACGCCCAGCGGGTCTCCATTTAGGCTGCATTGTCACTAGCAGGCGTAGACAAGGTGTTAGGTTCACACACAGAACTGACTCCTGAGCTTGAGGTGACAGACAGCTTGAGGTTACGCAGGAGAGCAGAGGAAGTGTAGACCATCTAGAAGGTTCTAATTATGCTCACACAGACTGTGTTATGCCTTACCACTGCAAAATGTTCAGGGCTATCATTTGGCCAACTTTCTTCTAATCATCACCCAGCTGAAGGGATCAACTCTAAACTATAACAGCTGACAACAAACTTACTTCCAGTCACTATCTTGGAGCCTCGTCTAAAGCAGTGTGCACATGTCGCCTCCCAAATTCAGGTGTGGGAACCTGAGGGCCAATGTGGTGGTATGAAGAGGTGGGGATTAGATGTTCTTATGCAGGGGCTTGTGGGAATTCATCTCTTTACCCTCTGTCCCTTCTGCCAGGAAAGGGCACAATGTCCCTCCCCTCCCGAGGATGCAGTATTTAAAGCATTAGCTTGGAAACAGAGATTAGACAGACCTTTATCGGTGAACCTGACAGTGCCTTGACCTTGGTCTTCTTATCCTTCAAAACTCCGATAAAGGTGGGCAGTGGTAACACATGCCTTTAATCTCAGCTCTTGAGAGGCAGAGGCAGAGGCAGGTGGATCTCTGTGAGTTTAAGGCCAGTCTGGTCTGGTCTACAGAGTAAGTTTCAGGACAGCCAGGGCTAAACAAAGAAACCCTATCTCGAAAAACCAAACCAATCAAAAATAAATAAATAAATAAATAAATAAATAAATAAATAAATAAATACCTCTGATGAATCTTTAAAGATTTATTTTTAATTTTCTGTGTGCATGAGAGAGAGAGAGAGAGAGAGAGAGAGAGAGAGAGAGAGAGAGAGAGAGAATACCTGAATTCAGGTGCTCACAGCCCACAGAGGATCATAAGGCGGTGTCAGAAACCCTGGAGCTGGAGTAACAGGCAATTGTGAATGGCCTGACATAGGTGCTTAGAAACTGAACTCTGGTTTTCTGCAAGAACAGCAAGTGTGCCTAACTGCTGAGCGCTCTCCAGTCCCTGGACAAACAAACATTTGCTTTTCTTATGAATTATGTTTTTTATAGAACAAAAAGAATTTTGTTTCTGCAGAAAATTACAGACGAGTATATCACTGACGAGTCTGGGGCTTTTAACTGCAAAGCGGTTTCTCTGTGGACACACTGTTCTCCTAACTCATAGAACTCAACCTGAGAAATTTGTGGTCCACTCTGTAAATCACTGACTCCTCTGAGTCCACCCTAACCCGTCCCATGTCTAAAAGTAAAGAACAGTGAGCCCAAAATTCAAAATAACTCCAAAATTTACTTCATCATAGTGTTCATATAATTCCGTATCTTTTTGATTGTTTGATTGGTTGGTTGTTTGGTTGGGGATTTTGGGTTTGGTTTGGCTTGGTTTGGTTTTTGTTTGAGGTGGGAGTTAGTTATGGGGGGGTGGCTTGGCTTGGGGGTTTTGGTTTGTTTTGGGTTGTTTTGTGTGTGTGGTTTTGTTTTTGTTGTTGTTTTGAGACAGAATTTCTTTGTATAGCACTGGCTGTCCTGGAACTCTGTAGAGCAGGCTGTCCTGGAACTCTGTAGAGCAGGCTGTCCTTAAACGCACAAAGATCCCTTTGCCTCAGCCTCCCAAGTGCTGGGATTGAAGGTGTGTGCCACCACCTCTGGGTTATAATTCAGTATTTTTATGGCCCCAAACCTTGACATATAAATGACTGTCCACAGTTTCCTGCTGTCTAACTAGTTGGTTTTAGTTATTACTACACAGTACAAGTTGGGGAAGGAATTATGGCTGAACAATTCTGCAGAAGTGCGGGTTCAATCTATGGTCAGACTAGTCTAAGCACTGTATTTCTAGGAAGGAGGAATGCCTTTCTGTGTTACCACACATTAGTTAAGAGTGAGGCGTCCTTTCATAATATTCGGCTTGGTGGCCCAAGGAGATAACTGATTCCCACTTAGATTTGATGAGTCGGACTCAAATTATTAAAGTGTCCCTCCAGGCCATGTCTGTTTCTCAGATCTGTCCTTTTGTAGTATCCTGGATACAGACAGCCATTTGGGAGCCTCTTGCTCTTCCAGCTCTCCCCTTTAAGGAATTACCTACACAAAGGCAGGCAGACTTATCTGACCTAAGAGGAAAGCCAAGGAAACCTGCAAACGACATGTGTTGTGGGTGACTTGATCAGAGACTGGAACCACTGAGGCTGTAGGAGGACTGCCTACCTGGAGTTCTGCCATCTTTCCTCCCATCCCCCTCTTTCCAGCTCTCCACTGAGGAGCTACCTGCCAAGGACTGTACCAATCAGCTCTCCTGCCTGCTTCCAGCTGGATCTGGATGAAGGAGTTGTTAGAAGCCAGGAGGAGAGAGAGAGAGAGACAATGGGGTATTTATTTACTCTCATGCTTTTCCTGGTTAGGCCAGCACTTGGCAGTTGTGGTGTTCCTTCGCCTGAGACAGTGGCCTGTTTAGGGACCTTTTCTATGATGGCTGCGCTTGCTGGTAGAAGGGGGGGAGGTTACCACTCACTTTTCTCTCTCCTTCAGGCCAGCAAATGACAAAGGAGAGTCTGCTGCTTCCATCTTCCTGTCTCTTGACCCTGACCACACCTTTTAAAATATATACACCATGAACATTCTTCTGTCACCCCTTTTCTGGGTACCATCTGTTGCCTGCCAAGCCAAAAGCAACGGACAGTGATGGCAATCAGCCAATGGAACCAGCAGCATGGGTAAAGCATTTAATCTGCCCTTCAATCCTGATCTGTGCTTTTATAACATTTAAAAATGTAATTAAACACACCGCACTCGTGCTCTCCAAAATTAAAAAGGAAGAGTAAAATTAAATAAATATATTATGCATAATGAAACATGTCCTACTTTTAATTTTTGTTGCTATAATAAAATATCCCGACCAAAAAAGCAAACTAAGAAGGAGAAGCAGTTTATTTCAGCTCACAATGCCAGGCTGCAGTTCAGCATTGTAGGGAAGTCGGTGTCAGAGTTCAAAGCTGATAATTCATTCATATCCACAGTCAAGAGCAGAGATTTAGAACATACGAGACCCACAGACCCAGAATTAAAAAAAAAAAAAAAAAAAAAAAAAAGATGCTGAAGTGCCCTCTCAATTATGTGGAAGTGAGCACTGCCATTTTGGAATTTTGGAATAAGAGAGCAGTAAGAGTTAAAGCAGCCAGAGAAGCATCCATAATGAAGAGAGACATTTGCTGGCTGCCAGGATCTGAGAGTTGGTACCTCTCAAAGTTCGTGTGCTGAAATCGTAGATGCTAGTTTGACATCTAAGGACATATTAGAAGATGGTTGTCCATGAACTGGGGAAAGGATCCTCACCAGACACTAATCTACCATAAACCAAACTTGGACTCCTGGTGTCCAGAACTGAAAAGTCCTAGCTTTTATAGACACACTGCCTCTGGAATCTCATTCTAGAAACCCAACACAAACTGCTCACAGTGTGAAAAGAGCAAGGTGATTGTCATGAAGGAGAAACAATAAATAGGAATGCTGCTTGCTGATGCCCAGATGAGATGAGCTCATGGCGTTGGAGAGCAAGCAACCGATGCTATGCCTTTACAATCTGTACATCCACCCACCCGCCCGCACCTGGCAGTTTATAGACCTTAGCTAATGTGGTCTGAAACGTAACGCAAGCCAGGAATTACACTTGGAGCTACACTACAGAAGGTCTTGGAAGGCAGGTAGAAGATTCTAGAATCCATAAATACTTCATCAACTGGAACTGAATGATGTTCTGTGACTACAGACAATCTTTAGGGAAAGTTAGTCTACAAGATTCTCACAAGAGAATCGGAAAACATCACCGTAAAAAACACCCACCTATGAAAAGGCCTCTGCTGAATTAAGCACCAGTAGAAAGGGGTAAGGAGTTCGCTGTACACAACGAACACAACAGTTGCATGGAAGTTCCAGTACATCCTCAACGAGAGTCTCAGAGATCCTCAAGCCAGCCTTCTCCCGCAGGCAGGAGTGCAAACAAACTGTCTGTGCTCAGAGAATTATCAAAGCATTCACCTAGTACGAATGCTCCTTTGGAGAAAGCAACTGATTATTTTAAATTGTAAAAATCCTCACTTGTCACAGAAATACCATGCTGTTTCTGATCAGTCACATATTCGAAGTATTGACTATACTATATTGGCCCTCTTTATTGGGCAGCTTTTCATAAGTACAATGAAATAGTTGACATACGTTCAACCTCCATAACCTCTCCAGAGTGATTCTAAGATAGTATGAGACTCTTCTGGCTTGGGTGTCTGGTGACACACCTCTCCAGGTGCCAGAAGTCCTTGCCAGTGTCTTTTTCCCCGAGAGATTCAAACATGACCTCTGGGGGTGCTTCTCATTATATTTACATTACCCAGACACCCGTCTAATGCAAGACACCTTGTCGCTCCAAGATCTACTCATCAGCCCCTATCTTGACAAAGTGACTCAAGGCTCCTTCAAAACCTGCATGATGAAAGAACAGACATGGCAGAGATCCGTGTGCCGTAAACAGTTTCACCGGAGGCAGGCCAGCTCACCTGCTTATGAATTCCAAAACATAAAACTGCTTTATTGTTGGTTTCACTGCGTCTAACCAAGTATTCAGGTCTTAACCAGCAGCACAAGAAGGAAACAACTTTCGGACCTCTGAGTTCAGCTAACTGCTAACTTGAAGCCATGGCAGGTTCGGCCCTTGCTAACTGAACTTAAAGACATTTATACCATGCATTTGACTCTGCAGGCTTTGCAGTCCTACCTTGTGCTCAACTGGAAACCAGTCTGGACTGCTCTCTGGTGACTGAATGAACTTTGGCTAACAGGCTTCATTTTAGTTCCGAAACGGTAGAATTCCACCCACAAGTTTCTCTTTCAGCCTTTAGCCAAGGTTGTATCTAGGATTTTGAGGAGGTAGCAGGCTCAAGCGAATATTTGCAAATGAATAAAAGAGTGTCCTGAACAGGCTGTGTCCAAAACAAATGAATACATTGTGTCTTCCCACAATGTCAGAAAGTATTGAATAGCAATAAATTCACAAGGTGCGTCAGCTTTGTTGGCAGTAATTTGCCAAATAGTCTTGATACCCATGGCCAAAGCAAACACGATTTCTTTTATTCCAATCTTAGTTAGTAATTAATGTTAGTTGATTATATGCAAGTCACACATCACACAGACAAAGTAACATAATGGTGGTAAAGAGCCAAAGAGGCCACAGTAGAGTTCAAGAGTTAAAGAACTCAGGAAATCAGAGAAGATGACAGAGATGCAAAGAGTCTCCTGGGGTCTCCTGGAGGCTCTGCTATGGGATTAAAGTTGAGCTGCGAAGTGTGGTGGAGCCACGGAAGACAAGGGCAAGATGGATTGAGTCTAGTCAAAGAAACAGGGAGACAGCAATTTGAACAGCCACATTTACAGGGACCAACCAACCATTATTAACAGCTGAGTTCCCCTGTAGCAGAGAGTTCTCTGACCACCAGTCTCTTGACATAAACATTCAGTGGTCACATGACTGGTCATGGTCGTTGTCATTAGTGTCAGATGTCTCTTTATGGAATCCAGATGAAGGAGTTGCACCCTTTCCTTAGCCTGGCGCATCCGATAAGTTCCCAGGCTTGCCTTTCTTGAGAAGACGTTAGTACTGCCATGAGCTCTTGAGCTCAGGTCACCCTGCTAAATGTATAGGGTGGCACCTTTTATGCTCCAGGGATAAATCACTTATCAGCCTGTGCCAATGAGTGGTGCTATTCAGAAACTGCGGTCCTCCAGCCATCCTCCAGTCTCCACGTGAAGTCAAAATCTGCTTGTAAAGTGGAGTCTCTCATGGCCAGACACCACCAGGAAGACCGCCCTTTTTAAACAATATGGAGTAACTTTGGGTGGAGCACAGCCTGATCTCACGGGTGCCTCTACCTAGGCCTCCCCGCAATTATCTATATGAGGATCAACTTGCCATGAACTCCCTGCCTGCTATTAATCTTTAGTTTACCCTGGTCATGTCAGAGATAGTTCTTCTTTAACCTACTTGCTGTTTTTCAAGTGTGGACGCATGGAGCATGGGACATGGGTAGCTGGAATTTGTCACCCTGAGAAGCCTGAACTTGTCCTTTGGGTGAAAAGAAGAAATGAATATATCTAAATGGATGAGTAACCCTTGACCAACCCTAGGAAGACATTAGTTAGAACTTTTGGGAACACGGAAGCTGGTGTATGGCTCAGTGCTACATCTGGTCTTTGCCTCACACGAATTAGTAGGCTCTAGGATTGATCTACATAGCTGATCTTTTTTTTGTTTGTTTGTTTTTTGAGACAGGGTTTCTCTGTGTAGCCCTGGATGTCCTGGAACTCACTCTGTAGACCAGGTTGGCCTTGAACTCAGAAATCCGCCTGCCTCTGCCTCCCAAGTGCTGGGATTAAAGGCAAGCGCCACCACCACCCAGCTACATAGCTGATCTTGAAAGAGGTCTGCTCAGGCTAAGCATGAAGTTCACTACCTGTGGCTGCCTAGGCACCCGTGGGGTTAGGTCCGGTTGCTGTTCCTGTCCCTGCCACATCCCTCCACCTGTTCTATTGCACCAGGCTGACCGTGGCACAGAGCTCAATAACTCTTTGTTTGAAACATTCCGTAAGCTCCATCCTCAGCACGGGGCCATTATCTCTGCAAATATCCCCTTGGGCTGCCGTCCAACACACACTCAAGTCTGTCTTAACGACATTGAAGTCTGTTTCCTCTTGCCCTCAGTACTCTCACTTGCCTCTCCTCTTAGAAAACAAACTCCAAACAAATAAATAAACAAAAACAAATCCTGGGACATTTGATTCCGTGTGGGTTTAAACCTTGGTCACAACAAGCAGAAATTCAAATCCTTCGACGTTCATGTTTCCTGGTCACTCAATCAATATTGGTTACCGCATGTTGATTAGTAACAGGGATGACTGTTAGTGCTGAGGCTGCAGAAAAGCTATCAGGACAGGAGTTCAGTCATGGAGAAGTCTGTGGTCCAAGGAGAAAACAATAAGCAAGCCGGAAATTACAGCCCAGAGTGAAAAGTGCAGCTGCAAGAGAAAGATTTCGATGGAGTGAAGTATACAGGCTGGGGGAGGGGTGGAGTATATAGGCTGGGGACTGAGGTGGAGTATATAGGCTGGGGGCAGAAGGGGTGGAGTATACAGGCTGGGGGAGGGTGGAGTATACAAGCTGGGGGCTGGGGTGGACTATACAGGCTGGGGACTGAGGTGGAGTATACAGGCTGGGGGATGAGGTGGAGTATACAGGCTGGGGGAGAGGTGGAGTATACAGGCTGGGGGAGGGGGTGGAGTATACAGGCTGGGGGAGGGGTGGAATATACATGCTGGGGAGGGGTGGAGTATACAGGCTGGGGGCCGGGGTGGAGTATACAGGCTGGGGCAGAAGGGGTGGAGTATACAGGCTGGGGGCAGAGGGGTTGGAGTATACAGGCTGGGGGTGGGTTTGGATGCCTGTTGGAAAGATAGAAAGAAGAATATTCCAGAAAGAGAACAGTAGCACAGATTTCTACAGCAGAGGGAGCTAGTCAGAACTCAGACCAAGAGCCAGAGGTGTTCCTCAAGATTCCCCCTACATGGAGAGAATGGTGAGCCCAGCTGCTGGGACAATGCTTCATGTCCTTCTAGCAAGTGTGTGTGTGTGTGTGTGTGTGTGTGTGTGTGTGTGTGTGTGTGTGTAAGTGAAATCAAAATGAACATGAGAAAAACAACACCCATGCTTGGGACCTCAGCTCCTAAACACTATGCCTTCTGGTGATACCGTTCCCTAGGAGACCTCTCCTTCTGGGCCATTGTCCCATCTCCTGAACTATAGGTGGGTGACTGAAATAATATGCATTATGTCAAAGCAATCTGAGCACTCAGCGGTGCGATGAAGATGTCAGGAGTGCATCTGCCAAAGAGAAGAGAAGACTCACTATGCAGTGCACACAACAATCTGAGATCCATGCGAACCTTGGAACGAGACCATCTACTCTGGCCTTGTGACTTGGAGCAAATTTTAATCTTCTTTCACTGGATCTTGTCACTTTCCTTTGTTAAACACTGGATCATGACCATACACATACATGTACACACATGCAGACACACACACATACATGCAGGTACATGTTGATGCACCTGTGGATATATGGTCCAAATGTGTGCACATGGTTAATATTTTAATATAAATGACAGGTAACTGTGGGATCCACACTCTGTGTGTATGTATGTGTCTGTCTGTCTGTCTGTCTGTCTGTCTGTCTGTGTCTATGTGTGTGGCTTCTTTTGAGGCAGTCTCACTTTGCAGCTCTAACTGGTGCTAAACTTGAAGCAATCCTCCTGACTCACTTGCTTCAGTCCTGGCACTAGAGGCCTAAGCTATCACACCCAGCTTTTCTCCTTAATTAACACAACCTTAATTAACACAACTTTATACCCTTCATTGTGATATTTTAATGCAGGTATAAGATGGACTTGCGCTTTAATTTAAATTTTGTGAGTGTTTAAAATATTCATGGTAAACCTAGTAAATAATATTCGAACCTCTAACCACTCCTGAATCCGTGGTCTGTCTTCTTGTTTAGGCGGCTTTTGGGGTTCTGTGCAATTTCATGCCATCTCTTCCCCTCCTGGAGAAGTGCGCTCAGGACTGATTGGTTGTTCACAAGCTCAGCTCCTCTTCCTGCCTCTTGTCTCTCACTGTGATATAAAGGTTCTGCATCAGTGAACTTCAAGAAGAGTAAATAAGCAAGGGATGGAAGGCTTGGGATGTCTCAGGGCCACACAAAGTGAGCCACAGAAGTGGTCTCAGGGCCACACAAACTGAGCCACAGAAGTGGTCTCAGGACCACACAAACTGAGCCACAGAAGTGGTCTCAGGACCACACAAACTGAGCCACAGAAGTTGTTCTGGCAACAACTAGTTCAGTCAGCAAAGTGCTTTAAGTCACAGATCTCAAACTGATTCCAAGTTGTTGGTCTCTGGAGCTCTGAATACTCTTGTGAAACTTGGCCTCAGTACCAGGCTGCAAGTTAAGCACATGGGTTCCTAGCCATTCCTGGTACACAATGATGCTGGGCTGGGTGACTCCAGGGCTCAAGCGAGAGGTGATGCCCCATAAATTTGTGCCAAACCATGTGAACTGAATTGTTTCCCTGCCCTTTCTCCTCTCTTTTCCACTCCATCCTTTCACGTCCATTGTTTCTACCTAGAGGACCCTGACATTCCAAAGGGAGAAACACTACTGGGCTCTGCTGCCATAGGAGCCTAAAGGAAGGAAGTGGGCTGGGGACATGGTTGAGTTTTGGTCCGTTGCTGTGTATTCTAATGCTGAATTCCATACTGGAAGATCTAGGCCTACAATTCTCACAAGCTTTTGTTGTGTAAACCTTGTTCCTTGATTTAAAACTGTTTGTTAAATAAAATTGGCAACAACCAATTACTGGGGGGTGGGGGGATTAGAGGTAGGCGGTTTTTGAGTTACAGGGTTGGGGGTGGAGACGAGAGATGACAAGGAGAAGGAGAAGAACATGAGGAGAGGAGGAATCAGCCATGAGGGGAGATGCACCATGAGCACACGGGCAGGAGAAACAGCAAGTATCTGGGGTACACCAATGGGGAGGCAGCCTGGCCAGCAGTTAGAAAAGCAGATTAGGGGTGACCTCCCCCTAATCTATTAAAGCCAAGTAAAACAGACATAGTCTGAGTCTCATTTATTTGTAAGCTAGTAAGATCTAGGCCTACAATCTAGTACAACCTAGGCCTAGGATAAGCTTAAAATAGTTGTACTACAGGGCATGCCTCAGTGGGTAAAGGGCTTGCTGTGCAAACATCAGGAGTGCATGCGCACACTAACAAGTTCAACACATATGTATGCATGCGCGCGCGCGCACACACACACACACACACACACACACACACACACACACACACACACGAAAGAAGGGTAGGTGCATACTCTAAAAAAAAAAAATTGCTTTGCCATTGAAATAAAGCAAATTGTTCACCTCTTCCTTGTTGTCGAAGTGAAATCAGCTACAGTTTAAGATGCATCTTTCTGTTCAAAATGCTTTTCACCTGTGCATCTTTGGAGAAAATCATTGCAAACACATATTTCAGTTTAAAACTATAGATACTCTCCTTTCGGAGGTGGCCGCGCCCTTGCTCCCAGATGTGAGGAAACCCTCCTGTTCCTACTGGGATAGAGTTTCAAAGAGCGGTTGGGAAGGAAGTCTAGGGTTCACTCATGGAGCAGCAGCCAGGGCCAAAAGCTGTAGGGCAGGCAGAGCAGCTTTCCTCAGTCTTGTCCTTCCTTCTGTCTTCTGTGGGTTGGACATTAAATAAATCTAAATAAATGTCAACAAAGGGCTTTTTCATTCTGGGACTTGCAAACGCGCAGGCTTTAGGTCTGAAGCCTTGGATCTCTCTTCTTTCCAGTGGCTGACTAAGCTTCTGGAATTTGCTTAATAATCCTATGGAATGGCTTTCTTCACAGAAAATCTAAACATGAGCCCTGTCCCTTTTCAGAAGGTGACCCTTTTTTCTTCCTCCCTGTGCCCATGCCCTGACTTGTCTGGAGTATGTGATTAGCAGGAGACCAGAGCAAAACTCCTTGCAGGGGCTCTGACTGTCTTTCAAAGACTTGACAAGAGCATTTGAAAGAGGCCTCTGTAAGAAGCTCAGTCTCAGAGAGCTACTCTCGGAGAGCAGAACTCACCTCACTCTGAGGGTCGAAGGCAGTAAGACAGCAAGCGCAACGCAAATTAATAAGGTGCCAGGTGGGTGCTTAGCATGGTCAGCAGTAAGAGCGAGCATGTAATTTATGAACCAAAGAGTTTTATATCTCTTTAGGAAGGCTCACTTACCAATACACACAATTGTCAGGCACGGAAGCACATGCCTGTTAAGTCCAGCTCTTAGGGAATAGAGGCAGAAGGATTCAAGTTCAAAGCCACCCTTAGCTACATAGAGAGATTGGGCTATGTGAGGCCATGTCAAAAGTGGAAGAAGAGAGAGAGAGAGAGAGAGAGAGAGAGAGAGAGAGAGAGAGAGAGAGAGAGAGAGAGGAGGGAGAGAGAGAGGAGAACGGGGAAGAAAGGAGGAAGGGAGAAAGAAAGGAAGAGAAACAAAGAGGAAGGAAGGAAAAGAAATGAATGAATAGATTAGATAGATAGATAGATAGATAGATAGATAGACAGACAGACAGATAGACTGTGTGAAATTAGTCCCCGATCTGACTTTACCGGCAGTAGAGAGAGAGAGGAGAACGGGGAAGAAAGGAGGAAGGGAGAAAGAAAGGAAGAGAAACAAAGAGGAAGGAAGGAAAAGAAATGAATGAATAGATTAGATAGATAGATAGATAGATAGATAGATAGATAGATAGATAGATAGATAGATAGACAGACAGACAGACAGATAGACTGTGTGAAATTAGTCCCCGATCTGACTTTACCGGCAGTAGTGACCTTATTTCCACTAATAGAGAAGAAAGCATGAGAGGTGACAGTTAACCTCCAACGTCAGCTTGACTGGATTTAGAATCAATCCTGAGAAACATTTTTGGGTATGCCTCTGAGGGCATTTGCAGAGAGCTGTAACTGATGAGGGAAGATCCACCCTGAATACGGCTGACACCGTTCTGAGCCTAATGGAAAGAAGCAATGAGCCGGGCACAGCATTCATCTCTCTCTGCTTCCAGGCTGCAGACCAATAGGAAGGACCACCTTCCTTGACCTCCTGCTGCCGAGCCTTCACCGCCATGATGGACAGTACCCTCAAGCCAGGAGCCAAGAGTCAAGATAAATACTTCTTCCTTTAACTTGCTCCTGGTAAGATACTGGGCCACAGCGATGAGAAAAAAAAATAACTCATATGGATGTGGAAGAGAAAAGTATCTTCAATATCCCTCTTTTCATCTGTCAGCAAGTCCATAGAAAATAAGAATATGACTGAGTAAGTCTGTATCACAGAACGCACACAAATACATAGATAGGCAAACAAACTGTTTCTGGGGTTGCTTCTGGGTGTACTTCCAGTCCTTGGGAAAGGTCACAATGAGCCCAGAGCTTTGTAGGCCTGGCTAAAGGACCAGAAATCATCTATGACTGCCCCCTTAAGACACCTCCCACACCCCCTTTTTTTTGTTGTTGTTGTTGTTTTGTAGTGACAAAGCTAAGATATCTAAAAACCAAGACAGAAGTCCAATTTAAATAAACTCTGAAATCTCTTTTGGTAAAAGTTAGGGCATTGGCTAGAAAATGGGTCCCCAAATTTGGCAAGAATACATATATGTGTTGTCAACGCAGCTGGAGACCTTCAGTCCCCAAATTCTATCAAATGAACTTTTTGGTTTGCTTGTGTCTGTTTTGTTTTGAGACGGGGTTTCTCTGCGTAGTCCTGGTTGTCATAGAACTCACAGACCAGCCTCAAACTTGGAGATCCACCTACCTCTGCCTCCCCAGTGCTGGGATTAAAGGTTCTCGGCACCACAGCCTGATCAAAGGATCTTTAGCAAAAGTCATAGTTCTTTCTCTCCTGTCTAACACTTGTCGACAGTGACAATCTTTCACTAGTCTCTTCCAGGGCCTTTGGCCATTAGCCACCTTACAGAGCTGAATATCCCCCTCAGCGTCAGACATGCACCTGCCCTTATTTCTCATTGACAGACGCAAACTGTTTCCAGCATAAATATGACCCATGAGGTGGCAATATGTAACAGAAGACCCATAAGATGGTATTAATTAATGCCAACAGGAGCGAAGAGGAAGTATGAAAATCCAGTAGGGTGTTGGATCTACGTGTTAAGAATATAGTGTTGGATTGCATTAACTTACATATATAACTATAATAATATGTGTTATGTAGCAGATTCAGAGATTCGTGCTTTGTAGTGTGTACTCAAATAGCCAATGGTTCTTGTATTTTCTTTTTTTTTTTTAATAAAAAGAACTATTTATTTATTTTACATATACAAGTACTTTGTAGCTATCTCCAGACACACCAGAAGATGATATCAGATCATATTACAAACGGTTGTGAGCCACCACGTGTTTACTGGAAATTGAACTCAAGACTTCTGGAGGAGCAGTCAGTGCACTTAACCATAGGTGCTCAGAGCCATATCTCCAGCCCATTAGGTTTTGTTTTTTTTTAGATTTTGTTTGTTTTTTACTTGTCTATTTTAGTCTGTTTAAATCTCTGACTATATGTATGTATGTGTACTACATGTGTGCCCGGTACCCATGAGATCAGAAAAGGGCACTGGATCTCCAGAAACTGGAATCCCATAATATGATGTATTGGGAACTGAATAGTCCTCTGTAAGAGCAACAAGTGCTTTTAGCAACTAAGCCGGCTCTACAGCCCCTCTCTTAGATTTCTTATTTGGTTGAGCAAAATCTGAACCCCAAGAGACTACATTCAAACTTTACTCAACAAGGAGAGGGTTTCTTGTACAGAATGAACAGAAACAGAAAACGGAAATCCTAGTTTCAAATATGCTCAGTCTTTAAGAATTATCCGAAGCCTGGGATAGTGACTCCTGCCTCTCGTCGCAGTACTTGGAAGGCGGAAGCCAGCAGATCTCTGTTGAGTTTGAAAGCAGCCTGGTGGAGCTCCAGAATTGGCCAGAGCTACACGGTGGGAGCCTGTCTCAGAGAAAAACATGTGAAAATAAATTGGTTCTTTTCTTACCTGTAACTAAAAATTTTACCCTTTGTGAAGTTGGCCTCACTTTTCATTGTGAGTATGAAAACCACAGCCCTGAACACCATTAGCAATTCTCAAATATTCTCTCCTCGTCAGGTCTGCACACCGAGGTTAATATTAATGAGTGTCTAGCTCACTCACTCAGCCATCCAAGCACAGAGTGCCCCCTCCCCTTGCAACTGTTCTCTCTCCTTCGGAATCCATCCACTGGGCTAAAGTGAACATAGCGCTCTCCCCAGCAATTCCGTGCCAACCGTGCCCCCGTGAACTTGCAACTTTGCTGCTTATGATGCCACGTTTGCATGTTAGTTTTATTGACAGCAGCAGACCCCAGGAGCCAACACTAGACGAGGAAGGACAGTGTGCTGTCCCTGGAGTTTTCTCTGTCCCTGTCTCCAGAAATGTTCAACCAAACCCTTGTGAACCTAACATCACCATTGGCCGCCTGAATGCTTCTGAAGGAGGATTAGTCCTTGGATGCTCTTCTGATTCTTCAACTGAGTTTCTGAGTTCTAGAAAAACTTAAAAACCTGTTTTCTACTCCAGAATTTCGTATATAAAAATGTTAATGTTGGGGCATTGAGTAAAATTTATGATTCAATTAAATAAGTAATATGTTTTTGATTCACATGTGTTCCAACTTTTTGTAAGGGATGTTGTTGCTAAGTTTTTGCTTGTGACTTCTCTAAAATTCAGTTTTAGCTTTTATCTTGTTTTTAAACACATTATACATATGCCTGTGTATCATAAATTCTCAAGTGTAGATCACTGAGTTTTACTGCAATCATGCCCCTACACAGTAGAGTTTTGATCGATAATGGAGCCCATGTGAGACACTGGTTCTATGAGATTGAATGAAGTGGGGACATTATAGCTGTCTTTGTGAGGGTATAATTCATGATGTTTGCTCAATGACTTCTCAGTAGGTGGCCCACTTGTTGAGCAGCCCATGACTGTCCATCCAAAGGCCTACACAACTCAAGCCACAGGCTGATTTTCAATCATTCTTAGCCCCCTGAAAGGAAGCCATATTGCTATTACATTACAACACAGCTCCTTCCTTCTGTTGTCCTGGATTATAATTAACTCACTTTCCTCCTTTATCTTCTCTTTTTTTGGGACATTCATGTACAAGGCATTATGCACTATGTGATATTCCATGCCTGACTTCATCTGTTTAGTAAAGTTTCCAGACTGTATCATATATTGGTAAATTCTAAATCTTCCTTGGAATCTGATGAGTTGATGTGGAATAAGTTCATTTTGCCTCACCAAAGATCAGAGGAATCCTTTCCTAACAGACTCAGATCTAGCCTAGACTTTTGCCTCTCTTGACTCCCTTGACTTTCACGGTTTGGTATTCTAGGTTTGGAGGGTTGGGATCAGAACAAACCTTCTAGGATTAGGATTGGGGCAGCTGATGAAGTCCTCTGAGACTGAGGGGAAGAGATGGAAAAATATATGGAGTTCCAAATTTATGACCTGAAATGAGTAGGCCTTCTATTTTCTCTCTGGGCTGGTTAGTTTTTATTGTCAGCTTGATACAACCTTGAGTCACCAGAGAAGAGGAAACTTCTGACTGAGGAATTGGCTAGAGCAGACTGTGGTCATGTCTGAAGGACTCAGTTGATATGGAAGGGTCCAGCCCACTGTGGGTGGCACCATCCCTATGCCGGTGAGCCTGGGCAATATAAGAAAGCTAACTGAAGACTACTGAGCCAGTGAGTGAGCCAGAGAACCAGCTAGCAAGCAGTGTTCCTCATGGGGTTTTTTGGTTTTGTTTTGTTGTTGTTTGTTTGTTTGTTTGTTTGTTGTTGGTTTTCTGGGTTTGGGTTTGGTTTTTTGTTGTTGTTTGTTTGTTTGTTGTTGTTTTGTTTTGTTTTGCCTCTGCCTTAAAATCCTGCCCTGAGTTCCTTCAGTGAGGGAAGCATGAGCCAAATAAACCCTTTCCTCCCCGGATCGCTTTTGGCCAGAAAACACAGCAACAGGAAGCAAAGTAGAACATCTTTTCTGCCTTCTAGTCCTTTCGTTTGTTTGCTGTTTGTTTGTAGTTCCAATTTATCTTGGTTGTCACCCAGTTTTCCCTTCTTGAAACATTACGTGCGATTCCACAACACTGTGCGCTTGACTTCACTTCAGCTGCTACCTCTGACCCCAGAAGGTCCTAGCTTAGGCTGCCCCGGAGCACCTGCTTTCTCAACAACCATCCTCATTCCCAGGCTCCTGAAGTTACTCCTCTCCACAGCAGAGCAATCCCAAACCCATAGTCCTGACAATTCATAATACTCATGACCGCATTGCAACAAATGAGTCCCGGTTATCACTGCTCACAGATTTTTTTTCTGCTAGATTATGGAGGAAAAAAACATTTAACGGTTCGGCCAAATCTCCCCACTCCCTCCACTCCTCGTACAGGTCCTTTTTGTCTTCCTCGGAATTCTAGAATTTTACCCTTTTAGCCACATCACACAACTTTGCTGCCGAGAAGCAGACTTCCCGCAGGAGGGATCTGAGCAGTTAGCGCACCACCCCCCTCTGCCTTGCGTGACAGGATGCTGCGTGCATGCCTGACAGAATCCAGGACACCGTCCCTTACCCTCTACTTGTTAAATATGTATTTTGAACTTGATGTAGCTTTCAGCTTAAGCTTTCGGCACAGCTGTGGTGAGCATCAACAACTGCCCCAGAGGGCCTTCCGCTCACACTTCCTCTCCCGCAGAGAAACCTGCTCTAACCCCACAGAACACGCTCAGCTGGCAGAGGGAATTTTTATCACACAGAAAGAAGAAAAGTACTAAGAGTCACCTTTCCCCATCAGCCCTGGAAGAGAGGTCAACTCAAATGAAGCAGTCATTAAACACACGTCTGAGGTGCCAAGCTAGGCTAACTTGTTCCAAAAGTTGAGCTTCTTGAAGCGTTTTATTTTGGGTGTTCAATCAACTTCAAATTCCAAATATTTATGGTTCCTGACAGCAGGCTGTCTACTTTGCGACATGGCTGCCCTGGGGCAGCGTTCTTGCCTGTCTGAAGTCTAGAGCCAGGATGACAGATGGGACTACTTTTGTGCTATGGAACAGTAAGCCATGTTCCCCCATCTAAGGTGGCCGGAACAGCAATGGCCTCCAGAAAGGAGCTGCTGGCCCAGGCATGGCTGCCCACACCTGTAATCTTAGCACTAGGGAGCAAGAGGCACAAGAATGACAAATTGAAAGTCTGTGTGAGAGAGCCTGTTTAAAATATTTTCTAAGAAAATGAAAGAGAGAAGACCAAGAATGAGCAAGATCCCACCCTCCAGACCACTCTCCTCGGGCTTCTGCTCGAACCCTTGACCAATTTAAAGAGGAAACATTAGCTTTGTACAAATTAGATTTTGATCATGTTAAAAACTGCAAACCAGAACAAGATTACGTGTTGTATGGTTAAAAACTAAAACTAAAAAATGT
Source organism: Arvicanthis niloticus (assembly GCF_011762505.2). Classification (NCBI taxonomy): domain Eukaryota; kingdom Metazoa; phylum Chordata; class Mammalia; order Rodentia; family Muridae; genus Arvicanthis; species Arvicanthis niloticus. The sequence continues at coordinate 37,621,188 of NC_047673.1, forward strand.
GTGAAAAATGAGAAATACAGAGCTAGTGAAATGGCTTAGGAGGTAAAGATACTGGCTGCCAAGCCTGACAGTCTGAATTCCATCTCCAGAACCCACATGGTGGAAGAAGAGAGAACCAACTCTGACCTCTACCTATACACTTGCCATGGGGGCAATCTCCTCTCCACCAACACACATAGATGCACACACACACAGAGAGAGAGAGAGAGAGAGAGAGAGAGAGAGAGAGAGAGAGAGAGAGAGAGAAATTTAAAAGGTGAGAAACCTATAGGAAACAAAATATGTGTTCTCTTGTGTCGTTGGATCAGGATGAGGGGTCGAGTAGGAGTCGGAATATACCCCAGTATTCTATCAACATTTGTTAGTTAGTCCATACATATAATTATTGCTAAATTTCATTTCCCTCTAGAGGCCTCTTGTGAAGCACAACCAACAGTTGTCTTAACAACCTATGCATTCACCTTCGGATGCTGGCCACACTCATAGGAAGCAAGGCCCTAGGAAACTAGCAGCCGAAGAAGTCAATGTACTGAATGCAATGCACAGGACTTTATAAACTATAAAAATGCTAATTAAGGGGAGGGAGGAGAAACTGCATTCAGAATGTAATATATATGAGAAGAATAAATAAAGGAAAATGCTAATAAAGATATAATTATAAGACTCTAAAGAGCCTTATAAGCAAACAGTACGCTCTGAGAGCAAACATTCCTGCGGACAATAGGGCTCTCTCTCTAAGCCCTTCTGGTATAATGCTGTCTTGGGTTCAGCTCACAGAACCAAAGCAATCGGATACTTTCCGCTGTGGACTGGTCACTGAGCTGGTCTCAGAATGGAGCGAAGCTTTGCTATGGAGCGGTTTGGGGGGGACTCTTCCCAAGCACATCTGCTGTACATCCTCTGCGTATCTCAGCCTGTGTAAGTCGCTGTGCAATGCTGTTCTCAGGTGTAGCAGAATGGTTTCCTGCTGCTGCTGCTACATTTTTTGCAGTGGAGCGATTTTGGAGAAGCTAATGTGGGAGGAGCGAAGAGGAGAAGGAAAGGAAGAGGAGAAGGAAGGGGGGAGCGAGGAGACAAAAGAGAGAAGAGCAGGAGAGAAGATGGCTGGAGATGTCCGCGTGTCTTTAGCAGTCTCAGGTACTTATTCATATCTAGGTTAGTTAATTGGGTTAACAATTCTAATTGTGTGGGCATCTTGTTAATTGAGCATTACCAAATATATGTACCAATTGAATAGCCATTAAGTATTAAGAGTCTTCATTCTACCGGGTACCGCGGGATGGCAGCTACTTATTATCTGGGCTCAGCCAAACACTGTAGACAGCGTGGTGGATTGGCTGATCTACCACACTGGCATCTTGTGGGTGCCAGGGCCAGTGCTTCTGGCTGGCCAGAGCTTCGGTCTGAGCCGAGCAGCGGCGGGGGCATGCCACTCTTGGCCTCAGGCCTTGTCTAGTCAGGAACATGGCAGCTGCTTAAGAACAAGCCAGACTGGGCGCCGCAGTTTTAAATATTACCCTCAACACCCAGGGAGCCCTGAACATTCAACTGTGCATGCCAGATAAGGAACCAATGCCAACCAAAGTACTGATCTCGGCAACATCCATCCAGCTTGCTGAACCTAAGTACTTTATTGGGGTTACTTAATAGATGAACAGTAGCTTACAGGAGCAGAGAAGACTCAAAGACAGCAACATCACTACAGCCCACCATAGCCATTAGTGGCAGGTCATCAACTGGAAACCTGGAGCTCACTGTACCTCCTACGGGCAGCTCAGCAGGTTGAGGGTGCCCTGTCCCAGCGGTTCAGTTGGCCTGAGCCTCTTCCAGGCAGTTTAGCTGGTCTCTGCTTCTCCCAGGAAGTTTGGTAGGTCTCTCATCTAAACAGTTGTTTGTCTGAGGTTGTCCCTCAATAGTCCTTGTGGTTTATATATGCTTGGGAAGGATGGGGACTAATGTGTAGCTCACTACTATTCCTGCATGACAGAGTACCTCACTTCCCTTAGAAACCCCTGTAGCTTCACCTGCCTTTTAACATGCTGCTTCTTAAAATGCTTGCCTCCAAGATGATGGATGCAGAAAGAAATGGCTACATAACAGACATCTATGTGGGCACACATAGACGCAGCCCCACACATGTATGTGTGTATACATGTGCCCCTTTCCTGCCCTTTACTAAAACAAACCTCTCTTCTTTTCTATAGTCATTGAAAATTCTACAATCAATGCCGAGCTAATCAGTATCTGGATTGGCTTTGACGGAACCTGGGACAGAGCAGATGTCTTTAGAGATGGAATGTTCTAGAGCTTCAGAGTCAACTGGAGAGAAAGAGTTCCAACAAAGATCTGGAGCAGAAAGGAAATATCCAGTAACAGGAGGGATCACGTGGAAGGTACAGAGGTGGAGTTGTCATTTTGGGAGCACTGGGCCTAAAGGTACGAAGTTGGATTTAATGACAAAGTGGCTATAAATACACTTCATGTAAACATCATCTGCTAGCCTTTTCCTGGGAAGAAGTGATTGCGGGACACAACATGGTCGGCACAGAGTCTTCACTCTGACGCCTAGAAAAATCTGAATTTACACATCTGGCTCTCCTCCTCACTGAGAGGTTAAACTTGTGATTTCCCCTTTGTTGAATCTTGGCAGAGAGGAGCCAGAGGTTACTGTACTTGGGAATCTGAACCTCAGTAACATAAGGGTTGTCCCTTCCGTGATCCCTTGAGCTTCCACACGTTACCAGACAGAAAACAGTCACATCCCTCACATCTGCAGTCCACCTCCGGCAACCGTGTATGTAGGGATTAGGAGAGCAGACAAAGGGTCTCCTAAGAGGCTGAAATTAGGGTATTAATAAAGCCACACTTGGCTGAGACAGAAAACCATGTAGATCAGTGGTTCTCAACCTTCCTAATGCTGCAACCCCTTAATACAGTCCCTCATGTTGTGACCACCCCCCCACCATAAAATTATTTTTTGTGCTACTCCATAGCTGTAGTTTTGCTACTGTTGTGAATCATAGTGTAAATATTTGATATGTGACCCGCCCCCCAGGGGTCATGACCCACAGGTTGAGAACCACTGAGGTAGACAGATGTGAAGCTTCCCAAAGCCAAAGAACAGTTAGACGTTGTTGAGGGAAGGTCCTTCCCTAGCGTATCAGATAGAGTATGGTCCAGCACAAAAACATAGACTCCTAGTCTCCAGACCTGTGGTCAAATGATCTTCTTTGGTTACAGCCACCCTGTTTGTGGTTCTTAGCTTTGACATTCCTTGGAAACCAACACAAGGTCATGTTCTGCCTGTTTCATTCCATTAATCCAGGCAGTTGCTTTTGGAATAGATTTTGTTTGTTGAATGATTACCTTGTGTTAAACACTGTTCTTCATGGGTCAATTCACTTAATCCTTGCAATAACCCTCTACGGTGGGTATTGTTATAGGATGAGGAAAAGTCCCTGTGTTTTGAAGCTGCTTTGTCACAGATGGAGTCAAAATGAAGCAGAAAAAGGAAAGTGTTCATGTTCACCCAGCTAGTGAGTGTTGGGACAAGAAACCAGACCTAGCAAACTGACTTCAGAATGATATCACTTCCTATCTAGGGACACACTGGAGCCTGAAGATCACTCAAGCTGCTTCCATGGAGCAAATAATCCTGATGATTTTCTTATCTGCTTGGGGGTTATTCAGGTCAAAGGTCAGCACAATAGCAATGAATTACGTGGCTCCTTAATGATTCTCTAGGTTGTCATGCTTGTCTTTCATTCAATGGTTCCCCAGGACAGTCATGGTCACTGGCATGTTGAAATAGCTGTTTCCTGCAACATTCTTCCTAATTCAGGCATATTAAAAGTTGCATTTGGGGGTGGAAAGATGGTTCCACAGTTAACAGTGTACTTTTCTTGCAGAGGGTCTCCATTCGAGTCCCACGTGCACTGAACAGCTCACACGATGCCACATGTCACCCCAACTCTAGGGGATCCAATGCTCTATCCCTTCCACACTCATGTGCACATACCCCATACAGTTACAAACACATACACATAAATTAAAAAGTAAAATGAATCTTCAACATAAATAATAAATTTTAAAACCGCAGCTTATCCCTCTTGTCACATCTCACATACGATATCATGGTTAAAGGCATATGCAGTTACATTCAGAACTCCATGAAACAGGAAGCAAAAATGGATCGAGCTTGCAGGAGATTTGGGGAATTCTTAGGTATACTTGGAGCCAGCTCCAGCAGTAGAGAGAACTATTAGGCAAGCAGAAATATTCCAGGAAGAATCCAGAAGAATTTGAACAGCATCATCATCCACTGGGTCTACATGACACGTTCAGAACACTGTATCAGTGATAAAATATGTAATCTTTTCAGCAAGTAAAAAGAGTTGGGAATGTTCATCAAGACAGGCTAGTCTTGACATAAGCCTCCGTGATTCAAAGGAACACATAAACAACGTTCCTGGTCTATAACAGAATTGAGCTAAACAAGAAATTCAGGCTTTGTATTTTAAATGCTTGGGACCAAAAGTGTTTCAAATTTCATTTTTTTTTTTCAGTTTGGAGTGTTTGCCTTTGCACAATGAAATCTTTTTGGTGTGAGATCCAAGCCTATACATGAAATAGCTCATGTTACATTTATATAAACACAGCCTGACGCCAATGTTATATAATATATTAATAATATTATGTGCTAAAGAGTTTTACAGTGTGGAATTTCTCATTTTAGCACTGTGTCGGTGTTCAAAAATATTCAGAAATTGGAGACATTTGGGTGTTTCATCTTCTACAGAAAGATGGCTGGGAAATCCCCCGGTGGCTGAAAATTAAACATTGCACTAATCTTTCTGTAAGAACCATGTCAAGTCAGTGTTATCATCCTCCTCATTTTACAATCGAGAAAGGGAGGCAAGGAGAAATGAAAGAAATCCAGGCAACTAAGAGGTTAGCCAAGAGCTGACCTCAGAGACTGGATCTGGAATTAGACTTAACTGTCCACAGGACACACTGGGACTGTTCAATTATATAGACCCCTGTGTCTTAATTGCTTATCTATTGTTATGCTAAAATACTGTGACCAAATCAGCTTATAAAAGAAAGCATTGAACTCAGGAGTCACAGCTTCAGAGGGATAGAGTTCATGGCCATCCTGGTGGGCATGGCATTGGCACAGTAGCTGAGAGCTCATATTTTGATCCACAGTTCTTGCAGGAAACAGAAACAGAGTGTACTGAGAACCCATGGAACCCTTCTGAAACCTCAAAGCCCAGCCCCAGTGACACACCTTCTCCAAACAAGGCCACGCCTCCTAATCCTTCCCAAACAGTTCCACCAGCTAGGGACCAAGTGCTCAAACATATGAACCAATGGGGGCCATTCTCATTCAAGCCATCATACCAGGCTTCCACTGATTTATATTCCTGAGCCTCATCTTGGATTACAAAAGGACACCTTTTCATTGTTATATAATTCCAAACTGACAGATTTTCTTTTCCTTTTAGTATGCATTTTTAAAAAGGTTTTTTTTTTTTTCCTGTTATTTTCTTGTTTCTCATAGCTAACGTACCTTTCTCTTGCTTGTTTTATAACTTGTTTTGGTAGTTTTCCAGTACTTTGCCTAATAGTGTTTTTTTCTTTTTTATTAATTAATTAATTAATTTACACCCTTACTGCAGCTTCCCCTCCCTCCTTTCCCCCTAGTCCCTCCATCTGACCTCCTCTTAGCTTCCCATATCCCTCTCTCCTTTTTTCCTCAGACAAGGGAAGCCTCCCAAGGATATCAACCTGCCTTGGCTTATCAAATTGCAGCAGGACTAAGCGTATCTTCTCCTTTTGAGCCTAGACAAGGCAGCCCAGTTAGGGGGAAAGGGTCCAAAGTCAGGTAACAGAGTCAAAGACAGACCCTGTTCTAGTAGTTGGGTGTCTGAGTGAAGACCAAGCTGTATATCTGCTACACACACACACACACACACACACACACACACACACACACGGCCTAGGTCCAGCTCCTGCATGCTTTCTGGTTGGTGGCACAGTCTCCGTGAGCCCCTGTGAGTCCAGGATAGTATTTTTCTTTGCATTTATCTTGGTTGAGACTTTGTAATCTGGAGTTTTTACTTCAAATTTAGAGGTCATGGAGGTCATGATCCTCTTAAAATTCACAGCCTACTACACACACTCTCTCTCCTCCTGTTCTGGGACTAACTACACATCAATCTGTCAGACACTGTTCATAGCCACTGAGGTATTTTGTTGTTGTTGTTTGAGTTGGGTCAAATGGAGCCCAGGCTGGCCTTGAACTTACTACATGGCTGATAATAACCTTAAACTCTTGATCTTCCTGCCTCTACTAGGATTGCAGAAATCTACTTCCACACCCAGACAAGCTCTGGTTTTTTTTTTTTTAATCTTTTTCAGTATGTATTTTAGTCTGATTTTTCTCCATTTGTCTTCAGTTTCACTGGACTTTCTATAGAGTTAAGCTATCTTAAAATTTCTGATTAGTATCAATTCCAGAATATCAATTTTTAAAAGATTTATTTATTTTATATATTTGAGTACATTGTCACTATCTTCAGAGAGCATTGAATCCCATTATAGATGGTTGTGAGCCACCATGTAGTTACTGAGAATTGAACTCAGGACCTCTGGAAGAGCAGTCAGTGTTCTTAACCACTGAGCCATCTCTCCAGCCCCAGAATATCTATTTTTAAGCTCTCATGGAAGAACTAAAATTTAGCTTCTTACACATTTCCATGTCCTTTTTAACCTGAAATTTTTTTACAGGGCCCAAGATAAATAGATATATAAATCAAACATTTACTGAAAATACATCATATAGAAATTCATTTCAACATAATTTTCATACATATGCATATATACATACATATATATATACATACATACACACAAATTTACTCTTTATTATTTATAGACAGGTATAGTTGTGTATACCTTTAATCCCAGCACTGTGGAGGCAGAGGCAGATAGATCTCTATGCTCTATCCAGCCTTGTCTACATGGCAAGTTCCAGGGTAGTCAGAGGTAGAGAGATTCTATCTTTAAAAGAAAGAAAGAAAGAAAGAAAGAAAGAAAGAAAGAACAAAAGAAAGAACGAGAGAGAAAGAAAAAAGGGAAAAGAAAAAACTATTTGTATTTGTATTTAAGAGTTACTTTATTTGCATGTGTGTCTATATTTGTGCACATTTGTATACAGGTGCCCATGGAGACCAGAAGTGGTCACTGGATTGTAGCATGTCGTTTCTACTACCCTGCCTTAAGCCCTGGGTGAACGGCACTACTAGCCCCACCCAGGTATCCTTGGATGAAAAATACACACACATTAGCCTATTTTTAATAGGCTTTTAGCTCAATGGCTGGACTCTTCTAAGCCTTCCTTGGCTAGCATGCCTTTCTTTCCACTCCCAGCTCAACACCTCTAAATCTGCCCTCAACTTAGTTGCCTGGTTACCTTCTGCCCAGCACTCTAAATCTACCCTCAAATTAGTTGCCCTTCTAATTTTATTTGCTACCCCAGGCCCAGCCAGGGAAGCAGCCAATGATCACTCCACCTGAGATCTCACATGGCTGGTGGTTCTCTCTCCCTCTGAGGCAAGGTGAATCCTTTTTCCTCCTCCTGCAGCCTGTAGCCTCCTTGGAGAACCTGGAAGTTCCGCCTCTTCTGCCCAGCCATTGGTTGCTCAACGTCTTTATTAATTAAGCAAGAACCAACTGGAGAACAGGACCTTCAGTATTCATTCCTGATCAGAGCATCAGAACCACCACCCTACACTGGATCACTGGAAACTGGAATTGCTAATGGTTGTGAATCACTTGATATGGTGCTAGGAGCTTTGATTTTTGCACACATTCCCATCAGTCATTGGCTACTGGAGTTGGAGTTAGACATAGATTCTTCCCTACTTTTAGTCTGTGGTACCAACTTTCTTAGGAAAGGCAGACTTTTGGAGTCAAAGACCTCAGGTAGTCTGAAGTCCTGCAGGATATGTGACAATGAGCAGACAGGACATCACAGGGAGGAACACTTTCATCAGGCCACACTCATTTACACTGAGAATGAGTATGAGTTCAGATACACATCTGATAAAATGCCAGGTTCACATAAATATTAGCCTTTAGTAAAATATAAATCACAGAATCTGGAGCCAATCCAGCTTGGCTTACTTATAACCCCTTCCAGCTATTTTGTGATTCTGAAAAAAAATTACTAAATTTCTCAGTCCGCTTCATTTATAAGAATGTGTAAAGTGTAAGACTGATGAGAATATAAACAAGATTGTGCCTGGCACAAGCCAAATTGACTCAGAAATTGACTTCGCATCTCTTCTTCTGGCTTTAAGCCAAAACAATGAATTATGGAATTTCAAACATCAGTGAACAGGAAGGAATCTGTGTAGAGGGCAGAGAAAATGGAAAGATGACTTCTTGGCATCCTAGCCTGGATGGCCACTCTTCCCTCTTCTCTCTAGTTGAGTGCCCAGGAATGTCAGGTGACATGACCTGAAAAACAATACTAGAGACAGAGGTCATTCCAGTGTAAGGATAATGAAGCAACTCAACCATGTATCTGGATATTTAATTCATACAATGCTAAAAATCTAAGCATTGCCTTCAAAGCTGGGTGGCGGGGCACACCTTTAATCCCAGCAGAGACGCGCAGATCTCTGTGAGTTTGAGGCCAGCCTCGTCTACAGAGTGAGTTCCAGAACAGCCAGGACTACACAGAGAAACCCTATTTTAAAAAGAAACTCTAAATATTGCCTTCAGTGTTGGCAACTTATTAGTTCAAAGGAAACATTTTCTTACACATGAATTTATATTTTCATATTGATCACTAGATCTTAATTAGAAAATGATTCAAACGTTAGCTTTACCTTTGCCACTTATCAATTACGAATGGGCAAAGCATCTGATTCTTGTTGGCCTGTGTTTTCTGTTCTACTTCATAAGAGGATCAAGTGAAAACTACATAAGGTACAAATTGCTATTATAGTCACTATGGTTGCCTGCACAACATCTGTACAAGATCAAGTCGACCCAAATCCCAGCACAGTGGGAAAGACAATTTCTGGGCCTCACCCCTTACCAAGGAGCTGCTGGCAGCTGATCGTTGCTGGGGAGGGAGACTCGCTCTTTTTTAAGGATGTGGCCACTGGTAGATTCTCCAGGCTCCTGTAGATGGCCCCATACTAAACACATATGGGTAGCGCTAACTGGACTTACTGGGTTATCAAAAACATGAAGTTCAAGGAAGAGCTTGTTGACAGGAGTATGGACGGGAAGGCACTGAAAGGAGAACTGAGAGTAGTTGTAATCGATTTCACTGTATACTTGTGTGAGATTCTCAAAAATAAGGAAAAACTATAAATATGGAAATGTTAATATCAATAACATTAGAAAATATTTCTGGGGACTTTCAATCCTGGCAAGACCATTATAAAGCTTTGTTAATATCTCCAGAAATAAGATTGCAATATTTACATTATTCTCAATGCTTTCCATTCAAGCAAGTGACTAAGTTCCCCCCATGCACCCCAGGATAATTTTGAGTAGAGTCACAATTGTCCAAAACCTGTACAGAACCTTTGTGGGCTAGCAGCTGGGTGAGGAACCCAGGGAAAGAATAATAGGGAAGGGAGAGGGGAAGAGGAGGCAAGAAGTTGGGGAAAGGCAGAAGAAGAGGGGAGGAGGAGGATGGAGGAAGGGAAGATAGGGAGGAGGTGAAGGGAGGGCAGGGGGAGGGGGAGGGGGAGGGGGAGGGGGAGGGGGAGGGGGAGGGGAGGGGGAGGGGGAGGGGGAGGGGGAGGGGGAGGGGGAGGGGGAGGGGAAGAGAGATCATGTATGGTCCAGAAAGCCTGTACTATGGTGATAAATCAGCTCTCCGAACCAAAGCAAACCTTGGCTACTGGTGTTTTCTAAGTCTTGTGGTATAAATCCTCCTGTGCTCTTTGTTTTGTTTCATTGGGTTTTGTTGTTGTTTGTTTTTGTCTGTTTGTTTTTTTTTGTTTGTTTGTTTGTTTTTTTTGTTTTTTTTTTTTTTTTTTTTGTCAGCTCGTCACAAAGGGTCTTCTGGGAAGTGGATACTTCAACTGAGAAAACGCCTCCACCAAACTCATGTACAAGCTGAGCTTCATAGTAAACCCTTTCCTCCCCATATTTGTGTCCTGTACCGTTTTAATCACAGCAATAGAAAGTGAACTGGGCCACATACCAGCACAGGTGCTGCCGCTGGCCGCTGAGGGGTAAGAACTGCAGGTCGGTAAGTTTTATGTACCACAGTTAACCACGAGCTTTAGAAACAAAGTTGCTGAAAACCTTACACAACAGACTTTGCCATCAAAAGCTAGCCCTCAGACGGACAAGATTGCACAGCAGTTACAACACTGGTTGCTCTTCCGGAAGTCCTCGGGATTGAATTCCCAGGACCAACACGATGGCTCACAACCATATGTAACTCAAGTTATAGGGGACCAAATGCCCTCTTCTGATGGCTGTGGACACTGTATTCATGTAGTGGTACATTTAAATACATTCAGGGTAAACATTCATACACATAAAAAAATAAAACAACCTTTAAATTTAAAAATAGCCATTGTGATGAAGAGAGGAAATAAGAATCGGCAAGGCAGCTTAGGGAAGAGACCTCAAAAACAGCACTTTTAAGAATGCCCTTTGATTCTCAGGCCAGGCATGCCAGAAAGAGAGCTCTGGGTTCTTATCCTAAGTCAGCATCCTTGGATTTGAGTCTCAGCACCAGGAATAAGCAAAACTTATGTCAATGGAAGTTCTACTTAGGGGCTGGAGAGATGGCTCAGCAGTTCAGAGCACTTGCTGAAGATCTTGAGGACCAGAAGTTTGTATCCTTCCATCTCCACAACAAGATAGCTGTCCTGTACATTTCAGCAATCTCAGCTTTGAAGAGGGTAAGACAGAAGGATCATTGGTTTCCAGTCTAGCCGTAAAAATGTGACTCTCAAATTCACGGTGAGACTGATTCAAAGGAACAGGAAGAGACACTGGCTATAGTCTCTGACCTCAACTCCCCACCCCTGCTATACACTGTGTACACACACACACCAAACAAAACAAATACAGTCTTGAAGTTCCAGTTAGAAGAGAATCAAGGGGCTGGAGAGATGGCTCAGTGGTTAAGAGCACTGACTGCTCTGCCAGAGGTCCTAAGTTCAATTCCCAGCAACCACATGGTGGCTCAGAACCATCTGTAATAAGATCTAATGCCCTCTGCTGGTGTGTTTGAAGACAGCGACAGTGTACCCACATACATGAAATACATAAATCTTTAAAACAACAACAAAAAAGAGAATCAAGAGCCAACGTCAGATATTTGTTTCACTGAAGAGGATGCACAGACAGCAAATAGGTACAATGGGAAGATGCATGACTCCTTTATCTGTCACACATCAAAACCATGATGAACCATCCCAACATACCCATGTTCCATTTGGAATAGGCCTAGCTGGGAACAACCTAGATGGATGGGTGCTTAAGTGGTTAGTGCAGTGCACTTATCAATACAAAGGAAGAAATCACTAATATAGGTGGTGAGTCTCCAATGTAAAACATGGCCATCCCTCTGAATTTACACATTGACCTGATCTACTCGTATATCTTGAAATGATGAAACTCTAGAAATGGAGTTAGGAATGCTGCAGGCACTGGGAGGCAGCTACGGTTACGAAAGGACAACGTGAGGTGTCTGTAGGGAAGAGGTTCTATGGCATCTGGATTGTGGTGATGGATAAATGAAGTAACCTGGGTGATACACATGCCCAGAACTAAGTACACACAAGTTCGTGTGCACATGTAACCCTGGTGAATGCTGGCTCAAGGCTAAGGTGAATAAGACCAATGTCAATATTCTGTGGTGATCTAATCTCAGAGGAACTCTAATATTTCCTACAAGTGCACGTGAATTCTTATTTTTTTCAAAATTAAAACATGATTTAAAAAAAGATGACACTGTTTGGGGCTAATCTTTCAAAACTCAATAGCCGGCTTGAGGAAGGATTCACTGACAGTGATAGAGATGATTACGGGGAGTGGTACCAAAGCCCAGCAAAGGCTTGAGAGCTGAGGCCGTGTCAAGATGACTCTATACAACCTAGTAAGCAAATATACACTGTATCGTTGAGAGTAAGCTGGTACTCGAATAAATGATTTTCCAACTCAGCAAGGTTTCTGTTATGATTCTCGTGTTTCGGACAAGAAAAGGGGAATCTATAGCGTTTAAATAATACCCAAAGGTCAAACAACAGACAAATAGGAAAGTCAGGGTTGGCTCGCCCCACAGCTCTGTGGGACCAGAAACTACATTAGCCTTCCAAAGCGCTGAGGCTGGATGTTGCTACCACAGCCAACATGGAGAGTCTCTGTTTTAGTCGTATTCGCTCCAGCTGCAGGCATCGCTCAGCGCTGAGGGCTTCCTGACAGTTCTTATTTCAGTGTGTATTTATAGTGGTGCCTCATCAGCTCTCCTCCCGTGCCTATTGTTCTCAGAACACCACCCGGGAGAATATTATTAGCATCACCAAATGTGAAGGGAGGAACAGTAGTCACATGTGCTCAGAAAATCTACCAAAGACTAAGGCATTTTAAAAGCTTGTGGGGGATGCTGAGAAACTCTAGCAGCTTCTGGGATTACACTTGGGACTCTTGCCTATGTGTTAATATTATTTTTATTCCCATCGTATTCATTTATTTCCATGTAAGTGGTCCACGTACAAATCCACAGATGGCCTACTGCGGGCCCGAGAGAGTTTAGAAATAATACATCTGGCTGTTTTGTGGAAAGACAGCAGAAAATAAAACGCACATGGGCGGGAGACATAATTGAGCGGTAGAGAGCTTGCTTAGCACGGGTTAGCCCCTCAGCCCTGAGAAGCGCAGCAAAACAAAACAAAGTGCAACAACCAGCCAGCAAACTACTAACAGCCAACTTTTGTAAAGAATAAAAGCCATGAAATACATAAAACACAAATAAATGTGCTTACTCTAAAAAAGAAGAGGAAGAAGAGAAGGAAGAAGATGAGGAAGAGGAGGAAGAGGAGGAAGAGGGTGAGGAGGAGGAGGAGGAGGAGGAAGAAGAGAAAGAGGGAAACTTTTCTGACATGCCCAAGGTTTTTATCACTTAGTAATTGTTTTGATTATCTTTGGTTTTTTTCTTCCTTTTTCCAAATTTTCAACTATACCTACACATGGCTTTTAGAAATAACATAATAAGAATGAGAATGTTGGGAGCCGCAGTGATTCGCCATTCCAAGATGGCGCGGACATCCTGTCCTCCCACTTGTAAACAACTGACTTCGCAGGTGCAAAAGGCAAAAGGCACGCCAAAGTCACTGCCCATCCCGGGCGTAATATGGGGTGCTGAGTGAACAGCCAATCAGAAGTGAACACGCCACTCTAGGGTATATATAGCAGTGCCTTTCCCGGGCTTGGGGTCTTTTCCGCTTTTGCTTACAAGAAGTAAAGCCTCGTCTGTAGTGATACCCGATTACTGCCTCCGTGTCCTTTTTCGCGGGCGAAGGGGACACAAAAGAGATGCGCGCAACATGAGAAAATAATGGTCCAGGTCAAAACCACTCACAAGGGGGCTGGAAAGATGGCTGCTCCGTGGTTAAGAGCACTGGTTGCTCTTACAAAGGACCCAGGTTCTATTCCCAGCACCTAAGTGGCAGATCACAGCTCCTAAATCTGAAGCTCTATTCTGACCTCCATGGGAACCAGGTCTACACGTGGGGGATGTGAAGGCAAAACATTTATACAACAAAAACAACTAAGAACATTTTAGGGGGCTGGAGGGACATATCAGTGGTTAAAGACACTGGCTGCTCTTCCAGAGGGTCCTAAGTTTGATTACAAGAACCCACATGGTAGCTGGTAAGCAAATCTTTGCTTTCCATGGGCCCAGTAATGCTTATGATGCAGAGACAGACATACAGGCAAGCAAAAATGCTAATACACATTTTTAAAAGAGAGAGGGGGGCAGGAGGGAGAAAGAGGGAAGGAGGGGAGGGAGATGGGGAAGGGAGGGAACTTTTACAAGTTTTTAAATTGAGAAAAGAATTCAAGGTATTCTGGAATAAGCCTTTCCTATCTCAGGTCTGAAAACCAAAAACAATGTCAAAGCAAGTACATTAACACTTTATTAAGAGAGTGATTCCAGATAGTACAGGCAGAGAGTCGGGGAAGAAGAGCAAATATTTACACATCTCTGAGCTGCTCAAAGCATAGCTAACACCTTGCATTTCTTTTGTTTTTTAATTATTTTTTGAGATTTTAATATGATTTCATCACTTCCCTCTTCCTCTTCCCCCTCCACCTCCAAAATCCTCCTCCTCGATTTGAAACCTATCACCTCTTATTTACATGTGTGTGCGTGCGTGCGTGTGTCTGTGTGTGTGTGTGTGTTTTTCTAAATACAACCTGCTCAGTCTGTATAATGTTACATCATGGATATATCTTTATGGCTGAGCATTTGTTATGAGATAAGCAATTGGTGTGCTCCTCCCTGGGGAAGACTGTTTCTCCGGCTTTCCACACTCGGTAGTTGCCTGTGTAGCGTTGAGGCCTCATGAGCTCTAGGCAGCCATGTTGGTGAGACATCATGTGTAGCTTCTGACATTCCTACGAGACACAATCTCACAGCAAACCCCCTGTTCCTCTGGCTCTTACAGTCTATCTGCAGTGGTCTCACTTCTACAAATGGTCCCTAAGCCTTAACACACGAGCTGTTCTGAGCAAGTATTAATGGGCACTGGGCTCCACAACTGCTGGCATTCCTTCTAGGCTCCGCCCCACAGTTACCTGGCAACAGCCAGGTGTGCCTGACTCACTGTAAAAGGGGCTGCTTGCCCCCTCCTCACTCTCTTGCTCTTTTCTCCTTCTTCTCTTGCACTTTACCCTCTTCTCCCTTTCTCCCCATTCGCCTCTCCCCTCTCTCCCCACTTCACATGCTCATGGCTGGCCTCTCCCCCCACCCCCACTGTCTCTCTCTCTCCTCCCCTCCCCTCCTCATGCCCTGAATAAACTCTATTCTATACTATACCTTATACTGTCCTGTGGCTGGAACCTCTGGGGGAAGGGATGCCTCAGCATGGGCCCACAGAGGCAACCCCTTCCCCCATGCCATACCGCACCGCCACCAAACATATTCCTTCCTTCTCTCCATCTTTTTTATAAAACACAACAAGAACTCTGCATCTTGGAGACTGTGGTTTTGTGTCATGGTCTCCATCTGCTGCAGAGATGTTTCCTTGATGAAAGGTGAGGACTACACTTTACTGGGGCATAAAGACAAAGACAGAGAATGTTGTTAGGGATTGTGCTGATTTAGTAAAGTGGCAGCTGTAGGCCCTCCTCCAAGATCCATGACTTTGCTGGCTGCAGGTCTCCCCACTCTGGTGGCTCATCATCCAATTCAGTCCTCAAAGGCAGTGGGAGCGGAGACTTCAAACAGGGGACATGGAAGCTCTGTGAGTACATTCAGTGAATGACCACACGGGGCCATTTGTCAGTAGGCACTTTACTTAGGGAGACTGAAGTCTTATTGTAGAAACATCCAGGATGTGCAGAGGTCATTGGTTGGGGGCTTAGGGTACCTGGAATGCCTCATTAGCATGGGGAAGCATTTCTGGAATCTCAGGGGATGGCTGAACAGGTTCTGTCAGGAGAAGGGAAACTGATCCTATAAACTAACTGAGGCTACCTGACATTCCTCGGGCAGAGGCGATTGTGGGGGCTTAGAATACCCCAGACAAGGTCAGAGAAGGAGAAACTCTGTTAACAAAGGCAATCCTAGGCTAGAGAGATGGCTCAGGGGTTAAGAGCACTGAGTGTTCTTCTAGAGGTCCAGAGTTCAACTCCCAACCACCACATGGTGGCTCACAACCATCTGTAACAGGATCTAATACCCTGTTCTGATGTGTCTGAAGACAGCTATAGTGTACTCATATAAATAAAATAAATAAATCTTTTTTAAAAGGGTGATGGTCCTCCCAATACAAGCTGAGCCTCAGTAGGCTATCTAGTCAATGGTAGACTTCCATCTTAATTGGCAGTTTTCCCACAACTAGCCCTGTAGTTGACTAGGTTTCCGTTCCCAGGCATGGCTTCCTTCTTGTTGAGCAGTCCAATGAGAGAGCTATTGGTTATTGATCAGGTATGCATGCACCCTTGGGGTTATCTGGCCATGCTGGTTGCTGTTATGGTGCCTAAGCACCACAGATGGGCAGGACTCTTGTTACTTCCCTCCTTTGGGAGCTCCCATGGTGGCTTTTGGTACCATGACATTTAAACTTCAGGAAGGAGGCTTTCAGGTCAGTTGCACCACAGTGGTCCCTTGGCCCTGTGTCTAAAGTGTCTGGTGTTTTCAATAGGGACTCACCTTCTGTGTTAGTTAGGGTTTTATTGTTGTGAAGAAACACCATGACCATGGAAACTCTTTAAAAGGGAAACTAGTTGGGGATGGCTTACAAGTTTAGGGCTTCAGTCCATTGTCATCATGGTGGCAAGCATGGCAGCATGCAGGCAGACACAGTGCTGGAGAAGGAGCTGAGAGTTCTACATCTGGATCTGCAGGCAGCAGAAAGAGAGTGACACTGGGCCTGGGATGAGCGTTTGAAACCTCAAAGCCCATTCCCAGTGAGACTTCAACAAGGCCACACCTCCTAATAGTGGCACTTCCGGTGGGCCTATGGGGCCATATTCATTCAAAACACCACACCCTCTATCTCTGGAGGGCAACCAAGAACAACAGCAATAGTCTATGTTTGGGGAGTCTCTTGGATATCCCTGACCAACAACTCAAAAGAGGACTTCTTTGCCTGATGTTAAAGTTTTTGGTAAATGGTCTTTGGCTCCTGGAGGAAGTATTATTGTCAGTTAAGATGGGAAATTTTCATTTAAACTATATATGCATATTTATATATCAACTTGTGTATTGTAGGTGCTTTAGATAGTTAATAAGATTCCTTATAACTTTTTTAAGATTCCTATTATTTTATCTTCCTACCTACTTCTTCTGTATGTCTCTCTCCCCCTCCCCAACTACAGCCCTCTTCCCTTTTCCTTAAAAGAGTCTAAGTGGAGAAGAAAGAAAGAATTTACCATGTCCCTTGTCCCTCCAGCTGCTGATGGAAGGTGGACTCAGGTCCTGTGTTCTTTCTTTGTTTAAGATTTATTTATTGTATTGTAGCCGGGTGGTGGTGGCGCATGCCTTTAATCCCAGCACTTGGGAGGCAGAGGCAGGTGGATTTCTGAGTTCGAGGCCAGCCTGGTCTACAGAGTGAGTTCCAGGACAGCCAGGGCTACACAGAGAAACCCTGTCTCAAAAACAACAACAACAAAAACAACAACAACAAAAAAAAGATTTATGTATTGTATTGTTTTACGTGTATGGATGTTTTGTATGTGCACCCACAAGTGCCCGGTGCCCTTAAAGATCAGAAGAGGGCATCAGATTCCCTGAGACTGGAGTTACAGATGGTCACTAGCCATTATGTGGATGCTGGGAATCAAACCTGGGTCCTTTGCAAGAACAACAAGAGCTTTTAACTGCTGAGCTAATTCTCCAGCTCAAGAGGTCCTACATTCCTTAGTTACTTTCTCAGTGGGGTTCTTCAGGGAGACATGAGGAAGCCCGATTTCCAAACAGTATTGCCAACATCTCCTTGTCCACCTTCAAGCTTGGCTTCAGGAGCCTGGCCAGCAAGCGTGGGTCCCATGAGGTTTCCAGGAGTCCTCTGACTGCCCTAACAGACGTGTCAATGTTGTACAGCGTGCCCAGGAGCATCAGCAATGCCAACAGCACCATGCCAACCCAATGGAATGTGAGCACAGAGAATCTCTTAGGGTTTGAGACAGTGTTGGCATCATTGAGTCCAACGTGCCACTTTCCAGCTGAAACCAAGCCATCTCCTTGGACATTCATCCCAGCTTTCTGTGCCGTTTCCACTGAGAAAATTTACATACACTCTATTGTTTGTGGAAGAGAAAATGAGTGCGCGGAACCTTGCAGGAAGCTTTCACCGAGACATAGAAATTATAGCCTGGACTTGATGATGTACACAGCTGTGGCTCAAATGCAGTGGATCTGACTTTTGTCCAGCCCGGACCCTCACCAATTCAAAGAGTCAGTGTGATGTGGTTTGTGTGCCCGCGCGCATGCGCGTGCAGCTGGTCACTCAGCTGACGATTCCTCACGTCAACAGAGGAGATGAGACAGGCTCCAAAGGCATGAAATATAATCCTCACACGGAGGAATTCTGAAGATGCCAGCAGAGGGAGAGTGTGATGATTTGTATATGCTTGGCCCAGGGTGTGGCACCATTAGGAGGTGTGGCCTTGTTGGGGTAGGCGTGTCATTGTGGGCGTGGATTTTAAAACCCAGGTCCTAGTTGCCTGGAAGCCGTTCTTCTCCTAGCAGCCTCCAGATGAAGATGTAGAACTCTCAGCTCCATGCTTGTGTGGACGCCGCCAAGCTCCAACATTGATGATAATGGACTGAACCTCTGATCCTGTAAGCCAGCCCCAATTAAAGGTTGTCCTTATAAGAGTTGTCTTGGTCATACTGTCTGTTTATAGCAGTAAAACCCTAACTAAGACAGGGAACAAAGGAAAAAGAGTGAGTTTCGTGGTTCACAACTACTATTGACAACCACCCATGTGCTTCAGAGTTTGGACACCATGACTCAATTCCTACCGTGGTTGATGAAAATGCTGAAGAGGTTTTTAAGAAGCAGAACATCACCTGAGCTCCACTTCCTCCTCTTTAAGTGATCCTCCTAGGACACGCCCTTCTATTCAAAGATGGGCAGGACACAGCTTGGTGACAGGAGGATTGCTGCAAAGGGAAGTAGAATTAGTCACCCTGTGGGGTCTGAGTTATATAGGAACGTGTCTGTCTGCCTGAGAAGAGGTCTGCTCATGTTTGAACAGAAATCACTGGTATCTTTAGGGCACATTATGTATGCCACAGACTCAAATTCACACACGACTGCCAACAGAATAAAGGATGCACTTGAATTTTTTGTGTTTTGCTTCCTGCTCTAGAAAGCCTCTGGAAGGGTGGCGGGATGGTTCAGTCAGCAAAATGCTTGCTTTACAAGCACAAGGACTCACATAAAAAATGTCAGCTGTGGAGGCTCACCCTGAGTCAAGTGAATCTCCGTGAGTTCAAGGCCAGTCTGGTCTACATAGAAAGTTCCAGGTCAGCCAGGACTTCTATAGACCTTATCTTAAAAACAAAATAAAAAGCACACCCTTTCTCATTTCTAAATATGCTTTCTTTAACGCTTTAAGTTTCCCCAACATCTCCGGCTTCCTGCCTCTTTCTCTTCATGCGGTTGCTTGCATGCTGTAGGTCTGTCCTCCCTGGCAGCTTAAATGAAGAGTTTTTTCCTTCTTTCTTCCATTCTCTGGATTTGTTTTTGTTTTCCTTTTAAATCTAATAAAAATCGTCCTTGAATTTTCATTCAAAGAGTCAATGTGATGTGTCGTAATGTGGTGGATGTGTTGCGTGTGTGTGTGTGTGTGTGTGTGTGTGTGTGTGTGTGTGTGTGTTCGTGCGCTTGCAGCTGGCCTCTCAGCTGACTATTTCTCAGTCAACAGAGGAGATGATAAGATGGGCTCCAAAGGCATAAAGTAGAATTCTTAAACTCTTTTATCAATAAGACTAAAGATTCCAAGAGGAGACCCTGACTTCCTGTGTTATCTGGTGACCACGAAGGACCTCAAATTTCACACTGATATACTGTGCTGTAGTTACAGGAATTTTGGTGACCTTCTTAGTCACCAGCATGAGGAGGCCAGGTCCACTCACTAGCACCTCATAGCAGCCAGGAGGGAGACACAGAAGGGATGAGTTCTAATAAGCACTCCCACAAGGGTTGACCTCTTAGGGTTCAAGCATTTCAGAGGACTCTCTAAACCCAAATCACAACCACCTCTTAAGGCAGCTTGGCAAAACCCCTGTAGGAAATTTTACAGTGTAGCCTCACAAATGCAAGAGTCTCTAGTGCTTGCAGCCTCGCGTGTGAAGGGCACATTCAAGTAGGTTGCCATACCAACTTGCATGTGAAGGCAGTCTTGGCAGCTTCCTTGTGTGTGGACGGCTTTCCCGTGGGGTCCAGGACATCCCCCTAGGGATGCTATCTCACCCCACCTCCTTCCCGGTGTCTTCCCCCCCCCCCCCCACTCTCACAGAGTTCAGGCTTGGGCTTTGCAGGGTTAACTTGTGGCTGGAGAGACAGTGAACTCCTGGTGATACACAGCAGGAAGCCCATTCGGTTGGCCTGCTTCGGTTTCTGCAGCAACCCCCTGGCCCCCAACACACAAATACAAGAAAACTATCTTGGCCTGTCACAGCTGGGGTTCCATTTTTACACAGAAAAGCTCATTGTCCTAAACTCACCCAGCTCGTCTGACCACTTTGGAAATTTCATTATGCACCATTGAACTTGGAACCGGTCACTCCACACCATCCTGCATAGGGAGACTCACTGTCATTTGTGTATGGGAGCATGACATACCAAACCTTTGGGGGGGTGGGGGGAACCACTGGACCACTCTAGTTTAATTTTCAATGAATGGAAAGGGAAGCAGTATTAAAATGCTCTTCCCAACCCCCACACTGGGGCAAAGGGGACTGGAACTACAGTATGCACCAGAGAAGCAATTAGCCCAAAAATAAAACTGCAGGTGTTTAGGGATTGTGTGTGTGTGTGTGTGTGTGTGTGTGTGTGTGTGTGTATGTGTGTGTGTGTGTGTCACAAGCTCCATTCCTGAGAGATGAATGTGAGATGCTTTTATATGCAACCTCCCCACGGAGCCAGGCCCTGCGCCCATTTCTCAAGGTTGTACTTGGAACAGCACGAGTTAATATTGACTGTAGGTGTGCAATTAAAGGTTTGTGTTTGTAGCTGTCTTGATTCTACTTCCAGAGCTGGAGATTCCTTGTAAACTTTACTTTTCAAAGAGGAAGGAACTGAAGAGAGTGACAGCTCACGCCCAAAACGCCAGAAAGCCACCATGCCCAGTCCAAGCTGCTTCTCTGCCAGCCAGACGCTTACAATATTATTTCACAGAATAAAAGATTTCTTAGAGAAAGGAGCGGGTATAACAGAAGCTGAAGTACCTCCCTCTTTCTTCTTTGAGACAGTGTCTCACTGTCTAGCCTTGGCTGGCCTGGAGCTCACAGTGTAGACCAGGCCAGCCTTGATTCCCTTCCAATCAGTGGAATTAAAGTGGTGTATCACCACACCCAGCTTGAAGCTTTTAATAGTTCTGGAGATCACATGAGCACTGATATATTCTCATTCTCTCTCTCTCTCTCTCCCTCCCTCCCTCCCGAAATGACAGAAAAATTGTCTCTCATAGGAAATGTACTATGTTTAGTAATTGAGGAGAAAAAAGTTTCCATATAGAATTCTAGTTGAGCTTAAGAAAATGTATTTATTTGGTTTGGGGTACAGGGTCAAATGTAGCCCAGGCTGGCTTTGGACTGCCTGTGTAGCCAAGGATGACTTTAAACATACCGTCACCCTGCCTCTACTACCCAAGTGCTAGGGTTACAGGGGTCACTAACCACATTAGACTTACAAACTTGGAATTTTCTCTCCCAGTCTACTGGAAATATTGGATAAAGAAACCTGTAATATTAACACCCTGGAGAAGCAACCAGCCAAAGTTACAATGCTGAGTGTTCCACAAGTGACTCCATTGCTTCAACTGGATCGATGCTCTTATGGTAGATGGAGAGTTGGTCCACTGGATGACCAAGCCAACCATGAGGACCACAAAGGACCAACTCAGGTGGAGAGTGTCAGGCCATCCATAGCTAAACTGAACTCAATGTGATCCTGTTTACCAAAGTTAAACGGTGTTTACCAAACACCGTTTCGTCAATCAGGAAAAAAAAAAAAAAAAAAAACTAAGTGTATTAGACAATTTCAAGGGATTACTTATTTATTAGATATAATAATACATAATTATATTAAAATATTTATAAGTGAAGTGATTTAATAAGCAGATGGGTGAGATAAGTGGCAACCAATGCATTCATGGTGGAAGCTGCAAGTGAAGTTAGAGAAACTTACATTCCATTAAAATAAAATAAAATAAAAACGATGGCAATCTGAAGGAGAGAAACAGCATGTAGTCTGGCCATCCAATGGTCTTAACCGCCTCTCACATTGCCACCTGTGGCTCATGCCTGCCTGAAATCCCAGCAAGAGGCAGGTGGAGGAAGGTCTGGAAGCTATGTAGCCAGTTCCAGGCCAGTCTAAACTACAACGTTGATGTGTTTTATAAAAAGATAAAGAGAGAAGGAATATGTTCTATGGGTGTGTGGTGAGGTGTGGGGGAAGGGGATGTTTCAGCGGGCCCATGCCAAAGCATCCCTTCCCCCTGAGAGACCAGCCACACGACAGTATAGTATAGAATAGAGATTATTCAGGGCATGGGGAGGGGAGGTAAGAGGGCAGTAGAGACGGAGAAAGGCAGAGAGAGAGAGAGTAGAGAAGTAGAGGTCGGCCATGAGGGATGTGGAGAGGAGGAGGAACAGAATGGGGGGTGGGGAGAGCAAGAAAGCAAGAGCCCAAGAAAGGAACAAGAAAATGAGAGAGAGGAGGGGGGCAAGTAGCCTCTTTTATAGTGGGTCCCTACCTGGTTGTTGCCAAGTAACTGTAGGGTGGAGTTTAGACAGAACACTAGGAATCACGAGCCCTGGTCTCAAAAACACACCACACCACCAGCTATCTGATTAAAAAATCATCAGAAAACAAACAAACAAACAAACAAACTCTCCAGGCAGCTACGTTGACTCCTCTCCTACCCTGAGCTTAAAACATTCAGCACCTCACCTAAATAGTGGCTTCTTGACTAACCCCCCCCCCCCCCCGCGTGGACTCGGACTCAGTCCTCTCATCCATTCAGTGGTCAACCAAGATCAGATATTTTTCAAAACACAGGCTCATTTCTTTCTTCAAGCTAGACAAATCATGACTGAAACCCAAAAGGAAAGCCTTGCCCTTCAGCTTGTGGTGTTGGGGGACATGGTGGGAGGGTGGGTGCAGGTGGGGGTGGGGGCCACAAAGGCTGCCAGAGCTCTGGGGTTTAGGTGGTGAATGTCAGCTTCCCAGCCCAACTGGCTTATCAAGGAACTGGAATCTCTGGGGGAGATTTCATCACCAGCAGAGCAGCCTGCGCTGGAAGCCCTTGCAGGCCTTGGTGCTGGCTGCCAGGGGTGGATGCCTGCACTCCTCCTCATCACGGGGAGCGTTCTTCGTTGCTCTGTTTATTTTACACATCTTTATATGTGCTCCAAACCAAACCTCAGCTTGCATGTTACCATCTGTCCAAGGATGACCGAGAGGCATTCTTTCCACCCCTTCCTTCTCTTCTCCCTCTTGCTGGGGGGGGGGGGGGGGGGGGGGGCATCACTCCGTGTTAGCATTCTGACTAAACTCCACCCCCAGTTACTTGGCAACAGTCAGATAGGCCTGGCCCACTATAAAAGTGGCTGCTTGCCTCCTCTCTTTTGCTCTCCCATACTCTTGCTCTCTAGACCCCTCCTCCCTCTCTCCCTGTCTCCCTGTCTCCCTCCCTCCCTCCCTCCCTCTCTCCCTCTCTCCCTCTCTCCCTCTCTCCCTCCCTCTCTCCCTCTCTCCCTCTCTCCCTCCCTCTCTCCCTCTCTCCCTCTCTCCCTCCCTCTCTCCCTCTCTCCCTCTCTCCCTCCCTCTCTCCCTCCCTCCCTCCCTCCCTCCCTCTCTCCCTCTCTCCCTCTCTCCCTCTCTCCCTCTCTCCCTCTCTCCCTGTCTCCCTGTCTCCCTCTCTCCCTGTCTCCCTCTCTCCCTCTCTCCCTCTCTCCCTCTCTCCCTCTCTCCCTCTCTCCCTCTCTCCCTCTCTCCCTCTCTCCCTCTCTCCCTCTCTCCCTCTCTCCCTCTCTCCCTCTCCTCTCCCTCTACTACCCTCTCAACTCCATGCCCTGGATAAATTCTATCCTATCCTATACTATACTGGTGTGTGGCTGGTCCCTCAGGGGAAAGAGATGCTTCAGCACTCAGCCCCTGCTCACTCCAACCTCCTCCCTCTGCCCTCTTTCATTCTGGGCTCCTGCTCTCTCAGGCCCAAAGTACACTGTAGCTGTCTTCAGACACCCATATGAGGGGCATCAGATCCCATTACAGATGGTTGTAAGCCACCATGTGGTTGGTGAGAATCGAACCCAGGACCTCTGGAAGAGCAGTCGGTACTCTTAATCACTGAGCCATCTGTCCAGCCCACATCTTCCATATGTTACAATCTCCTTCTAACTAGTTTTTTTTTTTTTTTTTTTTTTTTTTTTGGTCTTGTTTTGGTTTGTTGGGTGCTTGTTTGTTTGGTTCGTTTGTTTGTTTGTTTTGTTTTTGTTTTTTGTTTTTTAGACTAGGTCTCACTGTATATGTAGCCCCACCTGTCTGGAAAGGCCTGTGCAGACCAGGCTGACCTCAAACTTGCAGTGATCCTCCTGCCTCTGCCTCCCAAGTTGCTGGCAAGAGAGGCACCATACCTAATTTTTGGTTTTGTTTTTGGAAGTACTTTAAAGCAACACCAGCTATCCCATTGGCTTGCCAGTCCTGTTCTCACGCTGGACTGGCATTCTCTCTTTCTGCCCACTGGTCTTCAAGAATGGAGCCTCCTCTATGGCTTAGGAACCAGCACAGAAAGCGGCTCAGAAGAAGCAGACAAAGAACACTTCAAAGCACAATTAGGAGTAACGAACTTTACTACCACAGTCTTAAGGCCGGTTCTCAACTCATAGAATGCATAGCCCTTTGTCATCAGATGCATATTTAACATAAAACAATTTAGGATTGAACAGGAGGCTGAAGCAAGAGATTCACTGTGGGTTCACCTCCAGCCTCGACTTTAAGGTTGGTTCCAAGACAGCCAGAGCTACAGCTGAGACCCCATCTCACAAAACCATATACCATACTGAGTGTCTTACTTAGGGCTTTACTGCTGTGAACAGACACCATGACCAAGGCAACTCTTATAAGGACAACATTTAATTGGGGTTGGATTACAGGTTGAGAGGTTCTGTCCATTATCATAAAGGTGGAAACATGGCATTGTCCAGACAGGCATGATCTGTGACAAGCTGAGAGTTCTACATCTTCATCTGAAGGCTGTTAGTGGAATACCAACTTCCAGGCAGTTAGGGTGAGGGTCTTAAGCTCATGCCCACAGTGACACACTACTCCAACAAGTACTGATAGAGCTATTCCCTGGGCTAAGCATATAGGAACCATCACACTGAGTATTGCAGCTATTCTAAGGCTGAGAGAGAGAAAACTACACCCTACTTGGCACATTTAGGGCTCAGTCAGTATTAGCGATTATCACTTGAGCAAGATACACAACTTTAGTAATTTTTTATCTGAGTTTTTATTCATTTGTGTGTACATGGGTGTTCTTCCTGCATTTATGTATGAAGCCAGAAGAGGGCATCAGGTCCCCTAAAACAGGAATTACAGATGGCTGTGAGCTGCCTTGTGGGTGCTGGGATCCCAACACAGGTCAGTGGAAGAGCAGCCAGTGTTTCTAACCACTGAGCCATCTGTCCAGTCCAACTTTAGGAAGTCTTGTCCAGACTATCCAGGCTGTTGTCAGTTCTCGTTTGTCATGCACACTGAAACATCTGGGCAAGGGTGTGCTCTAAACACAGGGCCTCAAGGTTTGCTGTAAGTTTCAAATTCTTTCAGTGACGGAGACAAGAAAACTCAAAGGAATTGCTCAGCGTGTAGTTTGCATGGTACATGGACCCTGAAATGCAGACAGAATTGGTACCTGTGAGTGAATCGTATCATGTGTTTCAGAAAACAGAGGCAATAAAGCCCTGTGACAACTGCCTTTTGTACTCAGCTTAGGCAAACCGAATGGAAAGGAAAGTTGTTCACAAGTATGACCTATGAGGGAAAATGAACATAACTACGATTTTTTTCTCTTTCATTCTAATGGGATTCTGCATTCATTTAGCGAATCATATGGAGCTCTTTAAACCTCTGAGGGTAGCACTTCGCTAAATAGTGAGGTGGCTATGAAGCACCAGAGAACAACGTTAAGACTCACTCTAGAAATTTCCAAAATAGCAATTAAGAGTGATTAATCTTTAAGTAAAATGCTACTTCAGAATATTGTGATGATAAGGTGGAATTTTTTTTTTCCTTATGATCCTCCTGCCCAGGGTCATGGTTTTCAGTAGGCAGCCATGCACAATGATGAAGAGAACCCAGCCTCACAGGAGGGAGCACAGGACACAAATAAACTGATGGACAAGGTATAAAGCCTACATTTGCATTTGTTTGACAGTCTCCATCCATGGAGTAACTGTTTCTTAAAGATTACTGGTGTGTTTTATAAAAAGCCAGGATATGTCTGATAGAACTCAGTATGGTGAGATGGGAGGGGTGCCTCGGCGGGCCCATGCTGAGGCATCCTTTCTCCATAAGGGACCAGGCATACAATAGTCTAGCACAGAATAGAGTTTATTTGGGGGCATGGGAAGGGGAGTTGAGAGGGAATAGAGGCAGAGAGAGAGGGGACAGAGAAGGACATATACAGAGGAGGGGGGAGAGGGAGAGGGAAAAGAAGAGGGAGAGGGAAGAGGCTGGCTAAGAAGGGGAGAGAAGGGGAAAGGGGTCAGGGAGAGCAGAAGAGGCTCAGAGAGTCACAGAAAAGGGGCAGAGAGATAGAGGAGGGGCCAAACAGCCCCTTCTATAGCAAGCCAGGCTGCCAGGTAACTGTTGGGGCAGAGCCTAGAAGGAATGCCAACAATTACAGTCATTACAATTTAATTAAATAATATAACCCATCACTAAACAGTTTTCAAAGTAAGAATTGGACTTTTTGGTGCTTTTTCTGGGTTTTGAGGTCAAGAGAGGACTCTATAGAAAGGCATTGCTGGGAGCAGGTATGGACTAGTTTTATGTCAACTTGGGGGGAGAGAACTTCAAGTGAGAGAATGCCTCCATAAGAGGGTACAGGCAAGCCTATAGAGCATTTTCTTAATGAGTAATATGTAAAGGCTCAGCCCATTGTGATTGGGGCCACTCCTGGGCTGGTGGTCCCGAGTTCTACCAGAAAGCAGGCTGAGTAAGTCAGGAGGAGCAAGTCAGTAAGCCTCACTCCTCCATGGCCTCTGCATCAGCTCCTGCCTCCAGGTTCCTGCCCTGTTTGAGTTCCTGCTGATATTTTCCACCAGTGAAATGAGCCAATTCAAGCAGAATTAACACACACACACACACACACACACACACACACACACACACACACACACACACACACTTTATTGGGAAACCGTTCTCTGGCCAGTTCACTGGTCCCAAGGAGGGGGTCAATGAAGTCACCATAGTGGGGGAGACAGAAGGTAGGGGTAAGAGAAAGAGAAAGCATGTATGCAGATGAAGAGACCAAGATATCTGCTTTTTATAGGGAAGAGTTGTGGGGAGGGGAAGCCCTGGGCAGAGGGCAGGTACCATGCCTTGTAACACGCAGGGGCTGAGGGTTGCTGGGCTGGGCGAGGAGAAGGCTGGAGGCCAGGCATACCAGGCTTTGGTATGTAAAACATGCACCTCAGCTGTTTGTTCTAGTTCTGAATCCCAACACTTGCCTTGGCTTCCCTGACTGGGTTTAGGATGTGTAAGCCTAATAAAACCTTACCTCGTCCCACGTTTGCCTTTGGTCATGGTGTTTCATTAGAGCAACAGAAACCCTGTGACAGACTGGATGGACTCGCCCATTTAAAGGGTTTGCCTTCCATCTGCCAGGGGATGGGGTGTCCTCACAGGAAGGAATTCTAGGTAATGATAATGTGGGCTGTGAAGTAAGTAAAACAAAAACAATCTTCCCTTCAAATAACCAACATTTTAAAAACCTCAACACAGTAGTCACGCTCCTTAAAATGCTTTAATTCAATGGTTCTTGACCTTCCTAACTCTGCGGGCCCCTTAATACAGTCCCTCATGTTGTGGTGACCCCCAACCAAAAAATTATTCTTGTTGCTACTTCATAACTGTAATTTTGCTACTGTTCGTGAATCGTAATGTAAATATTTGTGTTTTCCAATGGTCTTAGGAGACCCCATGTGGAAGGGTCCTTCGACCCTTGAAGAGGTCATGACCCACAGGTTGAAAAACCAACTGCTCTAAGAATGTAAGGACAAGGAGCCCAGGATGGTGTAGATAATTACAGCTGAGGATTCAAAGTTGAGTGTGTGGCTCTAAAGAAGCCACATGGTAACATCTGGATCTTGGGCTGGTGCTCACAGCATTGTCTGGGAGTCATGCTCTTATACAAATCTCCTAATACATACTGTCCTGGTTAAAAACCACCATGCACGGATCATGTCAGGTAAACAGCAGTGCCGGGTAGTGAACATAATACCGTACAAAGACAAGAAGGCAGACATTCTCAAAAGGGGCAGAGGTCCCAGGTGACATGATGAAGGAAGAGGAGGAAAGACAGGACCCTGGTGAAATGACAACCCTTAAAACATTAAGCCAGATTTGACTTTTTTAACCCAAGATAGTCATAATCTTACATATTTTTTTTCAACAAAGAATATTCAGTTTTAAAACAGGCCAACAGAATATATTCACAGTAGAATTTACAATATGGGAGATTTCTTGGCCACGGGTGATAGAATTTTTATCACTGGCTATATGGAAAATTTAAAAACAGACGTTTATTTGGTAAAGCAGACAAAGTTAATGCAGTTAAGATGCCACGCTAACAGTCGGGCTACGTTGAAGTGCATGCCAGTGACTGGTACGAGCTCAAATCTCACACTTGAAGATGTCAGTGTCAATGCATGGACTTTATGGTTAGTGCATTATGTCCAAGTATCGAAGTGTCCACAGGGACCTTAGGGACTTTCAGGTGGAAGTTTTCAAATTTCCAGTTACGTCTTACCAGAGGCCGTGGGATCAACATGGCAGGTTACAATGAAGAATCAAAACAAAACACGAGCATACAAAACAGGGGCCAATAAAGAGGGCAGGTATTTCATGAACCATGCTTATGGTTTATATTAAGTATGTGTGTTTACATATACATATTTTCTCACTTCCATATCGCATTATGTACAATGTATATGACAAATGCACATAACCGTCCTCCACGGAAGGCAGGAGGGTAATCTAGCTAAGAGTGGACCTTGGCTCTGGCAGGCCCAAGCTGTCCTCAGCTGTTAACTGATATCCTCACGGCCTAAAGGAACAGGTCCTATCAGCTTCTCTTTGGGAAAACTCAATACACTGAGGGAGGCAGTCACTAGCCAGCCAGCCACACAGAGGAGATCCTAGTCTGCTCCAGAGCCAGACTCTGATGGCCTCTCCCCAAAAACCCATGACACAAAACTCATGCCCCATACAGCCTTGCACTGCCTGAGCAGGTCCTGGAACACAGAGAGACCTTCCTGCGCTCTCCTGTTACCTGGCAACGTGTTCTTGGTAAAGGCTGTTTCATACACCGAGATCCAACCACAGAAAAGACATCTAACCACATAAAAGAAATCAAAGGTATTACAAGCAGATGTGAAAGAGAATGTATTTTATTTACATCACTATTTCCTTTTTACAATATGCCTGCAGTCTGCATAATACAAATTTCCATGAAATTATGTAGTTTTAAATTAAGGTATTTTACAAAGAAAATGTTCACCGTATGATCTGTTTCCATTTACATGAACTTAAAGGTTGTTCTATAGAGCATTAGGAGATTATGAAACGGGACTGAAGACTCTGACTGCTTCCTTCTCACACACTTGGTTTAGTAATCACGCTTATACTCAGGTCCTTTCAGGAAGCACACAAATGCATGTATGGATTGTAGTCTGAAACTTTCTGACAATAAATAAAACACACCTTTCAACTGCTCCAATGAACCCCTTCCCCTAGAGGTCTGCCCCTCAGTCAGACATGCCTGTGCTGCTTGCTGTGTATGCAGAAGCACGCAGGGGACTTGCAGGGTGGGTCACTTGGTTGGGTATCTGTGTCTGCTGATGCTGTACATCAAGACATACTGCACTAACCACCAAAGGACTCCTAACAGCAACAATGAGCTGACACCCTTTCACATCACACTGACACATTTCAAACTTTTATTAGTGAAACTAGAGATGACTTCCTCAATATTTTAACCATGAGTTCCTCTGCATAGCTGGTATTATGTCCATTTAAAAATAGGCAAGATTAACTTTTCACCATGATCAACGCTACAGTCACAGTAGCCTCCCTGGTACCCTTTTGCCTCCTCTGTAATAACACCACGAGCTGGTCCTGGACATCATGCAGCAGCGATGGAGGTATCTTCCAAGAGTCGACCCTGTGGCTTTACAACAGGAAAAGCAAGATGGAATACAAAACAGTCATCAGAAGGGCTCTGTCATTGAAAGCATTTTGGAATTTCTGCGACTATTTTACAAAACTGGAATAGCAGTGGCCCATGTACTTCCACTGCAGACCCACTGAGTCTGCACCTCACTCCTAGCCCTGTGCCTCCGATGCTCCTCGTAGCCGCCTGTAAAATGGGAGCTACTTCCAATGCCTGCCGACCATGAAAGCTCAGGGTCGTCCTGTGTCTCAAGACCTGAGCTGACACAAAGCTCCTCTGGGCATTCAGGATCCTCTAATCTCAAATTTGGGTAAAATGTGACTTAGAATGAACTTCTAAAGTACCCATCCATCCATCCATCCATCCCTCCATTTATATAGCTCAAGGATAAAAGCAAATACTTTACCCTTTCTATGCTGACAATAAAGAGTAGAACACCACACCACACCAGTCAATGCTAAGAACAAATGAAGGCGTCACAGAGCTGAGGATCAGGGTTTGACCCCAGATGTCAAGGGAAAAAGCAGGGCCCGGTAGCATGTGCTTGTGACCCCAGCCATGATGATAAGGCAAAGACAGGCAGATCCCGGGCTCACTGGCCAGTCAACATGGCTTACCGACAAGTTCCAGGCCAGTGACTGATCCTATCTCAAAAAGCAAGATGGACAGCACCTGACAAACACTAGAAGGCTGACCTTTGACCTCCACACAGATGTGCACATGCACGTGTATACATACATGCAGATTCACGCAGCATTACAACTGCTTGTTTTATAGTGTTGAGGATGAATGTAAGTATTTAAGCTGTAAAATTCCTAACAGGCTAGCAACATGTTACAGAATCATCTAATGGGTAAAAGGTTTTTTTGTTTTTTAAAAACAGGTTCTCTTTGTGTAACTCTGGATGCCCTTGAACTCTTTTTTTAGACTAGATTTGCCCCAAACTCACAAAAATCCACCCGCCTCTGCCTCCCAGGTGCTGGAACTAAAGTTGTGCATAACCACACCTGGCTGTAAAGAAATTTTTGCAAGTGATTTTATTACAGATACTCAACAGTCAACTTCTGTAGGGGAAAGCATGAGAAAGTGCTCAGAATATGAAATAGTAATGCCATAAGCAAAAGCTGGTTGCTATCCTGAAGTAGCACAGGTCTCCGAAGGACTCAATGTACATACATGTGGAGGAGTACACAGGTGCACCTTTGCGCGGCATGTGTGCACCATGCACCTCATGGATTTGTGTAGTATGTGTGCAAGACAAACATGCTCCAAGAATGAAGTCAGGTAAGGAGAATTCTGAGGAATTGTGAGAGTTACAAGGAAACTTCAAGAAAACTAGACAATAGTCCTGTGACCTCAGTTTCTTCAAAAACATGAATTGTTCTTGGAATGTGCTTTTGGTCCCCTCCTAGGTGTGGTGGACAGGAGTGAGTTTACCTCAGATTAGGCATCCCAACTATTATTTGTTTATATGCTGCTATGTTTGAGGTGACTCTTTTAATTTTTTAAAATTATTTATTTACTATGTACACAGCATTCTGCCTACATGTATTCCTGTACACCAGAAGAGGGCACCAGATCTCATTACAGATGGTTGTGCTGGGAAGTGAACTCAGGACCTCTGAAAGAGCAGCCAGTACTTTTAAGCTCCGAGCCATCTCTCCAGCCTGAGGTGATTCTTCTTAACTTTCAGAGTATAAACTATCTGATGCTCTGAATAAAGTCAGCTACTGCATGAGACTTCAGTCGGCTCATTCTTACCCCACCCTTCCAGGTGCCACCGCCTTTAGACTGGGGGGCATATGAAATTCACACGTACAGTGGGAACTGAACACTGAAGACTAGGCACCTACCCCTGACTTTTATTCTTATTTGTTTAGTATGATGAAGGTGGCTTTTTTAAGGACACAAGGGCGGCTCCATTTACTTACCCATATATTCACATTGCACAATTACCTAAATGTAAGTAAAGTAGTGACTAATTTTGCTTTATAATAGCTCTGCTCAATAGCTGACTAATCATATTTAGCTTTTGAGGACATAAAGTGTGGCTAATTCAGATACTAAGAATTCTAAGTTTAATTTCATTTAATCTCAAGTGACAAGTAGTTACCTAGCTAGACTGACCAGCCTAGAATTACATAAAGGTGCAGTAGAATTAAAACCTTAGGACGTGATAATAATTCAGTATGTGGGAAAGGGTAGCCCACACACCACTTTAGCTGACAGAAGTTAGGAGAAAGGCACGGTGGTATGTCTATAATCTCATCTCTTGGGTAAACTGAGGCAGAAGGGTGGAGAGTTTGAGGCTGGTTTGGCTGTACATAAAGACCTTGTCTCAGATGGCATGCAATGTATTTCAAGACATATATTCTGTGGAACTGTAGGTTCGCCAACAGATGACTGAGTGCCCAAGGAAGCTGGTGCTCACTCTCGACTGCAGCGACTGCAGCGAAGATAACAAGGTGGTCCTGGCAGTTGGAAAAAGATGTGCTAACTGCATTTAAACTTATGCTTATTACCTGGAACCTTTCCTCATGAATTTAAACGACCACTCCCAAAAGAGGTTCACCATGAAAGCAACCAAAGACTGAGGTGGCCTTGCTGAGGTGTGGGAGATAAAGGAGCGAAGGGGATGAACTGAGGAGCACAGGCCTCTCCTCAGGATGACCACTGCCAGTGTCTGCAGCAGCATCAGACAGGAAACGGCACCTTTAAAATGAGGTTAAAATGAGTGGGTGCCTTTAAAATGAGACCAGGGAAGAACGTTTACAAATAAAAATATCTCTCTTAATAGAGAGAGAGCTCTTGTTACTTGTGGTGCTGGGGATCAAACCCTGGCTTACACTCTGAAGTCCGAGGTGTCCTTTTATAATGTGGAGTACAGTAAGGAACAGGAGCCTAGAGTGTTAGTAACACCATCCACTCAGTGAGGCAATGTTGTGTATTAAGTCTATAACTAGACAAAAGCAAGCGGGGAGTGTGGAGACATTAGTACAGACAATTGCCATTACCAATTTTTGACAAAGAAAAGATCCTTAGACCTTGAAGCAGACACAGGAAGGTGTGTAAAAGCAGCCGTCCTCCCAACAGGAGGCATGAACTTCTTACCCTTTCACACAAAGGGGCTACAGAGGAAAACCACACCCTCCAGAAGGAGCCCAGATGGGGGTGTGGGGGCCTGGGATGCACTCCTTCCTTAGATGCTGTCTCAGAGCTGAGTGCTGAGCTAAATTCAATACTAGTCCAGTAGTTTGCGCACGCACGCGCGCGCGCACACACACACACGCACACGCACACGCACACGCACACACACCCCACATGGCAATCAAGGCAGACACTGAAATGAGTGACTGTTAATTCAGAATATAATTTCTGGCCATTTTTCAGAAGGAATCTAAATCCAGTATTAAAGAGGTAAGAACCAGTAAAGTTTAAGGCTACTTAGAAAGTTAATCCATCTGATGAAAAACAGTTGTGAACTACAACTGAAAACACACTTCACTATGTCTACAGGAGACCAAGTTCAAGGACACTGCAAAGACAAGTCACTAATTACCTAAGGCAGAGGTTCTCATCCTGTGGGTGGAGACCATGGAAACACACGTTGCCAATGGTTTTAAGAACTGAGACATAGCTCAGTAGCAAAACGGCAGTTATGAAGTAACAACAAAAACGAATGTATGGTTGGGGGTTCCTAAGACCATCAGAAATACGTGTTTTCTGATGGTCACAACCCACAGCCTGTGAACCACTGATCTACGGAAATGACAATCTTGGAAATTAGATTTTATAAAATAGTACCACAGAAATCAACAGAATTATCAAATGCATACAATAAAAGCAGATGCTATCACTGCCAGCCTCTACTTTCACTCAGCGAAGCTTCTGTCTGCTTTTAAGACAATGAGTTTAAAAGCCAGGAAACGCCTAAGCCTTACCTTCACAAAAATGCTGGTAGGTATAAACCGTCTGAGCAGCTGATTGGTGAAGTTGGGAAACCTAAGCAAGTTGATGTTGAGCGACGGTAGCTGCTGGTACCCAGCCATCAGAGGATAGAAATTATACAGCATTTCCTGCTTGGTGCCAGGTAGAATACGCAATCGGATCTAGTGATAAAAATCCAGAGGAAAACAGTCACGCGCACGCAGTGTCCTGTACGAACACACATCACTTACATCGTGACCCTCAATCACTTATGAAGGACAAATCCTTCTGGTGAAGTCTGTGTGCTCTCTACTAGCCCACCTTCTAAAACATACGGATGGGCACATAGGAAATGCACTGTATGACACAGGCGCCATTGCAGTTTCTGTCAACTCTGAAGGGTGGCAAGTGCCTTCTTAAGAACTCTGTCAGGTTACTACTCTGTCCTATACCAGGTATATTACAATCTTCAAAAGATATTATATAATAATTTACCAAAAAACCTCCTGTGTCTCTTTATAGGCATTTTTCACCAAAATAAAAGCTATACTATTTTGGTTATTTCTCTTAGGGATTTAATCCTATATTTAAGGTAAACGACTTCAGGGGGGAGGGCGTGTTGGAAATATTTACTAACGTGTGAGGGCTCTGCCCAGCCCGGCAACCTGACTTCAGTCTCCAGGTCCCACATGATGTAAGGAGAGAACCGTCTCCCACACATGTCCTCTGACCTCCGTAGCTGCCCTGATGCAAATGTACAGGACACTCTCAACACACAGTAAATACGTAACAAAAAAATTAAACTTCAGAAAAATATACACTGTAAAGTTTTGGCAAGACAATACCCAGAAACAGCTTACTAGTTTATAAATGAGAAACACGTATGTACGCATACATACTGTGCCGGGGACAACAGCACAGGCTTGTGATGTACTAAAGCTAGGATATGTATAAATTTATAATGGTACACAGCAATATTGCATAATTCATGTATAATTCTACTGTGTATCTAACAACAAACTCGGAATTCTGAATATGCGCAGCAAAATGGTTGGTTTGTCCAGGGTAAACACTTGTGTTAAGACACATTTGGTCCTATAATTAAAACTGTCCCTTATTAATAAAAGGCATTTCCTGACACATGTGAGGTGTCTGTTAGCATTCTGACTCTCCTCGGGAACGTGTTTTCTTGACTGAGTTTTTCATTTTAAAAATAGATAAACTTTTCCATCTGATTTGAATTTGATTGAACAAGAAAGAAAGGTTGAATAGGCCAAAAAAAAAAAAAAAAAAAAGTTCCTGAACATAGAAAAGTGAACTCTCTGGAAGACCAAACCCTGTAAAGTCTGCAAGCCCTGACCTCAGTATGCTGTGCTCCAGGCTGCAGGCCGAGACACAAGGCAATGAAGAAGAGGTGACAGTTCTCGGGAATCCTAAGGTGTCATTACAATACAGGCAGCAGTGAACCATGCTTTATAAGGAGTAAGAACCCATCTGTCTGATCTCACAGATGTGAAACAGTAACACTCCTCTGCAGGAAGTTAAACTTAATCTTTAAAAAGGCTTAAAATTTTACCACTGTCAAAACAGGAACCCCAGCTGTCCACTTCCTGGTCCCACTCCCCTGGTCACACATGCAGCACCAGAAAGATGACCTGCACCTACCTGTTTGAGGCCTGAGAACATGAAAGCATCACTGGGCTCCACAGAAATTTCCACATCTTGAACCAAGTCAGTCTTATTCTGTAAGTGATACCTGACGGGTAACGACTCTCTGACACGTCCAAACGAGGGTAGGTCTACAGAGGAAGAGCACGGTTCCCTTGGTGCCAGCTCATCACATAGGCTTATATTAGACAGACACAGTGGTACACAAGTTACAGCTTTGCATATGAGGTCCTTTCACTGGGAAAGGATGCTGACAGGACAGGCCGAGGAGGAATTATGTCTGAAAGTGACTGCACAGCACAGAATCAAGAGTCTGGCTGCTACAAACTGTTACAAATAACTTTACAAATCTGCAAACCATCTCCCAAAATACCAATCACAGTTCCTAAACTAGAATAAGCAAACATTGTATTTTACTGAAACTACATAAAATTTCCACTCATCTACTCATTCAGATTTTTCAGTGGAGTTCTGCAGACTTATTTTTCCTGACATATACAAATGGAATGTTCTGTAAGTTAGTGACCACTCTTGCAGAGGCCATGCTAATGTGGTTGGTGCTGTTCTATCACATGCAGCTCTGCATTGCTCAAGCAAGCACTGCAAGAGGTAGCATGGTAGGAGGCAGGCATTGTATGCTATTTTTAAAATCATACAGACATGCTGGGGGCCGATAATGAAATGTTTCTCTTAATAGAATTATTCAACAAGAGAGGAGAAATGAGCCAGGCATGTGGTGGTGCACACCTGTAAGCCATGCACTCAGAAGGGAGAGGCAAAATGAACAGTGGGAGTTTAAGGCCAGCCTTGGCTATACAGTGAGTCTGAGGCTAGCATGAACTACATGTCACCCTACCTTAAAAAGACCAGAAAAAGAGAGAGAGAGAGAGAGAGAGAGACAGACAGACAGACAGACAGACAGATGGTGGTAGGTTGAAAATATAATACTATGTGCTTCCTAATTTGAGATTAGCCTGGACTGTATGTGATCCTATGTAAAAACAGGAGGGGGGCAGATTATGTGCTCACTAAAGGGGACTGAATCATTCCTAACAAAAATTTAAACCTGAATCTGATCAAGTCTGATGACTGTTAATTCACAGGGATACAAAAACGGTTAAAAGAGACATCATAAAATAAGCAAAATCCAGGCTGTTAGGAATTCTACCAAATGAGTTAGTTTCCTCAACAAATAAACAGGAAGAGGGGAAGGCAGGTGGAAGCAGGAGAGGAGATGGGTGTGCAGACAGGAGCACGGAGCTCGGGGCTAACAACGAGGGAGCGAGGAGGAGGGGCAGGACAGCAGCCCACCTAGTGACTTAGACAGCTGTGGGACTTATCCACACACTGCAGTGGAAAGATCTTAAGATAAGCT
The DNA here is from genome assembly GCF_011762505.2 of Arvicanthis niloticus. Lineage (NCBI taxonomy): Eukaryota > Metazoa > Chordata > Mammalia > Rodentia > Muridae > Arvicanthis > Arvicanthis niloticus. Next base: position 37,658,578 of record NC_047673.1, read on the forward strand.
GAGAAACACCCAGCCAACCAAAGCTTCAACATTAGAATCTGGTGATGTTTTAAGAATCTATTGCTAGCCTGGGCACAGTAGCACACACCTTTTATCCCAGCACTCATGAGGCAGAGGCAGGAGGCTCTGTGTGAGCTTGAGGTCAGCCTGGTCTACTTAGCAAGTTCAAGGCTATCCAGGACTAAATAGTGAGATCCGGCCTCAACCACCCTCCTACACAAAGAATCCACTGATAATTTTAAGTCATGATAATGAAACAAGTAGGTTCTCAGAAAGCAGTGCTTCCGATCATACTAAAATATTCATAGATGAAATGGCATGTGGGATATGGCTGCTAATAGTTGGAGTAGGACCATTTAAAGTTTATAGATGTCAGTCATTTTGCATAATACACTGTTACAAAACTAAATTCTTCAAAGCCCAGTATCAGTAACATGTGAATCCTACCTGCGTTCACGTGGAGAGGGATGTTTTCAACAATCACGTGAGGCAGTGTGATGACAGTGCTGATGGCGGGGATATTTTCCGTACCTGAGGCCCTATGGCAAAAAGTGCAGCTTTGAAACTCACACTTTAAAAGTTATTTAACCAAACACAGGAACCTGTTTTACCAACTAGCTTCAAACGAAAAATGAATTATCCATTTTCCAAAACTCCAGAAAGAGCTTTCTGAGTCCCACTGTTGTTCTGAATGTTCAGTGAGCAGATGCTATAACCCAGGGCTCCTGGGTGTTAGTTACCACTGGGAGCTAAAGCACAGCTGCTGTGACTGTCACCAGTAAGAACCTTACAGAATTACAGTAGCACGGCCGACAGATAAGTGCCTTTCAGTTGATGCTTAACTCTATAACATACAAACTTCAGTGTTCCCAGGGATTTTTCAAGTGTAACGGTGTCCTGAGGCCACCGGATTTGAGAAGTGTTAACCTATGGCTTACAGTTCTGCCTTGTCAGACCCTGGAGCCAAAGCATGTGCTAAGCCACAGGATCAACCCCAGCACTGGAAACAAGTCCAGAAGCAGTTTCTAGAGACTGTTCTTGCCATGTCTTGAATTTGATTTATAACATGAAAACAATGATGCTATGAAATTACATCTACTAAAGCCTAAAGGCAACTTTAACATTTCCTCCCAGTTATTATTGATTTTATAGGTTTAAATATTTGTCTACTTCAGTTAACTCTGGCAATCTGTAACATTTTAGGGACAGCTATAACAGTAAGTTCTTCCTATTCACTATAAACGATTGTATAAAACACGTCCTTAGCCGGGCAGTGGTGGCGCATGCCTTTAGTCCCAGCACTAGGGAGGCAGAGGCAGGCGGATTTCTGAGTTCGAGGCCAGCCTGGTTTACAGAGTGAGTTCCAGGGCAGCCAGGGCTACACAGAGAAACCCTGTCTCAAAAAACCAAAATAAATAAATAAATAAATAAATAAATAAATAAATAAATACACATCCTTGTGGGCCAGTAAGATAACTCAGTGGGTAAGAGCATTCCCACCAAACCTGACGGTCTGAGTTCAGCCCTGTGACCCACACATAGAGCAGAACTGACTCCTGCTAGCTGCCCTCTGACAGCCCTGTTTGAAACAGCACATATACCCTCCCAACATAACAAATGTCATAAAACACTGTAAGTATTCCTATTGGCATTCTTTTCTCAATTTTAACTAAGTTTATTTCATTTAAAAACTCATGCAATATTAAACCATACCAGGAGAGTAACACACAAATGCCTCTTGTGGACCACCACATCTAAGAAGCATATCAGTGCACCTGCATTTTCCAGTGTCTAGTTGTGCTCCCACCAGCCCCTCCAACCCACTGTCCTGAACGTGGTCTCTACCGTTCCCATGTGCTTCCTTACGCCCTTACAGTCAGACTGGCACTGCTGAGGGATGCATAGCGTGTGTTACATGCTCTCAGTGTTGTACAAGTGCAGTCTGCCAATGTTTGCACTGTAGCTCACTTCCTTCCCTTCACCGTGAGATACTGACCGTGGACCTCTGCTTCACTCGACTTCACTAGTGAGCAGCACGTCACCGACTGTGCCACACCTGATTTCTTTTCTTTGTGGTAGGTAGAGTATTTACGGTATTTTGGCTTTTGGGTGGGAAGGTATTACAAGTAATGCTGCTCTGTCTACTTTCATTCAGATTCCCATAGTACACGTCTGGTATCGTTCCTCAGTCTGCAGGGTCAGAGACACCGTCAACTTCCCCTAACACTGTCCAGCAGACTTTGGAACAAACTTATTCACACTCCACGTCTTCCACACTTGGCAATGTTAGCATTTCACTGAAGCATATCAGCTATCACCAGGTCTACAGAGCCTGTCTTCTCTCACTGTCTTCCCTGTTCACCCAGAGGTAAAGTTGTAAACACAAACACTAACCCTTATTATTACTATGTAGTATTATGAATTATTGTGATTTAGTACTACAATACTACAAAGACCTTCACCCACTTTGCATTTTGTCTTTTCATTCTCTATGATTTCGTTCAATGAATTGAAATTTTTAATTTTAATATTTTTCAGACTTGCTTATCTTTTGTGTCTAAGTTTTTGTCTGAATGGATATATGTGCACCACATGTGCTTGGTGCCTATAAAGTTCAGAAGAGGGTGTTGGATCTCCTAGTTACAAATGATTATGAGCCAATATGCTTCTGGGAACTAAACCCAGGTCTTCTTGCAAGAGCAGCAAGTGCTCTTAACTGGTATCTTTCCAGCTCTAAATGACACCTTTCTAAGACACTGAGAAGCTTATTTCTAACCAACAGAAACATAACTAAGCATTGTACACTGACATATATCCAGTAACCCCCCATTAATCCCTTGGGTTGTCTTTTTAAAAAAATTCACTTTGTCTCTGTTTAAGTGTATACATAGGCATACACATATAAAGACCTGTGTGGCCACAGCCTGAGTGTGGAGGTCAGAGCACACTTGTGGGGCAGGTTCTGTCTGTCCATCATGTGCAGTATAGAGATGGAACCCAGGCTGTCCTTGGCAGCAAGTACTTTTGGCTGCTGACCCATCTTCCCGGCACACCCTCTCTCTCTCTCGGGTTTGTATGTAGACATACGTGAGGGCATTCCACCTGATGCTTTCCACAGCCCTATATTCAGTTTTAGTTTGACTAAAATTTTACTGGCATTTCAGTCAGAAACTGTGTCAAACTAAGCTTGCTTTATCTTCCTCATCTTTGTTATTTAATACAGTAACCACACATACGGCTGTAACTCCACCCTGCACTTCAGCATGATAAATGGAAATGACAAACAGTAAAGATAGCAGAGAAGACACTGGGGGAGAGCAAGGGCCAATGTGACTTGTACCTCTTCCAGGAGATAATGTAATGTCCTGTTGCCACTCCACCTTCAATGTTCCCAGAAGCTGGGCAGCGAAGACAGAAGCACTCGCTAGCACTCTCTCCTGTCTGTAAGACAACTGCAAGAAAGACTCCTTATAGCCTATACCATAATTTAATCTACAAGGGTTTTGCCTCAAGTAGACAATAAAGCAATACTTTACAATCAACTGTTTTTAGAAACCAAGGCTCAGAAATGCTATATTACTTTTTCTACATCATGTAAGTCCACTATTGGGTTACTCTACCAATATTTATAATAGTAAAAGCCAGTGGGTGGGAATGTGGCAGGACAGCTGACATCCTCTTCTGGTTTGCATGTACACACGATGCGTGTACTCACACATATATATATGCGTACACTACCACCACCAATGGGGCATCTATGGATCTGCAACCTAGAATACAGACAGCTAAAAGAAACAGTGATACCGTAAGGTAATTGGTTTCCTTTTTCATGGCAAGAAAGCAAGAAAAAAAAGAAAGAAGGAAGGGAGGAAGGGAGGGAGGGAGAGAGGAAGGAAAGAAGGAAGATATTTGGGGGTAAGGAAAAAGAAAACTCCATCCCTCCAACACTACTGACCTCATTCGTCTTTTTGATTTACTATGGAACTCACTCAAACAGAACCAAGCACCTCGCTCCACTACTCACCAGCTATGCTCGGTCTCGAAGGAAGAGTTCCTCTTGCTATGTTTGCATCTATCTAAACGAGATCTCTACCTTTCAACACTCCACAATGTCAGGCTTGAAGTGCAAGTGGATGACAGCTGATAGCTAACACAATTTTAGCAAACCTGTGAGCAACTGTGAAATAACAACATTCCTAAACACTGGGTTAGTATTTTTATGGTTGCCCAATAAAGACGACTGTACTAGGTGAACGGCTATCTGTGTGTGTGGACAAGTAGACCCCAGTGAGAAAGAAAAGGGCTGGTCAGTTCTTAAGTTGTTTTAAGTAAACTTGAAAAGTAACAGACAATATTGCAGCCTAATGCATTTTTAGGAATGCATCAGTTCAAGCCTTTGGAGATGCTTTTATAAAATCCTGGGCTGGTCACAGCACAGTCTACCAAGGCTCTCCTAAAGTCTGAGTCAGGCAGAATGCTGATGATGTCTGCTAACACATCCACTGGTGAATTTGTGACATGGAAGTGCGACACTGCAGACTAGGAGTAAGAGAGGAGCCCTGAGGCAAAATGCAAGTGGCCTCAGAGTCGGGAGAGGTCAGGAGGCTGAGTCTTCCCTAGAGTCTGAGACAGGCTGTTTCTAGGATTTCTAACCTCCAGAACTTTAAGATAAGGCTAATTTCATGCTCACTGTTATACCAGCACCAAGACACTGAAACATCAGAGGTTCAAACCAAAAAGTAGTCCTCCATTTAATATACCATCATTAAATGATGTCACCAATGTAAAGACAAAAAAGATAGGCTCTGAGTCTAAAGGAGCACAGTCTACCACAGTCATTTGTAGAAACAGATAATGGGCTGTCACAACAGAGGATGTACAAAGTATCATGGGTGTGAGAGAAGTAGGAAGTCCTGCAGAGGAGGATCAGAAGTCTGAGCTCCTGAGTCACAGGAGCAAAGGTCAAACAGGTGGAAGAGATATGAGCGGGGACAAAGTGACAGATAACTGTTCAGATTCCCACAGAGCAACGCCTGCTAAAAGCAAGTCAGCCTCAGCTCAATGAGAGGAAAGCAGAGGGAGGAGAGACCACTGTGAAGCATGTGTGACAGCTCGCAGAGCCTGATGCTGAAAATCCAGTGTGCTGCAAAACTGTTGGAGTCGGAACGCCAGGAAATCCTACTCAGAGGAATCGGATTCTAGCAGCATGCACCAGGGAAACGGGAAATAATCCAGCTAGAAAGCTACTTCTTCAAGCCAGGAGAGAGGGAGCCAGGATGGCGGCGAGAACGGGCATGAGACGCGGGGTTCAGTTTCTCCCTTTGCTTGTACACTGATCTTTCTAGCAGGACCAGTAACACAGGCAGCCTAAAGTTCTGTGGCAGCTGAAGACTTAAAGACAGAGGGAAGCCCAAACCAGGATCTTAGGAACATCACACAAGCAAATCAACTCTGACTAAACAGTGCAAGCAATGGCCAATGCCTGCACTGAAGCAACCAGCAGTTGCTGTTTTGCTTTTCTCACAACACTTCACCTGAGCATCTGCTTGGGTATACTTCTGCTTCGTTTGTCATCCACATTAGCTTTATAACGGAGCACAGTTTATGAAAGTACACCAAACAGGAAAGGTGTGCAGGTTTGAGCCTGCTCTCTGGGCTGCTTTATCTGCTGAGTTAGTAAATCTGCTGTCTAATCTAAGAAACACCTTGTCCTAGTTCTATAAACACTAATTTCAAATTAATAAAAAAAAAAAAAAACCTTAAAATTTCAAAAATAAAAATCCTATTTTGCTTTCAAGTATATTTCTCAAAATGTTACTTCCTTAGAGTAAAAAAAGAAAAAAAACCTGATATTTTATGCTGGGCATGGTGACCCATGTCTGTAATTACCACACTCAAGAAGTAAAGGCAGGAGAGTCAGGAACTCAAGTTCAAGACTAGCTTTTGTCCTCTCAAAACGGAACCAAACAAAACCCAAATCTGATCTTTTAAAATATAATATACTCATGCATATTATACATGCTAATCATATCTTAACTCTAAATGTGTAAGTCTCAAGTTCCCTTGTTTTACAAAAATATAACTATTACACCTCTAACCGACACGCACGCACATTTGGCCCTTATGTGAGAGAGATGTAAGGCTTCACCTTTGTCTATCTGGGACTCCAGATGATCCATTGCAGTCATTGAGGGAGCAAGCTGTAGTTCACTGGACACAATCGTGAGGGCCCATGGGGAGGCACTCAAAACATCGGTCATCAACAGAAAGGGGATGTCTGCATAGACTCTTTCCAGATGCTCAAACTGCCACCAAGGAACAGAAAAGATTGGTCAGCAATCACACTCATTGTTTTCTTTGAATTACTCTGACTTGATTCCCAGCACCCATCACAGAACATACCTTTGTGGAAACAAATCTGACTGCAACATCAAATGGAAAGACAGTTTCTATTGTTACAGTTTCATCCTGTAAGAGAGCATAAGATGCACACACAATGGCTTTTCTCATCTTTTAACAGGAAGTTTTAAAGTTAAAAAGCATAGAAGGCATAATCTAGAATTGATCGATAAACAACCCCAAGTTACACACTAGGAAGCCTTTTCCTAGATAACATTTGTAGAAATCTTCATAATGATCTGCTCTCCCTAGTGAGTTATCTGACTGTTCAGCAGTGGCTTAGGGAAGTGTTTTCTTCTGTATTATTTATCTCAAGATTTGGTGGAGCAGGCAGGACAGTAGTCACCTGAGAAGGAGCTGGATGGTAAGATGATGAAGTGATTTGCCTAACGTCTTGAATGGGGCCACACCCAGAATCTGGACCATCTTCTCATGTGATTCAAGGTGACTAAAACAATCATATAGTAATGTAACAGACACTATTGCATTTGCCATGCACACACAGTATAATGCTCACAGCATCCAATCTATTATAACTGACTATTTAAGATGGAGGTCTAGAATTTAAGTCACAAGACGAAAACTTGACCAAATGTGATCATGGAGCTCTACCCTAACCAACATGCTGCATCTCCCTCTAAATGACTGAGAGGCCATGACGTTATCCTTCTTTTTAAAACAAATAACCCAACACACCGATAAGAAGTCTTTTTAGAAGATTATTTTCAGCCGGTGAGATGGATCAAAGGATAAAGGAGCTTGCTTCTAAGTCTGATGACCTGGGTTCAGTTTCAGGAACCCACATAGTACAAAGAGAGAACCAATTCCCACAACTGTTCCCCAATGTTCACATATGCACTGTGGCATACACACACACACACACACACACACACACACACACACACACATTAAACAAATGTAATCAGAGATCAGGCTGTAATGTCAGACAGATGACATCTGTATGACCATGGCCATACTTGTGATTTAGGAAAGTCACACACATAAGCCTAGATTCTAGGTCTCCGTTTCATAGCACTCCGAGGTGGTGAAGATTAATAGAGTAAGCCAGGTGTAGTGGCACAAGCCTTTACAGCCAGCAGTCTGGAAGGAGAGGCAGGCAGGCAGATCTCTGTGAGATGGAGCCAGTCTAGTCTACAGAGTGAGTTCCAGAACAACCAGGGCTATGTAGAATGATCCTGTCTCAGAAAAAACAAAACAAAATAAAAACGGTTCACATAATGTGTGGGGTTTGGCAGCCCATCTGCTAAGTTACCCTTTCAACAACTTTTTCTCTCCCAATACTTATAAATGGACCACAACTTCTACAAAAACCACACTATAATCCTCAATTCTTGGGCCTTTGTTTCTGTTGGGCTGAGAGACCAACCTATAAGATAGTATATTACTGCTAAGACCAAAAAGATATTAAAGTAACACAAAATAGAAGTGGTTCATTCATACATGAAAAGTAGGCATGAAAAAAAATACCTTGTGACACTTGCAAATAATTTCTTTTCCTTCAACAGTTGTATTGATCAGGTAAGAAACGTACACAAGGAACATTCTGGAACCCACTGTTCCACATCGAACATACACTGTTTTTTCTAGCTGCAACACAGTAAGTATTGTAAATTGAATGTTACACAGACTTCCTCCAGATATTCTAAGACAATGTTCCCATTTAGAGATGTCTGTTAGATACTTTATGCAGGCTGTTACAGTGCAACCCATGTGACTAAGGACCAGACACCCAGAACCCTGAGCCAACCTCCATGACTTAATCCTGCACCTTCTCATGCTCTCCTTCAACCCCCAACAAACTTCTTAAATGTGACTTGGAAACAGAAGTTGCCTGAGAAATCAGCACAGTTACAGACACCAATGATTTTACCAGCAGCAACAAGCGGTCCAGTGGAGGGTCACCTGTTCTAAAGTCCCTGCATAGAAACAAACCTAATGACGTAAAATGCTAGGTATAGATATAGCTATATAGATGCTCGGTAGGTCAGTCACGTTTCCAGGGCGTGGCTATGCTACGGTAGAACTGCAGCCCACCTCCTGTCCTCTGAAGCCCCTGCTGGCCATGCTCACCTGCTCCCCTGGGTGTAAGTCTCCCACAGGAATGTCAGTGAGTAGGGCTGGGTAGGACTCATCACACAGCTCTGCTCCGTGAAGTGTCACATGAGTTTTCTGAGTCAGGTTGGCATCCTGCCCTGTGAAGGTTGACAGAGTGGTGTTTCAGGACATTATAATAATCGACACTATAAGAAGAACACTCTATCATAGCATCTTTTAAATAAATATCCTATCATTGATGCGATGGTGTTTACCTTGTTCCTATGTTGGTGTGAAGGGAATTGTGGTTCCAGACCGTGCGTTTTAATTCACTGGAACTGGGCTCAAACACATCTTTATGGATCAAAGTTGGAACTGTTATAGTCAATATATTTTTGCCAATGCGAAAGAAGCTTTACTCTTACAGTGTAAACATCTGTGCTCAGGGACTGGGCACACTCCTGGCAAGCAGCGCACCCTGCTGCTTGTGGGAGTGCTTCCCCACAGAAGGCTGCACTGGATCAAAGGAGCGGCAGAGCAGCAGTGACTGTGAGCTGGGCTGTTGCAAATCTGTCTCCACAAAGTGCTTTGGAGCTGATTCTCCACCACAGAGCTAGTCATTGCCAGCTGGTTTATACAGTCCGTCCATCCATCCATCCATCCATCCATCCATTCAATCATTCTAGATTCACCATCTAATCAGAAAAAGTCTCCTGTTGTTCCTCATATGAGAGCGACAGTTCAAAATGATGAACTTTTTCTTTTTCAGTCAGCTCACGGAGGCATCTGTTGCGGGCACTTTCCTTTCCCACTTGCCTTAAACCTCTGGCAACTTCTCATCCAGGCCTGCAAATACCAGCTTTGAAGAGCACTCTCCAGCGGTCAGCTTCTGAGGGCTGCTCGTTGAGCTCCTCCAGTGTCGTTTCCTTTCCCGCAGCTCTTGAGCCGCCACCACAGTGTGTGTGAGCAGGCCAGATGTGTTGCTGATGTTGTGAGCTACCTCCAGTGCTTTAGCACTCATTTTTAACTTGTATGAGAAAACCGCTCAGTGGGTCAACAGGTAAAAGCACATGCTGCCTAGCCTGACCACCTGACACACAGGACGGAGCGAGATAATCAACCCCACAGCTGTCCTCTGACCTCCGCAGGCACGCTATGGTACATGCAACTCATGCCCAAATGAAGAAAAGTTTATACAACCAAAAAATTTATTAAAGAAAATCACTCAATCCTGCTTTTTTGTGTAACACAACTTTCATAGTGTAATATAAATATAAAATAAACAGTAATTATCAAAAAAGTGAGAAATCCACATTAAAACCATGTTTAATATAACCACATTTACTAGTGTATTCTAATATTAAATGGCAAATTTCAACAGTAGAAAAAAAACCACAGTGCCTTTTCAACCAACATAATACATGGATACTGACGCAACTTACAACGATTATAAACTTACAAAATGAATGCTTACCTGGCTTTAGGCCAGCAGTGAGCTTCACATCCCTGATTTGAGACTTTTCGTGGGATTGAACAGTTACAACTAAACAATACATTTCATTCATTAGAGCAGGAGGCTCATGTCGCAGATGTACAGAAATGTTTGGGACTCTGGAAATAATCCTTTGAAAAGAAATAGCTCAATAAGCAGCTTAAAGAAACAGAGTAAGTAAAGCATTCCTCTAAAGGAAGTGAGACAATCTCAATGTTTTCCAAGTACACTTACATCGTGCTCGCCTGGATTATGATGCTGTCCCAGTGAACCTCGTCGTCAGGAAGCTTTGGCCGCCTTTTGAAAGACCTTGCAGCCTGCAGGGCTTCCTGGGAGGAAGCAGCATCCCCTCCTCCTCCCTGCCAGCTCAAAACCACACACCTGCCTGACTCGCTGCCCAGAAAGAGATCCACAGAGGTGATCTGAAAAAAGAAGGCACACCAGAAACACCATCACATACCTGCTTGTCATTGTCCCCTGTCAATCTATCCACAGTGAGGACGATCACACCTAACATTCACCTAGTCACCACAGGATGAAAAGGACAAAACACCTGCTGTTAGGCGCTCACCCCAGCCGGGTACCAGCCATACCCTCAACTTCCAAAGGCCTACATGTATGAAGTATCACTGATAAACTTACAAACTAGTATCTAATCCCACAAACGTTTCTGCTGTAAGTACTTATAGTGCTAGTAATGAAATGTTTTATAAACCGAATACTACTTTCAGATAAGCCCATTTATGAAAGAATCCAACACAGAATTATTAACTATAATGATAGGTTTCCTCAGATACCAAGTAAAAAATAAAATACAGCTCTAGGTGTCAAAACACAGCCCAAGAATGGAATTGTGGAAGGGGAATTCTGAGCACTTAGGAAGAAAACAAGTTTCATGACCTCAGTTTCTTCAAAAAACATAGAGCTAGCTGTTCTTGGATTATGCTTTTGTGCCTCTCCCAGTGTAGGGGGCAGATCAGTTTACTTGAGGTCAGTTATCACAACTGGCTATTGTTATTGTTTGTACCTCTATGGAAGCCTCATGCATTGTCCTTGTGATTATATACAGCTTGAATTCATGACATCTTTACTCAGGTGACCCTTCTTAACATCAAGATACAGACTGTCCGCTGCTCTGAATAAAGTTGGCTATTGCTTGAAACTTGAATCCAGCTCTCCCAGGTTCATGCTGCCAACTACAGCAGTGAGACATCTAAGTAGGTTTTGTCAAGTCATCAAGGACTTTTAAAGGGAAGAAACTAAGTGTTGGATATTAGTCAATAAGAAATCTGCTTACTTGAGAGAGGTTGCTATGCAAATGTAAGAAGTATAACCTTATGTGCATACATTTTAACAATGGTCCCAAGGTTTGACCCAGCTAACCACTCTCTTTAAGTCATGGACACCAAGCATTCGGTGAGTGCTTACTATGCCGTAAACACTGTCAGCATGGAATGGACTGATGACCCCACAAACCCCAGATCTTACAGATGAATGACTGAGACACACAGGTTAGAAAGCCCTGGACCTCACAAGCTAGGCTAGAACTGAAGATATGCAGTTGGCTCCAGAGGACACATGACATAAAATACTATTTTCACGATACAGCTCCAAAGAGCTTCTCAAATCTTATACTATATCAACCTGCTAAAATATTAATGTATCCTCATTTTCTTTAAATGTATGCAAACAGCAATGTTTGAACACTAAAGAGGTAAAGTCAAAATTAGGTCCTGTTATATATATTTGATATATTATGTAATATAAATCATTGAAAACTCCTTAACTGATAATTTACTCATTTAAAAAAAAAATGAGATTAGTCTTATGAGCTCAGAGCAAATAATGTCTACTTATAATACTACTGATGAAAAAAGCCAGGAACAGAGCATGATGCCCAGTAAATTCCACTGTCCTCCTTCATGCTAGGGACTGAATCCAGGACCGTGTGCCTGCCAGGAGGCATTCATTCTACCACTGAACTACATCCACAGGCCCAGTCTCTGTGAAAATCATCTCACAGTACAAATGTATTGACAAAGAGCACATGGAAGGAAATCCACCAAGCGACTATGAATGCATGATTTACAGTTTTAACATAAACACACTACTTTTGCCATTCAAATTACTTTTAAGCAAATTTCATAATTTACCTCGATTTTCTTTCCCACATCTTCAGTTTTTGCAACAAATTTAAATGACAATTTTCTTGTTTTGCTGGGAACTAAGCACATCTTTCCTTGAGTCAGGTTTTCTAGGACTTCACTTGCTTTGGACGCCTCCTCCAATACGCAGAACTGGTTGTAGCCCTGGAGGAGAGGGAGTGGCCCATCATCAGCCAGCAGCAGACAGCAGATCTCTTGCCAACACTGAGCACTAAGTGATTCAAAGGTCTTTCAGTTCTAGCCTGGGCTTCTCAACCAGTGGGTTGTGACCCTCTGGGGAACAGACACCCTTTCGCAGGGGCTGCATACCAGATATCCAGTACATCATATTTACATTAAACTTCATAACAGTAGCAAAATTACGGTTATGAAGTAGAAGTAGCAATGACATCACGTTATGGGTGGGGTCCCCACAACCTAAGGATCTGTATCAAAGGTCACAGCACAGGAAGGCTGAGAACATGGCTCCAGCACAAATATCACTAATGCACTATGTACTAGTTTTCATGTAAAAACAATTATTTTGATGCTGAGTTCATGAACTTACTCACTGCTAACACAAAGAAAAAAAAAAAAATTTAGCACACACAGCCTGATTTCTGGAAGCTTTGAAATACCAGTTCTGAAGGAGAAACAAAATATATGGTTTTTGTTGCAATGGAAAGTACTATCAATCACTCTTTCCTTTAAAAAAAAAAAAAAAAAGTATTTATTTTTTAATATTATTTGTGTGTGCCTGAGTGTGTGTGTGTGTGAGTGAGTGTGTGTGTGTGTGTGTTGATACACAGTATCTTTTTAGGTTCACCATGAGAATATTGTGAATTTCAATACATGTGTTGGTTAAAGGGTTGATATAGTTTCTGGGTGATCAGAAGATAATTGTTAAGTGAGCACCTCGGTGAGAGACTAGACTTCAGCCCTCGGCTTTAGTCCATCACACTTTAAAATGCTTATATGCCTATAGTATGAAAATGATGTGTGCATAGAATACTAGACTGTCTAGGAAGTAGGCTGAGAAGTCCTGCCTCTTGCAGGGCAGGACTGCAGGGGCCCAGGTTCACTGTGCACATCAAGTTTGTCCACTCCATTCCAGTATTTCTAAACCAAGCATACATTAATTCTAAAACAAAAACTAACAATGGTAAAACAAATGAAGCAAATGATTTTTAAAATTAGACTAGCTTCACAGTGAATATTGAAATTCAAGCTACACATTATAAAACCTAAGAATAGTATTCTTGGCTTACTTAAGCCAGAAATTTAAAAAAAAAAAAAATTAAGAGTAGAAAAAACACTGAATTGCAAGACTTTGGAAATACAAATACATTTTTCCTAAATAAATCTAGCCAAAATCAGATAAGCAATAAGATGTAAACGTCACTAGTCACTTTGCAGTTTACTGAGAGCTGCAATGACATGCACACAGTGGGAACATTAGTGGGTACACTACCTGGTTATTAAAGCTGACACAGAGCTTAGAAAACCTAATGGGGTGCGGACAGTCAGCCTTCAGATAGACGTCAAACTGAACAGGAACATCCACGTGAAAACTCGGAGCATGGAACTTGGCTTTGCATTGTACTAGAAATCAAAGGAGAAGGGCGGTCACACAGTAGCAGGCATTAGTGCAGGCCTGATCGTCTCCTCTCACCACCTCCTTACTCAGTGTCCTCACCCAAGGCAAACACAACTCCTTATGAAAAGAAAGGTAAACAAAGGAGCTTCAAAAACATTGGAGTGAGGGTGCCGTTTGTTTGTTTTGAGACAGGGTTTCTCTATGTAGCCTTGGCTGTCCTAGAACTCACTATGTAGATCAGGCTAGACTCCAACTGAGAAATCCACCTGCCTCTATCTCCCAAATGCTGGAATTAAAGGTGTGTGCCACCACTGCCCAGCTTCAAAACTTTTTAAATTTTAAAACCACACTTTGTCCATAAAAACTTCATGTCAAAAGGAACAGAACAATTTTGAATTATTTTATTCAAAATACCTGCCTAGACATTAACACATACAACTTCAAAATTCTATTTTCTCAAGGACACTTCATATTATACTTGAATTATAAATAAGCAAAGTATATTTTAATAAACAAATATAAGTATTTGAACAAGGGAATATTTCAGATTGCAAAACCCCTCCCCCCAGAATAATTTTTTTCAAGTTCACTTTTTCTAAGCAAATTTAAATTGTGAATTATATACGTATAACAAATGTATACAACATCAAATCATTCTATTATAGTGTTATTTAATACATAAACCAGTGGCTCTCAACCTGTGGGTAATGACCCCTTTAGGAGTCACATATCAGATATACTGCATATTAGAATATACATTATGACTTACAACACTAGCATAATTAGTTATGAAATAGCAGAGAAGTAATTGTGCTGTTGGAGGTCACCACAACACGAGGAACTGCATTAGAGGGTCAGAGCGTTAGGAAGGCTGAGAACTGCTGATGTGCACTATACTGTTATACATAAAATAAAACATGGTTTTAAAAAAAGAAAATAAGACAAAACTAGAAACTGCTCTTTCCCGTGGTGTTGTAAAGTCACAATAAATGAGATGAAAGTCTTCATGACCCACAATTGTTCAATAAATACCTGTTGATGTTAAAACATTTGATAGCACATTGCTATGACACTGAAGAGAAAAATAGGACTCACGGTTACCCACGAGAGGCTATACTCTGATTTCCTTCATATTTATTATTCTGCATGTATTCACTTCAGACAAAGGGTCCCTATGAGCACTGGATGTTAGCTACACACCAAATGGCACGAAGTCCTGTACGCCTATTGTGAAGACACTGCTGCCAGCCAGAGAGACCCGGTCTGCCCACAGCTTCTGAGCAGTCTTCACCGCTAAGACATCACAGTCAGGTTCAGAGTCAGGGCTTTCGTTCTGCAATGAGAATTCAAATGCTGTCCAACTAATTGAGGAAAAACATACAGAGATGCAGAGCCAGGTACATTTTCTACAAGGAATTACAACCCACCATTAAAACATTCATGAGGTTCTTTTCTATCCGAGATTTCTGGTCATCTTTCAGAGTTGAAGCTGAAATAAGGAAAGAAAATAGAGTTGTAAGGCAGGCAGGTCAGACCATCACCCTACAGTTATAGTTTATGATTACAGGCAACTATAAACTTCCTGAGGGTGTGTGGAACAGAGCTACCTCTCCAACCCTAACAAAACACATTCTTTACGTGTACCTCCTATGAGACAGAGTCGATCACTGGCCTGGAGTTCACCAATTATGACAGACTGACTAGTCATAGGGATCTTCCTGTAGGCAAAGCCCCAGGGCTAGGCTTAGAAGCACAGGCCACCGTGCCTGGCATTAACATGGGTACTGGGAGTTGAAATCAGGCAAGCACTGTACCAGAGGTAATGTTTCAGCCCCTTAGATATTTTACAGTAAGTACTTCTGATATGACCAAACATGGTGAATTTTATATAATAAAAGTACTACTTATTTTCTGAGACAGGGTCTTTATATAGCCCTGTAGAACACACTAAGTAGACCAAGTTAACCTTGAACTTACAGTGATCTCCCTGCCTTGACCTCCCAAGTGCTGGGGTTAAAGATGCGCTATACCATACCCAGAATAAAAGCACTTCTAAATATTTGACAGTGAAAAATTCCAGTTAAAAAATATTTATGATGCAAACAACTGTGTGAGCTGGGCTTTTACAGAAAAAGCATCACTTACCTCTTCCAAGGAGCTCTAGAGAATACGTAATATAATCTTTTAGCTGGGCCATGAGGTAGGAACACTTCAGGGCTGTCGTCAGTATAGATGTGAGGAGAGTCCACCACGCTTCGCTCCGGTAGTCACACATCACGTAGTCCAGCAGCCTGACAAGAGAAGAGCCACTGAGAGGGCTTCTCCGCAGGCCTGATAGTCTACGGAGAAACTGCTTGTGTGTTCCTAACCTTGTGTAAATACAAAATAGCCTACTGGAGTGGTCTAACAGACATGGTTCACACAGAGTTAAACCTGAGGTTCCTTAAAACCCTTAAGGAAGGGTTATGCTACCAGAGGACACTTGGGAAAATACCACACAGCTGGACCTTAATAAAAACAGACACAGTAACAGCAAACCCTTCCATAGAAATGTCTTTCCCATTTCCATTGTAAGGCAATCAGAGCACTTGTGAAAATAAACAATATGACTCACTTCAAAGCTTTGGTATAATCCTTTGCATAATAATACTCCTCTCCCATTTGAACCACTGCAAAGGAAGAAAGGAAGAGAAGGTGTGAGTAAGTTAGCACTCCTCTGCGCAGCCCAGAACCGCACGTGGTGGCATACATACTAAGGTGGCTTTTCATCCGTGGACACTTGTACTTCTTGAATTGTGCAACAGCATTGCTCAGAAGAGTGATTATGATTTCCTGTCAGGAGAGAGAAGGTATGCGACATTGGAATGAAAAGGATTTTACTAGAATAGTGGGCAAACAGTTTATACTGGGGAAAGAGACTCACAGAATGGACAACACTTCTCTCCTTCAGCTGGATGGCAAGAATTCCTGCTTTCTCTTTCTCAGGGTCCGAGAGGTCAAAGCCTACGCAAGACAAGAAGCGACCAATCTTAGCTCACGTAACACAACTCTTCACACATGCTCCTTGAATCCCTCACTTTGAATAACGTGTGCACTAAAGACTTGCAAATATTCTAGAATCTTAACAATTCTAAGAGACAGCGTTATTGACCTGGAGAGTTCTCTGCCGTCTCTGTTCTTACAAGAACATTCCTAACCCTGATGTTCTTTCCCCAGTTGCTGAGTGCTATCCATCCCCTCACACTCTATGGATGACTGAAGTGTGTGATACACTAGCACTTAAGGTGCAAACTGCCATGGATGCTGCTCCATCAAATATGCAGAGTGCAGAAGGCGACCAGAAATGCTGCTTAAGGCAGTACATGGCAATGTCACTTTAAAATGTTAAATAAATCATTAAAGTTGAATGCTTAAATACTCAAATGTTTTAACAATATCATTACTTTTCATTAGGACTCTTAATATATAAAGAAAGAAACCATTCAAATCTTAGAAACAAATAAACAGAGTAGGAAACCACAGTCTAAAAGGTTTTAAAAGTCCATGTATGCATGTCAATATAATTCCATCAGGCATTAAACAGTATGACAGCTAACTCTGTCTTCTTGAGGCTAAGAGAAAAAGACAGGAAAATTCTTTACTTAGTATTCCTTGTCTCCAGGGCCTCTGTCCATAAAAGTCAAGAACACCTGTCTGTGTGTCTAAGGGATCAGGACTGGGGTACGCCACAGCAGCCTGAAATCAAAGAACAAATCCGTAGAAGAGTTTAGGTCATCCACTCCAAACCCAATCTTTGATTGAATAAAGAGATATCCATAAATATAAAAATCAAGTACTTGGTTACATAGCACCATTATAAATATTTTAACATCCTTTACTAACATTTAGAAATCTTACAAAAACTCAAGTGGGCAGTGGTGGTGCCTGCCTACCTTTAATGATGGGGCAGGGGCAGGGGCAGGGGCAGGGGCAGGGGCAGGGGCAGGGGCAGGGGCAGGGGCAGGGGCAGGGGCAGGGGCAGGGGCAGGGGCAGGGGCAGGGGCAGGGGCGGGGGCAGGGGCAGGGGCAGGGGCAGGGGCAGGGGCAGGGGCAGGGGCAGGGGCAGGGGCAGGGGCAGGGGCAGGGGCAGGGGCAGGGGCAGGGGCAGGGGCAGGGGCAGGGGCAGGGGCAGGGGCAGGGGCAGGGGCAGGGGCAGGGGCAGGGGCAGGGGCAGGGGCAGGGGCAGGGGCAGGGGCAGGGGCAGGGGCAGGGGCAGGGGCAGGGGCAGGGGCAGGGGCAGGGGCAGGGGCAGGGGCAGGGGCAGGGGCAGGGGCAGGGGCAGGGGCAGGGGCAGGGGCAGGGGCAGGGGCAGGGGCAGGGGCAGGGGCAGGGGCATCTCTGAGTTCAAGGCCAGTCTGGTCTACAGACTAAGTTCCAGAACAATCACTACTATACAGAGAAACCTTGTCTTGAAAAACAAAAGCAAAAACAAACAAGAAATCATGTAAAAACTAAAATCTGATTCTGTGCTGATTCACAGTAACTGACTTCTTTTTCTCATATTTTTTCACCTTGCTATAATAAAGTAGGGAAACTATTACAAATGATGGTTAGTATGTATTTCATATATAAGATGCTCTCTATGTAGATAAAAATGTCATATGGAGTACTAAAGAAGGACTCCCTTTTCTTCACTATTCTGTATTAGTTCTGTTATTGGTAGAAAACGGTATTTTTTGACACTAGAAAGAAAATATTTATACTACTTTTTCCTTTTTTTATATTTAAAACCAAACTGTAATATAACCACATTATTGAAAAATTATAAAACACCCAAAAGGAAAAAAAAATCCAATTACTAATGAAGTCTACTGCCACTTGTTAAGAATATATACATTATTCTCACATATTATCATGCAAAACTATAGTTGTAACCGATTAGCATAATTTCTCAACCCACGTTTTCCACTTAAATACACTCCATACATTTCACCTTAACAGTGAGTAGTTTTTAAAGATTTATTTATTTTATTTATATGAGGACACTGTAGTTGTCAGACACACAGAAGAGGACATCGGATCTCATTACAGATGGTTGTGAGCCACCACATGGTTGCTGGGAATTGAACTCAGGACTCTGGAAGAGCAGTCAGTGCTCTTAACCACTGAGCCATCTCTCCTGCACAACACTGAATATTCTTCAAAACTTTTGTTTTCTCGTGTTTCCCTGTTGTTATGTATTTTAATAATTTATAATAATATTTATAATTTAATATTATAAATTCTTATAATATTCCTATTTTATAGGACTGGAGCAACAGCTCAGCAGCTAAAGGGTAGTGGCTGCTCTTCCAGACCTGGGACCACACGGCAGCTTACAACTGTCTGTAACTCCAGTTCCGGGGATCTGACACCAACCATCGCACAGACATAAATGCAGGAAAAACAGCAATGCACATAAAAATAAACAAATCTTTTAAAAAATGTTCTATTTTACAATGCAAACAGTAATCAATCCTACAGGAACTGGAAAACTAAGCTGGTGCTTCCTCTAAAGACCCATCATCCTATTTCTGAAAGCGAAATGTTGTGTTGAGATCGTGCCTCTGTTGAAAGCTCCTCAATTTATGTTTTAGCAGAATTAATTCATGTCCTATTAAATTTTATTTGTTAATGTCTCACTTCACATTTTCTTTACAAAACCAAGTTTTTATATCTATTAAAATACTATATTCAGCCGGGCCGTGGTGGCGCACACCTTTGATCCTGGCACTTGGGAGGCAGAGGCAGGCGGATTTCTCAGTTCGAGGCCAGCCTGGTCTACAGAGTGAGTTCCAGGACAGCCAGGACTACACAAGAAACCCTGTCTCGAAAAAAAAAAAATACTATATTCAAATTACAATAATCCAAAACTTAAAATCTTAATACATACAAGACATAAACAGAAATACCCTACTCATGGAATTCCTGAGTTATAACTAGAAAGTCGTAATAATTCAAAAGATATTCAAAGACAAGGGGGGACCTAATACCATGAGCCCTCGCTTCTCTTAAGGGAGGTTAATCAGTGTCCTGAGCGAGAGGTGACGCAGGCCGGGACTCACATCGTGGTTACAGAGGGCTTTTGCTTGCTGTTTCCGCTCCTGGGCATAGTAAGCTGCCTGCTGATAGTAGAAACCAGGGTTCTGTGTTTGAATAGCTGTCAACCCCAACTTAATGGCCTCATCAAATAAATCTCCAAAGGCCTGGAATCTTAAAGAGAACAAACCAAGAAATAAAAGAAATGAGTAGTGAAGGGAAGGGAAAAGCAGCTTACTTCTAATTATTTGTTCTGGAAACCATCCGCTAATATAGTATGTTAGTAAATAAAGCTACTGAGTAACAGCTAATCATTTATAAATAACAACACACACTATTGATAAGTTACATGCACGCATGGTCTTTGTTTAAGTCATCTGTGAAGTGTTTAACTCAAGCCCACGACTGCACCACTGTATTAGATCTTAACCTTCACTCTTCTGGAATAAGCAAGTTTCTGGAAGTAACTTTACATTCCTCCCTGCTCTCTGCTTCCCTCAGTGATCAACTGTTACTCAGCAGTGTGAGATGAGATACGCCCGCCCTTGCCCCACAAATTGTTCTTTTGGTCATGGTATTTTACCACAGCAATAGGAAAGAAATCCTTCAGAAATTGCTACCAGCTTCATGGGATAGTAACCTGCTCATGTTATCATGCAATGGATTGTGAAGGCTTTTGGAACTTTAGGATGAAAAAACTTGATGGTTCAATGCTAGGCTTTTGAAAGATAAGTGTTGAGAGATATGCAGACGATGGGGGCCTGGCTTGTGAAATTTCAGGGGAAAGCAAAGCCTTTACCAGGGCCATTTTGTGTGACATTGTGTTAAGAATTTATGGTGTCTCCTCAACTGGAGCTGAAGAATCAGCTATGACTAACAAAGGACCTGCAGTACTAACACTAACTGGTGCTTTAATTGAACAGCTGGTTAGAGAAATTAGTGTGATTAAGAGGAGACAGGCATCACTGAAGTGAAATCTTCTTGGAATATGTCCTCAGGGTCACCATACACCAGCTGGGGTCCAAAGGAGGCCAAGGCCACATCTCAAGCTGGCAGCCAAACCAGGTGACATCTTTGAGGTTACCAGGTTTACAGAGACATCAGAGAGTGACTGAGGCTTGCAGTGTGAGAGACCACAAGAGGCTTCCAATGAAGATACAGCCAATTTGCAGTAGAGACCCCAGTATTCTGGAGATAGCAGGACCATGGGACAACCACCAAGAACAGCAGCTACTGTGGAGTGGAGGTGGCCTGAGCCTATGAGACAGGCCATGTGTGCTGTGGGGGAAGAGAAGTGCCTAGGCTCTGGAGAACCCAGGTCAGGAGTGGGTCCCTGACATCAAGCACTGAATTCCTTCTACTGCTGGGTTTTGGTTTTAAGTTGACTGTGACTGCCCTGATTCTTCCTTCTTGAGATAAGACAGTTTTTATCTTGTTTCCTACTTTATAATAATTGACAGAAGACCTTGGCTATTTTAGAGAAAGTTTGAATTTTTCTTTTAAAGGGACTGTATGTTTCACGTGTTTGAATTTTTTGACACTGTGACCTTTGGAGCTAGAGAGATGGCTCAGTGATTAAGAGCACTGACTGCTCTTCCAGAGTTCCTGAGTTCAATTCCCAGCAACCACATGGTGGCCCAGGACCATCTATAATGGGATCTGATGCCCTCTTCTGGCACGTAGGTGTATATGAAGAGAGAGCCTACATACATAAAATAAATAATCTTAAAGTGCGTTTTAAAAAACTGTGAACTTTTAAAAGTATTTGTGTTTTATACTGTGGTATTAAAATAAAAAAGAAATGTAAGGTTATAGTTTAACAGTAATATATTGATTGGTGTGTCAAGTTGACAAGTCATCTGTCCTGTTTGTTTTTCTTGTTAAATTGATACAAGCTAGAGTTACATGGGAAGAAGAACTTCAACTGGGAAAATACTTCCGACAGATTTCCCATAAGTCTGTGGGGCGTTTTCTTGATGAACAACAGTTGCTGTGGGAGGGTGGTCCTGGGTGAAGAACGCAGGCTGAGTACGCTATGAGGAACAAGCAGGAGCAGTGCTCCTCCCTGCTCTCTGCTTCGCTCCCGCCTCCAGGTTCTGGTCTTGAGGCTCTACCTGACTTCCCTGAGTGACAGGCGGTGGCCTGGAAGTGCCAGATGAAACAAGGCCCTTCCTCCCAAGCTGCTTTGGTCATGGCGCTTCATCACAGCAAGAGGAACCCAGACTGAGACAAACACTAAGCTCCATCAAGCAGCAATTTTGCTTTGTGCATTCTTATATTTTCAGAATGTAAACACAAAGTGTAAATCGGGTGAATACATATTGAATGTAAAAGACAGTAGCATAAATTTCCCAATTTCTATCAAGAAATCACACCAATCAATATATACTATTCTCACATACATACCTAGGATATATTATTAAAACCCAACTTAATAACAAAGACACACTCAATTCAGTTTAGAGTCAATGCCTTAGGTGATGCCACCTCTTCAAGTCCCACATTCTATTTTTAAAATATCACGAAAATGCAACTTAAACATACTGTTTTGACATCCACGCAGCGTGCTCAAAGGACAGCTCCGCACTTCCAATTTTTTTCTTACACAAGTCAATGTGTTTCCGAAACTGAGCAATGGCATCCAGTGGGGTATTGTGCTGAAAACACAGCCTACAGATCTGAAAACATGTAAAGCCCCAAATAAGAGAAGTCTGAAGATACACTCATACACATTACAAAAGAAAACTCTAAGAGACTACATAATCTCCTTCTCTGAAGTTCTCTGTAATACAGAATTCTCTCCATCAGAATGTTTTGAGAAATGAAGTAAAATAATTCACTATACTAAATTTGTCCTACGCCTTACAAAAGCTTTTCAAAACATAGAATTTTAGAAAATTATATCAAAAGAATATAATAATGGGCTGTACTATTTCCAATAGGAATTTATACAGGAGAGACTGACTTTGAGTATTAGAACTGTCAGAAAACTAAATTTTTCTGTTGCGTTATCGAGGTTTAGTTGCCTATACATCAAAACAAGGATAACACAAAATTTCTAAATTTTTTTTTCCTGGAATGCTAACTCTACATGTTTCAGAAATGGTATGAGCTGCATGAACTGAGGGTAAACAGAAACCCAAAGACATAAAGCCTACGTTTATTTCCATATGCTTACAACAACTTTCAATTTTATTTCTTAGGTACAAAGGAATATACGAAAAACAATGTGTGTGTGTGTGTGTGTGTGTGTGTTTTATGTGTACGTGTGCGTGTGTGTGTGTGTGTGTGTGTGTTTTATGTGTACGTGTGCACGTGTGTGTGTGTGTTTTATGTGTACGTGTGCACGTGTGTGTGTGTTTTATGTGTACGTGTGCACGTGTGTGTGTGTGTGTGTTTTATGTGTACGTGTGCACGTGTGTGTGTGTGTGTGTGTTTTATGTGTACGTGTGCACGTGTGTGTGTGTGTGTGTTTTATGTGTACGTGTGCACGTGTGTGTGTGTGTTTTATGTGTACGTGTGCACGTGTGTGTGTGTTTTATGTGTACGTGTGCACGTGTGTGTGTGTGTGTGTTTTATGTGTACGTGTGCACGTGTGTGTGTCTGTGTGTGTGTGTGTGTGTGTATGTATGTATGTGTGTGGTATGCGTGTATACCTGTGTGCAGATGCAGAAGCCAGAAGACGACTTCCCAGGACCTTGCTCTACTGTTCTCCATCTCAATCAGGAGACAGGGTCTCTCACTGAACCTGAAGCTCACAGTTACAGGCAGACTGGCCCACCAAAGAGCCTTCCGGATCAGCCTGTCTGCCCCATCCCACCCCCCATCCCAGGCAGTGCTACAATTATAGGAACCCAGCTTTTACATAGCCTCTGGGGATCTGAACCTGGGACCTTATGCTTGTGCCACAAGCACTTTACCGACTAAGCCAGCTCCCAGCCCCATAAGTTTATTATCCATCATGTCCTTCAGTCATGGAATTTTTCTTTCAGAGGCAATTAGTGTTTAGCATATAGGCAGTATAGTCTACAGACAGGTAAGTGTGAGTATATTCACATTTATAACCTGGGAGCCTTGTGGCATCAGGCTAAGTATGCTGAGTTACACCTTACACTCTTCAACTAACAGTATCATATTGTGCTAGCTGGCTTCTGTCAGCTTGACACAAACCTAGACAGACCTATGAAGAGGAGCTCTGCACTGAGAAAATGCCTCCATCAGATGGACAGCCAATAAGCCTCAGAGCAATCTCTTGACTGCCCTCTATGAGTGGTACCACCCCTAGGTTGGATAGTGGTCCTCAGTGCTGTAAGAAAGCAGGCTGAGCAAGCCATGAAGAGCAAGCCAGAAAGCAGCACCCCTCCATGGCCTCTGCATCAGCTCCAACCTCCTATGTTCCCTCAACGGATTGTGACCTGCACCTGAGATATTTAAAGCAAACCAACCCTATCCTCCCCAGCTTGCTTTTAGTTAAAGGAATGGTTCTCAACCTGTGGGTCACAACTCCTTTGGTAACCATTGGAAATGGTTCATAAACCTTAAAAACCACTGGAAAACACAGATATTTATATTATAATTCAGTAACAAAATTACAGTTATGAAGTAGCAATGAAATAATTTTACAGTTGGGGGTCACCAACCATAAGGAATCTATTACTGTATTATAGGGTTGCAGCAGTAGGAAGGTTATAAACCAGGGTTATGGTTTTTATCGAAGTAATAGAAACCAAACTAAGACACACAGCTACCTTGTCATTTCTTCAATGAATAGAGCTGCCACATTCTTAATTGTATTAATGCCCCATAAAAATGTATATAACCAATCACTTATTGGCTTATTTCCAATATATTCCTATTTGAAAATATAGTAACTATCCACAGATTTTGAGTTACAGATATTACCGTAATTGGTGAAAAAATTTCCTAAAAAGGACTGTCAGGTAGAGGAACAGCCACTTTGAGATTTGTGCTCACTAAAAATGTTCTCTACTATCCATCAACCTTCTGGTAGCAGACACCTTTAAAGGTGAGCGGGAAAACAACACAGCCTTGTCCCTGAGAGGTGGGGGAAGAGGGAACAGGCCACAGCACAGGGGTGGAGTGGGACAGACAGACACAGGACAAACAGGAACATCTCTACTATACACAAGCATAACATGCTAGGACAACAGTTAGGTTTTCTCTAAAGTGAGCTGAGCCGGCAGTGGCGGTGTACACTGTAGTCCCAGGTACTAGCCCTGGCAGGCTAAGGCAGGAGGATCCCTGGAGCCCCAGAGCTGGAGACCAGTCTATGCAGCACTAGTGATACCGATTCTCAAAAAACAAAACATAGCCCACGCAAGCGCACAGATGTATCTTTTCTACGGTCGAGTCATGAAGCCAAGAGATGCTCACACAATTGTCATGCTGCATCTCCTAAAACTCAACGAGAGGCGGCCCTCTTCTTACTACTCCTTTTTCTTACAAACACTGCAAAATTCTCAAGTTCTAATAATTAATATCTATAAATTGAAAATACACTCTTACAATGAGGCTGCTGAGACTCTAAGCCATTCTTGAGTAAAAGAACATCAAAAAGAACATAATTCACTAAATACCACCTTTATGGATCAAGAAATTGATTTTGAGTTTTATATTTTAAAAAGGTAACATTTAAAGTAAATCTCCTTTATTTCAAAACAGAACTATACCTTGTAGTTTATAAATCCTGCCATCGTCTTAATTTCCAGAATATTGGTTTCATGGGCCCTCAATTCATGTACAAGGTTATAGGCAGTCCTATAATTCCTAATGTAAACACAAGGAGGGTGGTTAATTATGATATAAATAAATGTTTAAGATTCCTAAGAACAATATTATTATAACAGACAATATTTATGTAACATTTCTAACCACTCAACAATTCAATAAGAACATATATATATATATATATGTATATGTACATATATATAAAATCCATCTCCAATGCTGTAAGAATTATCTGTTGATTACCAATCAATGACTTCAAAACAAAAAACTCATCCTACTGTTCACTGCTCTATTATTAACTAGCCAGTCAACAAGTAGAAAACAGGTTGAAAATGGAGGTCAAATTGGATGGTTATCTAGAATTACACTAAAAAATAAACATTGTTTGCTGGGTGTGGCAGCAGACTCTTAATCCCAGCACTCAGGAGGCAAAGGCAGGAGAATCTCTGGGTTCAAGGCCAACCTGCTCTATATCATGGATTTCAAAACAGCCAGGACTACATAGAGAAACCCTGTCTCAAACAAAACAAAACAACATTGCTAATAAACTCTGTGTGTGTGTGTGTGTGTGTGTGTGTGTGTGTGTGTGTACTTGTGAGACAGGCCTGTTACTCAGCCCAAGCTGGCCTTGAACGTCCTCCTGCTCTGGCCTCCCAAGATCTAAGGATTTCAGGTATATGCCACCATGTCCAGATAAGGTTTGTTTCTTTGTTTGTTTTTAAATACTACTGTAAGTTTCTCAATGAAAAGTAATTTTAGTAATGATGGTTTACGAGACAGAACAAATAAGGAAGTGTTTTGTGGCCAGGTAAAAACGAAGGCTAAGTAAATAATACTAATCTTAGAGGCTGAAGAGGAGAGCCTCCTCAGCACATGGAGTACAGGAGACTGAGGACAGAAACCAGCCCTGAGAAGGGAGACAATCCGAAAGTGTAACACAGGCGAAGTGTACTCTTCTCTCCAGTAAGAGGTTGCAGACCTAAAACTGATGGTCTTACCTGATACCACTCACTCATCCACCGATAAAAACAAACTACATTACAGCCAGCTAGTAGTATTTTGATCTCTTGCTATTTTTCTCCACCTCCTCAATTACAAGATAAATAAATAAATGATTCATTTTTAAATCCCTTTCCACACTGCCAGTGTACATTCAAAAATCTGAGCTAACACTCAAAGTCAAGTTTTATTAAACTGCAGTTGGTAAAACAAAGGAATAAAATATCTGTGCATGTCCACACAGCTGCAAATAAGCACCAAATAGAACATGATGTAATAAACTAAACAATTAATGATAAAATCTTATTTGAATTAAGTAAATGAATATTTAGTGTTTATTATACTTTGAAAATTAGTTGCAAAAATTTTACTGACTCTGCAAATAGAAAAATTAGGACAATTGTGACATGGCTGCCTTTAAATCGTGCAATTCAGTTAAATTAGACCAGCAAGTTTTACAACAATTTATTTCCAAGATTAAAATGAAAGAAGCTATTTATTAAGTATGTGACTATGACATGAAAATCTTGCCTGGCAGTGGTGGCGCACGCCTTTAGTCCCAGCACTTGGGAGGCAGAGTCAGGCAGATTTCTGAGTTCGAGGCCAGCCTGGTTTACAGAGTGAGTTCCAGGACAGCCAGAGCTACACAGAGAAACCCTGTCTCAATTAAAAAAAAAAAAAAAAAAACAAAACAAAACCAAGATGACTGAGACAGATGGCTGTTTGTATAGGATCATTAACATCAAGATTTTAACAAAGATTTAGTTTAAAAACAGAAACTTACTTCAGGGCGTTTTGTGTATCTTGTTTCAGCTCACTGAAGAAAGCTATTTTGAACTGATGTCTAACAAACAAAAGCTGATTAAAAACAAACAAAAGAATGATTAAAGAATGATTACATACATACTTTAAAGGTAAAATGATACTTATTATGATTCATTAAAATATGAAGGAAGTTATTAAACATTAAATTCACAATGATACCAAGAAAAAAAGACATGATTAAAAAGACTTCCAAGAGCCCTTACAGGTAAGAGTTTGAAAGAAAGGGCAAAAGACTCTTAATTTAAAAACAAATTCATTTTTAAGAGTTTAAAAAATACTTTTAAAGTACTAAACAATTTAAAATATCAGTACTGAAGAAATAAGAATCATCCCCAAAATAACCTGTAACGGTTAATTTTTTCAAATGTACCTGGTGTGTTGTTTTATTCAAAAATTCCTTATGAGATTTCACTCTTCTGATCTCAGTGTAGTAATAGGTCTGGGCGTGCTCATAAAACGCATTTTCTAATCTGTGAAAAAAAAAAAAGAAACAGAGTTACTCAAAAGCAAAGTCTTTTTAAGAACAGTATTTGTTGAGAACTGACAACAAATCTGTGGACCAACACTGTACTTCATAATTAAGATGGAAAACAAAGCAGTGTATAATCTAAATTTCTTGGAGGAAAAGTCTAAAATAAGACTTCCCCTAATACCACTGAAAACCATTTACAACATAGGATATACAAGATTTAAAATAAAAAAAACTTATAATTTATATAAATTAGGTGATCTCACTGGTTTTTATTTTTCTAATATTTATTGTTTAAAAGAATGAGAAAACATCTGGGGAGAATAAAAACAATTGACAAATGAGATAGAAATAACATTAATGTTATTAAAGTTTTGCTTCATCGTACAAATCTGAGATTATATAAACACTAATAAGAAATCTGCACAAAACCAGTAAGCGATTCACGCTGTACTGGGGAACGTGACGGCCAGAGGCAACTGTGCAGGGCATGAAAGAAAAGTGAGTCCATGGGCAAAGAACAGGCAATGGACGACAAGGGATCTTCTCGGAGTAAAACCTAAATTTAACCTATGTTCAAAAGATTTTTTTTTTTACCATATCTGAGGAAATCAGAGTAAGACAAATTTTAAAATCAAATATTTTATTTACTTCTTTATAGACAAGGTCTAACTATGTAATCTTGGCAGGCTTTAAACTCACTAGTGTAGCCCAGACTGGCCTCAAATTGGCAACCCTCCTGCCTCTGCCTCCTCAGTGCTTGGATTATAGGCATCTGCCTCCATACCTGGTAGATATGTATCTTTAATTGGATTTTCTACGTTAAAATTTCAAAGAAAATGTTAAAATACGAAAATAAAGTTAGATTCTAATCTTAAAACAAATGTTAACTTAAACTTGTCCTTAAACTTTTACAAGCAGGAACACTAAGAGAGACCAGAACTATCTTTACATGTTATTCTCAGTGATGAGAAGATAACCTTCTCAAAGAAGTTAGTTCCATCTCTATGACCTCAGGAAATGTCAAAGATAAGCTCCTTTCAGTTTCCAAACAGCTGTGTACTCAGATAAAACATGTTTTAATCAAGCAGAACAGACCTGAAGATAAGTTGGCCTGGTTAATCCTTTAAACTAAGTTAGACTTTGGGCTGGTAAGACAGCTCAGCAGGGAAAGGTGCTTGCTGCCCTGCCAAACAACCTCACTCAGTTCAATCCCAGGGACCCACACAACAGAAGGACAGACCCAACTTCCCTAATTTGTCCCCTGACCTGTGTGGTATGTGCATGTCCCTGTCCCCCGAGTCATTAATAAATAAATGCAATTTTAAAGCAAAAACCCTGGTTACTTGGAATTAAACTCTTCCCTGCTTTTATGCAAAACAGGTTAAATAGTTATAGAGATAGCCTGGGAATCTTGGCAAGTGTACCAAGATCCCCACTGCTTGTTTCTGATGCAGGGTCTTACTATGTACCCCAGGTAGACTGGAACTTGCTAATGTAGACCAGGCTGGTCTCAGACTCCTTTCAGTCCATTCATTTAGTGGTTTGCCTAGCTGAATTTCACCATCCACAATGTTTTTATGAATATTGTTGTTGTTTGTAAATAAAAGGGTCTAAGCTACCAACTTTCCCTTCTTAAGAACAACAACTCTGATTTACCTTATAATGTAGCCCACAAGGTGGTCAGTGTGGGGCAGCACAAACAGAGACTTGCCTGAGAGTTCACACACATTGCATAAAGCTGCAGCCCGCTCAGATGCAATCACATCTTCTCCTGTTGACAAGCACCAGACAAACAGAAACAAAGGAAAGGTGTCAGTTTTCTGTAGTCAAATTTACTCAAGTTTGTAATCAGAAATAAAGTTCCAGGTCCGTCACCATGGCAGTAGGGCTTCTGCTCTCCCTGAGGAATTAGGGCTCCTAGAAGTTAATGTGTTCATATTTGTCTGGAAAATACTGCAGAATTTTCTCCTGAGCGCAACAGATAGGACAAATAATGCTCAAGCCATATCACATGGCTGTTCCAAAGCATAAATAAAAATGGAAGCATTCATTCAAGAAAAAAGTTTCCAAAAACTTCAGAATGCTCAACATGGTGAGAAAAATTATCCTGGATTATGAAAAGCTGGGAAGGTAAAGAAAAGAAATCTTGTAGCCGGGCAGTGGTGAAGCACACCTTTAATCCCAGCACTTGGGAGGCAGACTCGGGCGGATTTCTGAGTTCGAGGCCAGCCTGGTCTACAGAGTGAGTTCCAGGACAGCCAGAGCTACACAGAGAAACCCTGTCTCGAAAAACAAACAAACAAACAAACAAAAAAAGAAAGACTCTTGTAAAGGAGGTTTTCCTGGACAGTATTACAGATCTTGCGTTTCTCTGTGTAAGAGTACATTTAAAATCAGCCAAGTAAGTAGCACTTCAGCAGCAACACATGCAAACAAGGGGCTAAGCAGAGAGGAAAAGCAGGACTCAGCATTTGCAAACGGCAATGTCTGACGGGCATCTGTGAATTATTACAACATTCATTTATTTGTATGTGTGTGTGTATGTGTGCATGTATGTATGTATGTGTGTACCTGAGACACAGTACATCTGTGGGGGTCAGAGGACAACTTTCAGGAATTGATTCTCTCCTTCCACCAAGTGGGTTCTAGAAATTGACTGAACTCAGGCCATCAGCAAATGCCTTTACTTGCTGAGCCATCTTTCTGGCCTTTTATTTGTCCCTTTAAAAGTTAGCATCCTGTCATTCCCCCCAAATGAACATGCAAAACACTTAACAATTAAATAAAATCTCCCTCCTGGATGAGCAACTGGAGAATAAAGCAATCAATGAACCTTCTGTACCTGGGGGTAAAGGCGTTTTCTTTTGAATCAGGACGACTGCAACTTTTGTGTTTCTCCCTTGCAAACTTTGCCTGTGATGGAAAAAAACAATATAACTAAAAAGCCAGGAACTTGTTTTACCTAAACTATTTCAGGCTTCATATAAAACACAAACTTTATAATTCAACAGAAGAGAAATTTCAACTAAAAACCCATTAAGAGCAGAATAAGTCTTTCCCTACAAGTGATTGCATTCCCATAATGACTTCCATTTTCAAAGGATAGTCTCATAACAAGCTTATAATCTTACTAAAAACTGCTTTAGAAGGAAGCGTCAGGTCCACTGAGACGGCCTGAGTTGGACTCTCCAACCGTACACAGTGCAGAGACCCGACTCCCCCAAGCTGCTCTCTGACCACACACATGACCTGCCTCCCAAATACATGAATTTATGTACACTTTTTTACATAAAGTGTAAAGACCACTTTAATGTAAAATTTAAACATCCACTTCTATATAAAAATCAGTTAACTTTTTCATAGTGATACATTATCATCCAGAATAATTATCTTAGAACTACATAATCAGAAAGCAGGGGGGACCAGTGAGACACTCAGAGGGTAAAGTGCTTGCTTTATAAGACTGGCAACTAAGTTAGAGCCCCAAAACACATGTGAAGTTGAAGGAGGGAACAAACTCTTCGAGGCTGTCCTCTGACGCCAACACATCATGGCACACATGAACACAAATACAAATCATGTACATAAACAACAATGACAAACAAATTGTAAGTGTCTTATGAAAGCCACGGAGAGATGACTCAGCATTCAAGAGCTCTTGCTGTCCTTCCAGAGTCCAGAGTTCAAGCCCCAGCAACCACTGTGGGGTGGTTCTCAGCAGCCTACAATGCCAGCTCCTGGGATGGGATGCATTTTCCTAAGTTGTCACAATCTCCAGGATACATACGCACATACACACAGTCACTTGAACACACATACACATGTATACACACACACAAATAAAATATATCTTTAAAAAAATGTTGAGAAAAGCATCTTATGGGGCCTGATATAAATTGTTATCTCCCAAAGAGACCATAGCATAAGATGAAAATTTGGAACTCCAGGCCAAGTTGTCTTCTAAATGTCTTCACATCCTGGGCGCCATATTAACCATACTGTTAACACTTATTATCACCTCTTAGAAACAGAACACGTTTCAAAAGTTAACAATCTCAGAGTACCCATTGCAGTTTAAACACTATTTGGTTACTTCCAAGAAGTGTTGTGAACAGGGCTGAGGAGAATCAGTTCAGGGTCAGAGTGCTGGCCTTGAACACAAGTCCCTGATACCGCAAACATGGAAGTCGCTAGAGAACAGACACTTGTGAGCACCACTGCGGCGACAGCCGTACCTGACGATCTCCACTCTAGTTGCGCACTCAGACTGCTTTTCCTTCCACTGAGGCTCGTCCCAGTCCAGTTCATAGAACACGACCACCAGCGCTGGCACCAGGTTCAGATGCTTATTCATCCAGCCGGTCTTTAAGATCCCTTTAGGGATGTACCACTCATAGGAAGTTCTCTGCCAACCGTGACAAAAGAAGTTAGCTGGAAAGAAAAGCAGCGAATGCCACCTCCAGAGTGCCAGGCACTTCACACGCCTGTATGTATGCACACTACCCGTTTCTAAGATGAGAAAGTCAGCCCATCAGAAATTAATTAAAGGTGTGAGTGTCTAAGTCAGAATGGAACCTCAACCACACAAACACTACACTTCCCATGAGAGGAAGAATGGCCAGAACAAAATAAATAAATGAATGAATGAATAAATAAATAAATAAATAAATAAATAAAGTCTCAATAATGGCAAGGCTCTCAGCTCCTGTAAAAGGTACTGAGCTATTTCCCAGGTCTGCTGGTCTGCTGCAGCTCTTCCCTGTTCCCATGTCTATTCCTGTAAAACAGTAAAACAACCTACAATCCACTATGCCTTCATTTGTTTACGTACTGCCCTGACAGCATTTCACCTTCCCCGTAGATAAACTAAAAATGGTTTTAAAATGGGGGGAAGCTGAACCTAACTGCAAAGGCCATGGATTCTACATGAAGCTGCAATGATGAATGGGTAATGTGACATCTTCCTATTAAGAAGACTGTTAAAATTATAGAGACATGGGGGAGGGGTATTTTAATGAAAAGGGAGGAGGGAGGGGGTAGGTGGAAAGGACACTTTCTGCAAAGCCTAGGAGTTCCTGAGTTCAATCCTCGGGACCCACATATTAGAAGAGAACTACACTACAAGTTGTCATCAGACCTACACAGACACACAGACACACAGACACACACATACACACACACACAATAAATTAATTTTTAAAAAGAAAAATATGTAGGCTCATAGTATAGAAAGCATTGCAATTAGTCCTCTTGAGGTTAAATGTTAGTGTTATTAAATATATGTACATATCCCATAGTACATGAAAATACCTGTTTTTCCTTAGGCACAATGGTAACCTTTACCCTGATAAACTCAGGAGTCTTCCAGCACACATAATTGGAAGAGGATTCGAAGGAGGAAGAGGACAGCGGCTATGAATGAATGAAGTGATCCTATGTCATTACCTTTGATCTACATTTGGGGTATTCATGGTCACCTGGGAGCACCTTGAAAGAAATTGGTACCCGGTCAGCTCTCCGATTGGCACAGAAAGCATCCCAGACTGCTCGATGGACAGCATTATATACCACATCAAGACCAGTAAGTGTAACAAAAGCCATAGGCCGGCAACATAACTCCACAGGGAAGTCCCACTGTGTGGGGCTCATGTTTAAGACGTCACGGAAAAATCTGAAATACAAACATCAAGATAGTCATAATTAATTTTAAAAACCAACATCAGTATCTAATTATAAACCTTGCAAAAAGACAAAAGTCTCTGCCTATACACAGTCAAACAAATAGAAGAGAGCAAAGTGAAAATTTTAATTACTAAGTCAGACTTATTAAAATTACTAATTGTACTGCTATTTTTAATTTCACAGAAAAGGTTGTACTCAATTTTCAGACAAATCAAAAAATAATTATTGATTTACATATACTTAAAAAATAAAACTTTCTCTGATTTCTTTGGAATTACAATTATCCAGTTTCTCAATACTTAGAATATAATTCATGTAAAGTGTGCATTATTTGTTGCTTTTTTTGATTTTTACAATATAGGATGATATAATAGGTAAAGGGAAATCTCTAGAAGAGACAAAGGTAATGAATGGAAATTCCTAAGACATATTTGTATTGTGTCCTTTAGCTAAGTCTACAATATATGCAGGTATGTACTGACTTTAAAAAAGTGATTATATGAAACTTATTCCAAACAAAAGTGTCACTACATTTTTTTAAGCAATTTCTTATTTCTGAAAGGATTTATCACATGCATCTTTAAAGAAGTGAATGTCATCATCACATTATACAACGTAATCT
Source organism: Arvicanthis niloticus (assembly GCF_011762505.2). Lineage (NCBI taxonomy): Eukaryota > Metazoa > Chordata > Mammalia > Rodentia > Muridae > Arvicanthis > Arvicanthis niloticus. The sequence continues at coordinate 37,692,670 of NC_047673.1, forward strand.
CTGGGAAAATTGAAGTGTCAAATGCCACTTGATCCGGAAAATGCGGATTATTTCTAACTGAAAAGCTAGTTACCTTTACTAATTAGCTACCTCATGCTCAAATGCTAAAGGAACATTGGATATTGAAACATGAGTTGGAAAGCTTACCAGAAATAATGTATCTACAACATAAGCTGGCAAGAAATGCTTTAAAATTTTTTTGGTAAGGGCTGTGCTATGAGGGCAGAAAAATCACCTGCTTCTGGGGAATTGAAGATGAAGATCGAAATAGAAGTGGTCAAAACACAACATGGCTACCACAGTTTGCCGAATACCAACCAAACAGCCTAGACAAGAGTGTGAAAGGGCCATTTCCCTTGATAATCTTAGAGACTCCAAAGAAATAGCTGTGGCCCTTTAATACAGGATGACTATAAGGGGAAGTAGCATTAACTTACAAAGTTGTTTTAATTAGTACCACCTGAGAGGTATATAGTTTGAAATTACAAAAATAATGTTACAATTTCCAGCAGTTATGTGAGAAGGGAAAAGAGAAGTTGGCTCAGAAAGCAAACTCCGGAAAACCCAGCATTCAAGAAGCAGAGGCAGGAGGATTACTTCAAATTCCACAGTGTACAGGGCAGTTTCAGGCCAGCCAGGGCTATGGAGATCTCAAAAAAAACGGTCCCCATATCCCCAACCCCTCTCCCCCCCCCAAAAAAAAAAAAAAAGAAAAAGAAAGATGTGGGGTTTTGTTGTAAGTTACTGATGAACTTGTAAAAACCTACTTGTGCATCGTCTTCAAACCCTGTGTGTATTTTATAGGAACAGCACACCCTCAGTTCAGACTAGCCGATTTCAAGTGCTCTATAGCCCCAACCCCCCCCCCACTGTCTCTCACAGCTGACAGTGTAGCTCTTGATTACAGCAAATCTGTTCCGACAACATCATGAAAACTGCACCAGCGATCCCTGCCTTACTCTACCTTACAAGCTAGGGCACTTGCAATGGTCCTTCTTATGCTGAAGAAAATTAAAAAAAAGAAGGAGAAGGAGGAGAAGGAGGAGGAGGAGGAGGAGGAGGAGGAGGAGGAGGAGGAGGAGGAGGAGGAGGAGGAGGAGAGGGGGGGGGGAGGGGGAGGGAGGGAGGGAGGAAGGGAACAGGACAAGTGTTGGCTGAATAGATTCCAATGACACACAGAAAAGAAATCGCTTCCTGATTTCCTGGAAAATAATCGAGAAACCAAGCAAACTATTGACAGGAAGGGAACATGGACAAGTACAAAGTAAGTCCTCAGCACCAGATCACCTGGTTAGTGCAAGCTACCGTAGAAGAGAAACAAGCTAAGCCAGTCAAAGTATCCACTAATAATAGAAGTATCCACGGCTATCAATAAACAGCTAGTCCGGGATGCAAGACTCTGGCTAACAAGCAAGGAAGGATTCAGAGACGTCCAACAGACCGTCCCTAGGGGCGCAGCATTCGACTCTAGTAGCTGCAACTGGGCAAGGAGAATAACCTCAAAGTCCTAGAAACTGACAAAATTTTTCTCCACCGCTCCCACTTCTCTAGAAATAATTGCGTTCTTCTTTGCAGATGAAGGAGTAACGCCAAGATAGCAACCGTGGACGCCAAGGGGTGAAACGCAGGCCCCCAAGCCAGCCGGGATGGGCCTGGCCTGAAAGGTCTCTGGGCCCAACTCACCCAGGCCGCACGTCCTGGACCCGCTGCAGCTGCGGCGAGTCACCGTCAGCCCCGATAGAGCTAGGAAGGCCGGCAGGGGCGTCTAGGAACTCGGCCACCAACAACCGACTGCCCCAGCCCCAGACGGTGCAGCAAAAGGCGAGACTTCCTTTTCCCCGCCTACGCTAGCACAGGAAGCACTTCCTGGGCTTGAGTGACAGTACTTCACACCAGTCCTGGAATAGAATGGGTGTTCCTTGTTAGGAAGATGTTCCATTTCCTAGAGGAGAAAGAATTGGGGGCGGAAAAAGAAGGAGCCAATAGGAGAAACGATCGTGAGAGGGGGCGGGGCTTCCTCGTCACCGCCCATCAGTAGCTGGTCAAGAGGTCTGGGTGTCCCTTAACGTGATCCCGGTTCCCGATCGTGCATAACAACGTGATACTGGGTTCCCGGCCCACAGCCGACTGCGGGTGGCTTGGCGCTGCGGAGGATCGGGAGCGCACGAGATCTTACCCACGGCTGCCAGAAGGGTCTCCCTAGACCGAGGCGCGGAAACGGGGTGCCCCGGCCTCCCGCCCGCTGCTGGCCCATTCTTCGCGGTAGCGAACGCCGTGCGCCCGGCGCGATGGGTGCCAACGAGGACCAGGAGGTGAGAACCCAGGACTGAATACCCCTGCCCCAGCCTAGGTCTCAACGTGGAACACCCGGACTTCGCACGTGTCCTTCGCGCTGAGAGCCTTCTTCGCCTGTCCGGATATCCCACGTTGGTAGATCCCCTGCCAGACAGCACTGGGCAACCGTATGGCCAGCAAGCATAAATGGTCGCGTGAGACTCAGCCTCCCGATTCCCTCATTTGTCATTTTTTGCAACCCGGAGGTCTCTCTAGATTTCCTTGCTAAGAGAGTGTCCTTGGTCCACGACCCTAGTGCACTTGGCCGTCCTTAAATCCCTTGTGTGGCTTAGCGATTCTATGTCGAGTTATTCTGTCTTCAAATCTGAACGCCTTTAAATTGTAAAACTTGTGGTCTCATAGAAAGGGTTGAGTAACTAAAATCTCTGGAGAAAAATGAATGACCCTGGTGTTTCTGTCCGTAATGCTTAGTGAAGTCGGCCCATTAATCTATTGTTGAGTGGATATACAATGTTTTGAGCATCCAAATATCAATCAGAATTTTGTAGTTTGTGCTTTTGTTTTTGTTGTGGTTGGTGGTGGTAGTTTTTTGTTTGTTTATTTGTTTGTTTTGCAAAATACCAAAGTCGGAAAGAATGGATTCTATAAATCATCTGTCATTGAAGTTTCCAACTCTAATGTGTCCAGATGAGAAAGGAAAGCATCTACAGTGCCAGAGCACCCTAGGGCGGCTTGCTGACTGGTAGAATAAGGATTAGAAGATAAATCTCACCCGGTGGTGGGGCACACCTTTAATCCCAGTATTAGGGAGGCAGAGGCGGGCTGATCTCAGAGTTTGAGACCCGCCTGGTTCTAAGGAGTGAGTTCCAGAAATGGTGTCTTAAACAAACAAGACAAATCTTATGTAGTAGCAGACTCCTTGTGTAGTAGTAGATACATAGTAAGTAGTTCACTGTTTATTTTAACTATGTTGCTTAAAAGTTAACATATTGACCATGTGGATGTTAATAGAAGCTAGGTTGCAAATATTCCATAAAGGACCCCCACATCCACAGAGTAATTGGTATCTGAATATCCTACTAATATATTCTTACCAGTTCAATGACTCCAAAGCATTAATGAATCCAGGGAAGAGACTACTGGTGAGTGGCTACAAAGGTAAATGGAGAAGACAGTGAATGACTAGTTTTAAAGTATCCTGTGCACTTCATAATAGCTAGAAGAGTTTCGAATGGTTCATTGACAATGGTTGAAAATTGTAGGTGATAGTTGGGTTGTTTGTTTGGTTGGTTGGTTGGTTGGTTTTTTTTTTTTGGTTTTTCGAGACAGGGTTTCTCTGTGTAGCCCTGGCTCTCCTGGAACTCACTCTGTAGACCAGACTGGCCTTGAACTCAGAAATCTGCCTGCCTCTGCCTCCCAAGTGCTGGGATTAAAGGCGTGCGGCACCACCGCCTGACGTGATAGTTGTAATAGGTACACTTATCAAAAGACTGCATTGTTTCCCATAAATACAATTTTTAAGATAGTTTTATTTTTATGTATATGAGTGTTTTGCTTACATGTATGCATCTGTACCACTTGGGTGTCTGATGCTCAAAGAGGCCGGAAGAGGGTGCTGGTTACCCTGAACTGGAGTTCTAGACAGCTGTGAACCACCATATAGGTGCTAGAAGTTGAACCAGGTTTTCTAGAGAGCAGCCGATGCTCTTAATTCTTGAGCCATCTCTCCAGCACCAATAAATAAAATTATTATGTGTCAGTTTGAAAATAGTTCTTTCTCCCAGCAAAACACAATGTAACACTTGACTGCTGGACCACCATCACCACTGGTAGCTGACTCCACCTCAGACCTAATGAATCAAAATTTCTGTGGTAAAGTTCAGGAATCCTTGATTTCAACAGTAAAGTTTTATTCTTCCTCATGATAGGTATCTGGGTCTTCAAAGATAGTTTTCTACCCGTTTTGGAAGATGCTGTTTTCCAAAGATAAATGAAACAACAAAAGAGACATCATGTTTCCAGTTAACTTCTGTTCACCTATCTTAGTTCCTTTCTTTACTGTCCTGATTTGAGTGTTTGAACAGAATCTCTGTTTGCTTCTGCTGAAACTGTTGCATCACTCTATCTTCTGAGTGACTGTCAACATCAACTTAGTGCTTGATACAAAGTAGTTCATCCCTCATTCTTATATATTTAGGTATTAAATATAATATTTAATGTAATAATGTTAATATTTACCCTGTTAAATATTGTCGTAACTTGATTTAATAGAACTTTGGAGGGGGTTGTCTTAATTCTTTCATCAGCTTGATTCATTTTCTCATCATCAAATTATCATCCACACATTTTAACAAACCTGTCTTCTCTTTTTGTTCCTGCCCAAGTTTAAAGGGAGTCATGCTGAAATCTAAAGAGATTGAGTCTGGTGCCTTTCTACAGCACAAAGTTAACACTGAGGATTGTTTAGCTATATCTTGTTCTAATGCTTGCTAGATCCTAAGAATTCTAAGCTCTCATGCCCTGCTTCTTTATGATCTAATCTAAATTTTGTACATGGAGAATAAATAAATCTTTAGTCTGTAGAATTAATGACATCAATCTTTTTGAAAACTAAAACTAATACCTTTGTCTTTGTTTCTCCAAGACTGAGCTGTCACTCACAGTGATGGAGATTTCTCATTTGTGGGACCATAGTATCCTGAGAACAAATCCCAGGCAGGATTAGTAACTAGCATCTTCTCTTCTAGGTCTTGGATCATCTTGAATAGATCCTGTCAATTTTCTTCCTCATATTCTTTCTTGGGGCTGTTGTGTGCTACTTAAAGCTTTGTATTGGTACTCTATGGAAATGATTACAGGTATAACTGATGGTCTTTTTCAAATGGGAAGTTGCTATGCTTCCTAGTTCTCATTTCCAAGTTTAGTATATTTTCTATACACTGGGTTAGGTGTCTATAAGTAGAGTGATAAAAGACAAAATATTTTCAAGTTGCTTTAACCTAAATCTTTCCTCTACAGTATGGAGAAGAAAGTATAGTAGTGCGCTCTTCACAGGGCCTATGTGAGAATTAAGTGAGCTGATACAATGTAAGAATCCTTAGCAGTGCCTATCACCTACCCTTAAGATACTTGTTAGTGTGATCATACTGTGTTGGTATGCACACATAAATCGTGTTTTGGGGCCAGTAAGTTAGGTCACATTTTATATCAACTATGTAATGTGGGTTTGAATGAGAAGCCAAAGACTTTCTAATCCATGCATGCCACTCAACAAAATCCATTGATTTATTTCTTTTTTTCAGATGGAATTAGAAGCTTTACGATCTATTTATGAAGGAGATGAAAGTTTCCGGGAGTTAAGTCCAGTTTCATTTCAATATAGGGTAAGACACAACATGTACAGTGCATGCATTTTTGTGGTACAGAGAAGAATGTGGAGAGCCTGTCAAATCTGATTCTGCCTTTTCTCTTAGTGCTGTAACTTTATTACATTCCTGTAGTTCCTGAAACCTTTGTTTTTCTAGAAATGATTTGTTTTTACTACTTGAATTTGTGTATGTAGAGGCCTGCAGAGGCCAGACGAGGTCATCGTATCTTCGAGAGCTGGAATTACAGGTGGTTGTAAGTCACCTGTAATCCACCAAAGGTGGGTTCTGGAAAACAAATTAGGGTCCTCTGGAAGAGCAGTGGCAACTGAGCCATCTCTTCAGCCCTCCTGACACATTTAAAAGGAAACACATCACTATGCCATTGCTATTGATAATGTTTGAAAACTAAATTTAGAACCTATTGTAAAAAATACATTACATATATTTATATTTAAAATATATTTATATAATATATACAGATATAAAATATTATATAAATATGTTACATACACACTTTTATGTGTCTGGTGTTTTGACAACAACTATGTCTGTGAACATGCCACGTACTCAGGGAACCCAGAAGAGAGAGCATTGGACCCCCTGAACTAGAGTCATGGTCAACTACTGTGAGCTGACATGTAGATGCTGGGAAATGAACTTAAGTCCTCTTAGAAGGGCAACCAATGCTCTTTACTACTGAGCCACCACTCTAGCAGAGTTCAGAACCTTAAAAAAAAAAAAAAAAAAGTACAAAAAATTTGACTTGATCATAAAATGTTAGAGATAAAAGAAATCTTAGGAATTACATGGTATTACCTTCTTAAAGATGGCTTCCGCCGGGCAGTGGTGACACACGCCTTTAATCCCAGCACTTGGGAGGCAGAGGCAGGCGGATTTCTGAGTTCCAGGTCAGCCTGGTCTACAGAGTGAGTTCTAGGACAGCCAGGGAAACACAGAGAAACCCTGTCTCAAAAAAAAAAGAAAAAAAAAAAAAAAAAGATGGCTTCCCTCAGTCCTAAAGTCTGACACAAATAGATTCTCAAACTAGAATGTATTGTGCACAGTAACAGAAAATAAGTTTTTATTTGTTATCGTCTTAAGACAGAATATTATCACATAGCCCAGGCTAGCTTTGAATTCTTGAGTCTCTTACCTCAGACTCACAAGTATAGCTAGGAAATAAATTCTCTGTAGCAGTGATTCTCAACCTTCCTCATGCTGCGACCCTTTAATACAGTTCCTCATGTTGTGGTGACCCCCATCATAAAATTATTCTCATTGCTACTTTATAACTGTAATTTTGCTACTGTTATAACTGTAATTTTGCTACTATTATGAATCATAATGTAAATATCTGTGTTTTCTGGTGGTCTTGGGTGGGCCCTCTGAAAGGATCATTTGACCCCCCCCCCAAGGGGTCAGGACTCACAGACTGAGAACTGCCACTGCTCTATAGCAATTCCAGTTCCTCGTCATGCCCAACTGTCTTTGTACCGCTTCTATCTGTATGACAATTAGAATTGTGACTTTACTTGTTGCTGTGACCCAAATACTTGAGGGCCAGAGAGCTGAGAGCACTTACTGCGCAAGCCCCAGAGCCTGAACTGGATCCTCAGAGCCCACATAAAGGTGGGGGTCATAGAACTGATCTTCCAGGTCCTCCAAGTTGTCCTCTGTGTGCTGTGGGACATGTAGTCCTGTGTGTGCTGTGGCACTTGTATTCCCCCACACAAATCACACAGACACAGTAATAATAAATGGATATTTTTTTAAAAAAATGTGAGGAAGACTTTATTTTGGCTCACAGTCAGAAAGGTACAGTTCATCAATGGCAAGGAAGTTGTGACAGAAGGATCCTGTGTGAGGCTGTGGTCATATTATGTCCAGTCAGGAAGCTAAGAGAATGAATGCTTATACCCAGTTCTCACCTTCCTGACACGGAGAATGGCTCAGCCCATGGAGTGCTGTCCACATCAGTGTAGGTCCTCCTATCTCAGTTAATGAAACCTAGAAGACCCCTCACAGACATGCCCAGAAGTTTATCTGTGGGCAATTCTAAATCCCATCGACTTCTATCTGGGAACTCTTAATGACCAAAGGTCACGCTGGGATTAAGACCTAGGCCCTTCCATTTTAAGTCCAGCTGCCATCTTACATCTCCCCAGCCACCGTTGCCAAAGACACTCTGAGGATTCTCATGCTTTCCTGAACATCTCCATTAATAGAATCAGTTACTTATTGAGTGCAATATGCAGAATGGTCTGGGTTACGTATGTTTGCTATACAATAGAGTGAAACAGGAAATAGGAGATAGTGTGTCAATAGTCAAAGGAGAAGAGCCAGGGTTCTGCCTCACTGTGTAAGACCCCCGCAAGGGGACCCTCACCCAAGTCCGGACCTGCACGCCCCAAGGACACACGAGAGACCTTCTTGATGCAATTGCAGAGGAGGTTTAATGACGAGGGCCCTCGGGCCGGAACATATCTCACGCAGGAGATAGAGGTTCCGACCCAAAACCCAGGAAACTTGGGATATTTATGGGTAGGGGTTGGGGAAGGTGGGGCATTCCAGCGTGGTTACATGTGATTGGATACTTCAAACATCAGCAACTTGCAGAAGCAGCTACGTGTGAGCTGGCAGGATGACTAGTTACTTTTGACCATGAAACCTTGGACTTCTCAAAAAGGGGGAGAGAAAAGTAAACACCAGATGGCCCATTACTCACTTGGGCTTATCTGGGCACGTCTTAGCATGCCTTTTCATTTGGGTCACCTGTCCCTGCAGGGGCTTAATATTTTTATTATGACTATATTTAACAAATTGTTGGTGGTCTTTGCTGACCATGAATTTTTGTTATTGTTACAATGCTGCTTTCAAATTTTGTCCTCACATTTGGACCCTTTATTCTTACACAGAGCAGTTTAGTAGGCTCCCCACCCCTCATGTTTACATTCTGCCAGCATCAGTTCAACATTTAAATAGTCTTGCCATAGCCTTTTAAAGAGGCTTCTGGGCTTCTCTTCCCTGTAGAATGATGGCTCTATTCTTAGCTCTATAATCAAAGTCCACTTTTAAAAAGAGATTTATTTTTATTTTGTGTATATGAATGTTTTGCCCAGATGTATTGTGTGTATGTTTATTTTGTGTGTTCCTGGTACTCTTAGATGCCAAAAGAGGGCTCCACATGCCCGGGAACTGGAGTTACTGGCTTTTGTAAGCTACTGTGAGAGTTTTGGGAATCTAACCTCAGTCCTCTGCAATAGTGGCAAATACTCATCTTCTTTGTTTGTTTTGTTTTGTTTTGTTTTGTTTTGTTTTGTTTTGTTTTGTTTTGTTTTTGTGAGGCAGGGTTTCTCTGTATAAGCCCTGACTGTCCGAAAACTCCCTCTGTAGACCAGGCTGGCCTCAAACTCACAGTGATCTGCCTGGGATTAAAGGCACGCCCTATGTGACAAGTGCTCTTAACTCTGGAGCCAGGTAGGTCTGCAGTGACTCAAGTCCTCCTTTTGTTTTGAGATGGTTCTGCCAAACTTTGTCAACTTTCATTAGGCACAATAGATTTTCTTTAGATACATTGTAACTCTTGTGTTCCTCTCTCATCTCTTACCTATGTGGCTTCTCTAAGCTAAATTGACATCTGTGTTCCATTTGGCCAAAGTCTCTCTCTTTCTGCCCTGAGTTTGAAGCAGACTTAATTTCACCTTCACTTTGTGTCTTGTTTTACTTTTATCCGTCGCAGTTTTGTAAGTCATTAGATGTCTTTGAAGACAGGAGTGGTCCTGCCTCTGTCTTTAATACAATCACCTTGGTGATCTGTCTCTAAGTATGCCCTAAGTGAGGACTTGATTTCGTGAGGCTTCTGTGTTCTCTCACATTTTAATGCATCCACCATGCCTGTGACTGACTCATACTGACATATCAAGAGGTCCTTACGTAGCCGGGCGGTGGTGGCGCACGCCTTTAATCCCAGCGCTTGTGAGGCTGAGGCAGGCGGATTTCTGAGTTCGAGGTCAAGCCTGGTCTACAGAGTGAGTTCCAGGACAGCCAGGGCTACATAGAGAAACCCTGTCTCGAAAAACCAAAAAAAAAAAAAAAAAAAAAAAAAAGGTTCTTACATTTGTTTGATGCTGTTTCTGTGCCTAAACTTACATTGATACTGAACTTAGCTAGAAGTAAGAAGCTGAGGATATGGACAGAATATAAAGGTGAAGCAAATGCTAATTTGAGGTGAATTTTTTTCTAATTATTTTACATTTTGTGTGTGTGTGTGTGTGTGTGTGTGTGTTTGGGGAAGGGCACATGCATGCCACAGTGCATGTGAGTTGCTTGTCCCTTCCACTCTGTGGGTTCCAGGATCAAACTCAGGTCATCGGGTTTTACATCATATGCCTTTACCCTCCCCCTTGAGCCATCTCACAGGCCCTGGAAGTGAAAAGCTTGATTTTCACTTCCGGCAAGCATTATTAACAGATGCTAGGCAGAGGTTGCTAGGAAACAGGATGGTGATGTAGTTCTGTGTTATTACTGCACTTCTTCATTACCTCTACACTGAAGACATTATCCCCGGTGGAGATTCCTGATAGGATGCAGCAAGAGCCACCATACCACCTCTCCTCACAAAATTTGAATCTGAACAGAGGGGGTGGTTGTCTATATTTGGAGATGTTAGTCAAGAAAACTTGCCTAGATTCATGAGTTTAGATTTCTGGGGTGGGAGTGGTATTAATTAAAGGGCACTTTAAGCATAGTTGGGGAATTTGTAATATGAATAGTTATTAGGTGAGATTTTTATTATCAGTGTTGAATTCTTGGGGGCATGATGATTGTCTTTTACTATAAAAGATACCCTGAGTTGTTTTCCTTTTCACTCATAAATAACTAAAGACATTCCATTACTTTCCAATGCTTCAACCAAAACCAAAGTGGAAACAATCATACACGTTGGAGAGTAGATGCTCACTTCTGTGCTAGAGGGAAATGACAAAGAAACGGGGTGTGGTGTTTACTTAATACACACCAGTGAGCGTTTATGGTGCCAGTTTAGCTTTTCCTTAAGACTGAAGATGTTCTAAATAAAGTGACAAAACAGAAGACATTCTTGTCAGGAATTGTTCTGGGGACTACTGCACCCTCTCCCCCACCTTTGCTTTGCTGGTCTGTTTTACACTCTTTTCTGGTCTCTTCCCACTTGAACACCATTTTTCAGTTTCCAAGTTCTTTGTGCCTGTTGCAATTTAGCAGTTAGAAACCTTCAAGACAAGGTGTTTTGAGTTTGTGAATAATTATTTCTTGTGTATTGTGGTCTTTTGTTGTGTTTCCTAACACAGGGCTTCTCTGTAGACTAGACTGGCACCAAGCTCAGCGGTTCATCTGTTTCCCCACCCCCAAACCCCCAGTGCTATGGCAGCTCCGTTGTCATTTGTTCCTTATAGTTGATGTCTTATCTTCATCCTTGGAAACAACAAAAAAAAAATGTAAAATGTATCCTTGGTATTGAAAAGCCTGCAGCTGGTTGAGAAACCCATCCGCAGAAATGAAGCCTCCTGAAGCAAGGTGGGACTAAAGCAAAAGTCGGAGCTGTTTCTTTTTGGACAACCCTACCACGCACCTCAGAACTTGTCTGCAAATTATGCCTCTGATTTGAACATGAGTATTGAGAGAGTCGTCTTGAAGATAGTAATTTGGTTCTCCTGATCACTTTCCACAAGCCTAAGACTCCCTTTTCTTCAGATAGGTGAAGACGGCGATCCCAAAGCCTTCCTGATAGAGATTTCCTGGACGGAGACATACCCGCAAACACCTCCCGTCATCTCTATGAACGCCTTTTTTAACAACACCATGTGAGTAGTTTGGTTTTCGTAGCTGTTTCATTTTCTTCTCTTTTACTTACCCTTGACAGTAATGTTTCTCTGCACTGTAGCTCCTCGGCTGTAAAGCAGAGCATCTTAGCCAAGCTGCAGGAAGCAGTAGAAATAAATCTGGGCACGGCCATGACCTACACCTTGTTCGAGTATGCTAAGGACAACAAAGAGCAGCTCATGGAGAACCATCATCCTGCCAGTTCTACAGTGAGTGTGGAGTTGCACACTTCGTGTTCTGGGCTTTTTTTTTTCTAGTTGTGTTTTGAAAATTAGGAGTCTTTGTGTTTGATGTAAACAGAGTAACATTTGGGTTAAATGAGACCAATGAATCTTAGCTTTCCTCTTGAATGGAGAAAATGTGATTATGGTCTGTCAATATCCACTCTTCAGCAAAGGTTTAAATACTTCTAACCATGGAAATAGACGCTCAAGACATGATGGTGTTCATCTTTAATCCCAGTACCGGGGAGGCAGAGGCAGGTCTGTGATTTCAGTGTCAACCAGGGCTACATAGTAAGGTGCTGAAAGCAAGGGGGGGGGGGGAGGAAGGAAGGAAGGAAGGGAGGGAGGGAGGGAGAGAGAGAGAGAGAGAGAGAGAGAGAGAGAGAAAGAAGGGTGAAGAGAGAAGGAAGAAAGGAAAAGGGGGAATGAAAGAATGGGGAGCCGGTCTTGTCATGGTTCCATTGGAGGTTTACATGGGTTCAAATCTTCCCTGCACTGCTTTTTTAACCCTATGACTTTGGCCAGTTTCATAATCTCTGTGTGCCCAGTTTCTCTGTGCTTAAGTGGGATTATAATTGTGTCTACTTTAGACAATTGTGGTAAGGCTCAAATAAGTGATATATGTAGTCATAAGTGCTAACTATGCAAGCCCAAATATTTTAAATAAAGATTTTTCTTCAGGGAACAAGAAACTCTGAAGGGAGGGTGTGATGTTTCTAAAGGGGCGCCAATAGTGACAGCAAGCCTGGTGGCTGAGACAATTATGCTGGAACCTCAGACTTCTGGTTCAGCTGCATGAGGATGCCTGGGCCAATAGGGGAATAACAGCAATAAGGCCTTTCCTTTTGTAAATTTAGAAATCCACCATTCCCTCCAAGATGTAGCTGTGTTTAGTCAAATCTAGTAGGTTTTAAGGTGTGAGTCTAAGATCCTTTTCTGTTCTTGTAGACATCTGTAGCCAGTATCATCTCTGTTGAAACTCCCAGCACAGCCCCATCAAGTAAGAAAAAAGATAAGAAAGAACAACTTTCCAAGGCTCAGAAACGCAAGCTGGCAGATAAAACAGGTTTGCATTGTTGCTCTTTGTCTTTCTTGACACAGGAAGTGGATTGGTCTTACTGTGATATGGGTGCTTGATATGTTTAGGTGTACAAGGTCAATTTTTTGTTTTGTGTTCAAGATAGGGTTTCTCTGTATAACAGTCCTGGCTCTCCTGGAACTCACTCTGTAGACCAGGCTGGCCTCAAACTCAGAGATCCACCTGCCTCTGTCTCCTGAGTGCTGGGATCAAAGGCGTGTGCCACCACTGCCTGGCTAATTCTTTAGTCTATTCTTGGAGCATTTGAATGAAAGACCCATTGGTCACAGTATAAAAATACTGTATTTATTACTACTTTGAGAGAATGACTCACAAAGCAATTATAAATATTCTCACTGAGGGACATTAGAAAAATAGACAAAGCACATGTCCTACCTGAACACTGTAACATGTGGATTTTATCTGTCTGTGTACTTCTAAAAGCTGTGTGAAACAGTTTCCAGTTGCAGTCCGGCACATCATTCTGTCTTAGCATGGTTGTTTAATAGTTTTTCCCTATAGTTAAGTTAATTATACAATAAGTCTTCAGAAAAGAATTCCCATATATATGAAAACAGATTCCTTCAGAAAAGGATTATGAACTCCAGCTTGAATCAACAGCTATGTTTGGTCCCTCTTCTCTCTTAGATTTGCAAATGGGCATCCATCTGAATTTTCCCAAGTGGGGAAAAGAAGAGCATTGTTGCATGTCCATACACATTTACATAAAGTAAGTGTGTGTGTGTGTGTGTGTGTGTGTGTGCAGTGCTCATGGATGCCCAAAAAGAGTGTTGGAGCCCCTAACCCAGGAACTGCAGGCAGCTTCATGACGTGGAGGCTGAAAACTAGTCTCTTATCCTGGAAGGGCAATACATGCTTTTAACTGCCAAGTCATCTCTCCAGCCTCTGCCCTTTCTTTTATGAAGGGATCATAGGTTTTGTTTAATGTCTGTTGATGGTAGAAGAAACCAATATTGCAGTGGTCCTCAAACAAGATTTTGAAATTGTAACAGTTTGTGCTGTAAAAGACTCGGCGCTGTTCACCCGAATGTCAGGAAGTGAAGTGTATATCACTGAAGGATAAAAAGAAATTACCTGTCAGATTCTGTTTTCTAGAATTTTGGTTATTGTCTTTTGGAATGTTTTAGCATCTATGGTAGTCACCTTTCATGCCTCGTGGCCTAAGGTCATTTTTATTATATAATGTCTCCCTGTACTTCAACGATTGTCTCTTTGATGATGCCCTGCTAAGGTCTGATCTCCCTAACATGATAATGTAGGAGTCTGACTGAGAACTTCCATGCTAAATAAAATAGGCTAGCCTGTGCAACCTAACTGATGATCCAACCATGTGGCCCGTGGCATAAAATGCTTACTGGTCTGAAGGAGAAAAGAACCATTTCCATCAGAAACCGACTCCTATAAGAATTGCCTTTGCCTGAAAATCATTAGTTTCTAAAGTTATTTACTGGAAAGTCACTACAGGTGAATATGTCTTATCCACATCTTAGGACCACAGACTTCAGAGCAGACCCTTCCAGATTTGGAATATTTTTATACTTCCTGACTGAGCAAGTCATAATTCAAGGTCCAAAAATGCTTCAAAGTCTAAAACTATTCAAAAAACGTTAAGATTTTAGAGGTTTTTTTTTTTTTTTCAGTTTGTATAGTACTTGTTTCAAATGTAAATTTTTTAAAGGCTTCATAAAATGAGACATGCAGCCTACATGAAGAATAAGAGAAGTAAAGACTTTTGAAATAGAATTGTCTTTATTTATTTTGCACATAGCTGTCTCTGTGGGCACGTGTACTGTGGCATTTGTTTGGGGTCAGAAACAACTTTTGTGAGTCAGTTGTCTCCCACCACGTGAGGCCCAGGTATTGAACTCATGTGGTCTGGCTAGGCAGCATGTCCCTTCACCTGGTGAGCCATCTTGCTGGGCCTAATATTAAAGAATGTTTAAGTAAAATGTCAATTTGTCCAATTGTTCTCTAAGTTTGAATATTAAAAGATGAAAACATTTTATAAAGCATGCATTTTTTTCCCATTTTTTTTCTCTCTTACAGTACATATGATCAGTTTCTTCTCTCTCCCGACTCCCCAGCCTCTCCCCTGAGCCTTCCTTCCAGATTCACCACCCCTCCAATTCCCCCCAGAAAAGAGCAGGCTTTCCAGAGACATCTACTAAATACTGCATAACAAGCTACAATAAGACCAGACACATAGCATCACGTCAAGGTCTGACGAGGCAGCCCAGTAGTGGAATGGGTCCCACAGGCCGCACTCCCACACAGGACTCCCACAAGAACACCCAGCTACACAACTGTAATATATATGCAGAGAACCTAGGTTAAACCATGTGTTTTAATATGAGGCCTTGTGAGCTTTGTCCCAAGCATTCCTCAATAGAGCATTGGTTTTCATCCTTCCTGATGTTGAGATCCTTGAATATAATTCCTCAGGTTTTGGTGACCCCCAACTATAAAATTATTTCATTACTATTCCACAACTGTAATTTTGCTGCTGTTATGAATGGTCGTGTAAAGGTCTGATATTTGACCTCTGTGGGGGTCGGGACCCCCAGGTTGAGAAGCACTGCAATGGACTGCCGCTCCTTTTGAAGAATGTCGGATAATGTCTTGTCAGAGCATGGCCAAGCTATACGGAAGTTAACTTGAAATCCTCTTAGTCCTGAAGCCAAACTCTTGTCCACACAGTCTCTCCTATTCAGAGCCAAGGGCCCTGGTGAGACCCCTGAAACAGTGAGCCAGAACAGCTCTCCACTCACGTGAACACTGAGCTTGTGAGAAGCAGGAGCGTGCACCTGTGTGGGGGCAGTATGTCATCAGTCCCACCCCTTTCTCTCCCTTGGTAACCAGTTTTGTCTTGACTGGATGTGGGGAAAATGTAAAAGTGGGTGGATCTTAAATACTTGCAGGTGCCTCCAGGATGGTGCACAAAGATAACGAGAAACTATTTTCTAAGTGAGTAGTGTGTGATGCCAACTTGCCATCTACTTGTTCAATGCAATAGTATAAAAAGTATTCTTTGCTAGGCTATCAGTTCATTTACAATTAGCCAACCGGTTGTAGTAATGTTACTGATTTTGTCCTCCAGATCACAAAGGGGAACTCCCTCGAGGCTGGAACTGGGTTGACGTCGTGAAGGTATAGCAAACTTACACTCAAGTCTTCAAAGTTGTTAGAGTTCTTGCCATCAAATAATGAAATGTGTATTTTTCATTTTCCTTCCTGCTGCCTTTGGGATTTCCCGGATATCTGTTTACATTTTTGGATTCAGCATGTAAGTATTCTTGAAAGTTTTAAGTTCTCTGTCTCCTTACTGTGAGGTGTTCTTTCTCAGAAGTGAGGGCCCTGGACCTGGACGCTTGGCTCTCATCCCTTTGCTGCGCTGTCAGCCCAGGGTCAGCTTCTGTAGAATGGATCCGTGTGAATCCAGCCACCTTCATTTGAGCTAGACTGTAAAGAGATCTGAGTAGATGGAAAGTCGTCCCATTCTAGGTCTTGTTTAGAGAGTGTAGCTATTACTGGGACTACAGAGATGGCTCTGTCAGTAAAGGGCCCGATGTGCAAGTATGAGGCTCCAAGTTTAGACACGTAAAAAGCTGGGTTCAGTAGCGTGCATTTGGGGGTGAGAAACTGGCCAACCTCAGAACTCTTTGCCCAGCAAGCCTAGCTAAATTAATGAGCTTTAAGTTTTGTGGAAAGCCCTGTCTCAAAAAATAATGTGGAAAACAATCAAGAAAGACACTTGACATCTGGCATCCAGTGCACACACTCACACAAACACATACATATAACACACACACTGGTTAGGTTGTTACATTTTAGGTTTATTGTTAGTTTTATATGAATAAATGTTTTAATTCTAAATGCAGCAACTATCACCCATATTAAAAACAGGAAGTCTTTAATACCTTCAATTATTTAGCAATATCCCCGTGTTTGGGAATGTTTACCCTTCGTTGTTTCTGCTTTCTATGTGTCTTAGTTAGGGTTTTACTGCTGTGAACAGACACCATGACCAAGGCAACTCTTATAAGGACAACATTTAATTGGGGCTGGCTTACAGGTTCAGCCCATTATCCTCAAAGCAGGAACATGGCAGCGTCCAGGCTGGCATGATGCAGGAGGAGCTGAGAGTTCTGCATCTTTTTTCTGGATGTTGTGAGCAGAATACTGACTTGCAGTCAGCTAGGATGAGGATCTTAAGCCCACGCCCACAGTGACACACCTACTCCAACAAGGCCACACCTCCTAATAGTGCCACTCACTGGGCCAAGAATATATAGTTTCCCACATTCTTCTTCAAAATTATTTTATTACATTGTTTATTTTGTGTGTTTACGCTCATGCTGCAGCGTGGATGTGGAGGTCGAAGGACAACTTGGAAGAACTGGTTCTCTCCTTCCACCATGTAGATCCTGGAGACTGAAAGGTGGTCAGGCTTAGCAGCAAGTACCTTTACTGGCAAAACCATTTTCTTAGCCAGTTACACATCTGTGCATACGTGCCTGCTTGTCTGTATGTACACCATGTCTGTGTAGGTTGTAAAGGCCACAAGAAGGTGTCAAATTCCCTGGAGCTGGAGTTAAAGTTGGTTGTAAGCCGCCCAATGTGGGTTCTAGGAACTGAACATGGGTCCTTCACAAGAGTGGCAAGTGCTCTTAGCCACTGAGCCATCTCTGTAGCGCTAGCTCCCATGTTCCTAGTTATCAGGTACAGAATGGGATTGATTAATGACCACTGGATGGACATCCTATTCAGAATCATGTTTGTGTGGTTTGAGAATGAATAGGTTTCATTCCCAAATTTGGCAACTCGTTCCAAATATTTTTACCAAAAAAAAAAAAGCAAATGTAAAATTTGTTAAATTATTGTTTCACACTTAAAGTTTAAGAATGTGTTGTCTGTAAGGTGACTTATTTTATTATAGCAATTATTAGTTTTTTAACCTCTTAAAAAGAATTGATTTACTCAAATACACATGACTATGCATAGCACACACACATACACACTGCATGTACACTTTTTTAAAAATCTAAATTTAGGAAAGAAACAATTTATCTTTTGGTCTGGTAGTATAGGTCTCCATCACCATGTATATGCACATTACAGGTAAAGGCACTTGCTTTCATGCCTGATGACCAGAGTTCAATCCCGTGCTCCCATATAGGGAAAAAAAAAAAAAGAGCTAACTCATACAAGTTCTCCTTGAACCTCCACAGACACACCTGGGCACACTCATGCACCGTCACACGTGCATGTGCACACACCCACACACCAATACACCCAATAATGTGTAAATGTACTGAAACATAATAGTTTGATTGTCTATTGATGTCATCCTTTGTTATATTGACACATGCTTAAAACGGTGTCTGAGGAGTTAAAGCCAGGGACAACAGAGTGAGATTGCCTCAGGTGGGAAGCTGTACCTGTGTTTGCCAGTTATATGCTTTAGGACAATTGTACCCTCGGGTCTCACACTTCTAATAAAATGTGATAGAAAACAGAGCTCATCTGTTGATCAAATCACCCAGGACAGCACTAGTTACAGAGAACGCACCAGACATTATCATTACAGCAGGATTCATAGACTGTAATCAGCAACAACTCAAGCCTGGATGAACAAATACTACTGATGATAGAAAATAGAATAGAAGGATGTTGTTTATTTAACAAGCTACACAGTCTATAGGAATTGGCTCGGGTCTGATTTATTCTTAGAAAGCTGCACCCCTATGTAACCTTGTTCTGCTGAACCAACCTTTGGGGTTGGTTTTATACCTGCTGGAAGTAATTTCTCCTCAGTTAGAAATGGTTACATATAGGAACAGTTACAATTTAAGCTCCTATGACTTGAACTATATTCCCGTTATTTATTTAGTTTTGATTCTCATTAGAAACAGTGACTCAGATACTGCAGATAGTCTCCGCTTAATACTTGCATCTTTTTTTTTTTTTTTATCAGTTAAGCAAAACTGGCTCTAAAGATGATGAATAGCAAGCATCTGCAACCAAAGCAAGAACAGCCTCTGAAAAGCAGCCGGGTTCAGCAGCTCTCCTTACTTTACTGAGTGGCTTTTTTACAGGACATTGTTCGTTTGTGTGTGTCTTGAAAAATGTAAGTGGAAAGTCCATGAAGAGCTTTGGTTGTAGTAAATTATTTTCACAAACTTGCCTTAATAAAAGGTCAAAGTGTAACTTGTTCAGAGTAATTTCTGAAGCTGTTGAGAATCATCACCAGTGTGATGTCAGTGGTAACTTAACCATGTGATGCAAGCGATGTGATCATTTGTAAAGGCCAACATAGCCGTGTTTGTATGCGGCTCTCAGTTCAGCAGATCCAAGTTCCGAGTCTCTGGCATTCAACTGAGGCATGACCCATACTAATAAGTGTCTCGCCTTGAGCCGCCACCTCCTTTTGCTTAGATAACAAAGCATAAGTTGCTTCAGAGAAATCTGAGAACTGGTGTTGGGCTTTATGTGATTTTCTCTGTAGTTCCTCTTTATTTTCAGTAGTGAATTGCTTCTCCTAAATAAATTGATAATTTATACTTTTAGAGTGGATGCAGGTGTGTGATCATGAAAGCTTTCAATTATGTGAATAATAAAAGAATATAAGAAGAAAATTGAGCTGGGCGGTGGTGGCGCACGCCTTTAATCCCAGCACTTGGGAGGCAGAGGCAGGCGGATTTCTCAGTTCGAGGTCAGCCTGGTCTACAGAGTGAGTTCCAGGACAGCCAGGGTTACACAGAGAAACCCTGTCTCGAAAAACCAAAAAAAAAGAAGAAGAAGAAGAAGAAGAAGAAGAAGAAGAAGAAGAAGAAGAAGAAGAAGAAGAAGAAGAAGAAGAAGAAGAAGAAGAAGAAGAAGAAGAAGAAGAAGAAGAAAATTGGGGGGCTGGGAAAGTGGCTCAGTTAGTAAAGGGCTTGCTGTGCAAACCTGAGGACCTGAGTTCAGATTCCCCAACATCTACATTAAAAGCTGGACATGCACCTGAAACCCAGAGCTGGGGAGGCAGAGACAGGAGGGTCCGTGGTGCTTGCTGGCCTAACCGTCTGGCTGAATCATTGAGCTCCTGGTTCAGGAAGAGGGCAGTAGAGGAAGACGTAGAACATAAATCTCTGGCCTCCACGGGCAAGCACATGTGCAAACACCCATCTGCACACACACACATTCAAATACCAGATACACTTGCATGCATGACCGTACACCAAACAAAACCAAACCAACAAATTTGCCAAATACTTCAGAAAGCATTTGAATAAGTGCTAGCTCATATTTTAAGATATTTCTCTTTGCTGCATAAGTCAGGATGAGAGTATAAGATGCCTTAATATTTAAGTTTTGTACTGTTGGAGACAGTGGTTTTAATAAATTCCTAATATTTGCTATTGTGATGTTTTGTTGTTGTTTGGTAATGGGTCTTTCAGTGGAGTTAGCATTAAACACACTTCAAATCTGGGGTGCGGGGGTGCTTGGGTTTGTGGGGGTTTGTTCTTTGGTAGGTTTTTGTGTTTGTTTTTTATAGTGTCTTTTCAAGTATCCAAATGTGTTTCCTAATCTCTGTGTCTCTTTAATAATATATATCCAATCTTTGACATGCTGAACTATTGTTATACATGCTTGGTTTTTAAAATCATTAGGAGAGGAAACTTGCTGTAGTTTTACTGGAAGAGTTATTGGCGTGAGTGGTGTGTGTGTGTGTGTGTGTGTGTGTGTGTGTGTGTGTTACAGTGATTGTGCTTCCACATTGTTAGAACACCAAGCTATACTGTGTAGTTTATATCAGGTTTTAAAGAACAATCAACTTTTAGAGAAGTTACCTTAGCATTAGAGCAGATAGATATATCTATGGATTTCACAAAGTCACCCCTTGGCTCTTGTTAAACTGTATGAGCTGTAAAGTAAGTAGTCACATTACTCTAAAGTAAGTAGAGAGAGTTTGTTCATGCCGGTCTTGTTTTCTAGATGAATATTGGAGATGCCTAGATTATAACAGCTTTTCTTTTCAAGCTTCTGATTGTGCAGTTTTTATTGTCATCTTGATTTGTTTGATTTTTTTTTTTTAAGAAACATCTTGTAATAGGAAAAAAAAGTATTTTGTTCTGTTCTAAAGGTCGTTTCTCTGGTCAAAGTTATTGTGGTTCTTAGATTGCAAAGAATAATGCTAGTTAAATGCCAATGAACTATTTTTACTCTTTTTCTATGAAATGTATAGCTCTCTGGGGCAGACGGTGGCAATGGTATCCCTTGTTACTTTATAAACACTTGAACACACGCATCAAAAGTAATGCTGATCTGATAATGCTCCCAGTATATTTTCTCAAAGTCTGTTTACTTAAAATTGTATGAGATGACATGATTAATAAGCAATAAAGTGAATTATAGTGATTTTTTTCTATATGTTTTATTTCAAATCACTTCAGAAAGAATAACTTTTTAAATCTGCAGTAAAGTTATCTTACGGTGTGAGATGTGTATGCTCTTGCTGGAAACCATCCAAAGTGTCATATTCAAAGAAAAAATATTCCAAACAAAAAACAAAAAACAAAACCTCAAGAGAAAGTAAGAAATGCCCAAAATAAGTAGGTGGAAATTTCAATGTGGAAGTTAAAAGGGCTTGAGCTTCCGGTCAGCCTAGTACCGGAAGTTTCACACAGACTCGTCTGCACTCTTAGTGGCTCAGACCCATTCTCCGGCAAGGGCCCTGAGTAAGACATCCCACCTTGAACTTTGGTTCTGGTGAAGGTCTAGCTTCACCCAAATCCGTATACCATCTGTACACGCTGTTTCCAAGAGTTACTGCACACTTAGATTTTGTAACTGGTCTTTTACTATTTTGTGGGGTCTTCCACCTTTCAACCCCCCAAGACTAGATAGGGGAGAGAGAAAGGAGAGGAGGCTGCGTAGTGGTTAGACCACTTCCTGCTGGTTAGGGGCCTCCTTCGAGTTCCTTGGGGCAAGTTTGATCTTTGCTGTTAGGATGTCCAATTTCTTCTTTCTTCTTTGCACACCACCACTTAACAAACCGCGACCAACAGCAACCTAGCAGGGCCCTAGCATTTATATAACCTTCTGAAAAGTTCCCAGAATTCCAAACATCACATAATCACAGACACTGTCTACAGCTGGCAAAACCACGCCCCTGCCGAAGTGTGAGGCAAATCACAGTCAGCTGCTTCCAGACAATCTGAAGCAGCCCGGTATCCCACACCTAGGATTAAAACAAAAACATAATATTTCTGTGGTTTTTAAAGAAACCAAGACTCAAATTCTCCCTACAGGATTTCAGCCCAAATCCTGCCCCCTAATAATTGTTACCCCTTGAGTATGGAATGCCCCCGCCCCTCCACAGGCACATGTGTTGGAACACATGTTCCCCAGCTGGTGGCGCTGTTCAGAAAGATTGGAACTTTTGGAAAGAGGAACGAGCCTAGCTAGCTCAAGGCAGTAGGCAAGGCTGGAACTGTGGGTTCTCTATGGCAGGCAGGGTCCCTGACCCTACTCCAAGCTCTCTGCTTAATTTCCACTGAAATGAGCGTATGTCTTGATGCTATCACTCTGTGCCTTCCTACCATGAGACCATCCCCTGAATCATGAACCAGAATGTCTTCTTAAGTTTTGTCAGGTGCTTGTCATTATGATGTCAAGGTAACTAAAGCAGTATGAAAACTACAAAACAAACTTTCACAAAAAACCTCAGGCTACGGGTTTAGTTTAAGATGGTACTGGGGCTGGCTAAAGGGCTCAGCAGGTAAAGGTGCTTGCAGGCAAGCCTCGCAGCCTTTGTTCCATCTCTGGGACTTGGACAGTAGAAAGAGTGAATTGATCCCTCTGATCGGCACATCTCTAGGATACCCCGCTCCACCACACACAGATTAATAAGATACTATTTAAAAAGAAAAAATACTAAATGGTACCCAAATTAAGAAGATATGCGGGCCTGTGATAAAAATGAACACAAATCTCTAGAACAACCACATTGAACACACACCTCCAAATGGGTCCACATAGCACATGGGATGTCTGCTCAGCCTCAGCTATCATGGGCAGTCTCACAAGAGCACCGTCCTGTAAGGACCTGACAAGAAAAACTTGAGTAAGAGCCACCAGGATATAGTGGCATCCCCACGCTCTAAGCATTTTTTTTAAACAACTTACTATTTTTGTTTTATGTGTGTTGGTGTTCTGCTTCCATGTACGTCTGTGTGGGGGTGTCAGACCTGAAACTGGAGTTACGGTTGTGAGCTGCGCACGTAGGTGCTGAGACTTGAACCAAGGTTCTTTGCTCTTAACCGCTGAGCCATCTCTCCAGCTCCACTCCTAAGTATTTTAAAATAAGGGAATTGCATACATTCCAAGAAACTTAAAAATCGGCAAGCAGGAATGCCCCATACAGAACTTGTCAGTGAAAAACACAGTCACTGAAATTCACGTGCAGGGAAAGATAAGCCAGATCAATACCCTGTTGAGTGAAACTAATGCTAAACCCCCAGTTTAGATTTTTTTACCTTTTAGATTTCAGCATTAAAACTTCATTCATCCCGTATCATTTTTTCAGTGGCCACAACAGGTTAGATTAACTAACCTAGCCCCAATTTCTGCTGGGGATTAGAGATATGCCCAGACCTACACTTTATTTCTTGACAAGTGTGCAGTATTTAGGCAGTCTTTCCAGAGGATTCTGTTGTAGTCAGAAAGTCAATAAACTGTGTGTGGTGACTCATGTCTTGTGTGTTTGAGGGGCAAAGGCAGGAAGATCATGGAGAGTTGGGGGCCAGCATGGGCTAAGGAGAGCCTGTTTAAGAATAAGTTTTCCCAAACTTATTTGGTTGGTGGGACTAAACCACCAACCAAAGAGTACACATGGAGGGACCCATGGGTCCAGCTGCATATGTAGCAGAGGATGGCCTTGTCGGGCATCACTGGGAGGGGAGCCCCTTGGTCCTGTGGAGGCTCAATGACCCAGGATAGGGGAACACTAGGCTGCTGAGGCAGGAGTGGGTAGGTGGATGGGAAGCACCTTTATAGAGGCAGTGGGGAGGGGGACGGGATAGGGGGCTTGTGGAGGGGAAAGTGGGAAGGGGAAATAACATTTGAAATGTCAATAAATAAAATAACCAATAAAAAATATAGGAAGTTTAAAACTCCTGGTATTGACAGACTTCTTTCTTTTTAACATAGAATTTCCACAAAGTAAAAGCAACAGGAATGACAGTCTGGCAAGGCTGTGTTTCAGAATTCAGTGTTCTGCCACAAACTCTAGAGTGTTTTTCAAACTGCAATTTACGGTCCATTCATGAGGAAAGAATGGGCGGTCTTTGCAAGCATTTTTTTTTTTTTTTTTTTTTAAATGAAACAGAAGACTAGAAGGGAGCAGAAAATACCAGCATGCCCTTTCCCTTTTCGGGGGTGCTTTCTTCTTTGTGAGAGCTTGCTTGGGTTTCTGTGCTGGAAGGGGTGAAGGGTGCGGTACCAAGTCATGGTGTCAAACTTATTAGGAATCGGAGTGAAAATGAGAATCTAGAAGCCACTGACTATGAAGACGCAAAAATAAGACACAATTTGCCTATGGAGCACTGAGGACTTTCATTGCTCCGGACAATCAAGGAAAGTCACAAACACTGGCTTGTGGGATTTGTGGATGGCTTTGCACACGTAATTATGAAATGCTCTGCTTGACTGAGGATCGCTGCTGATGGGAAGAGTCCAGGGGACGTCTTGGGCAAAGGCACATTCTTTTCATTGTTCTCATCTCTAACAGATGAGGACCAAAAGTCAAAAAAAATTTGTTTCCCCACCGTTTCCACTTGCTGAGATTCCTGCATGAACCGAGTTTCTAGGATAAATTGTTCTAATGGGCCCAGTCAGGAAATGGCCACACCCTGCTGGTTTTTCCAATTGTGATTCCAGGTCCCAGTGATGTAGGAAGCAATCCAGAGTACTATTGGAGTTTAGACTGCTGAGGCTCCGACCTTGACTTCTAAACAGCATTCTCGAGGCCGTCCTCTCTCTATTATATTTGTTAATAAAAGAAATGTTATCTTAGAGAAGGAAAATATCTATGAGAAAGAGAGATACAAATTTAAAACTTAATTTTATTATTATTATTATTATTATTATTTTTGCTGGAAATTGAGCCTAAGGCCTTATGCATGCTGGGCAATTGCCCTACCACTGAGCTTCGTCCATGGCACAGATTTAAAACATCCGGCCTGAAGCTGTGTGAAATTCAGTGTGACCTTGCTCAAGCCTCAGCACCCAAGAGGAGGAAGAGGAGGAGGAAAAGGAGGAGGAAGGGAAGACAGGACAATGGATGAAAGCACCATCTGCTTTCACAGAGGACCAGAGTTGTATTCCCAGCACCAGAACAGAGAAGCCTATAACTCTAGTACCATGGGCTGTCACCATCTTCTGGACCCCATGGGTGCTTGCACACATGTGGTACACTCAGACACAAACACAATGAACAAATAAATCTTTTTTTAAAATATTTATTTTAGTTGGGCAGTGGTGGCGCACACCTTTAATCCCAGAACTTGGGAGGCAGAGGCAGGCGGATTTCTGAGTTCGAGGCCAGTCTGATCTACAGAGTGAGTTCCAGGACAGCCAGGGCTACACAGAGAAACCTTGTCTCGAAAAACAAACAAAAAAACTATTTTATATATGTGAATACACTGTTGCTGTCTTCAGACACACCAGAAGAGGGCATCATATCCCATTACAGATGGTTGTGAACCACCATGTGGTTGCTGGGAATTGAACGCAGGACCTCTGAAGAGCAGTCAGTGCTCTTAACCGCTGAGCCATCTGTCCAGCTCACAAATAAATCTTTCTAAATATTATGATGGATTGTAAAGTATAGAAACACATGGAGAAAGGACGACTTCAAGGCAGAGGCAGGCTCGGCCATTAAGAATGCTTACTACTCTTGCAGAGGATGGAGGTTCAGTTCCCAACACTTCATCAGACAGTTCACAACCACCCGGAACTCCAGTTCTGAAGAATCTGCTCGTGCTGCAAGGTGAAGCTGGAGGGCCTGTGATTTTTTTTTTTTTTTTCAGAAGACCAAAGGTATTCTGGTTGCCTGTGACCAGCACACTTAGGAAGGGTCATGGACCCCTTTAAGCTCTGTTAAGCTTGGACTCCTGTTGCCTGGGGCGATTCACCTTGAGACTCCTTCAGTGGACATACACAGTCCCATTCCCCAGCCCCCGTTTCCCTTAACTGTCTTGTATCCTCAGAATCCTTTTCTGGACATCTATAGTTCATCAGTTTTCCATTTCACTTGACAAATGCCTTCCAGAGACAGCTCAAAAATCAACTTCTAAATTGACAAATGTGAGTTATTTTCATTAAAATCCTCAGGATGACTGAGAAGTTATGGAGTCTGGAATATAGGGATGTCTGTCCATCTGCTAAAAGAAAAGCCTAATGCCTGCCACGTGCTGACCAGTGGCATCTGCTCAGTTGTCCCTAAGTGTCAAGATTTTTGTTTCCTGTTTTAAGTTTAAAAACATTGCTTTATTAAAAGTCATACATGGTCTGGTGTGTCTTTAATCTCAGCGCTTGGGGGGGGGGGGGCAGAGGCTGGCAGATCTATGAGAGTTCAAGGCAAGCCTATTGTAGAGAAAGAATTCCAGGCCAGCCAGGACTAGCTACATAGTGAAACTCTGTCTCAAAATCAACTATCAAGTTACTTTGAGACCTTTCTGCTGTGTCCCTTCTCATCTAGATTCCCATTCCAGGCTCATGCCTGTGACCTCATTCACTGTGACCCTGTCTTGTGGCTTTTGTCCTGGCTGTTGCCTGTGTTCCCGGAAGTCCTCTCCAGACTCACAGGGTGCACAAACCTCAGGTTTGAGCTGACAGCCTTGAATGAGGTACAGATCCTGTGGGGCTTTAACAGAGGTGCGATTGTGTTTGAACAGTGCATTGTCCTCTTGGGCTACCTGGCTGTCCTGGAACTCACTATGTAAACCAGGCTGGCCTTGAACTCAAAGAGATATGCCTGCCTCTGCCTCCTGAGTTCTGGGATTAAGGACGTGTGCCACTACTAACTAATTTCTTAAGGGAAACCAGACATCCAGACTAAGTAGGAAAAGTTCTTTCTGAAACAGCCCAACAACTGCTTAGTAAACAGACTCCAAGTGGCATAAAGATTATTTACAAATGATAGATGAGCAAAGTAAAAATCAGAAGCCAGGCATGGTGGGTGGCAGCCTGCCTGTATTCCTAACAATCACATACAAGCCATCATTATACACAGAGCTGTCATCTGGCCCATCCCATGGGACTTGGAGTCATGGAGACTGGTTCTACCACACTGAGCTGTTAAGCTGCCTCATTGTCTCTCCTTCAGCAACTGTGACACTATGACACATCCATTCATTTGCTTGCCCAGTCATCTTTCTTTGGAGTCTGGTTACTTCTTACCCTCCTCTGTGGGGCTGGAGTTCTTCTGTTGATGAGGATAAAGAGAACTGGAAACCACTGGCTGCTTTCTTATTTCTCTCAGGACAACCTGCCTAGAGGTGCCTCCACCCATGGGCCAATCTGATGGTGGCAGTCCCTCCACTGAGGTTCCCTTTACCCAGAAGACTCTAGATTATTCTAGCTGACAGCAATGAACCAGGACAGTCTAAGAAGACTAGTCCTGGTAGACTACAATAAGTGTCAGGATCCTGGTGTGACTATGGTGTTGCCTAGGGAACAAGCTGAAGGAAGCAGCTCATTGGCAGAGCTCTTACCCAGCATGCATGAAAACCCTGGGTTCGATTCCCAGCACTGCATAAACCAGGAATAGTGGTTTGTGCCTATAATCCCTGTAATGGGGAAGCAGAGACAGGATCAAGGGTTTCTAGTAGCTACACAAGTTCAAGCCCTGCCTGGGCTACATAAAATCCTGTCTCAACCAACCAGGGGTAGGGGGTTATCTCAGTGACAGAGTTTATACCCAGGAAGCTCTAGAGCCTAAGATTGATCCTCAGTTCCAGAGAAAGAGAGCGAGAAGGAATAAACACTTTTATCACCTTTGTTCTCCAGCTCAACTATCCTTAAAGATCAGTATCAGGGATTGCCTGGTCTATAAAATTTAGCCTCTCATACTGTATAGACATCAAAAATGAGAAAAATATATCTTCCCAACTGTGTTTGTTTCCAAACTAGTTCACAACCAATTTGGAAGCAATTGGGTAGGATTTTGACAGCCTCTTTTTGAACAAAAGAGCCTGGATGTCATATACATTCTAAGACTAGACAATGTTCTATGAGATGTCAACTTGTGTTAGTATGGGCAGCTCTGTAAATGCTAGGCTGTAGTATAAAATCCAGGAGTTCCATGAAAAATAAATGAAAAGCCACTTTTCTCAGCCCCAAGTTGCTACTTGGCTTGAAGGTGTGAGCAGACTCAGATTTTATGACCTTGTGTGTAACCCTAATGGTGCTTAGATGGGACCAAAGGAAGCAGAATCAGTAAGAATGAACTATGACAAATCAGACAGCCAGCATCTGGAGGGCCTTAGCCAGCCCCAGCTAATAGATGTGGCAGGATGAAAGTCCCAGGAGAGTTCAGGCTGAGATTAAAGCATTCAAAACAAAAACCTACCACTTGTCATTGTCAGCAAATGGATTCTGTATAACTTCATTTATTTTCAATATGGAGCAAAATCCTGTACCTTGTGGAAGAAGCAACCCCCGAGGTTCCTTTTCTACACTGCAGAACTGGTTGTGCCTGAGTCATTCTGATGCTTTGTGTATGCTTTGTGGCAGAACATTGTTTTTGCTGCTGTGTTTCGTCGGTCATTAAAAACAAAAACAGACTCTACCTACCTCTTCACCCATGAGCAAGAGAAGTGTCATTTAGAAGTAGTTAATTATCAGCTTCAAATTTCATATTTGTAAACTATACCCCATGGGTGATTTTTCCTTCTCCAGACATGGTGACTTTTTTCTTATTACTGAGTTACCCGGTTCCTGAAAGACCCGCCTGGCATTAATTTACGTAGAAGTTTGGAGAGAAGGAGACAGAGACAGAAAGAGAGGTGATGACAAAGTTCTTGCATAGTGAAACGACACACTCAACACTAGGTGTCTTAGTTGGGGTTTCTATTGCCGTGACCACAACAACTCTTTTTTTTTTTTTTTGGTTTTTCAAGACAGGGTTTCTCTGTGTAGTCCTGGCTGTCCTGGAACTCACCCTGTAGACCAGGCTGACCTCGAACTCAGAAATCTGCCTGCCTCTGCCTCCCAAATGCTGGGATTAAAGGTAGGCGCCACCAGTGCCCAGCCACAACAACTCTTATAAAGGAAAACATTTGGTTAGTGGTGGCTTACAGTTTCAGAGGTTCAGTCTATTATTGTCATGTCGGGAAACACGACAGCATGCAGGCTGACATGGTGCTGGAGAAGGAGCTGAGAGTTCTACATTTTGATCTGACAAAAAAACAGAGACTGTGACTCACACTAGGTGCAGCTTTAGCACTGGAAACCCAAAAGCCTGCCCCCACAGTGACACACTTCCTCCAACAAAGCCACACCTCCTAATAGTGCCACTTCTTATGGCCAAGCATTCAAATGCATGAGTCTACGGGGGCCGTAGCTATTCAAACCACCACGCTAGGGCATCTGGGAAGAGTGTATGGCACTTTGTATTCTTCGTACTTGTTCTATTTATTTTCCTATAGGGCTGAGCTTCTTTCAAAATGAAAGTTACCAGCAGGGGCTGGGAATATGACTCTGCGTCCAAACTCCAGCAACACAAAACAAAAGCAAAAAGCAATGGAATAAAACCCAAACATCAACTTACACAACCGTCACTCAAATGGCTTTGTTCCCAGCGTGAAATTTAATATAAGCAATTCCTGTGGAGGTAAATGCTTTCAGAACCTTGGCTCCCCCACCCTCAAAATATGTAGTTCCTCCTTTTGCTTATTAAAGACATGCCACTCACTCCCTAATTCTTTGGCTTGCAGGAAGTTCAAAGCTAACTTGCTGGCTAACTAGTGTACGTGCACAATGCTGTCAAGAAACTTCCCTGTGTTCTGTACCAATGCTGTCAAGAAACTTCCCTGTGTTCTGTACCTACTGATTATTTTCATCCTGTAGTTTCCAGACCAGGCACTTTTCTGTCTACACATCATCTGTCAGGGACTGCCCAATCTCCGTACAGGTCTCCATCATACCGCAGTAATTCTTCACGTGCTAGGACATCAGTATACCAGAGGCTATGCCTCCGTAATTTCACAATCAAAACCCCAAAGTGAAGCTCGTGAAGGCAGGTCTGTAAAAATCCAAGACTCTGTGATCTAGAATTACCGATGGTGAATTTTGCTTGGCCCAAGACTAAAACTCAAGAGTAATTTGAGGAACCTGCACCCACCCTCCCACCCACTACTCCACAGTAAACAGTGATTCTTTTTAAAAGGCTTCTGATGAGATGCGGACATCATCCAACATAACCTTCGTCTGCCATGGAAGTATGCTACAGCCGTGTCATCCAATAAGATAACTGCTAGGGCCACGTGGCTACTGGATATGGGTATTTGCATTTATGTGGGTGGTGTGACCAAGAAACTTAACTGCTAATTTATAGCAGGTAGTTACAGGGTCTGGAGCATAGTTCGAGAGTAGACTGTCTGCCTAGCTTCCCCAGAACCCACAGAAAAAGAAAATCTACTTGTACTAGTTAGTTGTCAGCTTAACAGACATTAGAGTCGTTTGGGAAGGAGGAATCTCAACTGAGAAAATACTTCATCAGATTGGTCCGAATGCAAGTCAGTGGGGGCATTTTCTTGATTAATTATTGGTATGGGAGGGCACAGCCTACTGGGGGTGGTACCACACCTGGGTAGGTGGCCCTGGGCTGTATATACAACAAGAGCAAGCCTTGAGGAGTGAGCTAAAAAAGAGTGTTCCTCAGTGGCCTCTGCCAAGGTCCCTGTCTCAATTCCTGGCTCTGTGCTTAAGAGAAAATAAACCAACACAATGGTGGTTATCATCCCCAAACTACTTAAATCTCCTACAGTTGTTGCATTATTGACACAGTAGGCACTGACTTCCCTCAATGATTGACTGTGACAGTGACAAACAAAACATTTTCTTTCCCAAGCTGTTCTTGGTCAGTGTTTTAGCACAGAAATAGAAACCAAACTAGGATACTCACTAATTTTTTATGTAGAAAAACTACAGTTGGCCAGTGGCTGATCACCTCGTTGAATACTTGCAACAAGAGCTAGGGTTTTATATGGAATTGACAAGGGGTGGTGTAAAATACACTGGAAGCATTAAACAAAGAAACAATCAAACAAACAGTATCCTTAAAGAAAGAGTTTTATAGCTGTCATGGGTAATCATGACTAGCCTGGAAGGGTTGAAACGACCCAGGAGAGACACTCTGGGTGTGACAGTGAGGGCATCTCCTCTCAGCCAACTGTCCAGAGAGGGAACACCAGCCGGAACGTGAACAGCACCATGTTTAGTCTGGGTACCAACCCGAATAAAAAAAGAAAGCAAGGGCTCTCCAAATGGCTCAGCGGAGAAAGGCACCTTCCACCAGCCTGATGCCCTGAGTTTACTCCTGAGTTACCACACATGGTAAGGAAACCGACCCCCACACATTTTCCTCTGACTTCCACATGTGCACTTTGGCATAATAAATCAATTAATGCATTTTTTTTAATGTAAGGAGAAATGGAGCTAAGCAGCAGCATAATCAGTCTGCTTCCTGACTGTGGACGCAATGTGACCAGCTGCCTCCCTTCCAGTCACCAAGCCTTCCTGGCCATGATGGACAGTATTCCTTAAACCATGAGACTGTTTAAGTGACATTTTAAGTGACTATTGCCAGGCATTTTATCACAGCAACAAAAAAAAGAAACTAACGCAGTGGTGGTATCAGCCCCATGCTACTAAAATCACCTACAGTTATTGAATTATTTAACGAGCAAGCTGCAATGTCGCCATGGACCACCCAGGCCACTTCCAGTTTGTGACAGTATCATCAAAGCTTCAGCTGATGGGACATTTACTCCTGGGATCTTGCTTTTTACTTTTGGTGCTGAGGCTCTAACCTGGGGCCTCAATCACGCGTACTAGGCCAATGTCTCAGCCCTGAGGTTTGTCACCACCCTCATCTCCGTGTTCTTTCTTGCAAAGCCTGTATATGTAGACCATCAAAAGGCTGTTTGAAATCAGTAACGCGTGAGAGTGATGACTAGAATTTTACTCAAGGTATGCTTTATTTATGAGTTTTCTACATACTTTGTAGAAAGGAAAATAGACAGACTGTGAATGCCAACAGAAATCTAATGAGTCCAAACTTCCTCCTGGTCCTCGGCAGGAGGGGCTGTGTTGATATTCAATGGCCTGCAAGATCAACAGGTGCTGGCAACAGGCACACTAGGCAGCCAACTCCCTGAGCCAGCTGTCAGCTGTCTTCAACCTGTTGGCCGCCCAACCTGGCATTTTGTCTCCCTTGGCAAGTTTCACTCTCAGGCTTGCTCTATGAAAAAGGGAAGAGAGCGCTGGGCATGGGTAAGGGACTCACTCCTCTTGGAGTCCTGAGCCATGTTGGTCCAACCTGCCCGAGCCTGCTGTTCTCCCATGGAGTGCTGAGAGGCAGAGATCACATGTGGAGCACCTCATGTGGAGCACCTTCACTCACAAGTTCCAGCATGGTACCTGTTTAATGAGATTAACCTATATTTTCCTCCAAAGACAGGAAGTCATCAAGGGAAACGCAATACATCATCACTGAGAGAAAAGAGCAACATTTATCATTGGTCTTAAGATCATGCTATGCTCCTAACAAGATTAGCATGGAAACTCAAAATCAGCTAAGACGCTATTAGTTGCTAGTTTACCATCGCTAAGAAAAATTAAGTCAAATGCTTGAAATTGCCTGGCAAAGAAAATCAATGTTGCTTTCAAAGCAGATAATTATTCTGCTGGCCCTCTGTATGTATCAGCTGGGCTGGACTCACATGCTTAGTTATGGTCAAACACTGATCTAGAGGCTGCTACAAAGGGCTGTCGCAGAGCCAATAATGTCTCCAGTTAGCAAAGCAAATTGACCCTCATAGTGTGGATGAGGCCCCTCCAATCGATGGAACTCCAAAGAGGGAATTCCACTTCAAAACAGAAATATGGGAATCTTGCCTAAGTGTCCAGCCAGCCTGGCCAGGCCTAGCCCAGCCTGCAAATTGTAACCCGAGACCCTACCACCCACACCTACCTGCATTTCCTCCCAGCAGGCTTTCCCTAGCGATTTCAGGCCTCCAGGACCCACACACACACACACACACACACACACACACACACACACGCACACACACACACACACATGAATATTTAATTCTTGGTTCTATTTCCCAAGAGAGCCCTGACAAACATGGCTATATTCTGAAGGATTCACAGAGTAAGAAATTTTTTTTTCAAGATTGATTTACTTTATTTACACCAAGAGGGGGCATCAGATCTCATTACAGATGTTGTGAGCCACCATGTGGTTGCTGGGGAGGGACCTCTGAAAGAGCAATCAGTGCTCTTAACCACTGATCCATCTCTCCAGACTGAGTATGAAATGTTTAAAGGCTCAGTGTCACTACAGTTGGTTGTTGAAGAGCAGGCTTTTCTTTTTTGTTGTTGTTGTTGTTGTTGTTGTTTTGTTTTGTTTTGTTTTGTTTTTTCGAGACAGGGTTTCTCTGTGTAGCCCTGGCTGTCCTGGAACTCACTCTGTAGACCAGGCTGGCCTCGAACTCAGAAATCCAGAGCAGGCTTTTCTTAACTAAGCTTCAGTGTTAAAATCTAGTTACTTTAGTTTCATATGAATGTGGAATCTGACTTTCATAGAGACTTTACAGTCTCAAATGTGCTCAGTGCACAGAATGAAAAGCAAGAATGAGGCGATACCTGACTTGTGGTATGTTCTTTTCCGGCCAATGGTAACTACTTTAATCCAATCTGGGATGCTGGCAAATTTGAATGACCATCTTATTTAGCCTTCAGTGAGACTTGATTATTTTAGGAAACATTGGAACTTTGCAAAAGTCATTGTATTTTTCCCCCCAATTCAAAAGTGACTAATGTACCCCATAGCCCAATCAAGTAACAAACCTAGGCAACGAATGCTAGGTAGCTCAGAGAGAGTCCTTGTCAAGCATATGAGAGGTACTTGGTTCCAACAAGAATAATGAGCATACAAATGCACACACACACACACACACACACACACACAGTTTATAAGCTCAATGCCTTTGAGCAGTGCTGAAAAAATTAGACACCTGGGTCAGGTAGGACCAGAGGTTAGAAGGTAAATGTTTGGTAACAGAGTGGGGGCATAGAAGACTTGATTTCTAATCTTTGCCAACTGATATGGGGTAAGAAGATCTAGTATGCCAATTCCAAGCTGTCAGCGTTACCTGAATGCAGAGTTGGTAGGGGGAAGGGATGGGCAACATCATAACTGCCTATCTGAAGCTAATGTGAGCAGGCTCCAGCACTCCTTTGGGTGGGCTGGCCAATGTGGGGTGTTTTGAGCCTCAATGAAGCCAGGAAGGAGAGCCTGTGGGAGACTGTGTAGAGATGGCGATGACCAGCTCCAGTAATCAGAGACAAGGGACCTGGGCCAGTGTTTGAACAGGGGTAAAGTAGTTAGGGCCAACCATCAGTTGCTGGAGCTGAGAGGGCTGAGTAGAAAGATTGGGAAAGGAGGGACAAACAGAAGCAGCTTTCCCATGAAAGATGCAAGACCCCCGTGTGGTGAGAATACCTGTGTACCCCATCCTGTGCTCTCAGAGTCTAGCAGAGGAAGAAGGCATTCACTTGCAGCGAAGGCCTGGAACAGGTCACCTGAAGACAAGCAGGATGATGTGACCCCGTGGCCTGGCACAAGTTGTAGAAAGCCAACAGTGAGGAAACGGTCTCACATTCGGTGTCTGTGCAGGGATAAGAATCTGAGACAGAACTGATAAACGTCCAATGTACTAATATTTGTGAGAACTACCTTTTCTACCATTGGGAAACAGTACCAATGCAGAGGATGAGAAGATGCATCTGAAATGCATGGCATTAGGCTGGGATGAGAAGTGCTGCTGGAAACTTATGCTTTTAAGTGGATAGATATGGCTGTGCATGTAATATATATTACACTGCACGGCTATGTGTGAGTTTAAGTATATACATATATGTGCGTGTATACATATATATGTGTGTGTGTGTGTATGTGTGTATGTATAGATACATACACACACACATATATGTATGTGTATATGCCCATGTAGCTATATCTCTGTGTATAGATTCTTGGAAGGCTCTAACAACAGCATCCTACTAATACTGAGATGGCTGCTGATTAGTGGTTTTGTTTTTGTTATTGTTTCCCTGATGGTTGTTTTCTTGAGGATTACACCTAGGGCCTCACACAGGCTAGGCAGACACTCTACCACTTATTTGTATCTTTAGACTTCTTTGATTTTGAGGCAGTGTCTTGCTAAATTGTTGAGGCTGGCCTTGAACTCACTCTGTAGCCAAAGCTGGCCTTGAATTAGTGATCCTTCTTTTTCAACTTTCCAAGTCTCTGAGATGAATGGGCTGTACCAGCAGACCTAGGTCTGATGCTGATTCTTGCTTTACCAGTCTCCATTGAAGAGAGCCAGCGTTTCTTGGGAAAATGCCTGACACTAAGACTGGAGTGAGGAAGGTTCGGGATAGTCTGGAATATCTTGTTGGTTTTGTTGTTGTTGTTGTTGTTACTGTTACTATTATGTTTTCCCCGAGACAGGGTTTCTCTGTGTAACAAAGAATAAAGCCATGGCTTTGTAAAGCATGCTGGTCTCAAACTCACAGGGATCTGCTTCTGCCTCTTGAGTGCTGGGTTAAAGGGATGTGCCACCATGCCTGGCTTGTCTGGAATATCTTATCACTTATCATGCCAAAAATTAAGGGTGGTCTCAAGAAATGAGGGACATTTGATTTAAAAAGACTGAACCTGCTTGAAGGACCTAAAAGCCAGCAGCAGGTCACACCCCATGGGACCAATGGCAATCTGTGGATCAGTCTTAGACAGAGAAGTGATGATAAAGATGATGACGACGGCAGGAAGAAAGATGACAGAAAATCTATCAAATAGATAACGGCTAGAAGATAGATGATAGAGAATAGATGTTAGAAAATAAGATATATGATAGTAAATAGACAATAAAAAGACATGGGTGAGAGAGAGAGGAAGAGAGGGAGACAGAGAGAGAGAGAGAGAGAGAGAGAGAGAGAGAGAGAGAGAGAATGAATAAAACTTTTCTTCCAACAGGCTATGTAAGCAGAATGGTTGCACCTGAGATGTCAGTGTGCTAATTCCCAAGACCTATGACTACATTACCTTGCACTGTAAAAGGGTCTTTCTCACAGATAAAATTAAAGGGCTTTGGGTGGAAATTTTATTCTAGGTTATTCACCTGGGCCCAGTAAGTCAGAGTCAGAGCAAGAAAAACAGAAAGATGAAAGCAGAGATTAGAGAGGCGAGGAAACACAACGCTCTCCACTCAGAGATGGAGACAAGGAGACGAGATGCAGACAGCCTTCCAGAGCAGAGTTTCTCTCTCTCTCTCTCTCTTTTTTTTTTTTTTTTTTTTTTTTTTTTTTTTTTTTTTTTTTTTTTTTTTTTTTTTCGAGACAGGGTTTCTCTGTGTAGCTCTGGCTGTCCTGGAACTCACTCTGTAGACCAGGCTGGCCTCGAACTCAGAAATCTGCCTGCCTCTGCCTCCCAAGTGCTGGGATTAAAGGCGTGCACCACCACCGCCCGGCCAGAACAGAGTTTCTCAACCTGTGGGTTGTAAGACCTTTGGGACCGAATGGGCCTTTCTCAGGGGTCACATACCAGATGTTTACATTTTAATTCATAACTAGCAAAATTACATTTCTGCAGTAGCAGTGGATATAACTTTAAGGTCGGGCTCACCACAACATAAGGAACTGTAATAAAGGGTCACAACATTAAGAAAGTTGAGAACCCCTGTTCTAGAAGCTTGGCAGGCCAGAGAATGGGTGCTTCTGAGCCTTCAGGAGGACCTGCTGTTAGCCTAGTGAAACGGATTTAATTTGACCCTACAGAGTATAACATTAAGTGTATATTATTTTCTGGAACTACGTTTACACGAGTTTGTTACAACAATAATAGAGAAGGATGAAAAACAGGACACTAATATAAACGCCAGCAGGGAGATGTAGAAATTGCGAAGCAGCTAAAGATCATTTTGGGTAATGAATATAATAGTTACTTGAGGACGTTTCAGTCAGCTGGGTATGGGTAGCACATTCCTGTAACAAGCACTTGGAAGCCTGAAGCAAGATAAGAAATTGGAGGCCAGACTAGGCTACATAGTAAGGCTGTCAGAGAGATAAAGAGAGAAAGAGATGAGAGAGAGAGAGAGAGAGAGAGAGAGAGAGAGAGAGAGAGAGAGAGAGAGAGAGAGAGAGAAAGCTTAAATATGCTTGGTCCAGGGAATAGCACTGTTAGGAGGTGTAGCCTTGTTGGAGGAAGTGTGTCACCGTGAGGATGGGCAATGAGACCCTCCTCCCAACCACATGTTAATCAGTCTTCTAGCAGCCTTCAGATGAAGATGTAGAACTCTCAGCTCCTCCTGCATCATGCCTGCCTTGATGATAATGGACTAAACCTGTGAACCTTTAAGCCAGCCCCAATTAAATGTTGTCCTTATAAGAGTTTCCTTGGTCACTGGGCAGTGGTGACACACCCCTTTAATCCCAGCACTTGGGAGGCAGAGGCAGGCGGATTTCTGAGTTCGAGGCCAGCCTGGTCTACATAGTGAGTTCCAGGACAGCCAGGGCTATACAGAGAAACCCTGTCTTGAAAACCAAAAACAACAACAACAAAATCAACAAAAAACAAAACAAAACAACAACAAAAAAAAAGAGTTTCCTTGGTCATGATGTCTGTTCACAGCAGTAAAACCCTAACTAAGACACACATAAAAAACCAGATTTGATGGTTTGACCCCAGAACTAGCAGGGTCAAGGACAGGAATAGATGGATACTCTGGAGCTCATTCGTCAACGAATCCAGCCTAACCGATCAGCTGTAGAGTCAGTGAGAGACTCTGCCTCAAAATATAGGGTGGAGAAAAACTGAGGAGGACACTCTACACCAACCTCTGGCACATGCACACATATGTACACCTGTGTCCTTACACATGAACATAGACAAACACCCATGCTCCACACACACACACACACACACACACACACACACACACACACACTTTCTTGAGAGGAAAACATAATAAACATTTCTACTATATTTGCAACTTTCAGTGTAAATAAGTATTTAAAAATCAACAACAGGGGCTGGAAAGATGACTCAGTGGTTATGAGCACTGACTATCTCCCAGAGAACACAGGTTCTATTCCCAGCAACCACATGGTGGTTTACAACCATCTATAACTCCAATTCCAGGGGAAACAATGTCAGTAGGTAAGAAACACATTCATGGAACACAGACATACTCTGTTTCTACCTATAAGACATTGGAACCCATGTTGCTTCCTTCTTTGTGTTAGTTCTGTAGAAAATTCCTGGAACTGCTGTATCAAGCTACGGACCTGATACTTTGTTTCATGCTGCCATTGGGGCTCCCAAAGACTGTTCCTTCAATTCCTACCAATAGAGTTCACATACACAATTGTGTACACGGATGGTAAGCTTTTGAACAGTATACTATGCGATTCTGTCATTCAGGGAAAATTCCTCACTAGACATTTGACCTGTTCATCCATGCTTCTTTTGACTGTCAGTGTTCTTCATACTTGTCTTGCCCCGACTGGCTTTTTGCTATATAAATAGGCAGAATTTTTCGTGCTGGCAAGGCAGGGCAAGCTGTGGCTTCCCTGTTCTTCCATTATCCAGATAATGGTGGAGGTGTTGCTGTTCTCACTGAGGTTGGACTCTCTCTGGGACTGTGTTTGAGGAAAATGGCTTTACTCCATTTACTCTCTCCTTCCTGGGTTGAGTGCTGTAACTCTTGCCTTGGTTTCTAAACAAAAATTTTGATGCTTTCAAGATTCCAGAACCCACTCCATAAACACCCAGAATTCTCATTCACTTGATGCACTCTTGTTGTTTTTGATGTTGTTGTTGTGAGTACACACTGCTCTTGCAGAGGACCCAAGTTCAGTTCCCAGCATCACTGTTGGGCACTGCAGTGCTCACCGCTCTGTAATTCCAGCCAAGGCATCTAACGCCCTCCTCTGGTCTCTGAGGGCATTGCACTCACGTGCACATGACCCACAACTATCATACATATGCATAGTTTAAAATACACAAATGAACAAAACGTTTGAAGACAAACACCA
Organism: Arvicanthis niloticus; assembly: GCF_011762505.2. Classification (NCBI taxonomy): domain Eukaryota; kingdom Metazoa; phylum Chordata; class Mammalia; order Rodentia; family Muridae; genus Arvicanthis; species Arvicanthis niloticus. Next base: position 37,731,888 of record NC_047673.1, read on the forward strand.
ACTAGGGTGTCCTCACACGGGAGGCACACACTGGTTCCCACTGGTCTCTAGGGTCATGTTCAAAAGCAAGCTTTCAAGCAGCACAGGAGACTGGATTAGCTCCCTCAAAAGGAAAGCAGCACAAATACCAAGAGTTGCTAATAAGCACATGTGGGTTTCACACAAAAGAGGAAAGGTAAAAGTCACTCATCCCCAAAGGCAACAGCTAAGACATGCTTAAGTGATAAGACCAATCAATTATTAACGAAACGCCTTCTCCATTAGTTTTTTAATTAAATGTGAGCATCCCTGGAGCACTGATAGAGAGTCCAAGGCGTGATTTTTCCAAATGATGGTGAATTTCACCTCAGGATTAGAACATCAAATATTAAAACTAAGTAAGTATGTAGCTGGAAATCTGTGTGAGCTCGCAGGAAATCGTTTGATGATTGAGAGAATTCATAGTAGTATGTATGTCCCGGAAAGGCAACCCATTTATATGATTATCTGAAGAGAGAGAGAGAAAAAAAAAAAGACTTGATATTGCTAAAGATAATTTCCCCTAGAATTGTGCGTCAAAGCTCTTGAGAAAGACACAATAGGCCTGAATGGAGTTGATGCTAAGGTCCTTTAGAGACTGCATGTAAGGGAGCCATGCTTAATGTCTCCTTGTGAGGATGCTTACTGAGGGGCAGAGCCTATCAAAGCAGGGAACAGAGAGATGGAAAGAGTGTTGCTGCATATGAGTATGACCTGTGTGTTGAGTAGAATCACTGACCCTGGAATGGAGAAGACTCAGCAGGTTCGATGTCATGTATCTAGCATGGGAAGCAATGAATTATGGGTAGCTATGGTACGGCGCAGAGATAAATAGGTGTCATCTCAAAGCCAGAAGAGAGTATAGGTATATGCTGCAGGAAACAGAGGTCACCATCCTTTAACGGATCGGTTAGGGTTCTCCAGAAAGAAGAACTAATCTGATGTGTATAGATGGACATTTAAGGAACAATTTAAATGGCAGCTCATTGTGGATCCTCAGAGGTCAAACCTCTACAGGGAGGACTGCTAGTCTGGGGCCTCAGAGAAGGGTTGACATAGTTCAAGTCCAAAGGCATCTGCTGCCTGAATTCCTTCTTCCCCAGACTTTAGTCTCTACTCTCAGCAGGACTCTCATTTAGTGTGACTAGAGGAGGTAAAAGCTATTCTGCTTCATTCAAAATCTAATCTCTTTAAATTTTCATGTCATCTAAAGAATACCTTCACTGTGAGATTACACAATCTGTACAATATTTGCTGAGCAAGCAGGAGGATGGGAATTCACTCTCCAGAGACCACATAAAAAAAACAGGGCACAGTGGCATACACCTGGAACCAGCACTGTGAAGGTGAGATCCCTGGAGCTTGCTTGCGGGCCAGTTTAGCCAAATTGGTGAGCTCAGGGATCAGTGAAACACCCTGTGTCAAAAGATGAGGTGGAAGACACCTAACAGCAGCCTCTGGTCTTCATACAATATACACACAACAACTGCCATGTTTATAGAAACATCTAGAATGATGTTAGGCCAGGAGCTAGCCAACCTGATACATAAAAGAAACCATTGTGATCACCTTCCTGCTGGGCCCTTCCTCTGTTGTTGAAGATATCTAAGACCTCTGCCACCTGAAATTCTGAGGCTAGCAAAGGAAGGCTACTCTTTTCCTGTTGTTACTGCCAGAAAACAATCATGCTGGAGTAAAAGTCGACACTGTTACATCAGGCGAGGACAGGGACAGGCCTAGCAAGTTGACTGGGAATGAATTCTACTCTTGTTGCTAAAACCTGTCACTGGTCCTTGGTCCTGAAAACGCCACAAGACAGAGAAGCCATACTGTAGGTTTTGTTTGTTTGCTTTGATCACAGAGAGAGACGCTATCAAGGTTCCCTAATTTTCTTTTTCCTTGAAAGAGCTTCATCTTTCTTCTGAAGCAAAATGCTTCTGGGAAGAAAAAAAAAAAAAAAAAAAAAAAAAAAAAAAAAACCACGTTTGTGAAATCAAAAGGTTACTTTGAAGCATGTATCAGGAAAGTAATTTTCTGTTATAAAGAATTTGGCTGAGAGGAAGTTTGGCCAGAGAAGATTGGCCCTGCCTGTATGTATGAAGGCTCTGTATATATGAATTTAACTGCAGGTCAAAAATGTGAATTGGCCGCCAATGGCTGCACATGTGCTTAGTTCTTTTCTTTCACTTTATTCCCTAAGGTTTACAATGTAGCAATGACTTAAATAGCATTTACATTGTATTAAATATTACACATAATCTAAATATGATTGAATATATACAGGAAGATATGAATAGATTCTATGCACATTTCATGCCAGGCAGATAAGAAGAAAATAGAGCATCTGCAGATTTTCTTACCTCTGGGCATCCTGTAGCCAATCCCCAGTGAACACCTATGAATGACTGTATTCTCTTTTGTGGTTTGAATATGAAATGTCCCTCCATAGGTTCATGCTTTGAACACTTGGTCCCCAGATAATGGTGCTGTTTGGGAAGGTGATGGAATCTGATGGTTGTAGAGCCTTCATTGAAGAAGTACATTACTGCACACAGGCCTTGAGGTTTTATAGCCTAGTTTGACTTCCTGTTCTCACTGTTTCCTGTATGTGAATGCAATGTGCCATGCCTTCTGCTTAAGTTAATGTTCTATTGCTGTGAAGAGACGCAATGACCACGGTAACTATTATAAAGGAAAACATTTAATTGAATCTGGTTCACACTTTCAGAGGTTTATTTAGTCCAGTATTGTCACTCTAAGAGGCATGGTGACCTGCAGGCAGACATAGTGCTGGAGAAGGAGCTGAGAGTTCTACATCTTGATCTGCAGGCGGTAGGAAGAGCAAATGACATGCCTCCTCCAACAAAGCCATACCTTCTCCAAAGACACCTCTTAATAGCGTCACTCCTTATGGACCTGTGGGGGCCATTTTTGTTTAAACCACCACTGCTTTCCTGCTGTCATGGACTGTTATCTGCTTTAGAACTGGAAGTCCTTTCTCCTCTCTTAAGTTGCCTTTTTTGTTAGGGCATTCTATCATAACAACAGAAAAGCAGCTAATACATTCTCCCGTAGATACTTGTATTCTAATGCTAATTTGGGTCCCCACGATAGGGACAGCAAGTAGCTTCTGGGAACACGCCCCCCAGTTAATTCTGATTGGTAAATAAAGATGCCAGCAGGCAATAGCTGGGGAGAATGGAGAGGGGCGAGATTTAGGGTTCCCAGGCCTGGGAGGTCAGGGAGAAGGAGGGAAGGAGAGATGACAGACATCCCTTAGGAATGTGCAGGACAGAGATCAGAGCCTTGGGGTAGAAAAGCAAGAAGTGCCGCAGGCTCTGGGCCACGGAAAATGTGGCTCAGAGGGCTGATTAACTGGAGTTAAGAGCAGCCAAGATGGAACATAGAGACTGGGAGTTATCGTCCATGGGAGGCAGATTCTAATAGCATGGAAGTTAGGCCGTTGCCCAGCTACTGTGCCGTTTAAGGCATACTAACGTATAAAGGCTGTACGTGTGTCTTTCATCCGGGAACATAAATGGTCATAGATGGGAAGGAACCCTGTGCTGGGACTTATTAAAAATATAAATACTACATTTTCCTAGCTGGGATGGGGATTCTGACACTGGCTCACTCACTAGCTGGTCCTGTGACTTTGGACAACTCACATGCTCTGTTCCTTGGTTTCCCAGTTTGGGGGTGAGGGGCTGAGAATGGAAGCCAGGGTTTTGTGCATGTAAGCAAGAACTCTGTCGCTGAGCTGAGGCCCCAACCTCTTTAAAGAGACAATAGCATGTGAGTCCTCCCCAGAGTTGTGTGCATTCACTTTGATAATACAATGCATGTGAAAGTCATACACAAGTGAATAACTATCATGGCTTTGAAAAGAGATAGTTGATTTAAAAAATAATAATTTTGAGACACAGAGACTAAGATTTATGTCATCTATAAGTTTTATCTTTTACCCATAAGTGGGGAATCTGGCCGTGAGACTCGCTAAACCTGAAAAACTCACGATAAGATTTATGGTCTATGGTACTGTTAACTACAGTTTTTACTTTTCTGTTACATCTGGACCCAGAATGAGCTGAAGTAACATGGAGGGACTAGGCTTACATCCAGCCTTCTTGCTTTAGGGGGACTTTTGTTCTCTGGTATCTACTGGGCTAGAGAGATGGCTCTGTGGTTAAGAGCACTGGCTGTTCTTTGAGAAGACTTGGGTTCAATTCCCAGCACTCACATGGCGGCTCACAACTGTCTGTAACTCCAGAGGATCTGACATCTTCACACAGACACACATGCAGACAAAATACCAACTTACAGGAGTCAATGTCAGTCATGTGGGTTCTTTTGTCCTGGTGCAAGTAAGTATGTGACTCAAGTTAGCCATCAGAATGCTCTCTTCCACTGAAAACTGTAATTGGTATGGGCGTGGGCATATGACCCTTATAGAGCCATTTACCATGTAACTCTGGTAGGCTGCCAACCCTTCTGAAAAGTATGACTTTCCCCTTTCTTTTATCTCCTTTTCTTTTGGATACTGACCAAAACCTGGGCATGTTTTCCCTGACATCTTACGCTTTTTTGCTTTTTCTCTGAAGCTCACCCCTACCCAGCCCACACCTACTTCCACATTGCTGCTAATATACCATGTGTCTGCTTATTGACTTCCACTACTGAACTTGACTAATTCATAAGGCATGGCCTTCTACCTGTAGTTCTAAATACCTAAGCGGTTTTGCATTCCAGAGGCTGAACTCTTTATCTAGGGTACCATGAAAAGACACATCAACAATAACCTCCAATTCCAAGATTTTTGATACCAAAGACTGTGTCAAAACTCCTCTGATGAGGATGGTGTCTTAGTGTTTAATTGCTATAAATCGACACTATGATCAAGGCGACTTTTATAAATAAAGCATTTAATTCGGGGCTTGCTTACAGTTTTAGAGAGTTAGACGGTGATGATTATGGTGGGAAGCAGACAGGCATGGCTCTGGAGCAGTAGCTGAGAGCTTTACATCCTGATCTGTGGCAGCAGGATGAGAGCAAGACACTGGGCCTGACATGTGCTTTTGAAATCTCAAAGCCCACACCCTAGTGAAACTTGTTCTCCAACAAGGTCATACCTACCCGAAAGCCACACCACCTAATCTTTCTGAAACAGTTCCACAAACTGGTGACCAAGCATTCAAATATGTCAGCCTGTAGGGGGCGTTCTCACTCAAACCATCACAGATCCTACGCCTGTTCATCATAAAGTCGGTTAGACTGGCAACTGCTCTCCTTTTTCTGCTTCTCTAATAAAATCAAAAGGTAGGCATGGTAGCCATGATCACAGCATTTTGTAAAGCTGCTCTGTTTTGATTAAACAGTGCAGTTCCCAAACCTAAAGTAACTTGGTTCCCACTTGGTTGTCCGGTTGTTTGGTTACCTATTCCTCATCCTATTGGCCCCAGTAACAGCCAGTGACGGAAAGATGTTTATCAGTCACATGACCCTTCTTTAACTCTTTCCACTCACACTGGTAACTGCTGACCATAGGCCCAAGATGAAAAGACTTCTGCCTCCTCTTTCTTCCCTTTTATGTCCTAAAACTATCCCAACTTGTAAGAGGACTGTGGTCTCTGGTTCTTACATTGGAGCTCCACCGACGAGTCTTTGCCAATCACTAATCCTTCATCTTCTCTTCTCAGACCTTACAATAGGCGTGTTTTGAACTGGGCCTAGAAGGAAGCCTCGGATGCTGCTGACACAAATCCAAGCAGATCCTTAGAAAGACTCTATGAGTCCTCATAATTGCATTGCAATATACACCCAAAAATAGATGCAAAAGAAAGACGAGTGGTTGTGTGGGGTGAGTCATTCGAGCAACCTCCTCTTCCTGTATTAGTTTGGCTTTGAATTTACTGCTCATCTCTGCGTCAGCATCACATTAATGAAACATCTCAATGTACCCAGGTTCCAAAGAGAACTGTGTAATAAATTGAGGTTGGGGATGAGGGATCGGGGTGGGGGGGGGGGGGAAGGCCAGGGCATTCACTCTGAAATTCATAGATTTTAATGGCACACCATGAACTCTGCCTTGTAGCCTCTGGATTTAAACCAGCACTTAAGAATGAGAATACTGAAGGATCTGCCAGCAACTGGGAACCAAATTCATTTTGGAATATTAGCCAGAAGTAACTCATCAGTTTCTGATTTATAGAAATATTTTTCCTTCATTCCTGTTGAAAACAGTGTTATAGAATTTCTCTCTCTCTCTCTCTCTCTCTCTCTCTCTCTCTCTCTCTCTCTCTGAACGTGTACCACAAAAGTCTTGTGTTGACAACTTAGTCCTTGTAGCAGCAACGTTGGGAAGTCGAGTCTAATGAGCAGTGTTTGGTCCTGAAGATAGATAAAGCAACCGTGAATTGGTTGTTGCTGGTGTAGGCTGGTTATAAAGTCAAGTTTAAGTCTTTTTGCCCTCTCTTGCTCTCTTGGATTTTCCAGCTTCTGGAACCATAAGCTAAATAAATTTCTGAATGTTAATAAACAGCACAGTCAAGCCAGGTGGTGCACACCCTTGATCCTAGTGCTCAGGAGGCAGACAGATCTATGAGTTCAAGGCCAGCCTGCTCTATAGATGGCCTTCCAGGACAGCCAAGGCTATGCAGAGAAACCCTGTCTCCAAAAACAAAACAAACAACAAAATAATAGGAGGAGAAGGACCCAGTCTGGAAAAAAAATTTATCCAAAAAAATGGCCAGATAGCAGGATATCTATGAATTAAAACCCAGCCTAAACCGGGCAGTGCTGGCGCACACCTTTACTCCCAGCACTTGGGAGGCAGAGGCAGGCAGATTTCTGAGTTCGAGGCCAGCCTGGTCTACAGCGTGAGTTCCAGGACAGCCTGGGCTACACAGAGAAACCCTGTCTCAAAAAAAAAAAAAAAAAAAAAAAAAAAAAAAAAAAAAAAAAAAAGCCTGGTTTACATAAGAGAGCTGCACTGTAGACAAGTCAGGACTACAAAGTAAGACCCAGTCTCAAACACTAAAACTAAACAAAAATCAAGAATTACTCTGCCTGTGGTGTGTCTTCACAGCAGTGTAAATGGACCCAGACAGAGATAAAAACCATTACTGTGCTGAAACCTAGATTCCATTCCTCTCCTCTCCTCTCCTCTCCTCTCCTCTCCTCTCCTCTCCTCTCCTCTCCTCTCCTCTCCTCTCCTCTCCTCTCCTCCTCTCTTTTCCTCCCTCTCTCCCTCTTTTCCTCTCTCTTTCCCTCCCTACCTCCCTATCCTCTTCCCTCCCTCTCTCCCTCTCCTATCTTCTCTTCCTCCCCCTCTTTCTTCTCTCCCTTCTCTCTCCCCTCTCCTGCTTCCCTCCCCACTTCCCTCTAAGTCCCCACTTCCCTAAAATAAAATCAATCACATCGGACCAGTCTCTGTTTAATTTTTACTCAATGACTTTCTATGGCACTGAAGATCTTGTGACAGGGAGAGCTCTTTGGAGTTCAATTGGTAGGTAAGTGAGGGCCTTGGGAAGCCCACACCTGTGCTCTTGAGTGTACCTTATTTTTTCCCTGAGCACATTTCTTTCTAAAGACAAGGAAGATTGAGAAAGAAAAGAAACACTTCCCCATCCCCCACACCCTGGACTTGAAGCCCTTTAGCAGCTGAAAAGCAAATATTCCAGTACAAGAAACAACATTAGCTGTGAAGGTTCCAGAAATACAGATAACTCTCCTTTCATATAGAATATAGAATATAGATATTCTGAGGTAAAATGGCAATGAACAAGGCTTAAGAATGTAACAGGGCCCCAGGCCTTAACAGGCCCTGAGACCTTAGCACAGCTGACTCCATGATGGAAGTACTATGTTCAGGCTATAAAACTCAGCAAATAGCACCACCTGCCAAAGCTAAGGCAAAGGCCTAATCCTTCAAAGTCCATAGTTCTTGGAAAGTCTCAAAATGTCCTGACCTTGCTTTTTGGCTTCTGTAGTTCTACTTCTGGCGAACTGTTCTTATTAACTGGAGTATGTCAACCCAGAATATGGTTTTTGTGTTTAAAAACTCATCCTGAGAAAGGCTGAGGGCTGCACTGAAGTCCTGAGCACCCACTTACTCAGCAGCTGACTAATAATGACTTTCTATAGGCTTAAACCCATGCCCGAGCAGTCTTCCTTGGTGAATATCCCACAAGACCTGAATATGGCTTGTTTCCTTCCCAGACATTTTCTGGGACTCTCATAAGCAAGGCATCAAGTTTATTTATGGTGAAGAGATCCTAACATCCTACTTTCCTGGGCTCTAGCCTTGTAATTCTGGAAATGTAATAAAGTCTTATCTAATGTGTCATGTGTTACATGGCAAAATTAGCGTCCTTTCTCAAGGTTCTTAGTTTCATAAATGGACCCAGGAGGTAGCTCGCATACAATTCTATTAGAGAAACAACAGGGCAGGTAAGCTGGATGTTTAGGCAGCTGCTCGGAGGAGGAAGATGGATAATAGAAGACAGAAAGGTTTACAGCTTTTAAGTAGCCACAGGGTAGCCAAATGGCAAAGGGGTGTGGAAGATTCAGAGAGAATAGAGAAACTCAAGTGGCCGGGCTTGCATCTGGTTTCAAAAGAAAGAGATAGCAGAGTGGGAAAGGAGGAGGTAACTCAGGAAAGCAAGCAGACCTCAGCAGTGCTTAGCCACAACTCTGTGACTGCACCAGAACAGGCTTCCCAGCAAGGAAAAGCACATTATCCATTCAAGGGCCAATTTTCCTTCCGAGTCTTTAGCTTAGTGTAAAGTAAACCCACCTGGCTCAGTTGTAAAGAGTAACTTGCTCTTGCAGAGGACCTGGGTGGATTTCATGAACCACGTGATAGTTCACAACTACCCATAATTCCAGTGCCAGGGCTCTAATGCCCTCTTGTGACCTTTGTGGGCACCTAGCATGAATGCAGTACACATACATACATGCAGGCAAAACATTCACTCATAAAATTAATAAGTATAAGGTTTTTTAAAAAGTGACTACCTTTCTGAGGAATAGTCACTTGGCCAGGTGATTGGCAGGCCTATATAGATTAACTCTTGGTTTGGGTAGCTTGGAATAATGTTGGGTTTCCACAGAAGGCCACAAGTACATTCCATTCTTTTAATCAGAAACAACAAACAAACAAAAACCACCTTTTTGTTAATGTCTCTCTATGAAAGTAACTCTTATTCTCCTGTAGTAATGGTCCTATCAGAGGCTTACTGCCTTTGCTAACCGAGGCCTGGAAGCCTGTAGCCTCCATACGACCTTACCTAGACGTAGAATGTTTTCAGTCTCTGAGAACTGCTGCTGAGTAAGCTCGCCTTTTCTAGTTCTTTCTGAGCTCTAACCGGCTGGATCTGGTCTGGACTCAATGTAGCTGGACAGAACTCAATGTAGCTGCTCCAGCTCAAACTCCTCTCTTGGCCTCTCCTGAGTTGCTTTGCATGGCCTCATACTAACTTTGGCAATCTGTTCTAATCTGGCTCCTTCTCATTCTCTGGCTCATTCTGTTTTCACCTGTGTCTAGCTTGTTCTCTCTTCAGCCTGTCTCTGTAAAACTCCCCCAGTAAACTCCTCCTCCTTCTCTGCTGCTCTACTCTCCCTCTTTACTGCAGTCTCCAGGAACCCTACTGTATTCCTGTACTGTACTCTCTCCTCCTGTACTGTTTCTCCCTTAAATAGCTTCCCTTTCCTTTTTTTCCTCATGAGACTTGGGCATATCTTATTCTGTCAAATCTTTCTGATTTGTCATTTTTTTTCTGCCACTCAATTAGACAGCACTTTCAAACATGGCTGCTTCCCTCTACAAACTAATTTTACCTTCATTGTTTGGGATTACAGGTATGTACTAAGGGCGTGTCCGTATTCCAGCCAGAGGGATTAAAGGTGTGTGTTAAGGGCTGAGCCACACACAACTGGAAACAGGTTCAAATAGCTTGTAGCATCCCTCAAAAAAGGCACTGGTTGGGGTGACTATAACATTGCCCCCTTTCAAGAGGTAACTCTGATCATCAAAGATGGTCTGAAACTGAGGTGTAGACAGAGCCGGTTTTCCACCATGGAAATCCAGAGATCCAGTTCAAAGGTTGCTCCGCACTGGGGTTTCACCCCTACACTCACATGCAGCTTCAGGCAAGGGTGACTCACTAAAGAGAAGAATGAGATGTCTAAGAATAAAGAGAAGCCAGCGCTCCCTTCTGACAGTGGTGGAGGGAGATCCAAGAAGGCAGTGTGTGTGGAACTGCCAATTCCCTGGTCCCTTGCCCTAAACTGCCTGTCCTATCTCCTCTTCTCATTAGTATTTCCAGGTCCCTCTCAAGAACCAGCCTGTGATGTCACTGAGGCTTCTTAGCAACTCTTTGAAGAGAAAGACTACAAAACGAACAAAAAAAAAAATCAAGATGAAGATAATGATTTCAACATTCACCGTATCTCACATGTGACCGCCGTAAAGCCCCCACATCCGAATACATGATCGCTGGCACATCTCTCTCTCTTCCCAAGTACCTCCCTCTTTCTCTTGATGTGTGCACTTAAAATCTATGTCTTAAAATCTCTTTTCATAAGTCCCACTCTGCCTTATACTGGCTTATCTTGAAATTCTTCTCTGCGTGGAACCTAAGGGGAAGGGACTAGTTTTACCGGAGTCAATACCCTTAAAAGTAAGGGAATGCCTTAGGCTGCTACAATTGACCGTGGGTACCTGTGTCTCCATCCGCGCCACCACGACAAGTTTACTTTATTCCTACCACCTGGCCTTGTGCTCTACCACTGAGATATCTATCCCCAGTCCTGGCAGGGGTGCCTTTATTAACCCAGAAAAATAGAAAAATGGCACACAACTCACACAGCTTGGTTGTGGTTCATCAGGTTCTAACACAGGTCAGCTGGCTCCAGAACTCTTGTATAACAAAAGCAAGCAAGCAAGCAAACAAACAAACAAACAAACAAAAAAGTATTTGACCTTTGTATCCAGAGCTGTTTTTTAAAAAAGGTCTGAGAGATGTTCTATCAGATTATTGAGTCTGCTGAGGGGCTATGAGAACACCCAAGTTAAAGCTGTTTAGTCAGGGCAGGTAGCCAAGACTTGTGAGAACCATCAGAGGTCAGTTTTATAGGCCTGTCGAATCTGACAACTACTTATCCTCAGAACTGAATTGTTCTGTAGGGCGCTCAGTGTCCAGAGAATGGGGCCAGCGGTTGGGTTGTGAGGAATCAGTGGTTGGCATTGCAAAATGTCCCCAGAGAAACCTCTTCTTATTTCTAGACCACTGGTTCTCTCCCAGTGGCAATGGCTGGCCTTGTAAACGTGGACAGTACATTTCAAAGAAGTAGGGAGGGAAGAGCAAAGAGAAGCATTTGGATACAGAATTTTAAGGTACTGCCCTTCTCGGGGCAGAGCGAAGGCAAACAAACAAAAAGGGGGTCGAAGAGTCTGCATTTCCCCACCATCGTGAGGGAGAACCCCAAGAATAATGCATGCCAGATGTCAAATACCCTCACAACTTCAAGAAGAGAGCAAGATCACAGAAACGACTTACTGGTCTTTGGGGATATTTAATGACTTTTGGGTCCTGTTAGGGGACCAGAGTCAGGATCTATTGATTTGGTTCCCAGTACCTGAGTGGTGGCTCACAACTGCCTGTAACTCCAGTTCCAGAGCATCTGGTGCCTCCTCTTCCCTCTGTGGTGCTACACTCAAGTGCAGAGCACACATACACGCAGACAAACAATAATGTACATAAAATAAAAACAAATTAATCATTTAAAAACGAAAATACATCTTCTCAGATATTTTGAAGTATATAGATCTGCTTACAGCAACCTCTGTTTTTGTTTTGTTGCCTGCAACATATTTTTTTTTACTTTCTATTTAAAAATGCCTTCACCAGATATAAAATTCTGGGCTGGCTGGTACTTCCTCAGCACAGAAAGATGTAATCACATCGTTTCTCTTGCTGGTGCTAATGCGAAGTCGTAAGTGGTTAAACCTTCTTTTTAAGGGAATATGGTTTTGCTTTATATAACTTTTCCCTGTGTAGCTCTAGGGTTTTTTTTTTTTTTTTTTTCTTTCTCATTTTGATGTGTCTAGGGTGGATTTCTTTTTGCTCTTATACTAAAGATTCATTAAGCTTCATAAAAACATGCACTGAGGGCTTTAATCAGTTCTCAAGGTTCCCAGAACTGATCACCAGACTGAGGTGGCCTTGCCACAGGACCTTTGAGCTTTAGCCCCGATGCTATGAGACACTTTGGGTGAAACTGAAGTTGAAATTATTCTCTCTGTTACCAAGAAGTTATACCAACTATGGGATACACTTTTAGAAGGGTTTCCAAGGGTGTGATGCCCAGTGTGACATGAACCATAGACTAAATGTGGAGGGGCCATGTCCATAGTCCCAACACTCAGGAGGTGAAGCCCAGGATGGTCAGTTTAAGGTTATCCTCAGCTACATAATGAGCTAAAAGTCAGCCTGGGTTGCATGTGACCTTATCTCAAACATGGTTATGAGCCTGGCGTATAACAGCTGAGCTGCCTCTCTCCAGCCCTGACTCAAATACATAAATGTATATTTCAGACCCTAAAATAAGTTTCTTTTTTTGTTTTGTTTGTTTGTTTGTTTGTTGAGACAGGGTTTCTCTGTATAGCCTTGGCTGTCCTGGAACTCACTCTGTAGACTAGGCTGGCCTCGAACTCAGAAATCCACCTGCCTCTGCCTCCCAAGTGCTGGGATTAAAGGCGTGCGCCACCACCGCCTGACCTAAAATAAGTTTCAAATATTTGGAAAAAACTATTTATTGCCTCATTCGTGACTGTGACATTGAATGCATGGGTTGTTACTCTATGCTTATTAATCTTAAAATAATAATAATAATTTGTGTGTGTGTGTGTGTGTGTGTGTGTGTACATACCTGGGTGTATATATGAGGGTTATGTACACGTAGGGGCCTAAGGAGGTCAATAGAGACATTGGGGCCTGGAAACGGGAGTTACAGATGGCTGTGAGTCACGATACAGTACAAGTGCTAGGAACTGAACCTGTGTCCTACACCAGTGCAGTAAATGCTCTTAACCACTGAGCCATCTCTCCAGCTCCTACTTAACTAATCTTTTTTTCTTCCTTTTCCCTTCTCCCTCTTGCTCCAGCCCTGCTCGCTCCAGCCCAAAGTACACTGTATCTGTCTTCAGACACCCATATGAGGGCATCAAATCTCATGACGGATGGTTGTGAGCCACCATGTGGTTGCCGGGACTTGAACTCATTCATGACCTCCGGAAGAGCATTCATTGCTCGCTGAGCCATCCCGCTGGACCTGCTTAACTAGTCTTATTAGTTCATTCCTGTAGCTTATTCCAAATGAAGAACAGCTGAAATTACATAGTGAATTTCTAAAGAGACGTGCAGCAGAGCCTACGATTTTTCATTTTCCGCGTATTGAACTAGCGCTCAAGACGACAAAGCAACCAAAGAACATATACGTGAGCCCCTTTCCTGCTACAGTGGAGAAGGCTCTCATCAGCATTCATCAGCCCTAGAGCTGCTGACACAGGAGGGGACAGAGTGCATTCACTCTCATTAATATGCTGAAAATATTTGCTCTCCGACATCTGTCATTCCGCATAACTACCAACACAAAGCATCAGCACCATCTGTCTGGGAGGGAAGCGAGACTGTTTGAAATTCCCTTCCAATTTACTCTTGCAGCTTTCAAAAAGCCTTGTTTCTCTTCCATGATAATCACAGGGAAAAAAATAATTAACAATTAGCCTCTGAGTGATAAAATTACTACAAATTAAGAAACAGTTATGAATATAAATTACAAATAATTGTGTGACAAGGACACGGGATGTGCAGAACTAATGAAACAAAATTAATTGGAGCCACTGAGGTGTCATTTTGGTTTATATTTATTTGTATGGTCCCTTAAGGACAGGCTATCTCAAAGTGCTTTGCAATACCTGGAATTATAATTCAGAAGGATACCTGAAAGTTTCCTTACAAATACACATTGCCAGTGGTACATGTCTGTAAGTCTTCTGAGGACACTCAAAAGAACAGAGATATCCTACTACAAACTGGCAAAGTGGTAAAATGATTGGCATGCACAAGACGTGGAGGGGTGAATTGATGGTGTGGGTTGGCCAGTTTTTTTTTTTTCTTTTTCTCTTCTGTGTTGTTGGATTTTTGGTTTTTTGCTTTTTCTTGTTGTAGGCCAGTTATGTTCTTCCTGTGTAATGATGTCAAGAAAAATGACCACAACACAAGACCTGATTAAGCGCCACACCAATAAACAGATAATGTGTGCCCACCCCTACAGGTAACTAAGGAACACAAAGAGTTCTAATAGTCTCCCTCGGGGTGGGAGCCCCTTATTAGTTATTCAGTACCAAGTTGTCAGCCCTGAAATCATGTACTTCCGAAAAACTCTGAAAGATTCAGGAGAGAGAGAGAGAGAGAACAAGAACAGTTAAACACAAGGACAAGCAGGTGAGGAATTTGAGAATTTGAGAGGAAGCGGTGTGGGGCACATATGAGAGGTTGCAGGAAGGAACGAGAACAGAGGGAAATAGTATCCTTAAGTTTTTTAAAGAAAATTTTTAGATATATTTTATATGTCTGAGTGTTTTGTCTGTGTGTCTGTCTCTATGTATGTGTATGGCCCACATACATGCCTGGTGTCCACAGACATCAGAAGAAAGCATCAAATCCCTTGGAACTGGAATTACAGATGGTTGTGAGTCTCCACGTGGGTATTGGGAATTGAACCCGGGTCCTGTCTAAGTGCTCTTAACTGCTGAACCAACTCCCCAGCACCTACATTTTGACAAAAAAAAAAAAAAAAAAAAAAACTAGAAGAGTTAGGGAAAGAGGCAAAAGTTGCCATGAGTACTGCTGGATATGCATTTTGCTATTATCTCTCTTGACTACTTCATCATTTTTTTTTAACTATCAATAATCTTTAAGCTTCAAAATTTTGTACCTCTGGCACAACAACAAAAAAGTATCAAGTTTGTTGTAAAAAGAAAAAAGACAGGCAAAAAGAAAAATAGCAAAGACATTCTAAATATTCTTCACTAAAAATTTCACAATGAGAAAAAGGGCAGAAAATGGTCAGAACCATTTTCCCTCTTGCTCCAGAACTCTGAAAATTAGCTAAAGGTTTACAGCAAACCAAGGAGCATTTATTCAAGAAACATGATTGAAGCCCAAAAGGAAAGCTACGCTCAGCTGTGTTAGCTTTGAAACGCTACAGTCTTGGCACCACGAGTCAGCAGCCAGGAGGCCAGGGGTGGGGCCACCTGGCTTAGAGTTCTTCAAAACCTCTGTCCCAGAGAGCATTCTGGAGAGCTGGCGCCTTATTTCACCTGTTTGGTTGATCCCTGGGGCTCCTACTCAGGACTATCTTTATTCTGATTCTGAGAATCTTGGAGATGTTTGTTAAGGACATTTTAAAGCGATTGCTAGGCCTGCTGGATGGCTCCATGGATAGACGTCCTTCCCAGGAAAGCGCAGCGACTCAGTTTGGTCCATGGAGCCCACAGTTGAAGGAGAGAGCCGACTCATGAAAGTTGCCCTCTGACCTCCACATGTGCACTATGACACAAAAGCCTTGCACTCATACACATACATCACACACACACTTTTTTTTTTTTTACATAACTGTTAACATCATAGCTTCATGGGTAGTATATAACTGCCATGACTAATAGACCAACCAAAAATATCTAAAGGTGGATAATCACGTGTCCATAAGACTTGGAAACTGAAGCCTGGCAGTGGTGGCAGATGCTTTTAATCCCAGCACTTGGGAGGCAGAGGCACGTGGATTTCTGAGTTCAAGGCCAGCCTGGTCTACAGAGTGAGTTCCAGGGCAGCCAGGGCTACACAGAGAAACCCTGTCTCGAAAAACCGAAAAAAAAAAAAAAAAAAAAAAAAAAAGACTTGGAAACCATTATGTAGTATTGGGAACTTGGAAACTTGGAAGTATACACATATGGGGTTGTACCTATGTATGTAGTCCAGAATAGCCAAAGAAGGACCTAAATCCTGTCATATGGGTAATCTTGGGGCTTTGTTCATGAGGTATGTAAGCTAGGTCAGAGTTTCCAGCTGTCTCTCTGAGTGTACGGAGACCCTACGGGCAGTGGCTTGGAGAGCTACTGAGAAAGTCTCTGATAAACAGCTGGTGCTCATCTAAGCACGAGTTCCAGTGGCTACACGGGAGAAAAGACAGACTACAGAGTTAACTCAGGCACGTCACTAAACAACAGTGCAACACAGTAGCAGGTCTGATCCTCAGTAAATTCTTTCTGGAAACGCCAGCGTAGACATGCTCCAATGTGTGTCTCCTAGATGATTCTAAATCCCCTCAAGTTGACAGTCAAGACTAACAGTCACAGCCCCCAACCCAGATCCTCAGTCATCGGCCAACCTAGTCTCAACCCTGCCTCTAGGGTTTTGTCTTTTCTAGGATGTTCATCAGAGAGAACTCACTACATAGCGCTCTGTGTCTGGTTTCCTTTGCTCCGAACACTGCCTTCGAGGCTCCTGTTGCTGCATGTGTCCTGAGGTCCTAAGCATTTCAGAATTGTGATGCTATCTTGCACCACACATAGCTTAATCTTCAAGTTTAACACGTGTTTATTGTCCACATATTAAAATCATATTGCTTTTTTGTATTGATCTAACTTTCAGTAACCTTACTAAATTCATTTATAGTCTAAGATAAATTCTGTAGTATTAAAAGGTTTTATTTGGTATGTATGTATGTATGTATGTATGTATGTATGTATTTAGTGTGTGTGTTTGTGTGTATACACTTGTGTCACAGTGTGCATGTGATAGATAACACCTTCGAGGAGTTTTGGTTTTCTCTTTCTACCATATAATTCCTGGGCTCTGTCATTGTTGGCAGGATTGGTGGTAAGTACCTTCACCTGCTGATTCTTCTCACTGACATAATTGTTTTAAGTGTGTGTAGTGCATGTGTGGGTGTATAGGTGTGTGCACGTGTGCTGAGGGCAGATGAGGACACTGGATGCCCTTAGGCCTCTTTACCCTGATAAAGACCATGTGACCAAAAGCAGCTTGGTTTCTTTCATCTTATGGCTCACAGTCCACCTCTGAGGAGACAGGACAGGAACCTGGAGGCAGGAACTGGAACACAGGCCAAAGAGAAACGATGCTTCCTGACTTGCTCAGCCTGCTTTCCTTTTTGTACACTCCAGGAACCCTTGCCCAAGGGTGGCACTGCTCACAATGAGCTGGGTTGTCCCATATCAATCACTAATCAAGAAAATCTGCCCCCCCACCAGACTTGCACAGAGCCAATATGATGGAGGTGCTTTCTCAACTGAGGAGCCTCTTCCCAGATGACTCTGGCTTGTGTCAAGTTGACAAAAAAAAAAAAAAATTAACCAGGACTCTGGGTGTCTGTCTTCTACCACTCTGTTTTAATTCCTTTGTGACAGGGTGTCTTGCTGAACCTGGAGCTTGTTGGGGTTTTGGTTTTGGTTTTTTTTTGGGGGGTGGAGGGATTTGGCTTGTTTGTTTGCCAGGCTGGTAGCCAGCAAGCCTCAGTAATCCCCTGTCTTTACCCCTTTGCTGGGGTTACTTACACAGAAACATGCTTGCCTTCTTTATGTGGGACTGCAGTTCTGAAATCAACACAGCAAAGAATGTAACTCAGTGAGCCAACTTCCCAGCCCTGCTCTGCATTTGAAAGGATTTTGTGTACAAATAATTACTCATTCTAAAATGAACACTATTTTCTCTTTTCCCATCCATTTAATGGCTTTCTCCTCCTCCTCCTCCTCCTCCTCCTCCTCCTCCTCCTCCTCCTCCTCCTCCTCTTCCTCTTCTTCTTCTTCCTTTTCCTCCTCCTCTTCCTCCTCTTCCTTCTTTTCCTCTTCCTCCTCCTCTTCCTCCTCCCCCTCTTCTTCTTTCTTCTTCTTCTCCTTCTCCTCCTCCTTCTCCTCCTCCTCCTCCTCCTCCTCCTCCTCCTCCTCCTCCTTCTTCTGTCTTCTTGAGCTGGTTAAGATCTCTTAACATGTTGAGTGTTGAGAAGACCCAACACAAACAGATATCTTGGCCCAGTTAAGACTATTATTTATAGGCTGTGACAACATTAAGATACATTTCCAACAAGTCGTTTGGAAATATACTGTTCAGCAGCTGTAGATAGAATGGTTGTCATAGAATGACTTTTCTTTTAAAAAAAAAAAAGAAAGAAAAGAAAGAAAAGATTTAACTGAAACATTTTTTTTAAATAAATTTTGTTCTAAACTGAATTTGATTTTAAGTGTAAATTTCTATGCTGGCATTTCAAGCATTTCTATGACATTTCCTCTAATTTGGCAGGGTCATTTGCAGTTGGCTCTATAATTTTTATATGATTTAACATAATTATTTATGAATTTGATGATTGTCTATAAATAAAAGGAATATTTAATCTTAAAGTTTTCTTTTTGATTATAACTAGTTTCTTAGACAGTTCTCATGAAGATAATGTTCTTTTCTACTGAATGCAATGGCTTTCAATTTTGTTTTGAAGCCTTTTTAGGGTGAAAAATGAAAACTCCATACTCTGCAAATTCTAATCACTTCCTGATGTGCGTCATGGCAATGCCCAGATGTATACTTTTCTTTTATAATAATTAACTGACAGTTAACTGCCTAGTCAGCCATAGTTCCCGTTCCTACTTTTAACCAGGAAGTTAATATTTGTTCAGACTGCAGGGAGATAGAGAAGCAAACAGTATCCCCACTCTGGTCCTGATGCTGCCCTATACGGAACCTCTTTTTTAATCATAGCTGCAGTTGTAACTGCCACTGTGGTCTCCTCCATTCAGCTCCCAGTTCTTGTGCTGGTCACCAGGCAACTCCACAGAGCACTTGCCTACCTGCCTCACCTCAGAACCTAAACCCCTGGTGTGTCTTCACTGCTCACAAGGATGCCTCTTTGTCCCATCAAACTTCAATTCACAAAACACAAGTTCAAATGCAAAAATCTTAAGAATTTCTAGATTAGAACAATGGAATTAAACCAGATATTATGCTACATGAAGGAAGCCTGGCACAAAAGACTTCATATACATTATGATCCCATTTTAGAGATCAAGTCACATAGTCATGAAAGCAGGTCATAGCACTCAATTGAGTGCTATCTCCTGTCAATAGCCCTGAGGCTACTGGAGCAGGTACCAGGTGTCATTTACAGTGTCACCCCACATTCTGTCACCAAGGGCTGTCAACAGCCTCTTCCATAACTCCTCTATGAAGTTCCCCCAGCTGTAGCCACAACTATCTTGACTATAAATATTTGAGACAACTGCTTCACAATCCTATCGGGTTTTCCCATTCAACAGACCCCTCTGATAAATACCTTTTTCCCCCTTTGCTTAAAACATGCTACCTCTTTTACCAGATAAAAGCCTTACATCCAGGCCCTGATGGAACCTTACTTTTCTCTTTCCTGTCATGAGCCCGCATCTGTCCTTTCTGCTTATGGTGATGTCAGGAAGATAAGGGCCCAGCCAACCTCAAGAGATAACATCCTATGATGCAGGCTCAGAGTCTAAAGGGAACAAGAGAAGAGACCATGCTCGGCTGACGTGCTGGTATGTATTCAAGCTGTAACATTCCAAAGACAAGCTAAGCTGACGAGAACAGAGGTCACTGTCCATGCTTTCCTGCAGAGTCTGGGAGGGATATGAAACTGGCCTATGGTTTAGTTGTGCTTTGTCTCCTGATGAAGTGTAGGAAGCTGTATGGAACCATGGGAAGTAAGGGAAGGTTTTATGATGGTGGTTCTCAACCTGTGGGTCGAGATGCCCCACGGGGGTCACAGAGCAGATATCCTCATTATCAGATATTTACATTGTGATTTGTAACAGTAGCAAAATTACAGTTACAAAGTAGCAGTTAAATAATTTTATGATGGAGGGGTATCACCACAAAAAGAGAACTGTATTAAAGGGTCATAGCATCAGGAAAGTTGAGGACCACTGGTTTAATGAGTGGGATCTTAGCACAAGGGAATCAGGCCATTGTGGACATCCATCCTTCTGACAGATTAATACTGATCCTGTGGAATGAATGGGTTCCCGTGAGAATAGGTTGTTACAAAAAAAAAAGGGGGGGGGGGAGCGGGAAAAGGCTGAACCTTTGAGTTTTAAAAGTCTTCCAGACGCACTCCTGCCATTGTGACGTCACTCACCTCGGGAACCTCACCAGAGCCTAGCGGCACTGTGCTTTGGCCCTCCATAATTGTGGGCTAAATGACCTTTGCTTTATACATGATACTGAGACATTGTGGTATAGCAGCAGAAAACAGTCTAAGATAATTGTCATCAATAAGACACAGTAACAACCTCGAAGCTGCACTTCACTGGCAGCCCAGGGACTGAAACAGTATCTCAGTATCTCGGGTAATGAAGGAAGCAGCAGCGTGAAGCAGATGCCACTTGGTCTAGTTTGCTTTCTGACCAAAAGCAACACGACCTCAGGGCAATCTGATCAAAGCGGTCCTCCCTCCAAGGCTCCCTCTTCCCAGGTGACTCGTTTGTCTCAGTTGACGCCTGAAGCTAATTTTGACGGCTTTCCCACACATCTGGGTTCCGGAGAGAGAGCCTGTCCTTTTCTTCAGGCTGGGAGACGTGTAATAGTCAGGAATAAGGCACTTGATAACAAAGAGGACGAATTGGTGATTCCAGGGCCTGAATGGAAAGAGAAGGCACTTACTCGGACAAGGAGACTTCTAGTCACTGGTTGGATAATGGGCAAATGCTTTGAGTTGTCTTCTAGTCGCTATTCTAAATCACCATCAATAGTCCATGGTATCTCCAATAAGTCCGTCAGTTTTGTGATTCATTTAAAAATTTGAGTTTTGAGGTCATGAGACGTGCAAAAACACTTTACTCTGAATTTACATCTGGTACGTGGCAGGATTAATTCTGACCTCCTATCACTTATTGACGACAAGACTTGTGTTTGTCCTGTGCTGCTCTTGCTCGGTGCCCTATTAAAGTGAATTAGCAAAACTGGAGAATCTCTTCGCTGATTGCATGGTACAAGAGCTTTAAAAACTGCTGCAGTGATGGCTCTCTGTGTGTACACGCTCGCATGCTCGCACGCGCACACTCACCTGTTCATGCACATGAGGACACCAGAGTGGATATATTCCTCTGTTACTCTATCCATTACTGTCTAAAATGAACTTGCTTATGGCAGAGCAGGCCGACTGTCCAGCAAGCTCCTGGAATCCTCCTGTCTCTGCCTCCCAGTGCTGAGGTTACAGCCATGCACCAAGTCCGGCTTTTTATGTGGCTACTTGGCATCCAAATTCAAGTCTTCATACTTGTGTGGCAAATACTAAACTCACCGTGTACACTCCCCTGCCTCGGAAATTGTTTCATAAAACAAAGATTTCTATACTAGCATTTGACATAGGCCAAACTGGGATCCTTCAGGATACGGTTTATAGTCACGGCGTGCCCGACGCGCTTCGGGTGCCTTTGTGGACATTATTTCAGTTCAATTCTGTAACAGTTGTTGCACCCTCTGCATTTACAGTTCACTAAACAGATGTGATAGCTTGGTGTCACACTAGCTGAGCCAGCACCGGAACACAGCACTTGCGTTTCCAGGACATTTGCTACCTGAGTTTAAGTGTGACTGCCTTCCCTCCACCCCACATTTTTTTTTTTTTTTTTTTTTTTTTTTTGCCTCTACACCTTGCTCTGCAATGTATAATTCATCAGTCCTACAAATCAGTCTAGCCCGCCTGCATCTGCTTTGAGGGGCCATTTTCTTCACACGATAATTGATGCTATTGTGTTGCCATGGCCATTCGGCTGCTTCAGTGAGGGTTGCGGGTACCCATCTTCACGTAGCAACAAGCCATCATTTGTGGATATGATTATTGACAGGTAAACTGTACATCTCTGCAAAAATTAGTCACATTGTGTTTTCAGAACGAGGCCCAGTGTCCTTTATGGACGTGGAGTCATCACTTCTGGGAGGGTTCCATTCCTCTGCAGCCTGAGACTCCATGAGAATATGTCCTCGCTATAGATGGAGCTGTACAGTCACTTGAAGGCTTGGCTATAAAGAGTGAACACAGTTTGGGGAAGTCTGTAAGTTTCTAACTGTTTAAGTGCTTGTCCTCTGTGGAAACATCACCAAGTAAATATTGTGTTGACTTAGCCAATGGATCATGATTGGGTTCTTTAAGCACACCCATCCAACTGCAGATGCAGGACCAGAAGGTTGAAGGATGTTGTGATGGTTTGAATATGCTTGGCCCAAGGAGTGGCACTATTAGGAGGTATGGCCTCGTTGGAGTAGGTGTGTCACTGTGGATATGGGCTTAAGACCTTCACCCTAGCTAACTGGAAGTCAGTCTTCCACTAGCGGCCTTCAGATGAAGATGTAGAACTCTCAGCTCCTCCTGCACCATGCCTACCTGGATGCTACCATATTGCCTACCATATTCCCACCTTGGTGATAATGACCTAAACTTCTGAACCTGCAAGCCAGCCCCAATTAAATGCTGTCCTTATAAGAATTGCTTTGGTCATGATATCTGTTCACAGCAGTAAAACCCTCCCTAGGTAAGACTTAAGTGATATGTACAAATGTCAGAGAAAGGTCTCCACGAACCCAGAGAAGCCTGAATAAAACACTACACAGTCTATCATTCATGTTCTATGTGATAGGTCAGACCCAGACTTCTAAGAAATTATACTTCAACAAGAATTATTAAATTATTTTAAAAGACCTGGAGAGCTGGCTTAGCAGCTCAAAGCACTTGCTGCTTCTCCAGAGGATCTGGGTTCTGTTCTCAACAACTATGTCAGAGCTCACAGCAGCCTGTAACTCTAGCTCCAGGAGCTCTCTTCCCTCTTCTGACCTCCATGATGAGCATTGTACACACACACACACACACACACACACACACACACAGAGGCACACATGCACGCACACAACCCTCTATAGGTAGAAATAAAAGTAAAATTTAAAAACAATTGAAGAACATTAGAAACAGAAAAGTTTTTTTCTATAATTGTAAATGACCCACTGGTTTTGTTCTGTATTTTTTTTTTTTTTAAAGCAGGGTCTTGCTTTTTATCCTAAGCTGTTCCCAAACTCATGATGCTTCCGTTTCCCAAGTGCCAGGTGCACAGGTGTGGGCTGCAACATCCGGCTTGTTTTGTTTTGTTTTGTTTTTTTAATAGAAAAATTTTATAGTGGGTATCTGCCACCTGATAAATAGATAAATAAGTTGTGGCAGATTCAAACACTGCGATATTATTTGCCAATAAGAAGAAATGAAATTTTGACATGTGGCGTAACACGACTGAGCCTTGAGATCTTGCAAAGTAAAATGAGCCAGTCACAGCAGGCCACACGCAGCATGATCCCTTTGCACAGCGTGTCCAGAAGAGAGGGTACCTGTTGCACCGCCTGGCAAACACGTGCGAGACAGTTGAATTGTGCACTTTGAAAGGATGCATGCTATGATACCTGCCTCTTATCACCAGAAAGCTCCACACTTCTGCTTTGCGGTTTTAAAGTGTTAACAGCTCGCTCTAAATTAGAATATAACGCTAACAATTAGAGAACTGGGTCACTTGGACCATTCACTCCAGGTTCAGCCATGTAGTAGGCACTGAATGCTGCCATTTAAAAGGTCAAGGTTATAAATAGTGTGGCTGTTATGCCCTCCTGCTGTGTAACATGATAACTGTGTTTCCCTGACATCCCATCAAATCTCCAGTGGGGATCTAAAGAAAGCTGTCATGAATTCTGCTGTGGCAGGGAAGGTGAGACCCGAGCAGGAGGCTGTGCTCCTGGACACCAAAGCTCACAGTCAAAGCAGCAGTTCTCGACCTGTGGGTCGAAATCCCTTCGGGGACTGAACGACACCTTCACAGTGGTCACATATCAAATATCCTGCATATTAGATTTTTATATTACGATTTATACCAGCAGCAAAACTACATTTATCAAGTAGCAATGAAGGTAATTTTCTGGTTGGGGGACACCACCCACGTTAGGAACAGCCCACGTTAGGGCGGCAGCGTTAGGGAAGTTGAGAACCCACAGATTTAAAGGATGAATGACAGAGATCTGTGGCTCGGGTGCAAAGACTAACCTGCCTGTAAACTGGTAAACCCACAAACTGAGCCCCACAGTCTCATACACCAGTGTGTGTAGTGTCAAGGGCAGTCTTTGGGGAACACTGACCGAAGTGTGTCAGGTGTCAATGGAATCCTCTTGTGACTGCAGAGGGCTCTTACCCAAGTGGTTCAGTGTGGTCTGGGACCAGTCTGCCCAAGTGTGGGAAAAGGTTCTCCAGTGCATCTTCAGCCAGAACAGCATGAGAGAGAATTGGAGGATAGTCATTAAATAAATTCTTAAAACATTATTATGGAATCCATAACAAATTTGTGTAATTTTTTTTTTACTGCAATTTAACTTTACTTAATCATTTAAACAAAGTGCAAAGGAACCCTATGAGTTGCTTTATGAAAGTGCAACCCGACATTAAAATCTTCTGAGAAGAGCCTGAGAAGATCACGAATTGAGACTATTACTCCGTGAACGTCTTCAGAAGGTGGGGTGTGTGAGATCACATGGGTGTGTAGAGACCAGAGGTTGTCTCCTCTTTCATTTTGGAGACAGGATCTCCCACTGAACCTAGAACACATTGATTCATTGAGCCTTCCTAGCCGGTGAGGTTCAGAGATCCTCTGTATCAATCCCCTCTTCCACAGACATAGGGTTACAAGCATACCTTCCTTTGTGCATAGATTCTAGAGATCTGAGCTCGTGCTCTCACAATTCCGTGGCTCTAAGCTCTGCTGATGGAGCCACCTTCCTAGTGCCAATGTATGTCAATGCAAGCGTAAGGCAATGTTTCCTTTTTTATTTCTCTGGCAATGCTGGAAATGGAACCTAGGCGTTATCGAGGCCAGTTACATTGGTAGGTTTATCTTTCCCTGTTAGTTGGTAACACGATAACCTTGTTAATTTAAGTTTAAAAAGTTAAAAACAAAGGAAGAAGGGGTCAGTGAGATGGCTCGGTGGGTAAGGGTGCTTGCGACCAAGCCTGATGATGTAGGTCTGAGCCTCGGAACTCACATGATAGAAGAGAATCAAATCGGGCAAGTCGTTGTCTCTGATCTCAACACACACACACACACTGTGATGCATACTAAATTCAATGCAAAAAAATTAATAAAGGGAGAAGAACGATAAGAAAGGAAAGTTGAAAAAACAAAACAAAAACAAATGGCTAAAAACATCAGTTCCAGAGTAGAGATGAAGGCAGCAGTACATCTGTCAAATGAGGCCCTGGCTTGACCCTCATCTCTGCCAAAAGGAAGGAAAGGGGAAGAAACTCAATTTTATCTTTAACAACAGCTTTATTAAAACATAGTTCACACCGCATACAATGTGCCCATTAAGAGTGTTCGATCCAGTGACTTAACAGATGCATGGAGTTGTACTGCCATCACGGAATAATTTTAGAATGCTTCATCATCTCAAAGAAACTTCGAAGCAGATCAGTCCATCCGCTGCCATCCCTGCATCGCCTGGCCCCTGAGGTGCTGTGGACCACCAGTTCCTTTGTGTCTGCATGGATTCAATTATTCTGGACACGGTTTATAAAGGGAGACGTACATCATGTGAATGGTAAGGGCAGCTTCTTTCATTAAGCATGAGGTCATCAAATTCCACCCATGTTGTAGTATCCTCTATCATTTTAGCTGGTCAATAACACATGAGTATTGTAAGATTCAGCCTGTTTTCTTTCCTTTTGTGTGCTGAGGACCACACCCATAGCTTCACCCAGGCTAGGTAAGCACTTTGACACTGATGCACAGTCCCCAGCCTATCGTTATAGTATTACAATGTTGGGTCTTGTGTATGAGGTTTTCAGTTCTCTTGAGTACCTGTCCAGGCACAGGCTTGCTGGACCATGTGATGATCCTAGGCTGGCTGGATGTGAGGAACTGCCAGGCTGCTGTACAGCCAGTACTACCATTGTTATTCTTCTTGATTACAGCCATCTTTGTGGGTGTGACTATCTACTTTTACTGGGACATTGAGAGCTAGTGGGCCATCACAAGAGAAACAAATGGAGACCTTACTAATCCTGGTGTCATCTGATAGATATTTGCTCCTTACACTGGTTCCATTGTCCTTCGGGTCAGCAGTATTTCTCAATTTGTTCTTTTTGTACTCTGTGCCCTCCTAAAAAAAAAAAAAAAAAAAAAAAAGTATTAAAGCTTATGCCACCTTGAGTCTCCTATGTTCCTATCATCAGAGCCTGTTACCTGAGACTTTTCTTTTTCAAATAATTTCAAAGGCCAGTAAAATAAATCTGCCAACTTAGTACTGGCTACTTACCAAGAACAACAAACACAATTTCATCAAAAAGAAGAGATTGAACCTTCAGAAGAATAGAGGAATGACTGCAAGATAAAAGTCTTTTCTAAGATGATTTTATCTGCAAATACACACACACACACACACCACAGATCATTTCCTATTGTGTTTAATTTTCAGCATTAAAATCTGACATCTCATATGGTGTTGTATGACTCCTCTGCTGGAAACTTATATTGGAATAACACTGACACTCTAACAGGCCAGTAGACTGGAATAGAGAACACTAGAGGTGGCAATAATGTTAAGAAATAGTTTTGGTTTGTTGGTTTGTTTGTTTTTGTTTTGTTATGTTTTGTTTTTTTGTATTTTACTCATAACAAAAACCTTATATGTTTCTACATCTACAGCTATAGCTTTAAAAAAAAAAAAAAAAACAAGTATGTGGCAGGAAAGATGGCTCAGCAGGTTAAGAGCAAAGGACCAGGGTTCGGGTCCCAGAACCCACATGGTGGCTTACCGAGTTCATAAACAATTTTTGTATATAATCTCCAATTTAGAGGATCCCAACAGCAGTGCCTTCTGGAGCTGGAGGTCCGAGTAGATTAAAAGTAGACCGCCCAGGAATAGGAAACCCACCCCAATCTCAACACAGGAGACTCAGGGAACCATACATTTTGGCTGCTGTTCAATGACATGTTTGTACAGGAGAGCAGGATGAAGCTTTTTTTTTTTTTTTTTTTTTTTTAAACAAACGAGATGTTTGACCTTGAACTGTATCGTTTTTCTGAGACGTGCTTCTAACCAGTACAGAGGCTGTTGTCATGGTTACTCACGGGCAGCTATTGGCTGCGATAGTGAAGAGCTCAGTCTACAGGGCTGACAGAGAGAGGTGGTAGGGGGAGTTCTTCATGTTAAAACTACTTCTGCGTGTTATATTGGGTGGCCGCTCTCGAAGCAGCCCTTTGAACGGGCAATGCCCTTTTGAATGAGTGCACTGTTTGCATATGGTAATTGCCTTGCCTAATGAGGAATCTTTGAAGAGGCAGATTTTTTTTTTCTTCTTTCAACCTGATTTGTATTAGGTTTATATATGGAATATTTTCATTTCATATTTGTTTACTTTTCTCTTATCTTTAAATTGATTTTATGTAAAATAGGACTGTACTGTCAATTTTTGTTTACTGATGCATACATACCCTTTACAAAAATCCGTGCAGTGGGCTATTTTCAGGCAGTTTTAATCTTTAAGCAGGCATACTTCCCATTAAGTAATTGTTGTTCAATTATACACTAATTTTTCTATACTGTCTTACACTATAATTGAAATATAAATCAATAAATTTTGCAGGAATGCTAACACCGTAGTCATATATTTCCTCTCTGCTCATTATACGAACCTGCTAGGCGACTGCTTCCTCATTGTTCTTTGATGGCTCTCTGTTGAAGGCTCTGAAGATCCAGACCCTCTGGATTTTACTATTTAAATCTGAAGGGAGAAAGGAGAGAAATGAATAAATACTGAGGGTGATCTGGTTTCCCTGATGATCCGTAGAAATTGCTTAAACTAGCACATACCAGCAGAGGCGGATTCAAGGCCTATCTCGGGGTTAAATCCACAGAATTGTATTGTACTGAGTTCAGAAAGGGAAGAAAAGCTGTTGTTGGAGACAGCATCCGTGGAGCTCCTTACACCCATGTCTGGCAGTGCCCTTCGCTGAGAAAAGGAGCAACAGGAGAAGCCCAGCTTCAAGCAGAAGGACAAGAGACTCAGCCTTAGATGTGCCGAGCTTGAGACATTTACCCGAGCAGTACATAACAGCGTCTTGTTCAGCCACCATTAGAGAGGCTTCGGCAGTAGATGGTAACAAATACAGAGACACACAGCTAGACAACGTGCAGAGAGTGAGAGACCTTGGGATGCTCCATCCTATATGGGATGCTGTCATCAAAGCCCCCTCCCCCCAAGTCTCAAGGAGCCCAAAGGAGGAGGTGAAAAGATTGTAAGAGCCAGTGAGGATGAAGGACACCTTCCAGGCACAGGAGGACTGATGCACACATGAACGCACAGAGACTGCAGAGGCGCACACAAGACATGCAAAGGTCTAAATTAGATGAGATGCCAGTACTGAGAGAAGTGGACACAAGCCCCCATCCCTAAAACAGAAGCTGTCTACAAGCATCACCAGCTCACAAAGGAAAAATTAGTTTTCTCCAGTGGAGTCTCACTGAGTACACAAACCACACTTAAGGGCAAGGCCCCAAGCCCAGTTTAACAGCCAACACAAAATGAACTCAGTGGGCTTTGGAGATAATTTGTTTCCATAATGTTTTGTCTGGGCATTTTTCATCTTCCTGGTCTTTGCTTATATATTATGATGTCCTTTTTGTTTGTTTGTTTGTCTTGTTAGTTTTTTTTTTTTTTTTTTTTTTTTTTTTTTTTTTTTTTTTTTTTTTTTTTGAGACAGGTTTACTCTGTATAACAAACAAGCCTTGTCTGTCCTGGAGTCAATTTGTAGACCAGGCTGACCTTGAACTCACAGAGACTCACCTGCCTCTACCTCCTGAGTGCTGGGATTAAAGGCCTGTGCCATCACACCTGGCGTCTATATTATGGTTTCTGATTTTGTGTTTTTATGGCTTTTGAGTGTGTGTGTGCATGGTTTGTTTTCCTTCCTATTTGTTTGTTTGCTTGCTTTATATGCTTCTGTTTTCTTGTTTTGTTTTGTTTGTTAATTTGGTTGTTTGTTTTCTAAGGAGAGAGAAGAAGAAGGTATGGAGTTGGGTAAGTGGAGAGGATCTGAAGATGATGGGGGGACTGTGATCAGAAAGAATATATTGTATGAAAAAAATCTTCAATAAAATAAAATTTTAAAAAGGAAAGAAAGAACCAAGCAGAGAAAAAAGGCAAGAAGATCTAAAGTTGAGAATAGAAGCTTGGACTAATGACATCAGTTTGAGTCATAACTACATAGTAATATGCAAAGCTTAGATGAATAAAGATCCATAAATTCAAGTAAAATTCAGAATGGAGCTTAGGACCAAGAGCCTTAAGGAATCCTGGCATAGAAGGCTGGGAAGTGGCGGCACATGCCTTTAATCCCAGCACT
This sequence comes from Arvicanthis niloticus, assembly GCF_011762505.2. NCBI lineage: Eukaryota > Metazoa > Chordata > Mammalia > Rodentia > Muridae > Arvicanthis > Arvicanthis niloticus. The sequence continues at coordinate 37,761,433 of NC_047673.1, forward strand.
TGAGAGGCAGAGGCAGACAGATCTCTGAGTTCTAGGTCAGATTCATCTACAGGAGAGTTCCAGGATGGCCAGGGCTACCCAGGAAACCCTGTCTCGGGGGATGGGGCTGGGAGGGAAACAACAACAAAACATCCACAGGATGAAAGTTTCAAATAGAATGGTGGATTGCTGTGTTAAGAGTAGTTTAGAGCCCAGATAAAATGAACAATAGTGATGCTGTGGACATGGGGTCCTTCCAGTGACATGCGCTGGGGTCCTGCCGTGAACTGCACTGTGGTCCTGCCGCAAAGTTCTATGAAGTTAATGAAGTTGTTCATGGGAGTGGGTGGAGCAACAAGCAAAGAGACAGAAACCATAAAACTAATTACCTTCTACTGACTTGGTGCTAAAGAAGAGGGAGAGATGCGGTTATCAAAGAGAAAGCCAAAAGGGGCCGGGCTTTTGGGGTTGTTTGCCTGCTTGCTCTTTACTGAAAGATGGTAAAGTCATGAGCAGAAGCTAGTTGAGAGGGGGTGGTTGAAACCACAGCTGAGGGAGGAGATCACCAGGGAGTGCTAGGAGGTGAGGATGCAGGAGGCAGGCAATTAGTTTACAGAACATGGGAAGCTGTAGGCTGATGGCTTTAGTAAAAGAAGCGGAGGGTTAAATCACAGGAAAGGACCAGAGGTTGGAAGGAAACACAACAGCCATTCAATAGAGAAGGAACGTAATCAGAGAAACTGGGCGAAGACTTCCAGGCATCACTGTCTCCTGGAGGTGGGTATGATTCATTAATGAACGCTGTTCTTCATGGCCTTAATGGAAAGACGCCCAAAAGCTTGCTAAATCTCTTGGTAATTATCGTCAATGCAGACAGCACAGCACTTTTAAAGCACTTTTTCTTCACATAATTTATTGTCTACAGTCTCCCTCATCACTTTCAAATATCAAATTCAGAGTGCGAGGATGAAAGGACGAGGGCCAACGAAATCTAATTCCTTCTCTCTTCGCAGTTTAAAAGAAATGGGACAGGATTTCTTAAGTGCTGAGTAATCTTTGAAATGTCCGAAACATACTAGTCTCCATGTTAGCGCTTGGCATGCCAAGGAGGGTTGGTAACATCGGCCTTTGCAAGGTGGTCTTGGGGAAGTGTTAGCTAAGAGAGGTCCTGGCTCCATCATCTGTGAGGAATAAAGGTCTCTTAAAGGTGCAATTAAAGAAATAGTATTCAGGATGAAACTCAGAAAGTTAAGTAAACCTCAGATCCAGAAGCAAAATAGTTACGCTATCTTGAAATTATGACATATTAAAAGGGGTCATGTTAGGTCACCCAAGGGCTACACAGGAGTTCATTTTATGTGTTAGTTTGACTAACTAAGGATGTTAGAGCATGCTGTGGTCAGGTCTGGAAGAGTGGCTCCCAGTGTGGCAACATAAAGAGGTGATGACACTCAGGTTGGACCCCAGATCTCAAGAAATGTGTTATAAGAGAGTGATCGTGATCTCTGAATTCCTCTTTTGGCATTCCATCAACCTATGGCTTCTCCCTCTTGAACATACTCCTTCCGTGATCCCACCCATCATGGGACTGATACAGCCAAGGAGATTCATGTGCTACCTGCATTTACCTCTGAAAGGAAGTGCAGTAAACCTTTTGTCTTGATAAAGGGCCCTGTCTTGGTCATTTTGTTGTAGAATCAGAAAACAGGCTAACACTGGCAGTTTCCAGAAGGGTCCGGAGAGAAGAAGATGGAAGAGGAAAGTCAAACTCTGTTGCTCCCTTCTTAAGTAAGGGCTGTCAGTGGCTTTTTAAAAGTGTGGTTTTAAGTTTTGCTCTTAAATAATTGAGAATAGACAATTATATTTATTTAACAAGCCTTAAGGGCACAATAACTGAGCAATTATTACTGTATTTTTATCTTCTATTCAAATATGGCTACCTCCCAGCATTTTAAGGCTCTCTTTGCTCCAGATCTTTTTCTCAAGGAGTCTCTTGAACTCTTTACCTGTGGCTAATCTCTACTTCCTCTCTCCCCTGCTCCCTCCCCTGGCTGGGAGGAAGTCCTGACCTATTCTCTCCCCTGATCACTCATTGGCTGATCAGCTTTTATTGACAGATCAGAGAATAAGTGGGGGGAAATGCTTATACAACATTGTGACAGGAGCTTCTCAAAATAAGGTTTGTAACCAGATATGGGGGCACAGAAATCAGCATTTGAATAATACAAGGATACTCGTTATGCAGTATACAGTAACATTGTACCTACATAAGCCATTCACTTTCTCCTGCCCTTAGGCATCAGAGCCCCTGACTTGAGTGACTTCAGACTTCAGGGTTTACCCTAAGACACCCTTACTTCAAGCTTCCGACCGGGGCTGGATTACCCACCTCGAATCCTGTGGCTCTAGCTTTCAGGCAGACATTTGTAGGACTCCTTGGCCCCCACAGCCATGTGCGCAAATCCCCCAAATAAGTCTCCTATATATCCATATACACTCTATGGTTCTGTTTCTCTAGAGGATCCCCAAAATAGGCTGGCCTCACAATAAGGCAATGAAATTATCCAAGAGGGGGGATAATAAATGCTTCAGGCAAGCCTTCTGGTAGGGATACAGAACATAAGAACAAAGACAGACTAAGCAGAAGTATTTGAGACAGACCAAAATTTATTCTTCCATTTAGTTTCTCAATACTAGGAGGTGTCCGTCTCTTGGGCTTCTGTAGAGAGAAGTAGCAAAGAGATCTTTTGTCAGACACTTTCATGCTAAATAGCAGGGGAGTGTCTTCATGGCTGAGGATTGGGGAAATGTTAAAATGGTTTGGTCCTTTCTGCCTTCAGCTTTCCTCTCCCTTCTCTGAGGGAGGAGCATGTCGTGTGTGTGTGTGTGTGTGTGTGTGTGTGTGTGTGTGTGTGTGTGTATTTGTATACAATTGGTACCTGTGCATGCATGTGCAGAGGACAGGGCCAATATCAGGAGCATCCCTCAATCACTCTTCAGTTAATCTATTGAGTCTCCCACTGCACCTAGAATATACTGCTAGACCAGTCAGCTAGCAAGCCTCAAAGACCCTCCTGTCTCCACGACATCCTGCCTCCACCCCAGCCCTGGGATTACAGTCTGGATAAAGAAACAGCTCTCACATCAAGGCAATAAAGAATATGATTTATGGAGATATATGAGTGACTATGGCCTGGCAACCCAGACTCAGATTACCCTCAAATTCTGTGTTCTGACATTGAAGCAGTTAACAGGTTCTTATAATTCTATAGAACAGAGGATGTTGTGAACCAAGGCAAGTTTAAAATACATTGGTGGGAACATCAGAGAGGCAGGCACATAGAAATGGGAGAGGTTTTTTTTTTTTTCTATGAGCTCCAGATGCTATCTGTTGATATTTTTAACTTTTGGATTGGTAGGAGCCAGTGGTATAATAAGCTAATAGATTCCAAAAAGGCTTTTTATCTATTATCATATCATTGACACAGAAGGTGGCAAGGAATGGCTGCTCTGGAGAGTCAGAACTTAGCCCAAAATAAGGTCATTAGTCTCAGTACTTGTGACATTCCATCTATCCACAGTGCTGAAATTCTGATTAACCAATCAGTTCCTGTAGACATAACTTCCTTTCACGAGTCTAGCTCCAATTCTAGTAAAGACTGAACTTCAATATCTCAAGCTCTGTAATTATTATTGCAGGTGATAGCTTTATCTGACCTACTACCTTGGTGGTGCACCAGATCCCAGTTTGGGAAAGTAAATGGTCAGTTACATTTCAGGAAAAAAAAAATCCTCAGAATACAACAGAATATTATTCTGAGTCTCTTTCCAGATGAATCGGCCCTGTCCCAGGTACCAGATATTATTCATGGCAGGGTAGAAACAAGGAAGGGGGCAGACCTGTGAGAAGTTGGGATTCCACAGGGTTTGTGAGGATAACCAAATGTTATTTCTCATTTCACAAAGAGGGAAGTGGAAGTGGACTCTGATAGGAGTTATTATAAAATACTGCCACCTGCTTCTGATTGTCAGAACATGGGCAGTGTTTACTATTTTTTCAATTCCATCTAACTATACTATAGAATACTTTAAGAATGTATTTAGTCAGGGAACATGGGCCCTTAAGGTACAATGTTTTATTTCTCTTAGTTCTCTGTATCTCAGAAGTTCTCTGTGGAAAGATCTCTGAGCTAAAAGCTTGGCAAGGTCACAAGAGAAACATCAGAAAAATAAAGAATTGTAGATTTGAGAAGTGTGGGGTGGGATAGGGCAAGGGGCAAACAATTTCAAAGGCAATAAAAAGATAAGACAAACAAAACAAACCCCAAATGTCTGCAGAGTTCTAAAAGTGAGCAAAATAAAAAATATAAAAAAAACAAGCAAGATACCTTGAATACAAAACTCCTTTAGAGACCTGAAGTCGAGCAAGCAAACAAAAGCAAATGCCAGACCAAAAGAAACAAACAAACAACCTGCTTTCTAGTCAAGCAAAAGTGAATAAGTTAAAGCAAAACCCTTTCAAAACAAACCAGCAAGTACCCAAGAAGAATCTTAAACTTCAGCTCAGGACAAACCAATGGACCACCAACAAAATTTAGGGAAATCTGGAGGAAGGGCTGATTTTCCACTAAGAAGGCAAAGCAGGATGTTGGACAACAGGGGAGCCCTGAGCAGGTAGCTGGCACCAATCTGATTGGTTCCTTTAGTGGAAAAAAAAAATTGTCCCTGGGGCCCCATGTTGGGCAGTCACAATAGAAACAACTCTCATCTCAAAAGAATAAATAGTACTATTTATACTAGACTGTGTTGGGCTCTGCAACCCAGGCTCAGATTACCCCAAAATTCTGTGTTCAATATTGAAGCTGTTTCAAGAAGTTTTTATGGTTTTACAGAACAGAGAATGAAGTGGAAATTTCTGGTTTCTTTGGAGACTCAGTTGTGTCATGTGATGTTTTTCTGGAAACTGTCTTATGAGATGTTTTTTGCTGAAGCAGACATGTGGGACGATGTTTTGCTGAAAACTGCCTAGAAAAAAAAAGGCATGTGATGTTTTGCTAGAGCGGATTCTTGAGAGGACACGTGATATTTGGAAAAGATGTAAGTATAGCTAAACAGAGTGTGGGCGACAGTGTGGCATTGGTTTGCCTTGCCTTCTCTGAACATCATTTGTTGTGATGTCGTAAAGAGAAATGCACCAGAGAGATTCTGATGGTGTTCCGCTGGCATCTTGCTACTTCCATAGGCTTCAGCTGATTGGCAAAGCCTCAAGGATTCTTCTGGATTGAACTGCTGTTGCTGATTTATGAATGGTGTTTGCAAGTAGATTGAGCTACCGCTGCTGCTTCGTGTAAATTGAACTGCTGCTGTCCAGACAATGAAGTCTGGAATCTCTAAACAGTCCCACATCCTCCTTTGTCCTACAAACCTTTCCATTCCATTACCTGGTGGGCTAGACGGGAGGTTAGAGCATTTAGGATCCCTTATTAAAGTAGGTTTTGAAAAATCTAAGCCTACAAGACAATGCTGTAAATCAGGGCAAGTTTAAGAAGTTTTTATAGTTTTACAGACCAGAGAAAGTCAAAATTCAAGGCCAGTTTAAAATACATTGTGGGCAGGCCCAGATCCCACCCCATCATCTACCCCAGCTATGAACATCTGAAGCATATGAAGGGACCAGTCTTACAGATCCAAAGCTTTAGGATCTCCATGATACAGGGCAAAACCAGGATATCTGAGAGGAGTCCCAGAGAAGATCCTGTATTGACAGTGTAGCAGAAGCCAGAGGCCTCAAACCAGACCAATGGCTCATTGCAGTGAACATTTACAAGTAAAGATGTAACAAAAGGGTATACTGTAGGACACACTGTGACACAGTACAGCTTCCACAACTAGATTTTATTTATTTATTTATTTATTTACTTACTTATTTATTTTTGGAGAGTTGTAAGGGTGGAGCACAGACTCAAAGGGATAGGGAGATGTAAAAGCATCTTTTATTTGCTTGATGTAACTGTCCTCTCAAGAGGCTTACTGATAAATTAGCTCACCCTTTCTGAACTCTGGCTGGCTGGTTCAACTCAGCTGTTCTGGCTCAATCTCCTTGCCAACCTGACTGATGCAAATTAGCTTCTCTTGGCCTCTCACTGAATTGCTCTGTTTGCCATCAAACTCTGGCAGTTTTTCTAATCTTCTGGCTCCCTATTCTCTGGCTTCAACTTCCTTTGCTGCACTGAACTGCATGCACACAACTCAACTGACTGAACTGAACTGGGCTGGACTCCACCGAGTCAACTGCCCTCCAATTGGACATCACTTTCAAACATGGCAGTTTCCTTCTACAAACGAATTTTACCTTAAAGAGATGTACTAAGGATGTGTCTATATTCCAGCCAGAGGGACTAAAGGTGTGTGGCTTGTCTGCATTCCAGTAGGATCACATTCAAGTAGGATCACACAGATCTATGCCTTTGAATATGATCCCTTGCCATAGCAACCATGTTGTGGATTAAATTTCTCTATAAGGGAGATGCATGTAATCGGATGCATGATGTAAAATTCACAAAGAATCAATAAAAAAAATTTAAAAATCGGTGAGAACATCAGAGAGGCAGCTACATGGAGATGGGAGAGGCTTTTTTTTTTTTATACAGGATCAAGATGCTATCTGATGTCTTTCTTGGATTTGGGATTGGTAGAAGCTAGTGCTCTGCTAAGTTAATAGATTCCAAACAGGCTTTTAGTTGTTTCTAGAACATTCCATCTCTCCACTATACTGAAATTCTGAGCAGCCAATACGTTTCTATAGACATGGATTCCTTTCGGGGGTTTTAACTCTCCGGCAGATGTAGCTTTTTCCCTCTCAGAAATTTTCATTCACAATAGGCACACCCTCTCGTACCCAGATTTCTTTTGTGTATACTGGTGATTGAACTCAAAGACTCAAGTTTACTTTGCACACTGAACACTTTAGTGGATGATCCATCTCCCTAGCCCCAAGACTCCTCTCTTCACATGTGCACATCTTTCTTCTTTTGTGTAGGTTCAACACAAGTTTAAGTAAAAGAATAAACATCCAGGTCAGATGGTTCCCTTACCATCCAGTCATTTGCCCAATCCGGCAGTCTAGAAATTATATACCAGCTGGGCAGTGGTGATATATATATATATATATATATATATATATATATATATATATATATATACCCTCTGTGTGTGTGTGTGTGTCTAGTGCTATACACACAAATGCTAAATTCTGAACCCAAATATCTGGGTGCCATTCAGAGAAGAGAATTGTCACATACACTGGTCTTTGTTGTGTAAACCTTGCTCCCCAGTTTACAGTTGATTGGTTAATAAAAGGCTAGAGTCTGTGATTAGACACTAGAGAGAAAGGTGGGGTCTCATGCGAGCCCAGGAAGAGGAGAAAGAAGACAGCGAGGGCAGGAAGTGTCTATTAGACAGGATGGACCAGGGGCTCATGTCGGAGAGAAGTGACCCCTGGAGACCAATTGATGAAAACGAAATAGCACTCCCCAGCCCCCCTAGCCCCCCCAGCCCCCACTCCCACCCCCGTGAGATTCAAACAGCAAAGTAACATGGGGAGTGAAGCTGGGAAATAGCCAATCTAGCAGAGAAAAATAGTTTCAGGGTAATTGCTTTGTAATTGTGCTGAAGCTGATTAGATAAATCAATATGACTCTGACTTGATTATTGGCGGCTGGCCGGGTCATCATAAGAACTAGTGGAGTTATTAAATACCACACAACAGCACTCCCAGTCCCTGTCTGTCCCTTCATCCATCACAGGTGCTCTTATCAGTCACTGTCACCTCTACAGTGAGTGATCCCCTGGCACAGTTCTGGCCACTCCCACGTCTTGATTACTGCCGGGCAGGGATCTTCCTCAATGCCAATCCAATCATTCTAGCTCACTGCTGAGCCATGCAGTGGCCTGCAACATAAACGCCAAGCTTCTTAATACTTGTTCACCAGGCCCTCCCTCTGCCTATGATCTCCCTTCCTGCCAGTGCATTTAAAATGCCAGCCCACCTGAGCTCCCTCTTTCCCTGCCTCTCTGTATCTGCCCACCCCCAGTCTTCTCTCTTCTCCCACCCCACAGTTTGATGTTTGAATGTGTACTCCGGGAAGCTTTCCCGAACCTACTCATTCCATTCAGATTCAGAATCCGTATTCCTTCAAAGCTTAATGCCTTGTCACCATATCTTATACTTCTCTGCTTGGAAGCTCACTGGGGTTCCGGATCAATCTATTCTACTCAATACTGTGTTCCTGTGCACAGCAGTCCTGCCACAAGAAGCTTCTAGTGATGTGAGAGATTGAACGGCCGAGTGATTGAGTGATCTCACAGAGCAGCCTACAGCCTTTTGGAACAAACAAACCAGATGCGGTCAGTGTTACAGATTTGTTCCAACTTGGGGTAAATGACGAGGAGAGATTGGGTTACAGTCATCTGGATTCCAGTTTGTTCATTATGATTAGACAGAGAATTAGCACAGAAGCCCAGGGCTTGTGTGCATTTGGGAAGCTGTGTCACGGAATGCTTCTTGATGGGCATAGATTCCCAGAAAAGGACGTTTGTCATTCCGTGTTTAATAGCATACAGTTTGAGTTGCCTGCTTTCTTCATTTGTATACTTAAGTGTGCTCTCTGCCAGGCAACATCCTTGGGCTCCACAGAGGCTCCTGCCTTCAGTCTTTCGGACTCTTGCTTCTCACCTCGCTCTGCACAAACACCCACAGTATGGTAAACATAAACAAGATTACATAAACAAGCAATGCTCTGCCTTGTGTTCTACATGCCTATGCACGTCTTTATCTGTCTCAGACTCACTGAGAATAGTCCGTTTCTATTCTGATGCAACCTTTTGAGCAACCCTATTTCCTTCATTTCCAAGTTCATGGATTCATGTCACACACACACACACACACACACACACACACACACACACACACACAAAATCACCCTCTTCGTGGGTATGCCGAGATTAAGCCAGAGATTGTTGGAAATACAGACTTCCTTTAGGTCATTTCCTGGGTAATGAACCTGCTTGTAACGGAGGGGTTTCTAGGACATGTGTTTGAAAAGAACCCGTGGGTCTAGGCTACCAGTCAAGCGGGACAGCTTCCAAAACTACAGCATAATCATCTTAAAACAAAACCCCGTATAGCAGATGTGAAGCTTCGTCTTCCTATGGGTCCCGAACACTGGAACGGGGGCTATCCCAAAAACTGTTGCCTGTATATGAGATTTGTTCTTCTAGCTGGACTGCCATGTCGGATAGAAAGGGTCTAGCCTTGCATAGACCTGAAGTACCAAGGTGGAGGGATACCCAGGGGGACCTCCCACCCACTCAGGGGAGAAAGGGAGAGGGGATGGGGAAAGGACTGGGGGAGGGGGTAACCAGGAGGGGGCAATGAGTGGAATGTAAAGTGAATAAGTAATGAATAAATAAATAAATAAATAAAAATTTAAAAAGCACACACACAAACACACACAAACCAAGGGTGGGCATGATGGTGCACACCTCTAATTCCAGCACTGGGAAGGTAGAGACCGGTGGATCTCTATGAGTTCAAAGGCATTCTGGTCTGTATAATAGACTCCAGCCAGAACCCTGAAAGCCTGTCTCAAAACAACCCCCCCCCCCCCAAATTTGTGACAGTTTTGAGAATTCTGGAATTTTTGGTTTATTTTAAAAACATAGAAACATTATAAGAATGTGTTTTTGTTCTAATCCCAGGTGTGGGGATATGGGGATGCTTTGGATTGTCCACAGCAGCTGACTGTGATTTGCCTCGTGCTCTAGCAGAGGCATGGTTTTGCCAGCTGCAGATGGTTTCTGTGATTGTGTGACATTTGGAATTCTAAGAACTATTCAGACAGTATATGCATGCTAGGGCCTGGAGAGGAAGGGTCAGTGGCTGCTGGTTGTTCATGGGGATTGGTTGTGGTTTGTTAGTAAGTCGTGCTCGAAAAAGAAACAAAGGAAGAAAAAATATATTCACTGATCCTTATCTCTCTCCCCTCTATCCTTTTTCTCTCCTATCTAGTGATAAGGGGTGAAACCAGGGGGATAAAAGGTAGGCAAATGAAGAACCCACAAATTAGTAAAGACCAGTTACACCCGATGTCTTTGTAAAACTTCACATGCTAATGGTGATATTGGTGTCTTCTATAATTGCTGTCTTTTATGTTTGCAAGTTCTTTTCTATTTTTCTTCCTTCCTCCCTTTTCACCCTTGGCTGCTGGAGTTCCAAGTATGCACCACCACCTCCAGCTACACGCTCCCATGATCACAGAATGGCTTTCTGGATAATTAATAGGGATCTCTCCTCTGTATGTGTTTCCCATGACCCCTCTCATGGTAGTGACGGCACCCATGAAGCTCTGCTGCTCATGACCTGGAGAAGGCTCCCACACTGTCAAGACACACAATTAATTATCTTTAAGAGTAGAAGCAATGAATGCTCAAAGGAGCCCAAGAAAGGGTATTTGGATAAAACTAGGGTTACAATTCATAAAGAAAGCAAAATGGAATGAGATCTCACTTCAGGCCAAAGGAAACAGCGAAGGCAAGTTTTAGAAACAGTTTAGGCTCATCCCCTTCCAATGCTCCTGTCACTGGAGGCCTGGAGACCCCATATGTGAAGTCAATGCCACTGCAACTAGACAGTGTAGAAATGGACTAATTATAAACACCTGTTTTAGTTAGACATTTATTGCTGTGCAGAGACATTGTGATGGCATGAATATGCTTGGCTCAGGGAGTGGCAGTATTAGGAGGTATGTCCTTGGTGTGTGTCACTGTGGGGTGGGCTTTGATTGAGTCCCTCCTACCTAGCTGCCTGAGAGATTTGGTTTTCTCCCATTTGCCTTCAGAACAAGATGTAGAACTTTCAGCCCTTCAAGCTTCAAGCCTGGGATGCTGCCATGTTTCCCTCCATGATGATAATGAACTGAATCTCAGAACCAGTAAGCCAGCCTCAATTAAATGTTGTCCCTTATAAGAGTTGTCTTGGTCATGGTGTCTCCTTACAACAATGGAGACCCTAAGTCAGACACCATGACCACAGCAACTCTACATCAGGATCAGCAGGCAGCAGGAAGAGACTGCCACACTGCGTGTGGCTTGAGCATCTGAGACCTCAAAGCCCTCCCCCAGTGACCACTTCCTCCAACAAGGCCACACCTTCTAACAGTGCCACCTCCTCTGGGCCTATGGGAGCCATTTCCATTCAAAACACCACTGCATCCTTATAGCCAATGCCACTCACTGAAAAACATTACTTAGTTAATGGTAGCCAAATGTTACTAACAGTAATTTTAATCTACTACAAAAGTGAAGTGAAACAATGAAAAAGATCAGAAAGTATCTTTGTGCATTCAAGTTATGGGCCAGTGTGGCACCCTTCAGTTCACTGAGGTGGAGGAGGCAGGCAGATACCTGTGACTCTGGGGCTAGCCAGCCACATAAAGAACACTGTTATCAAAACAACTTAAAAGGTTGGCATGACTTTGCTTACTTGACATCTCAAATCTCAGTTTTTAAATATGTTTTGTTCTGTTTTCAACTTTTAAATGTAAAAACTAGAAAAATAAAAACATCTATTAAAGCGTTTAAGTTCTTCCCCTGTGGCCTGCCCACCAGTTCTCTCTCTTCTCTCTCTCTCTCTCTCTCTCTCTCTCTCTCTCTCTCTCTCTCTCTCTAATGCTCACTAATGGAAGACCATGCTTTTATCTTGTACATGAATATGATTGGTTCCAGAAAACAGGACAAGTCATACTCTGTGAGCACATCTGGAAATGGAAATGCACAGTTATTTCCTACTTTGATGACATGATTCTTATGAAACTATCCACATTTTTAGTTTAATCATTCTTTTCATGGCTTCAACTCCTGGGCTCTTTTTTTTAAAAATACTTATTTATTTTTATTTTATGTGAATAAGTGTTTGCCTGCATGTATGTATGTACACTAAAAGCATGCACATACTGTAGAGGCCAGAAGAAAGAAGCAGATTCTCTGCTGGAGTTGTATGATGGTTGTAAGTCACCAAGTGGGGGCTGGGAACCAAGGCCCTTACCTCTGGAAGAACAGCCAGTGCTCTTAACTAGCTGTTCCTCAGCTAGTGCCACACACACATACCTAGCCCTCTGGCCCCACAAACAGGGATTCCCTGTGTAAGAGAGCCCTGGCTGTCCTGGACTCACTTTGTAGACCAGGCTGGCCTCAAACTCACAGAGCTCTGCCTGCCTGCCTGCCTGCCTGCCTGGCCGGCCTGCCTTTGCCTTCAGAGTCCTGGGATTAAAGGTATCCAATGTTATACCCCGCCAGTTGTTTGTTTGTTTTTAAGAGAGAAAGAACAGGAAGTTGGGTAGATAGAGGGACACACGGGGACCTGGGAGGGGAAAGAGTATAACGATTAAAATATATTGTATAAAATTCTCAAAGTATACATAAAAATATTTTTAAAAACCCAAATGCACAAATTTTAAAGCAAAATTAACCTTATACAACACAATTTTCGGTTAAGCATAGATATTTTTCAGACTGAGAAGAAACCTTTTGGTGTCCGGGGAAGTTTTTGGTGACAGCCAGTTCAACGGCCTACTGATAATTCCAACAGTAATTGACTTCAACATATAACAAAGGTTCTGCTGTTTTCCTTGGGTAGAGGTAACCTTAGAGATAGACAGAAACAATAAATTAGGGAGACGGTTCTGTTATCCTGCAGGAGTATAACCCATAGTAGCTGAAAAGATGTGACCTATTTACAGGCCTGCCCCCAAATATTTTCAAGGCAAAACAAATATCAATTGTATAGGTTTGTGATTTGCTTAATCTTGGAAAGTTTTATGGACCAAAGCCCATAGCTGTGCTTTAAAGGAAGTGTAAAATTTCAGAGAAAAGAGGAAGCAAGGCATGGATGAGAGAAGAGAAGATAGAGAAGAGGCGTAATGAAGCGGATGTAAAGGAACTCCGTCTGAACGTGTCGGTCTGTGGGGGCGTGGCCAGAGGACTGTATACAGCCCTGAGCCAGACAGGCAGAAAGAGAAGTGAGCTCTCCCTGAGAAATGTCAGGGAAGCTTAGCAATGGTACTGAGGAGCTGAAGGCTCTCTATCTGACACATACTCAAGAGTCTGCATACGCCCATAATAGGAACGTTGAGCTCACAGAAGGAGTGTTTCAGAGAGCGTCCAGCTGTGTAGATAAGAGGCTTCATAATTACAAGCGAGGCCAAGAAACGAAGCTTTCTGTCAATACCACGAGCTACCTGAGCCTTAGAAAATCTCTAGCTTCAATACAAACCCAAGGTTTACACAGAACACCAAGCAAGAGAAGGGGGGGGGGGGGGGGGAGAGCACAAATCAATACGTTTGAGTTCAGTGGAGAATTGTCAGAACACACAAGCTTCTAGCCCAGTATGAGGGTTTATTAAACATAATTACAGTTTAATAGAAAGTAAAGGAATCCTACATTAGGTGTGTGTGCTAGCTGGCTTAGAATTACATATTTTTCTTCTCATAGTCCTAAAAGGTAAATATGGATCTCTCTCTTTTTTTCATTGATCAAAATACAAAGCTCAAAATAGCTAAGAAACACACAGCTTGTAAGTAGGAAAGTCTCGATGTGAGCGAGGGTCTGTCTGGCTACAAACATCCATTTTCTACTATGCCTTTAACTGAGAACCGGAGATCCGCGAGGAGTGAGGAGAAGAAATAAATACATAATCAGTATAATAAATACAATACGGAGTCTTGCTGTACACATATGAGATGTACACCAGTGAGGGGTAGACAGCAGAACCCAAGGGGAGGGAAGGGCCGCCCAAGAGACAGAACGGGGAAGGAGTCTGGCCCTGTGCAAGAGAAGACTGATGTCTTTCATATACACAGTCCATTAATCACGCCTGGCGGCCCAGCTTTTAGAGGCTGAGCTGTGTTTCCTTGATCTTTCCACATCCACCCAGGGAGTTTATCATGAGCTTCTGAGATCTTTGAGAGGAATATACGCCCTCTCTACCCAATAGGAACTGGAAAAAAAAAAACTGACCAATGAGAAGGAGACTGAAATGATAATCACTTGTATCCACATCCCCTTGTGACCCGAGTCAGCCAGAGCCATTCTCCCACCATATCAAATCAGCCAGTCTTACTGAGAAGGTCAAGTCTCTGGATGTGCACAACTGAGACAAGGATGTTACAAAGGAAGTGCCTCCAGGCTGGCTCAGTGGTTAAGAGCACTTTTTGCTCTCTCTGACAACCTGGGTTCAGTTCCCAGCACCCACATGATGGTTCAAAATCAACCCTAACTCCAATTCTAGGAGATCTGACTCCCTCTTCTGACCTCTTTGTACATCTGACATGGGTGTGGTACATATAAATACATGCAAGGGAACCCTTATACATATAAAATAATCTTTAAAAGGGTATATATAATATATAAATGTTTCTATTTTATATTATGCAGTACACAGCATATAGTGTAGTAAATAATATATAACATATATTGTATATAGTATATAATGTTACATATATTATATATCAGTTATATATTATATAATTGCATAAAATATTATGCATTAATTATATATGTAATATATCATATATTTCATATATATGGAAATAGGCAAAGAAGAGAGCAAGAGAGAGAGAGAGAGAAAGAGAGAGCAAGCGCACTGGGCAGTGGTGGCATACACCTTTGATTCCAGCACTCGAGAGGTAGAGTCAGGTGGATCTCTGAGTTCAAGTCCAGCCTAGTGAGTTCCAGGACAGCCACAGAGAACCACACACACAGTGGACACCCCACCACCACCAAGTCAAAGAGCATTTCTATACATAGAAGCATGTTTATAATATAAAGTTCTTAGGAGACATTTTCAGAAAGAGTCAAATTCTTTCATTCTGTCTTCTTAGGGTAGTTTCACAGTTGATGTATGTGAAGGTTTGGCAGTAAAGAAACTGCCAATAGGATTGTTCCATGGCATAAAGGGGAAAGTTCTTCTTACATTGTAGATAGGAGAGTCAGAACAGCCAGAAGCATCTGGAAGAGTCCAGAACAGAGAGAGTAAGTAGGCTGAGCGTGGCCAGCAGCCTGGACATGGCCAGGGCTATCTCTGAGAGAAGGGAGAATATCGGGGGACAGAGAATAGAGCAAGCATAGTAAAAATAGCATTAACAGGTCATAGTGAGAATAGCCGGGTTATAAGGAGAATGAGTAGCTGTCAGCAGGGATGGGAGCTGGGGGGTAGAGGGAGCTTAGCGTAGGGAAGGAAGTGGGAAGGATTAGGATGGACTCTGAAATAGGTCACAGGTACTTATGACACTGAGGGAGCCTGGGGGACAGCATGCACTTTAGTATGCTAACAGACAACACTGTCTCCTATGCCAGAGGTAAGAGAAATGACTCCTTTCAGCAGATGGGAACCAGTTCCACAAGTTCCTGAGGGTTTTAATCTAACTGCCAGAAATCCTCCTGTAGTAGAGGTTGAGCTCCTGTCTACATATGTAGACTGCCTTTAGAAGTCTGGGGAACTGGAGTTTCCTTTGAACTTGACAGTTAATCCTAAACGTACAGAAGAAAGAGTGGACCTCTAAGGCTTTTTAAAAAATTAACATAATTGATTAAAAAAAGAAAACAGAGATAATTCAGACAACAGCACAGGATGAACAAGTTACCAGACATGTCAGTTGGTGTGTGAGCAACCTTTATCCCAGCACTCAGACATGGAGGCCTGAAGCCCTTTGCTCTGCGAGTTCCAGGCCAGTCAGGGATACATAGTGAGATACTGTCAAAGAAGAAAGAAGAAGAGGAAGGGGGAAAGGAAGAGGAAGGAGGAGGAAGAGGAGGAGGAGGAGAGGAAAGAAGGAAGGAAGGAAGAAAAGAAGGAAGGAAGGAAGCAAAGAGAGAGGGTGAGGGAGGGAGAAAAAGAAAGAAAAGGAAGAGATTGACAAAGATTAACTGGATATACATGAAAAGTGAAAGTAAGAGAATGTAAATGTTGTTCCAAGAATATCTTTCTAAGCAAAGTAGAAAGAGCTTGTCTTAGAAATGTATACAATGGCCGGGCGGTGGTGGTGCATACCTTTAATCCCAGCACTTGGGAGGCAGAGGCAGGCGGATTTCTGAGTTCAAGGCCAGCCTGCTCTACAGAGTGAGTTTCAGGACATCCAGGGCTACACAGAGAAACCGTGTCTCGAAAAACCAGAAAAAAAAAAAAAAAGAAAGAAAGAAAGAAAGAAAGAAAGAAAGAAAGAAAAAAAGAAATGTATACAACGGAGCAACAGAGTACAATATTCTTTTTTGTTGTTGTTGTTCCCCACTCCTGGTCACCCCTTCTGACAATCCTTTCCCCCTCCAGCCCCTGCCTTCTCCTCTGAGCTGGTGGAGGTCCCCTTGGTATGCCCCATCCTGGTACTTCCAGTCTCTTTGAGGCTAAGCACTTCCTCTCCCAGACAAGGCAGCCCAGCTAGAAAAACATACGGAACTGATGTTCTTAGTATGCTGGTATCTCTTATTGATGAAAGCAAGGAATCATGGGAAGACCTATGTCTAACAACAACTATTTAACTAATGTTAACCAACTTGGGCTCTGCTGTAAATGCCCAATGTCTGAGTGTCCTCCCCCTCAATTGTTGGCCCTTGAACTTGCTTTGTACAGCAACCTGGAATTCAGAGATCTGCCCACACCTCCTGAGAACTGGGATTTAAGGGACACACTACCATGCCCAGCGTTTGACTTGTGTTTTAAAGAAAATTCATATACTCTGTGCTTTTTGTAGATTTTTAAAAAATATTTTAATTATGTACATGTGTACACAATTATGTGTAAGTATTTGCACATGAGTACACATACCCTTGGAGGGCAGAAGAAGACACTGAATTCCACAAGAGCTGGAGTTACAGAGGGTTGTGAGCCACCCAATATGGGTGCTAGGAACCAAACTCATGACCTCTAGAAAGGGCACAATCTTAACTGCTCTGCCATTTTCCTCCAACCCCACCCTTCCCACCTCTATCCAGTAATGGGGATTGTATTCAACCCTGTATCTACTAGGTGAACACTGTACTGTTGAACTATAACCCTAGTTTTTTATGGAATCTTTTCTTATAGTACATTAGTTTTAAGCTTTATGGGTCAAACAGGGACCCAACAGGAGGATATACTTAAGTTAGAGTAAGTCCAGCAGTGTTCAATAAATAGGCTGTTTACAAAAGGGCGGCTAAGATGGAGGTCATCCAGAAGACACTGTCTCAAACTACGAGCCTCTCTGTCCAGAGAGAGGTACCTTAAGTGTGGAGAGGCCAGGGTAGGGCAGAGCTCAGAGCGGCAGTGCTTACTTTCCCAGTCTGGTGATCATCAAATCACTGACTGTGCACTGTATTCCTTAAGTAATATGAAATGATTTCCAATAATTACCTTATAGCCTTTGTACTGGCTGGCTTTGCATGTCAACTTGACACGAGCTAGAGTCTGATTCAGACAGGAAGGCGTCTCATTTGAGGAAATGCCTCCATGAGATACAGCTGTAAGGCATTTTCTTAATTAGTGATTGATGGGGGAGGGCCCAGCCCATTGTGAGTGGTGCCATCTCTGGGCTAGTGATCCTGGGTTCTATAAGAAAGCAAGCTGAGCAAGCCATGGGAAGCAAGCCAGTAAGAAGCACCCTCCATGTCCTCTGCATCAGCTCTGGCCTCCAGGTTCTTGTCCTGCTTGAGTTCCTGTCCTGACTTGCTTTGGTGATGAACAGCACTGTGGAAGTGTAAGCCAAATAAACCCTTTCCTTGCCAATTTGTCTTTTGGTCTTGGTGTTACATTGCAGCAATAGAAACCCTAAGACAGCCATGTTTATAAAAAGAAATATTTAAAGAAATGGCCTCTCTGGTGTGCCTGCCCAGGTATAAATACAAGGAGATTGGTAGAAGCTGGAAGAAACAGGAAGATGTTTTTGTTCTCAATCTTTTAGTTCAGGTTAGAAAAAGTAAAAACTCCTACAAGGAAATCCCCCTTTTGTTCACATGTTGTTCAAGGTTTAATGCCAAGCTCTGGCTCTGGAGTCTAATTTTGATCAATCTGCTGTTTCAGGAAACAAACACAATATAAGAAAACAAACAAATTGATCACGCCACCTGAGTCCATTTCCAAGCTTGCCGAAAATGGTTCAGAATAATCAGCTCATAAAATGGGTAAAAATAATGTTCATGCTGGACAAAATGATTCACGGTTTGGGGTAAGATTTATGACTTCTACTGGTTGTCTGCACTCAAAATACTGTGCAAATCTTCTGGTTACAGTTTCACTTTGTTATCATTTAACATGCTAATTTGAGAAAACACCTTTGTCTTTGAATACTCAGGAGAAAGTTATGTTTTAATTAAAAGTAGATGTACTCCTTTAAAGTAAAGGACGCTGGCACTTTTGAGAGAAGGGAAACGGGACAGAAAATCCTCAAAGGAGACTGGGCGAGATGGCCGAGTTAGCAAAGTGCCCACTGAGTAAACTGAGGGTCTGAGGTCTAGTCCCCTGCACCCACAGAAAAAGCCTGGCACAGTATCACACATCTGCAATCCCCGTGCTGGGTCGGTAGAGACAGGAGGCTCCCAAAATCTCCTGGGACACCCAGCCTAGCCCAAACCATACACTTCAGGCTCAGTTAAGAGAGTCTGTCTTCATAAGTGAAGACGGTGGACAGCTGGTGACAGAAGACACCTGACTTCAGTCTCTGGCTTCCATGTGATTATTTACACAAATGCTAATGTCCCCACGTGCACATGTGCAGACACAACAAACCACACACAAAATACTCAAAGGTTACAGGAAATATGTAAAGCATACACCTGACAAGGGGTTAATAGAGAAAATATGTAAAGAATTTAACAGCAAATAAATAACCCAATTAAAATATGAGCAAAGGGTGTGAGTAGACATTTCTCTGAAGGAGACAGGAGAAAGAGTTAATGGTTGTATACAAATGTGTTCAACATCACAAATAATTGGGGGAAATACATCAAATGCAGGTATTAAGGTGATTAGCCAAATGATAAGAGAATCACTGGCAAACACCTGGAGAAAGGGGTCCTCTTATACAGAATGGAAATTGGAACAGTACGGAAGTTCTTCAGAAGACTGAACATAGAGCCACCATATCCTCCACGTGCTGCATAATAGCATGGCCATCAACAAACATCACAAACACAATGGCGGTCCCATAAGACTAGAGGACCTAGTGATTTCCTAGCTCCTTCACTTTGTGTGAGTAGTGTCTATGGTGTCCGTACAACAGCATTATCACTTAGCCCATTTCTTGGACCATATTTCTGTTGTTAAATGACACATGATCGTATACACAAAAGAAATAAAATCAGTACTGTGATTATGTTGAGTCACCTAGAAGACAAGCTCCTAGACCCACTTGTGAGAGATTGTCTAAATTAGGTTAAAGTCTGGCCATGCCTGTCAGAAATTATCTAGAATGGGTCCATTGAAGTGGGAAGATCTGCCCACTGTGGGTGACATCATCCCATAGGCTGGAGCACTAGACCGAAGAAAAAGGAGAAAGGAAGCTGAGCACTAACACTCCTGTCTTTCACTGCCTGTCTTAGTTAGGGCTTTACTGCTGTGAACAGACACCGTGACCAAGGCAACTCTTAGAAGGACAACATTTAACTGGGGCTGGCTTACAGGTTCAGAGGTTCAGTCCATTACCATCAAGGTGGGAACACGGCAGCATCCAGGCAGGCATGGTGCAGAAGAAGCTGAGAATCTTCATCTGAAGGCTGTTAGCAGAATACTGACTTCCAAGCAGCTAGGGTGAAGGTCTTAAAGCCCACGCCCACAATGACACACCTACTCCAACAGGGCCACACCTTCTAATAGTGCCACACCCTGGGCTGTCACACTGCCTGTGGTCATGATGCCACCAGCTGCCTAAAGTCCTTGACTATCCCACTAGGATGGACTCTACCGGTGATCTGTGAGCCAAATGAACCTTCCTTCCCTAAGTTGCTTTGTCATGCCAGTGAGAAAAGTAGTTACTCCTCTTTGTTGACCCCTCTTTCTCTTCAGTGAGGAGACCGAGTGGACACTGGGATACAGATTTTCTTAAAGACTCTGCCAGGCAAGACCACCACCCTCCACACTGGGTCCAGTGACACCATCAAGACTGTTAAGGCCAAGATCCAGAAGAAGGAAAGTAACCTGCCCAAACAAAGTCTCTTTCCGGCTTCCTGTTTGGCAATATGGGCTCTTATAAACACATGTGCCTCCACTGTGATGTGATTTCTAGCCTGACAGAACTGATGCATGTAACAGGCCTTTGAGCCTCCCAAACCATGGGCTCAATAAACCTTGCTTTGTAAAGTGTCTGGGTATTTCATGAAAGTAACGAAAATTAGCTGATACAAGGAATGTTAGTGGTTTGTTTCTTTTTGGCTGTTGGAGGCAGATATTATTACTCTGTAGACATTCTGAATGATATAGTATATTGTGGTGGTTTGAATAAAATTGGTGATTCTTTCCATTATTGTCATAGGTTCATAAGGAGTGGCACTATTGGGAGATGTGCCCTTGTTGAGGGTAGATGTGGCATTGTTGGAGGAAGTGTATCACTTTTTCTTCCTGCTGCCTGCTGATCAAGATGCAGAACTCCAGCACCATGTCTGCCTGCACGCTGCCATGCGTTCTGTCATGGTGATAATGGACTAAACCTCTGAACTGTGAGCCAGCGTCAGTTAAATGCTTTCCTTATTAAGGGTCGCCTTGGTCATGGTGTCTCTTCACAGCGATAGAAACCCTAAGACAGGTGCTTACAAGTTGTCCGTTTCTGCACTGTCATTGCTGCAGTGTTACTGACAACATATACGGGGTCTCCAGACCTTCGGTGACAGGAGCATTGGAAGGGGATGGATCTGAACTGTTTCTGGAACTTCCCTTCACTTTTTCCTTTGGCCTGCACAGTTTCTACCTAACAAATATTAATCTTCCATCAAAAGCTACCTCGTGTGCTTTGTTCTTTCCGGTGAGAAATTTCTCTAACATTGCTAGTTGGCAACTTCTTTCTTGGATCCCAAAGCACTCAGAAGGGAATTCTAATATTTTTTTGATAGTATATCTTTATACTTTATTGTCATTATCTGTCTTCAATTCTGTCCTCCCTCATCTTCTCCCAGCTATAACCTTATGAAAAGACTAGGATCATATGTACCGTGCAGCACAAGGCTTTACCATAGTAGATGCCGGAGTGTAGCATCAGCAAAGAAAGATGGGATCCGTCTCTCAAAGGACACTAAATGTCCTGCGATGTCCCTTTTAAACTTATTTCAGCCTTGCCCAGCCTTTCCCCCAATTAGCTGGTCCTTGTACTGTCTGTCATCTCTTTCTGAACACACCCACCATTGCCGGTGACAGTGTTAATTAGATCAGCAAGTACTGCTCTGCTGGGAGTTCAGAGAATTCTAAGTCTCCATCTCTGCCTTCCAGGGGCGTGCAGTCTGGCTGGAGACTTAAAGACCAACACGTGGAACAATTAGGCGGCGATATGGAGACATAATTAAGTGCTAATTGTTTGGGACAGGCTGCATATTTTCAAAGGGGGATAATGAAGTCAGCCATTTAATGAGTACATGATTTACAATGGGTGTTGTGCACAGCGTCCTTGAATTGAACAGAGGAGTAAAATAACTTTGGGTTCAGAGAACAAGGCCTTGTTCCCTATCCCAGTACAGTAATCAGGTTTGTGGAAAAACCGACCCATTCATCTGCTTGAAAGGAAAAGGGGTTGCCCCTCAGCAACGGTGTGCAAGAAACAGAGAAGGCTGCCCTTGAATGAGATTTCGGGAGTCTCTTCTATAAAACACACGAGTTTGCTGGAAACGTATATGTGTGTATCTATTTATCTACAAGGAAAATGGTTGCAGAACATTTAGGAAAAGGGGGCTAGCCAGTCACTGTAGCAAGGTCCTTAGCGTCCAAAGAAAGTTTTGTCAAAGGCAGTCAGAAAACACCAGCTAGGTCCAGCAAGATGGCTCAGCAGGTAAAGGTGTTTACCGCCAAACCTGAAAACTTGGATTCACTCCCTGGAACCCTCCTAAAGAACTGATTCCTACAGGTTGTGCTCTGGCTTTCTCCAACTCACACAGCATATAAATAAATAAAATATAAAAATATGAAAAGAAATCAGCAGTTACTGGGGCTGGAAACGCTCGGCAGTAGATTGCTTGTGTGACATTTGTGCAAGGCCTGGGCTGGCTGAAAACAAGGAAGGGGGGGGGGAGAGGCAGGAGAAAGGGAGGATGGGAAGGAAGAGAGAGAAAAAAAGATGTTGTCATAGAGTGCTTGTGTCCTTATATTAGGGGTTCTCAACCTGTGGGTAGTGACGTCTTTGGGGGTGGAATCAAACGACCCTTTCACAGTTGTCACACATCAAATATCCTGCAGATCAGGTATTTACATTATGATTCATAATAGTAGCAATATTACAGTTATGAATTAGAAAAGAAATAATCTTATAGTTGGTGGGTTACACCACACCTATATTAAAAGGTGGCGGCATTAGGAAGGTTGAGAACCATGGTCTTATATGAATATATTTTCCCTTTGAATATTACTTTCCCAAATTCTCTGCTCCAATCTGTCAGAAGCCTATACGCCTTGACTATGGCTTTGCCAGAACAAGAAAGGACACTGAGCACCTCTCTCCACCCACTTTTCTCAGGTGGGAAGGTTGGTTCTCCTGGTAGCACTGGGAAGCTGAGGTAATGCAGGAATACCAGATTTTAGCTCTTCGGGGCTGTTTGGCAGCTAATCCCGGTCCACGGAAGCCTTGTTGGCTTGTGTGTCTAGACACTTGCTCTAAGTAACCACACTGTAGCTGAGTGAATCTTCTTCACCCTTGCTTACTTTCCAAACCTCCTATCTAGAAAGGTTCAACGTGGACAGTCTACCCCTGCGCAGTAAAAGAACAGGAGGGAGTCATTCCTAAGTGGACCACATTAGTTACTGTGATGTTGCTTTAGCT
Source organism: Arvicanthis niloticus (assembly GCF_011762505.2). Classification (NCBI taxonomy): domain Eukaryota; kingdom Metazoa; phylum Chordata; class Mammalia; order Rodentia; family Muridae; genus Arvicanthis; species Arvicanthis niloticus. Next base: position 37,784,449 of record NC_047673.1, read on the forward strand.
AAGCCATCAGCAGAAACGTTTGGAGAGATTTCAGTCTATTAGGGCAGGCAAAATAGGAGGCTCAGTCGGGGGCGGTAGCTTCAGGGATAACTGTTTACGAAGCGGCAAGATGGAAACTATGGAAAGCAGACAGGAGGAGGCGGGATAGCTACAGGCTCCCCAGCCTCCCAAGTAAAAAGCTAGGAACCAAACATTAAAAGCTTGAGTCAGACTCAAACCATAGCATAGATTAATTACATTTGTTAAACATCAGGCAAAAATGAGAGGTCCAAAAACCCTTGGGAATAAAACTTTTCAATTCCCTGGGAAGCAATCTGGGCTCCTCAGAGGAAGCCACTGATCACGGGTCATTGATCAGTGACTGTCATGACTTAGGGAGGATAAGTCTGGAGCTGAGTAGGCTCCTGGGACAGATAACAAGGCCAGAACAGAGCTGGTTTCCAAAATTCTTCCTAGTCTCACCAATTATAATGAAACCAACTTAGCAACCAATCAAAATTGTACTAATGTCACTGCTTTGTCTCTACAATCATATTAGAGGTTACCTAACCCTTCTGGAAAATACCCCTGACCTTTTATAAAAGGGGGCCTACAAGCCCCTTAGGGTGTTGCCATTTTGATGAATAGTTGACCACTGAGTGCTGGTAATTTCTGCAGAACAAACACTCTTTGCCTTTGCATACTATTTGAATCTGGAGTCTTCCTTCAGGGATTTTTGGACCTTAACAACAACATATAAAAAAATTAGGAGTCACTTTATGGGCATAAAGGGGTTCTTCTAAATAGCACTAAAGACCTCTGTAAAGACCCTCTCTGAACAAAAACTAATTTCTTTGGTTCATGTTATTGTGAGCAAAACAGTTGAGACCCGCTGAGAAAGGACTTGAGAGCAGACTCCGATGACCATGGAGAGTGCCCTTTGGACGTGGACAGTTCAGACTTGCATTGTTTAATTGAGAAGGTCTCAGCAGGGCTGACCTTGGTTCAACACTTGAGATTAATGCCCTAGAACGTTCTAAAAAGGCCAGAGGTGATGTAAAGTGAGAAGAAGGGAAAATATTAAAAAGTTTTTTTTAAAAAAAGAGGAGAGGTGAAAAGCCCAAGACTGTTACAATCAGGCAGGCTCTAAAGAGATGAAACCAACGACCTAGGCATACTGCTAACGCTAATGTTCTTGTATGTGCCTCAAGGAGATACTTTGCGTTTGTTTGAGCTGATTCAGCTATGGAAGAATCAAGCCTGCTTTGATTTTTTTTTTTTTTTTTTTTTTTTTTTTGGTTTTTCGAGACAGGGTTTCTCTATGTAGCCTTAGCTATCCTGGAACTCACTCTGTAGACCAGGCTGGCCTCGAACTCAGAAATCCGCCTGCCTCTGCCTCCCAAGTGCTGGGATTAAAGGCGTGTGCCACCACTGCCCGGCGCCTGCTTTGATTTTTATTCTTCCCTTAAATCAACCGTTTTTCCTTTATTTCTGATAAAACAGTAACTCTAAATGTTTTCCACACGTGTTGACTCCCCCAAAAAGAAATTAGTATTCTAAGTCAAATTCAACCCAGAAGGATTAGCAAAGTACTTGACCTGTCAACTGCAGAAAGTCTGAGTGAGTCTTGCTAAGCCAATGGACATCGACATTCGTGGGATGTTTGAGCTGTGAGAGACTACACAGATTACCACCCTCAGTGATCCCTGGATGGCATGAAAGACGTGTAATTCACAGAATAGTACCGGCACCTGCTCCTGCTTGACCCTGGATGGGTGACTCTAGGACAGCGAGGAGTCTCAGACGTACAGCTCAGACTATGGCACGCTGGTGTTCTGATAGGCTTCCATACATGGGAAGTGTGGCTTCAGGAAGGGCCAGTGGACTGGTGCTGTCCTCCATATGACAAAACACTGAGAGGCCAAATCTTTTAAGTTCAGACTCCATTTTAGAGAACCTGACCTAGGTTTGAACTCAGGTAAACTAACAGGCTGGTACCTAGCATTAGTTTCCAAGTTGCCCCCCAACAAAACCTGAGCCTGGCTCCAGACTCTAGGCTAATCCCCCAACAAGACCAGCGTCTCCAGGTTATACCCTCAACAAGACCAGTGTTTCCAGGTTATTCCCCCAACAAACCTACATCCCCAGGTTACAAGCCCACCCTCTGCCTAATGACCACCAATGCAGAGGGAAGAAGAAATTAAGTTTATGATATGACTCCCAGCACCAGCCAATTATGTTAAAGGCCACAGTAGCTTTCCAATTAGATGTTTGCACACCTACCCCCCACTTGTTGCTTACTAAAAAAAAGCCTTGCCCAGATAGACATTCAGGGACCCCACCACCACCACCAAAACTGTTCTGAGTGATGGTGGTACTTTGTGGGGACCTGAGCTAACTCAAATAGAATAAAGACCTTGTGATCAGATCGGCTCCTGTCTGTGTTTTGGGGGATCACTAACATTTCCCTGGCACTACAACATAAAGGTTCTTTTTGGAGGAATGTCCTTCACATGACATTGCTGGTAGCTGGGTTTGCAATGAGCTCAATATACAAACTGTAATCCAGAAGCTTCTACATTCCCTTGGTAATGTCCCTAGGACTTAACTTTCTAGTCCAGAGATGGATCTGTATGCTGTCAATCTTTCCATAGATGTATTGTTCTTTGTCTAAAAGGATAAATGCTTTGATCTTGTCCTTATTCATTTATATATTTATTTATTTATATATTTACTTATTTATATATTTACTTATTTGAGACAGGGTCAGGTAGTTCTGGTTGGCCATGAACCTGCTGAGAATAATCTTGAGCTTCTTCTCATCCTCCTGCCTCTACCTTGAGTGCTAGGATCACAGGCTTGTGCTAGTTTTATGTGGTGCTGGGGATCGAACCTAGGGCCTTGTGCGTGCTAAGCACTTTACCAACTGAGCGACATCCCCAGCTGTACTGTGGCCATCTCTTCTTTGGACCGCACTATCAGGAGATGATATGCAACTACTATCTAAATCTGTACCAGAGACTGGAGTATCTGGGATTTGTGTACTGCAGAAGCCCTAGAAGCAACCAATCCCTGTGGATACTGAAGAAAGCTGGCACCTTCTCGAAAGAGTCCTCCACCCCAGAGCCCTACCAAAAGTGACCCCACTTCACGTACTGTGGTAGGGATGGGGGAAATCTGGAACAAAATGAGATGCAAGGAAGAAACCTTAGAATGACCCACTATGTCTTAAATGGTGTTTTATTGCTGTGTAGAAACACCATGACCACAACAACTCTTACTAACAACAAAATAAAACAGAAGAAAAAAAAGCATTTAATTGGAGGGTGGCTTACTGTTTCCAAGGGTTAGTCCACTACCATCGTGGTGGGGAGCACGGTGGCTCAGAGGCAGGCACAGTGCTGGAGAAGGAGCTGAGAGCTTTACCTTCTGATCTTCAGACAACAGGCTGTGGTCAGGGGGTGCAGCTGGGAAGGGCTGTTGAAATCTCAGAGTCACCCCCCCCCCCATGAGATATATCTCTTAATCCTTTCAAATACTTCATCGGCTGGGAGCAAGCATTCAAACATATGAGCCTATGGGGGCCATTCTCATTCAAAGCACCACACACTATTTTTAACTGGAATCAAGCTGACTATGTTTAAGTAGCAGCAGTGTGTGGAATATGATTAAACCCAAGTGGTGGATAAAGGGAAATTGGGAGCATGACCCACACTTCCCTGTGTGAATGTAAATGGACTGATTCTTTGGATTCTTCTCATCTCTCCCTTGTTGCTTTTTTTTTTTTTCTTTTTCTTTTTCTTTTTTCTAGACAGGGTTTCACTATGAAGCCTTGGCTGGCCAGGAAGTAAGTCCCTATAAAGACCAGGCTGTCCTCCAACTCAGAGAGATCCACCTACCTTTGTCTTCCAAGTGCTGAAATAAAGGCATTAGCCACCATACCTGGCCATTATATTCTTTAAAAAGAAAGGAACAAACAAAAACTCCCAAAGCTGTATTAACTATCTCATCAAGAAATAGTTGTTTTGTTTTGGGTTTTTGTTTTGGTTTGTTTGTTTTTGAGACAGGATCTCTCTACGTAGCCCTTGGTTGTCCTGGAACTCAGAGAAATCTGCCTGTCTCTGCTTCTGAGTGTTAGGATTAACGGTGAGTGCCACCACACCCAGCCAAGAAATATTCCCGACGGACTGAGTGGTATGGAAGAGCTATGCTGTAGTCTGAAAACTATAGCTCTCGTGTATGGCCAAGAGCCTGCTTTCCCCAGCTGTAGTTGGTCCCCACCAGTTGCCTCTTGGAATACAGTCAAGCAAGAGGAGGAAATTCTGAGGCTTCTGTGCATCCCCTCCTTGGAGATGGAGCTGCTCACTGATGCCAGAAACAGAGTTATCCAGTTAGTGCCTACTAGGATTGAGCCATCTGGGTTTTTCCAGCTGAGCAACCACTAGGTTTCCTCATAAACAGGGTTGGTTTGCTGAGCCCTGCAGCAAAGGAGTCCCAATTTCTGAATCAGTGTGGGGTCAACATCTGAACAATCCTTGCAGGTTCCCACTGAAAGAGTTCTCTAGGTCTGGCCAAAGTGAATGCCCGATATTCCAAAGCAGATTTTGTCACCTTAATTCAAAAGGGTGAGCCCATTTCCTAGCTGTGGGGACCACCTGCCATTTGTAAGGATCCTCTCCTAGCCTCTGCAAATCAAGACATTTCAAAAGCAGAAAAAAAAAAATGAAGTGAAGATTTCAAAGTGCAGGGTGAAAAGCAGAATGGGCGTGTCCTAAAGCATCTGTGGTAAACACACCATGCTCTTTTGCAAAGACTTGAAACCACAGCTTTCAGCATCTCCAAGAGCAATGAACTGCTTGATAACCTTTTTAAGCAATGAAGAATACGGCACAAATTGCTATCACACACCAGTTATTTTTGTCCATAAGGGCGCGTTGTGCATGTGTATGAATATGTTGGGGGAGTGCATTTTTGCATGGACAAACACACGAGTGTACATGGACGTCAGAGATCAACTTGGGTCAAGTTTCTCAACAGCTGTCCACCTTGTTGAAATAGAGTCCCTAGACAACTTAGGACTTGCCAAATAGACCAGGTTGCACGGCCAGTCAGCCACAGGAAGCCCCTGCCTCACCATGATCTAACAATGGCCGTATTTGTTTGTGTGTATCTATGGCTGTTGTTTTTTAACTACTTGAAAGCAAATTACAGTTATCATGAAATTTCATGCCTAAATACTTCTGCATGCCACTCCCAAATCCAGGAGTATGATGTATAACGTGACTTCATCATCACATCTAAAAATGTAGTAATAATTTCGTATCATCTAATCTCCAGTCATAATCAAGCTTTTCTCCTTTGTTCTAATGCAATATAATTTTCTCAGGACTAGCAATTGAATAGAAGACCTCATGCACACTAAACAAGCACTCCAATGTATCTTTTACAGCTGCTTTTGTTCAGGCAGAATCCAATTATAGGTGACTGTATTTTAAAGCTCATAATTGCCCCTCTTTCTACCCCCTCCCACTTTGATTTATTTTATTTTTTAATATCCATGCCAGTTTACCCACATACTGAATTGTTCTGGTTGCTCTGGTTCTTTTATATTGGGATTTAACTTCACCTCCCCCCCATCCTTTCTAGATGTTATATCTGAAGAGTTTTGATCAGGCTTAGGCACGCCATTGTCAGAAACATTCGTGGGTAATGATTTTTATACATTTATTTATTTGGGAGGAGGGGATGTCACACTCACGTTGGAGGCTAGAGGACAACTTCCGGGAGTCGGTTCTTTCCTGCTGCTGTGTGGGTTCTGGGGATTGAACTTGGGTTATTACAGTTGGTGGCAAATGCCTTTAACCTGTGCAGCCCCCGTGGCTCACCATTACTAATGATTGCTTTATTTAATGTCACCCCACTGACCTGGTGCGTTTCCTCAGAAAGGAGTCAATAAAGGCTGAGATGATACTCTGGGAAGCCTAGCCTGCTAGGTAGGTAAACATTCCATACCCTTTCAAACTGGTGTATTTCGTAATCTCTGAGCAATGGATCTCCTTGCCAAAATTTCTGCAAAGACCACATGGTGGCCTCGAAAGTCTGTCTTATGAGTTTTCAAACCCTTGGGTATTGAGAATGCCTAAACCAGACTAGCATGTCCTTGAGTGCAGAGAGTGAGTGGATTGATCTGTCCAAAAGGGTAAACAAAGTCAGGAATGATAGGAATCCAGACACTGCTCAGAATTGAGAACCAGTCTCATTAACTTGCCACTAAAGACAGCCCTCCATCAGGCCAGTTCTTTAGACTTGGGCTTAGATGTGTCTGGACAGTTGCATTTTTGAGATCGTTGTGTTAGAGTCCTGCTTACTTTATCAATAGCTAGGGCTGCTTCTGCAAATTCCAAACGTGTATGGAGATACTAGCCAGACTGCAAGGGCCACTCTCAATCACCTTCCTCTGCCTTCCTTATTCCCTTGAATGGTTTTTGCCTTCTTGCAAACCTTAACATAGGAAAATAAAAGAAAAATACAACCAGAGAAGAGACTAATGCAGATGTGACAGTTTTGCCACCTGCTTTGCCCAAACCCCTTGCTGGCTTCTTAAAAGACGGGAAGATGCTTTATCCACAGTGAAATGAAGCTTTTGAAAATGTTCCATGATAAGCTGGGGGTGTGGCGGTGCACACCTTTAATCTCAGCCCTTGGGAGGCAAAGGCAAGTGGATCTCTTTGAGTTTGAGGCCAGCCTACTCTACAAGGTGAGTTCCAGGACAGCTAGAGCTACACAGAGAATCCCTGTCTCAAAAACCAAAACCAACCAAATAAAGTGTTGCATGAACAGGTGAAGCTATCCTGGAGTTACTTTGTGCTGATTGACATAAACGAATCGTGACAAGGACAGTGTGGTCCTTGACTTAAATCCTACCCTTGCCTTAGCTGTGCTACAGATCTGACGGCTGTGACAGGGTATGTATGAGAAACCTGGAGAACAGCCCTACTGCCTCCTTCTCACATGCAGAGACTACTCCAGGCTGTACCTTACTCCATGGCAAAAAAAAAAAAAAAAAAAAAAAAAAAAAAAAAAAAGTATAATGATGAGGATGTGTTCATGTAATTACATTTGAGTGGGGGTCAGAAGACAATGGTGGAACTTGCTTCTCTCCTTCCCTCCTATCGATCCCAGGGGATCAAACTCAGGCTTGGCAGCAAGCAGCATTACCTCTGTGCCTTCTAACCACACATCTCCCTTTCTTTGGCCCTGGACTTGGGGTGAGACCCTAACACCAATGGGCCTTCTCTCAGACGAAGCCAGCTGAGATGGTATGAGGATTTGTGCAATGGAAAAGTTCTTTAGTTGCTCAAGAGCTATTTGTTGAAGACTAATTATTAACTCACCAAGGCTGGAAGCTTTAGGAGGGGGAGATAAATAACGTCTTTGGTTTTTCCACCCTAGCTTGAGTTAATAGAGAAGCGGGAGACAGGCAGATGCAGATTGAAACGTCAGCTCTAATAGTATTAAGCAGAGGGAAGGAATGACTCTGGAGACTCAGATTGGTCGCATTACCTTCCTGGTCTCAGACAGTTCACAGGATAGACAGACAGCTATTGTGTAGCTGTAGGTAGATAACAATGTACGTTTCTTTCAGGCAGAAAGACTAACAAAAGAATCCAGAAGGAGCTAGTCTTCATCCAAATTCCTCTCTGGTTTTCAGACGTTCTCACCTCTCAGCATGCATTCTCTTTGGGGCATTATTTAACTCTACTGCTAGTGCATGGTAACCCACAAAGATCTACAAGGTATGTCCCAGGTTGCTCTCAGGTCCTCTGATCCAATAAAATCTCCCCCTCTACATGTGCCTCTAGGTTAGACTTGAGCCCTGCTAACTGTGAAACTACTCATTCCCAAATGAATTTCAAGCTTGTCTAAATGTTGTAGCATGCAACAAAGAGAAGATTCAAATATAAAAGTAGGACTAATAGCCTTTGCTGACATTTGGTCTTATCATGTAGCCCAGGCTGGCTTTGAACTTGCACAATCTTCCCGCCCCAGACTCCCAAGTGTTGGGATTACAGGAGTGTACAACCATAGGACCAGTAACTAAAAGAGAGAAAAAGAAGCAGTTTGAGCATGGGTGTACTGCTCTACTTTGAAGCCTGTTGAAGAAACTATGTTTTAGGTTGTCCATAGTAAAAAGTCTATGAAGCAAGGCATGGAAGCACATGCTCTTAATTCCAGTACTTGGGGGACAGAATTTGAGGACAGCCTGGTCTACAGAGCAAGTTCCAGGATAGCCAGAGCTGCACAGAGAAACCTGCCTTAGTGTGGATGTTGGGAGGGACCTGGGATGTCAGAACACATATTGGTACAAGCTGTTACTGGGACCAGCTAGGGAAGCTAGATGGAGAGCATGGGTGCCCAGCAGCAAATCCATGTGGATTTGCAAGGTTGTGGCTGCTGACTGAAATAGCGAGGTTTCAGAAGAGTGTAGAGAAAGTAGCAGAAGAACGGGGCTGAAGTGACATCAGGTGACACTTCCAGATGAGAAGTCAGAGAAAGAAGTACAACGAATGCAAATAAGGGACCAGAGAAGAGGAAAAGGGTGTCTTTTCAAAGTAATCAGGCAGTTTAGGGAAATGACAACGCTGCCAGGCCTCATAAAAACCAAGAGGAACAAGAAAGCCTCTTGCAACTTAATAAGATGCTGTATAGCCTCCACCCGGGGCCCCCAGTCCAGTTTTTGATGAGAGCAGACAGGGCCTAGGATGTCTTGTACTTCTCTCCTGCTGCTGTTTGTCAGTCAAGAATGGATGTTGCACATTTATTCTGGGAGCTGATCCTGAAGTTCCACTTTCTCCTCTCCCAACTCAAAATAACCAGAAGGACTTCAGTACAGACAAAGGAAAAACAAACTAACAAATCCTGGTAAGCAAAAAGGCAAAAACAGTAAGTTCTCTTTGCAGATCCTGTCCAACCCAGCTGAGCGACCAATGATAATTTGTTTTACATTTGTCAAATGTATCTTCATTAGAATCATACTCAGAGAGCAGAATTACGACCAGTGAAGAAAAATTTTAACCTTCCTGGGGGTTGAGGGTGTGTGTGTGTGTGTGTGTGTGTGTGTGTGTGTGTGTGTGTGTTTGTATCTGTGTCTGTATGTGTGTCTGTGTAGAGGCCAGAGATAAACCTTAGGTGAGAAATTCACCTTGGTTGTTTGAATCAGTCTCCCACTGGCCTGGGCCTTACCAGGCTGACTGGCTGGCCGGTAAGCTCCACAGATCTGTTTGTCTATTTCCCAGCCCTGCGACTACAAACTTGTGTCACCACATCTAGCTCTTCACATGGTACAGGGGATCAACTTCAGGTCCGCAGACTTGTGTGGCAAACACGTTACTGACTGAATATGGCTCTTTTACTAATTTGTGAGTTTTTTCTCCCACCTCCTCTACTCTTCTCCACCCTCTCAATTCCCCAACACTAGATAGGACAAAAGAAAGGAGAGAAAGGAAAAGGGGTGATGTTGTTTTTAAACATCTTCCTGCTGATTAAGGGTGTTGAGTTCTGTGGGGCAAATTTGATCTTTTCATCAGATATTGTAGGGAGCCGTGGTGGCGAGCGGTGACAACATTCGCCATTACAAGATGGCGCTGGCATCCAGTGCTCCCACAAGTAAACAACTAAACTGCGCAGGTGCAAGAGGCGAAAGCGTGCCAAGTCACTGCCCATCCCGGGGCGTAATATGGGGTGATGAGTGAACAGCCAATCAGAAGTGAACACGCCACTCTAGGGTGCATATAAGCAGTGCCTTTTCCGGGCTTGGGATCTTCCGCTTCAGCTGATACAAGAATAAAGCCTCGTTGTAGTAACTACCCGAACACTGCCTCCCGAGTCTCTCTTGCGGGCAAGGGGATTCGGAAAGGGCGCGGAACAAGATATCTAATCTCTTCTTTGCGCACAACTACTTAATAAACCCCGCCCAACAATAACCGACAGCAACCAACAACCCACCCTGCCTCCCAGGGCCCTACCATTTATACATCCTCTGAAAAGTCCCCAGAATTCCCAATGTCACATAATTGCAGAAACTATCTGCTGGTGGCAAAATCATGCCCCTGATAGAGCATGAGGCAAATCTTAGTCAGCTGCTGTGGACAATCTGAAGCATCCCTATATTCCACACCTGGGATTAAAACAAAAACATAGTCTTATTTCCATCGTGTTTTTGAAAATGAAATTTTAAAGAAAATTGTCACTACAACTGAGCTCTTGTAAAGAATTTGTAATGTATGTTTTAATTTAATTTTTTATTATTTAGTGGTATTGGGGATTAAACTCAGAGCCCTGTGAATGCTAGGTAAACGTTCTACCACTGGCCACAACCCCCCAAAGATCTTCAAAGCTCCATTAGAATAGCAACAAGAAAAGGTTTCCATGTTCAGTATTAATGCCAACCAACCAATAATGGCTACTTAAAGATAAGTATGAGGAAGACCATTTGAGGCTTTGAAGAAAATTCACTTCATCTGGCACGGGTACCCAGCTAGCAACACTTGGTTATTTTTATATTTCCCTTTCCCCGAATCACACCAGACTGTGGCCCGTCCTTATCTTCGGGGGATGTGGTATTTTCAGTGCTTCTTCGAAGCCACCTGAGAACTGGGCACATTTGCTTGGGTGTCTTCAGCTTCTTTGGATGGAAAACAACTCTCTGAGAGACAGCATCTGTCCCTGATGGAGACAGTGTTGGGAGATATCTTCTTAAAACTGTGCAGTCCTAATTTCTGGATAGGAGATGATCCGTTGTCTACAATTTAACCCAGAAACCGTAGCAAATTGGTTCCTCATCTTGCCATCTGTTAGTAACAATTCCTAGACATACGGTGGCTGAACTGCCATAGCATGTGACAAGTTTGTTTTTAGGTTAAGGGTTCAAGCAGAACTTCAGAGCCCCCGTCTCTCCAACTTAGCAACAAAGCTCTTTGCTTTGGAACCAAATTAATCACCTTTTTTTAAATTAGTATTTTTTTATTTATTTCTGTGCGCATATATATATAGAGAGAGTATGTATGTGCACCACACACATGTCTGGTACCTGTAGAGGCCAGAAGCAGGCACTGGAGTTCCTGGGATTGGAGATAGAGACCAATTGCATATTGTTTGTGTAGGCACAGGTAACTGGGCCTAAGTCTTCTTTAAGAACAGCCTGTACTCTTAACCACTGCACTATCTCGCCTTTTAAAGAAAGAGTATGTGGAGTTTACTCCATATGGAGTAGCCTAGGTGTCCATCAACACACAAATACATAAGGAGACCGTGACACATACGCACAATGAAATTCTATTTAGCCTGGAAAAAAATACAATTATATTTGGCGACTAGAACTGTAAATTATGTTGTAAAATATCCCAGACTAAGAAAGACAAATATGTTTTCTTTCCTATGCAGATCCTAGATTCTAATTAATATATATGTATATCTGTTTAGGAGAGTCTAGGTCATTGAGTCAGAAATGGGACCATGAGAAGGGGAAAGAGGTCTTAAGAGTGGGTGTATTAGAGTACATGTGACATGAAAGCAGAAGTAGGGGAGAGAGGAAAAGGACAGCGAGAGGTGGGGAATGGGAGAGGGAAAGAGGAAAGAGAATCAACAGACAGTATGCACAAAAGGCCATATGAAACTCATTAAGTTAAAAAAAAAAAAAAGAATGAACGTATCTAATGAGCACAGGGCAGGTTGGTTTTGTCAACTTGGTCTAAAATCATCTGGGAATAGAGTTTCCATGAGGACTTGTCTAGATTAGGTTGGCCTGTGGTGATGCCTGTGGGGAATATTGGTTGGGCTGAAGGAAACCATCCCTGAATGTAGACATTCCCTGGACCGGAGTGGGTAGTAAGGTCTCCTTCACTGTGTGAGTGGAGAGTTAACTGGACACTGGCATGCAGACATTAGTTCATCACTCTGCTCTTGACTGGGGTTGCAGTGTGACTCCCACTTCAAGTTCCTGCTGCTTTGACTTTTCCGCAATGATGAACTGTAACCTGGAACCTTGAGCCAAATGAACCCTTTCTCCTTTCCCGTTGCTTTTGTTAGGGTATTTTCTCACACCAACAGGAAACAAAACTAAGCCAAGCACCACAGCTAATTGCTCCCATAATGCCCTGACAAGTGGCTCTCCTATCTGAAGCATTCAGTTCTACTGAGTATTATATACAAGGACATGTGCCAGTTAGCTTCTATAGCCTAAGGAATCAAAGACACTGGACTCAATTAATAAATGTATCGTGACACTTATTCAAAAAATATTTATTAAGAACAGACCGTGTGTCACTGAAAGTACAGCTGTTGGGGGAAGCACACACAGTTCCTGCTCTCAAGGAGCGCACATCTTAGTGGGAGACATTCAAATAACTTACCTGAAGAATGAGGAAGAGGAGGAGAGACAAAGTAGATAACACGTCCTTGGAACGCTTCCTTTCATTCCGGTTCTTTCTCTTCCTACTTAAGTCTTTACACACTCTGTCAAACTTACAAAAACCATAGACTCATTCTTTTAGTTAAACTAAAAATGAAATTAACGGTGTTGAAACGTAGAGAAGTGGACACAGGTGGCTGGAGAACCCTGGAGATGCAGAGTGGTGCTCAGGTGGAGCTCAGGGTGGAGCACAGGGTGGGGCACAGAGTGGCCAACATGGAGTACTTGAAGTCGAGGCATAAGCCTGACTAAAAGGGTCCTGTTTAGGTCAGCACAAGACCCGTGGGTTTTACATAAGAAGCCACTGCAGGAATTTATAAAGAGGAGAGACTGATTTGGCTGAATCTGTTTGGCCAGTTTGGAGGAAATAATTATACAAAATTAAGTGAAAGCAGAAAGACTAGCCAGGAGGCTCTTTTGACAGTTGGCCCAAAGGTGACTGGTGGTGGTCTACATGAGGGGAGGCACAGAATGGTGGGCGGCTGGATATATTTTGATGGGTTCACAGAAGGTGCGGACAAGATGGTTTGGAACCCTGAAAGGAAAGGGGAGTCAAAGATGACTTCTTAAATTTTAGCCTGAGAAACTAGAGGTGGAACTGTCACGCTCCATAAACAAGACGACAGGAACAGTGTGGGGGTCTGACCAAGGAGGGTATAAAAGCCTGTGTCAAGTGTGAAATGCCCCATTGCTGCAAGGAAGAACCATGGCAGAAGGGCAACTGATTGGGGGGGGGGGAGGTGCTGACAGGCCTCTGGGAGTCATCAGAGTCTGAGAAGTATCTAGAGCTATCAGACAGTATGATTTTCTAGGATCTTAGACTGTTCTGCAGGCTTGGCCTAGAACACTTCAGTACTTGGGACAGAAGGAAGACTTGGCAAAGCAGGAGACAGAATCATGTGAAGAACACGGCTGTTTCAACTCTGGAGACTGAGAAAGCATCCTTAGATGAAGGTAGTCCTCTAGAGGCAAGTGCTCACAGGAAAAGATCAGGGCAGACAAGTCAGAGCTGATCGTGGGAATGCAGTTTCATGTAGTTTCATGTAGCATACCAGAGTCACTGGAGAGAGGAAGAGAGAGAGGAAAACAAAACTAAAAAAAAAAAAAAAAAAAAAAAAAAAAAAAAGGTTTTGTTTGCTGATGTATGTGTATTTAAGGCTGTATGTTAGCACCAGATGCCATGGAACTGGAATTACAGACAGCTGTGAGCCCCCGTGTTGGTACTGAGAATCAAACCCAGAGCCTCTGGAAGAGCAGTGAGTGATGCTCTTAACCCCCTAAATATCTTTTGAGCTACCTCAGATTTAAGAAACACACAGTAGTTAGCGTGAGATGTGCACTATTGTCTTCAGTTTTTTTGCTCTTTCTGATTTTTAAGATTAGAAACATAACAATACAAAGGAAAAATCCAATAGGAGGGGAAACCTAGAAAATGTACAGAGGGACCATTTTCAGTAATGAAGTTCCTGTGCATAAGTAGAGTCTGAACCTGAGAACAGCCACCATCCCAGGGGAAAGAGGTGGGTAGCATTGCTAGAAGCACCAGGTGGAGGGCCTGGGGAGATGGCTGAGGGGCTACATGGCTTGCTGTACATGAGAGTCAGAATATGTACTCCCCACATAAAAACCAGGCAGGTATGTAGGCTGTCTATGTAATCCCAGAAGTCTGGAGGTGGAGACAAGGGACCCAATGTCAGGCTGGCTAACTAGATTAGGCAAAAATGGCAGATTCCATGTTCAGTGAGAGATCCTGCCTCAATAAACAGAGAGTAGTAGAAGACAGAACATTAAAACACACACACACACACACACACACACACACACACACACACACACGGGGTGGGGAAAGAGAGGGAGAGAGTAATATACACACTATACACACACACACACAAATATACATATCATACACGCACACACACACACAGAGATGGGGACAGCAGTAGAAAACTGATGAACTTTGTTACTGTTTGAGTCAAACAATTGAGTTAATCATCTGGGAGAACTGGAGGTCTGAAGAGAGGCAAGAGTACCACTGTGGTCACAAACACAAACACTGACAGCTGTAACGTCTAACACCTCGGAAAAGGGTGGTGGAGGTGGAAAAGGCAGTTCAAGGCGAGGCAGTAAGGAACGAGAGTAGTGAATGGACCGTTTACAGTGACGGTTTCTAACAAAAACTGCTCTCATACTCTCTAAGACTATAAGAAAAACAGAAGACAAGAACAAAAGTATGGACCTTCTCACACATATAAGTTGACTTCTAAAATGGTTCATTATAAGTGTATATGATTGTAAAGATGTAATTTCTGATATATTTTATAGTGTTATTTTAAAATAAAGCAAACCACTTAAAATTGCATCAATGAAATAGAAATACTATACCACGGATCTTTAATGTACCTATAAATTAAACTTTAACGTTACTTTCCCCAAGTCCTCGCAAAGTTTCCTAAGAATGCATTTCTATTCTTGAGTCCCACTATACTACTCTGTAACAACTATATATACTTTCCTCTGAAGTGAGTTAATATTAGGGTCATTAGTTAACAATTAAGACATCGGAAATATTGCTAATTGTTTCTTTGACTCATTCTGTTGAACCATTATGAAAAATAATTCATGGGTGAATTCTGAAGTTCCTTGAGAAAATAACTTTCACTGTTTCCATTGTTCCCTAAGATTTTTAAAGCCTAAAGCAGGAGGTGGGGGTGCAGCCCAGCAGGAGAGTACATGCCTGGCATGTATTCTGTCCCCAGAACCCTGGCAACTCTATCCACTGGGGAAAATAGCTAGGGTTGTAAGGAGGATGCTCTAGAATCTAGCCTGGTATTTAAGGCTATAAAGAAGCAATAACAGTTCAAGGCTGGCTTTCAACTCAGCAGACTGCAAGCCTTGAGCTGACGCACCAGGGAGAGCGGGGTGGAAGCTTCGTCTTCTTCTTTAAAAAGATGATTCTGAAAAGGGAAAGTCTCCCTTTACATATCATCTTCAATCCGACTTGACACTTCAGTCTCTTCTGAATAAGCATTAGCTATTTTCAAAAGCAGCTTTAACAAGCTATCTGTGAGATGGACTTCTCATACATGGACACCAGTGTATCTAATACTGCCTTAAGTTAAGCTTAGTTCGGCCTGGAGAGATAGCTAATCTGCTACTCTTCCAGAAAACTTGGGTTTAGTTCCCAGCACCAACATGGTGGCTAACAACCATTTGTAACTCCAGTTCCAGAGGATCTGACACCCTCATCTGGCCACACTGTCTTCCTCTGCCCTCCACAGGCATATAGTGTACAAACTTATATTCAGGTACAACATGCCCCCCCCACACACAAAAAAAATCTTTAAAAATCAGTATGGTGGTGGTGATGATGGTGCATGCTTTTAATTAACCCCAGGACTCAAAAAGCAGAAATAGGCTATCTCTAGGTTCCAGGCCAGCCTGGTCTACAGAGTGAGTTCTAAGGCATTTAAGGACTACACAGAGAAATCCTGTCTCAAAAATCGAAAGACAAAACCAAAAAACTCCACCCAACACACACATACACATTCAGTTCCAAAAATAGTTTGATTATTTTCCTGAAATACCATCTAAAGAGGTGAAAAAAAAAACCTAAAAGACAACATTGCACTCTCTCAGTAACCTGTATTAGAAATGGCAAGTTTGGAATCCAGTCACTCCATGTATTCATTCTCAGGAACCAGACACCCCCTTTCTCTACAGGTTAGGGGCCTCATATGCTGCTTCAGTCTGAGTTCCAGCTACACTTTCATAGAAATTTCTGACTGTGACATTGGCTTAGCAATCCAGACTTTCCAGTAAATGCATTTTGCAGAAACATGATTATATTAGTTACTCTGAAACAACAATGAAATTCTCCAAGGAACTTTATAGGTTCTAAAGCCAATCATGACATTGCATCCTAATAAACTGCAGAGATCACTGCGAACACAAGACTGTCAGCCAGGGGCCACTCCTCACAGCATCTGCTTGGCCCGTTTGGTAATAATAAAATGTGGGCTAAATTAAGATTGTCATTAACACTCGTCTCTTGTCATGCTTACTTTCCCAGAAATGAGCTCAAGACCAACAGGAGTCCCTTCTGGAGTTTCTCTGATCAGAAATGAAGGCTACCATCTTCAATTTAAGGTTATAAAACCTAGGCCTCTTACTAATCAAGCCAAGCTAACCTGACTGCTTGTAAAGTGAGATAGTAGCATATGCACATAGTACCGAACGACATTACCATCAGCTGTATCCAATCTGTTCAAGGAGGCTTCAAACAAACACAGACACTGCCGTTAACATCTCCATCTAGTTATTATTAATAATCAGAAAGACTGAAGCCTTAAGCAACAGTTCAAATGACATCAAGACTCCAGTATGGGGACAGACATAAGAAAGGGTGAAGTTGCTGTGTGGCTGCCAATAGTCGGATCACCCAAGCCAGGCGGTGGTGGTGCACACCTTTAATCCTAGGACTCAGGAGGCAGAGGCAGGTGGATCTCTGAGTTCAAGGCCAGCCTGGTCTACAGAGTTCCAGGACACCGGAACTATAACAGAGAAACCCGGTCTTAAAGACAAACAAACAAACAAACAAAAAAAAAAAAAAAAAAGCCTCAACCAACCGACAAAAAACAACCAAACAAACAATACAAAAATCAACAACAAAAACAAGGTAAAGGAAAAGATGTACTCTCTTTTCTTTTATCTGTGAGAACTTGCCTTTTTCAAATTGATAGGAAATGAAGTTTAGTAACAAAAAAGTGAAATATAAAGATTGTAGAAGGAAGTTTTTGCTATTTGGGGCATTTGTCTTGACACACATATTACACACACACACACACACACACACACACACACTACCAATAAAAGTCCATCTTTCAGGCTTGGAAATGTTATATGCTACCATTTTATATTCTTGATAGGGTAAATTCTTTTGTAACTAACATTATTACTTGGCATTGAGAGGTCAGGATTCCATATTGCTAGGCTAACCCCTAAACACCTAGAGAGAAAACTAGCCAGCTGGATCACACTCTGTTTCATGTGGACTGTTTCTAATGATAGCACACTATATAAATAAGTTAAAGGCTCCGATAAAACAAAGCAATCAGATTTCGATCTTCAGAATAAGAACATAGTAAAATACTGCTCTCTGAGACACAGCTGAGAGAGACGCTTAAAACTATACATTTGGCTGTGCAGGGTGGTGCACTATGAAGGCAGAGGCAAGTGGATCACTTTGAGTTCAAGGCCAGCCTGGTCTACACATGGAGTTCCGTGCTAGCCAAGAATACAAGAAAACCCTGTCTCAGAAAAAAAAAAAAAAAAAGAAAGAAAGAAAGAAAGAAAATTAAAACAAAACACTTTAAAACATAACTTAAAATCCACATATTCAAAACCTAAGCCTCAGGCATCCAAGTTTCTCAGATTCTATTTGGTTAGATAGAAATCTAACCAAATGCTTTTGCAAGATACAACCAAGTCAAAGCTGCTAAGCAGTTTTTGAAGAAAAAAAGAAAAACATTTTTCAAACCAGCCTGAGGCAAAGTTCAGAAGCAAATGGTCCTTCTGACTGGAGTAAGGACCTTGTGTCATCACATGCTGAGTCACAAGGGCCAACACATTACTTAAGTCCCATGAAAGGCCAAGGGGACTAAGGACCTACTTAAGAAAGCAGGCCAATTGTTTTCCCAATACTCTTAAAATTTGTGAAGAATACTTTTGTGTTTATAGGCACGCAGCTCCCCAAAATGAAAATACTCAATCCTACGAAAATCTCACTCCTTCAGTGTTTATGGTGAAGATGAACATGCTGATGTCCAATTGGTAAAAAACTGGAAATTTTACTTTTGGATGGAGACTCCCTACACTGGGAATGGATAACCAAGAAAGTTATATAGATAGCATTTACAACCATTTTTTTTTTTCAACTCTGTAAACAGTTGGTCAAAAAGAATTGGTATAAGGCTGGCCCAAGAAATCTCTCCCCAAACAGAAATCCTGTCTCAAAAAAACAAACAACCCTGTCTCAGGAAAAAAAAGAAAAGAAAGAAAGAAAGAGAGAGAGAGAGGGAGGGAGGGAGGGAGGGAGGGAGGAAGGAAGGAAGGAAGGAAGGAAGGAAGGGAAAAAAGAAAGGAAAAATGAAAACTGTCATCTTGTAAATGAGGTCCTGGGATGGGTGTGCGGGACTTCTCAGATCAGAAAACAGACCACACGAAAATCTCTATGGGTCAGCATTATATAGACTGATCATAGTGGCTTTTGATCAGTCTATATAATGTTCCTATGGATAATGTTGGTTAGTATTTTGTAGGCAGGCTTTACAGAAACCGTGCAACTTTTAGCTTTAAGAAAAGATTTTTTTTTCCCCATACAAGGTATCTGTCTTGTATCCTGAGACACTACATAATCCAGGCTGGCCTGAAACTCCCATTTTTTGGCTTCCACCACCCAAGTGGTGAGATTACAGGTGTGTACCACCACAATGGTCAAGAAAACATGAATTTTGGGTGTGGGAAAAAAAAAAAGAGCAATGGTTAGCTTTTGTTGGTAAAATTATTTCTCAGAGGAGCATGATAAGGAAGTATTCAAGAAAATTCTCCAAATACTTTTGATTTCTTTGGTATTTTGGTCTTTCATTCTTAGTATTAACTAGTCACATTATTTAATAAGGGTAGACTCTGGAGTCTGATCTTGCAAGTAATTGCACATAGAATGCCACTGCTTTGGTTTGTTATATTAATGTATCACATGTACAACTGATACTTTTGTATTTATAAAATAAATGTACAGAACTGAGTTTTTTAAAAAGGTATTGGGTAATATTTTAAAATGTGATTCAAAGAGCAAACAAATGGCTAAATCTACTGAGTTATTCCTGTCTGGTGTCTAAAATAATCCTGCTTTAAGGTCTAGCTACCACATCCATAAATTAAAAGCTGATATTTTAGAAACCCTAAATAGTAAGCTTGAGCTCAGGAACACTCATCCCTCAGACCTCCCCAGAGACATGAATAATGGTAGCTTTCCGAATAACCATTCTACACTCCTTAAACAAACTTCGGGCCAAGGACAGGGGCCAGACAGGGCTCACAGATAAGTCTCTGGAATCCCAACTCAGAGCACAGCCCTTACGCTCAAACAGGAAAGGGTAAAGGAGCCAGTTTCCCGACCTGTGCACCAGGTCAAGCAATCACAATTAAGCTAAGTTCAAACTGACACACGTTATTGAAAACATACCTGGCTCTAACATCAAAGCACAAGCACTTGGCCCAGAAAGTGCAGCAGAGCCCACCTGCTCCACTTCTAGTAGCTGCCCTGGGAAGGGCTGTGCCTCTCCACTCTATACAATGCCATGAGGCCAGATCCTGCAGAGGATTAGTGGGCATACAAAGAGGGCCGAGGAAACACAATTTCTTTGGCTCAGAGACTTAGAGGGGTTATTTTGTATTTTCATTTTTTTTTTATACTTTGCAAATGTTCACAGTTTGCAAATGGCTCATCGGAAGGTAGGACCCAAACCCTTGGCTTAGCAATAGCTCAGACTGACTTTTCCTGGACTATTCTTGTTCCCACTTTCCTAAGCAACATTCACACACTTATCTTTAATTCCTACAGATTTCCAGCATCCTCTTCATCCTTGGCTCTTCACCAGGAACGTACAATCTCACGGCCTCCACACCAACTTTAGCTACCTATCTGCCCTTACCCCTATGCATTCTGGAATCTAAGCATCTCAAACTCAGACTCTTGTCTTTACTCACTGCCTTACCCCACCACCACCCAAAACACTGTCTTGCAAACAAGTACATAGTACATATTTAAATCAGGTGAACAGCCTTGCTCAACCTTTTGCACCAAAGCTTGAGCTACAGTCCTGACAACTACTCCAGTCCTCCTCTGGTCAATGTTGGATTCTTCACCCACCATACCTGTAGCTTATTCAACTAATCAAGCTGATGGTTCTCTGTGCTCGTCTTACTTGAACAGCACCTGAGCGAGATGCTGACGCCCTTCTCAGAACATTTTTATTTAGAAATAAATAGTGAACCACTTTTTGGGTTATCTGAGGGGTGAGAAGGCACTTCCACCGCTTCCTATTTCAAATGTCAGAATAGCTCCCAGTCAACGCCTTCCTCTTCTGAAATAACTTGGCCTTGGCAGCTCCTCTCATTGTGGATCCCTGGACAACAGCATCAGCACCAGCAAGCCTTGATCACAATGCACTCTCAGCCCCTACAAGCAATCTACTGATCAGACTCTGCACTGTAGCAAGTGGAGATGATGCAAACACTTGAGAAACACTAACTCAACCACACTGAGTCTCCAAATGCTTACCCCACCTCTTCCCATAGCCTGTCAAACCCAGGACTCCACATTGGGTTGCCCTAGAAACTTGTGACTCATTTCAAACCTCTCTCTTCCAGAACCACTTGGTTCCCATCCCAAATATGGGGAGACTCCGTCCTCACCCTCAGACCAAAGATCTAAGAGTTACCCTTGTTATCACATTGCTTTCCAATCCCTAGGTCAAATCAAATTAACTATACCTTTTAAAACAAAAATCTCAGTGGTTAACAATATTTCCTGTTCTTCCAGAGGACCTGACTTCAGTTCCCAGCACTCATGAGGCAGCTCAGTTTATAATCCAGCTCTGAGGACTGGATGTCCTTTAGCTTTTCTGAGCACTGCACACACTTGGGGCATAAACACACCTTTTGGCTTTAAAATAATCTTTAAAACATTGTTTAAAATAGAGACACACCATCAGACAGCCTTTCCACAGCTCACCTCACAAACCTAAACTGCTATTTGGGAGGCAAATACTTCTGAGTTTTCTAACTCCCCACCCCCACTTCAGTAGGGGTCCTACAGAGTCTATTCACAAAGGCTAAACAATACAAATCAGACTATGACTCAAAGTCTTTCAGTGCCTTCCCAACCTGTCCGCCATGATTTCCAAAGCCTTTATAGCTTCCAAGTATAGCCCCCATACACTGTTGTGAGATCTGACTACTTCCTTAGAGGTCTTTCCTAACTCCCTGCATTTGATACATAATCACCCCCTCATTTTCCATGTTTATTTCACTGTGCTTTATTTAACCCCGGAAACAGTTACTTAATGTTCAATACATCTGACTTTTCTGCTAGAATGTGTGGTCCTCAAGAGGGAATTTTTCTTTGCCTATCTCAACAGGGTAGAGCAGTCCCTGGCGCAGAGGTACCACCAACTATGAATGGTGGTAGCTTTAGAGCCACAAATGTCTGACGCTGACAATCTCCCCAAAGTTTTCGATAGGCTGAAGATTTCTAAATAGGGCAGTGGTTTCAAAACTTTTCTATACATTAAAATGGGGACGTTTACAAAAGCCTAGTGCTTACGTCACATTCCAAATGAATTCTATCTCAATTGCTGGGGTTGAGGTCCACATGCCAATGCTTTCAAACTAAGGTAATTCCAATATGAGATAAGTTTGGGGAATTCATACTCTGTCACTGTTAAGTTCTCTCTAGTCAGACTTCCACGCTTCAGAGAGCTCTGCCCCTATGGACTGCATTATTAATGGCATCAGTTGAACAGTGATGTTCAAGAGGGAAACGGGTTTCTTTACAACTCAACCAAGTTATAGTAAAAAAATAAATACCATACTACCTAATATTTCTTACTTAAGAAGAAAGATAATCAACTGGCCATAGTCAGCAAGCAAAATACCCTGGGATGGAAATAAAATAATGTTCATTTACCCACCTCTAAGCTCATCCTTAAAACTGTTGTCATACCTCAGGTTGGAGGACATTAATGAAAGAGAAAAGCAAGCCATTTCATTGCTAAAATCTTTCACCACAGTACAACACTGAAATGTCAAAAGACCCTTGGGGATGGTTAGGCCAACTCAGTTTCCAGGCCAATGACCTGACATTCAGGTGAGGTGAAATGACAGGGCCTAGGTCACACAGGGAGCTTGGAGAGCTTGTTGTTTTTTCCCCAAACAAGTAGACAGGATTTGTCACATATTAATCAAAAAGAACCAAGATTATCAGATTAGAAAGAAATGATGAATAGAACAGATGCTGCATGTAAGTTTAAAGGACTAGTCCATCTGCTGCCCTCCATAACCAAAAACTGCTAACACATGGTCACAGATCCACCAAGATGCTTAACCTTAAAATATCGAAGTCTTGGAAAATTCAATTTACAAATACATTATTAATCATATTGTTATAGTGAAATTAGTTCAATAAACATGAAAACATCAAACAGCACCAATACCAGAAGGTTAAGGTAAATATACTATTATTTAAAAATAATGTATAATTACTCATTTGGACAGAAATAAACTCTAGCCCCCAGGGGAAAAAAAAACTATTTAAAATAACTGTTTGACAGAAAAGGCAATATTTAAAGACTAATATATGCCCTTTCCCCACTGACAGGTCAGTGGCTAAACATCCCAGCAGTGGGTCATATGGAAAATATTAAGACACACCTTTAAATTCTTCAACCTTGAACCATGATGCTAAATATTCCAAATCTTGCCAGTATGAGGCAGTGGCAGCGTTTTTGGTATTTCTAACTAGTCTTATGTGTCCTGATCAAAACAAAACAAGTCCCTTATTAAGCACTAGATGAGGTGTGTCTGTTCTGAAGAAGCAGGGGCTTTTACAGACATTACAATTGACAGGTATCAAAAGCTACCAAGGAAATACAGCAGCAAATACTCCAGTAAGAGCAGGTTAGTCCACATGGGACCATGGATTACTCTTCTCTCTAGTTTCTGGAATTTCTGGGAAACTAGAGATTGAACAAGTGTCTGTATACATGGAAGCAGTAAGAATCTCTAAACAGGATAGTGTTCATGTTTGAAATTACCAGGATAATTTGACATAGAAATTTAACAATACATAAAATTCTTAAGCACACAGAACTAGAATAAAATGTTAGCAAAACTTTTTGGGTTTACCCCCAAAGAGCATGGGAGTTCGAGGTGGGGTGGAATGGGCGTGGCTTGGGCAGCTGCTTGCAGTTCGTTCATATTCTCTGCCTGCTCCTTTCATCGGGTCCTTACAATTACAAGACTACCTGGCTGGAAATATTTGGTAATTCAGTGCAGAAAATTAAGGTCACAGACAAAGTACAACATCTTTTAATACACCACCAATACTAATGATTAAAAATTATTGCATAGTCTTATGCATTTACCCTAAAACATTTTCTGAAAGTAAACCAATTCTATAAAAGACAAAGAACCCTTTAAAACATGGATGGCCTTCACTACCTCGCTCTTCTCTCCTTTTTTGTCTTTTCGGTACTTTTGTCCATGGTTTTCTCATTGTCTCCCCTGCACTTTGGGCAATACCATTTCCCCTTTGGTTTATAGGTGAGTGAAACGCATGAAAAGTGAAACCATTCAATGGGACACTGTTCATTGTCACAGCCTATCATCTCCCCGTAAGACACTTGGTTACATAAGCAGTAGGTGGGCTCGTTGGGATCTATGGCGAACTCGACAGGTGACGCCTCCCTCTCCTGCTTGGCCTTGGAGCGCTTCTTCTTCTTAGCGGACTTGGATTTCTTTTCTTTCGGCGGCTGATCATCGCAGTCGTCAATCCCGTTAGTCATGTGACATAAGTCACGGCTCTCACTGGTCCGCTGTCTTCGAGGTCTTCTAGAAGATCTTTCGGGTTGACTAGAATCCATCTTCGATTTGTCTGAGGCCCGCTCACTTTCAGCAGGATCTTGGAAACACTGTGAATGCAGCTCCATTTGTCTTGCTCGGTTTTCCACCAACTCGAGCATCTGTGTGACAATCTGAATTTTCTCATCTCCCAATTCTTGGCTATTGATTAACGCTCTCTGGAGATGCTGCTGTAGGCGTTTTTTCTGGTTTGAATCATCTTCTTTCTTATATTTTTCATAGACATCATCAATTTCCTTTAAAGTTTCTAAAAGAGTGAAAAAGAAGAATATTATGGCATATTAGCACATACATTATTTTCAAGTTAGAATTAAAGCCGGAAAGTACATTTATGTATACATTGAACACATTATTCTCATACAAATTCTCCATCACCCAATATGAAAGAATACTCAAGGGCAATGGCATAACAGGTAAAGGAGCTTACTACCAACCTGGCAATCTCAATTTGATCCTTGGGGCCAACATTGTAAAAGTACAGAACTGATCCTGCAAACTGTTCTCTGACCTCCATATATATGCCCATGTGCTCACACGCAAAATAAATAAAAATAATGTTTAAAAACTTTAAAGGTTGTTCTGGTTAAATTTTTGTCAACTTGACAGAAACTAGAGTTATTGAGGAAGAGAAACTCTAAATTGAGAAAATGTCTCAAAACCCTGGCAGGTAGTTCTGAGGTGCATAAGAAAGCAAGCTTCAAGAAGCAAGCCAGTAGTAGCATGGTTTATGTTCTAGTTCCTGCCTCCCAGATTCTGCCTTGAGGTCCTGCCCCTACTTTCCCCAGATCTAGACTATGACCTGAGTTGTAAGCTGAAATAAACTCCTTTCTCTCCAACAGAAACCCTAAGACAAAGCCAATTAGAAGTAACTAACAAGAACAACAGAAACCTTAGTATCATTCATCTGATTTTTAAAAAGTAAAGGGGAAACAGGGAAATGGCTTAGTCTCTAAAGAGATGCCACATAATCCTGAGGACCTAGGCTGATTCCCAGCACCCACATAAAAAGCGGTGTGGTTGTGTGCACCTGTAACCTCAGTGCTGGAGGATCCCAGGGGCTTGCTGCTCAGAGGCAGTCTAGCTTAAGTGAGAGATTTACCTCAAAAAAAAAAAAAAAAAAAAACAAAAAAAAAACAAAAAAAAAACCCAAAACAACAACAAAAAAAAAAACGAAGGTGGAGAGCAAGCACTCGAAGAAGACATAAGATATCAATCTTTTACCTTCACAGAACATACACATACACATGTAGCAAATCAAAAGTATTTCATAAGACTTGTATGACAAAAGTATTACATAAGACATGCTAATTTAGAATTTGCTGAGTTCCTTATTGTTGGATTTTTTATATGAACATCAAAACAACTATACACATAAAACCTGAGGTGGTTCTCAGAGGCAGCCGCAGATTGGTACCCATTTGTGTGTTTACAGAAATTACAGCTCAATCAGTGACTAGTTACATGACTTCAGAGAGTCACATTACCTTAATTTTCACATCCTACCTTTAGACACTCTTTAAAAAGGCAGATGTCAGCATTTCTTAGCTTCCTGACAACTTAGTTTTAAATGGCTCTTTTATTTTGGCATCACATGGGAAATTCTG
Source organism: Arvicanthis niloticus (assembly GCF_011762505.2). NCBI lineage: Eukaryota > Metazoa > Chordata > Mammalia > Rodentia > Muridae > Arvicanthis > Arvicanthis niloticus. Next base: position 37,810,201 of record NC_047673.1, read on the forward strand.
AAAATCAAAACTATTTCCAGAGTAGATCTGCTGTTGCTGGCATCCAGTGACCAAGCCACTACAGAATTAAGTATCGTCAGCACTGGACCATTCTACCTTTGTATCTAACTCAGCAGTTGATTCAATGCTTGCTGAAGCTGCTGATGCAACTGTATTAAAAGTTGGACACTCTTAAATCAAGCAATGGCTGAGTCACCAGAATGTACAATTTCACAAGTCATCAAAGACCTCATTACGTTTAGTTTTATTCAGATCTGTTCTATTTCTTACTCAACTAGGATACAATGCTGTTACATGAAAGAGGTCTGTCTTTCTGGGGGTAAAAAAGTAAACAGTTGCTCTTAGATTACTGCTATAGTCTAGACTACTACAAAGAGGAGAACTGTTAACTAAGTACATAATGCTGGCTATCTGAAAGCAGGTAACAGTGAGTAATTAGAACGACATTTATGGACTCCCTTCTTCCTGGAAATTGCAGGTATTAACACTCGATGGACAATTTTGCCACAACAGCTGAGAGTACTGAGAGGACTCATGCCATAGCTTTACATTTTTTAACTCTCTCTCTCTCTGTCTCTCTGTCTCTCTCTCTGTGTGTATCTCTCTCTCTCTCTCTCTCTCTCTCTTTGTGTGTGTGTGTGTGTGTGTGTGTGTGTGTGTGTGTGTAAGCTCTCAGGCAATGTCATGTCATAGAGCTCCTTGTGGAAGCCAGAGGACAATTTATGGGAATCAGTTCTCTGCTTACACCATGTGAGTTCCAGGAACTGAACTCAGGTCGTCAGGCATGGCTGTAAATCCCTTTACCAAATGAGACATCTTGTTGGCCTGTGCATATCACATGTTTGGAAAAAAAAAATCCAAATATATCCTGTTTGCTCAAGTAGGCATATAAGTCCATTTCTTATAAGCCTAATTTTCCTATGGGAAAAATAAGGACATTAGCAATTTTCTTGTTAGATACAAAATAAAGATTGCAAAACCATAAACTTCATTTCAAACATTCTGTATCTCATAATCAAAGTTAAACACTCCTTGTGCCTTACTTGCACACTGACACTGAGATGAGATAAAAATTTATAAAGCTACTTTAACTATATAGTGAGAAAAAAACAAAAAGAAGTACTCAGCCTATATTATAGGATAGAGACGTTTCTTTTCATCTGGCTAGGACTAGTGGTACAAGCTATTAATCCCAGCTACTTGAGAAAGTAAGGCAGAAAGATCACAATTTCAACAGCTGTCTGGGCTACACAGTGGGTCCAAGGCCATCTTGGGTAACTTAGTAAGCTCCTGTATCAAAATAAAGAGGGTTTGGGAATAATTCTGTGGTAGATTGCTATTGCTTGCTACACATGTGTGAGACTCTAGGTTCAAAGTCCAGCACTTTAAAAAATGTCTCCAGAGCAAATCCATGAGAATGTAATTACTGCTATATGAGATGGGGGGAGAAGATCAAGACCGTCAGACTTTGAAGGGCCAAACATGTTCATCTGATCACGCAACACTTCCCATACACTGTGCAAAAGGCACTGGAAATCACATTCACATTTTAGCTCAAAGGTTGCTATTTCTCTAGGAAATTATGAAGGAAATGCTAAGAGACACTGAAGGCTTCTATGGCCATATCCTGCAATAAATATTTAAATCAATTGTTTTTCTTTGTTTCTCTACTTAATGGACTGTGTAATAATTTCTGAAAGGCACAGTAACATCAGACTCCCATACTAGAAAATACTGAAGAATTAGTGAAAATAAAATCTGAACCAAGAAAACAAAAATATATAAAAGTTTCTAACAAAAGTAAAACTGTGAAGTTGAGCTTAGTAACTATGTACCTACGCAGATGCTAGACCACTAGTTGTGCATTAATCTTGAAATTAATCCAAATCGTGATGGCACTGGTTTGCATTAATCTCTTAGTCTTGTAAGGTCTACTATTTATGTTACCTGAACAATTTATGACAATTATAGGTAACTAGTATCACGAATTTCCCTGTCAAAAATTATGCCACTACCAACCTAAAATAATGCGAGTTTTGTGCTTTTAAAGAATACAATTCAGTTTTGATATAAGGAAAACTACATATTTTGGCACAGAATTCTCAAGTTCATGTCTCATAGCTGTATGTTCCCCATGTCTGCAGAAAATAACACAACGCTCATTTTTTTTAAAGGGTGGGAAGAGGGTTACATTTGGAGGACCTTTACTTATCCTGTGTGAGTCCTAACTTCAATCCCTTGGGAATGAGAGGAGTCACACAATTTTCAAATGGTTATTTTTGAAGCACACAGCTTTGAAATAAAATATTCTCCACACAATTAACTGAGTACAGTACTCCATCTCTATACATTTTGTCTAAGAAAGTAAGTTTTTACCTCATACCTTTACTGACACACTATAATCTTATCAGAGACTCAGAAAATAAGTTTGTCGATTGAAATACCTAATGCTCTAACATGCTAAGTCTCCATGGGTGTATTACAGGATTAAGTTACAGGACTGGTGACGGTCTGGGAAAACAGAATGGTTCCAAGTTGTTTTTAAGGCTCTTATTAGGTCTACACCGTTTCCTGACTAGGGATTGCTAAAGGCTGAACATCCCCATTTAAATTTCTCCTGTCCTAGCAGGAGAAAGGTATGACAGTCCCTAAAGATAATTCCCTGTCCTAGTTTCTTTGATGACAAAAAAATAAAAAGAGGCAGCAGCTTTTCTCCTCATTTAAACTTGGTGGAAGAGGAACCCAAGGGTGCAAGGACGCCAGGTGGTTGCCCAGCCAACGAACCCACTTCCTCCAGAAGTCCGGAAGTGACACATAGCCCGGAACCTATGCTGAGCCAGGGTCAGAGACAGTCCCACGGCAGTGCCTGCGCCTTGATTCACTCACTGGGTAGGAGAGATTTGAAATATCACCACCCAACACTGACTCCGCCTAGGCCCATCTACTGTCCCGCCCAGCAGTCAGTTCAGTCCACCCAGGCCCCCACCGAGCAGCCCGCCGTGGCCGAGGACCGCGGGAGCGCGCGCCCCGCCCATACGACGTCACACCTGCAGGCCCCGCCCCTAAGCCGGGCCCTCCCCGCCACACACACACACACCCCTTCTCCGCCCGGCCCTGCGGGGGACCCCTCCCCCTTTAACCATTTGGCAGTGGCTGAGGAAGGGCTGAGGCACCGGGCGGCCCGGAACTTTCCCCGGGGCGAGAGGGAAGCACAGTCTGTCCCCGTCCCGCGCCACGCCGGGAGCCGGAGGGGGGGCCATCTCCCGAGTCCACCTTCGCCGTCCTCTCGCCCCCTCCCCCCATACGTTCCAATGCATCTGCTCGCAGAGGGAGGGAGCCCAGCGGGCAAGGGGTAAGCAGGCCCAGCACCCAGCCCAGCCCGCGCCCCGCTGCATACTCGCCAGCCCCGGGCAGGACAGTGTGCGGCACCCAGCCGGCAGGCACCGGAACAAATGCTCGCTTAAAATGGCTGATTCCCCGTCCGCGGCAGCTGCAGCCAGCCGCCAGAGCTGCAGCGGGGGCTGACGGGCGGTCCTGGGAAGTGCTAGTCCGCCGCAGCCGGGACAGGGAGGGCCGCCAGTGTGCTGTGCAGTACCCTCTCCCGGTCCCACACACCAGATCGCTCGGTGCACTTCGCGCACACTGCCACCCGAGAGAGGGAAAGTACCTTGGTATTTGTTGTCCAGCTCCCGCAGCACCGACACGTTCCTCTGCATGTCGTGGGGCAGCGACTCCACACACTCCAGGTAGTCCTGCACGTAGCAGGTGAGCAGCCGGCTCCGCTCTCCGGTCAGGAGCGCGGCCGACGAGTACAGCTGCTGCTGCTGCCCTAACATCCTGCCGCCGCTGCTGCTGCTCGCCGCCGCCGCCGCCGCCGCCTCCGCATCCAGCAGCCACACATGCAACAGCCACGACCGCCGCTCCTCCGCTCGGCAGCCCGGCGCCGCGGGGACACGGCAGCCGCTCGAGAGGGCACCGCCGAGTCCCCCGATCTCCACTCCCCCCAGAAGAAACCCTTACTCCCCGCCCCCGCGGTAACAAGCCCAGGGGCGGGGCGAGACCGGGGCTCCCTCCGGCCCCCTCCCTCGCTGGGAGAGAGCAGCGGGGTTCCCCGAGACCGACGGCGGCGGGCTCCCGGGCGGTGACACTGGCTGTCCCTCCTGGGACTCCCCGGACACTACCAGGGCTGCCCGGTCGCCCGGATCCCCGTGACAAGCCCCTCGCTTCCCTCTCGCCTCTCTATCAGCCCGGTGCCTGTCGGAGTCTCAGTGGATTTGCCCCCGCCCCTTGGCCAGCGGCCGCAACTGCGCCTGCGCAGCACTCACTCCTAATAAGGCTGGGGCCCCGCCCCTATCGCCCTACCGAAGAGTTCGCATTCTCCCGCCTTCCCTGCGCCACCCGGGCGATTGGTCTGTCAACTCTCGCCTGGGGCGGGGGGAGGGTGCGGAGGGCGGCCAAACGGCAGGCTGCGCCCCGCCCCCTCTTAAAGGGGCCGCATGGCTGAGCCTGCCCCTTCGCCTAAAGTCTGACTGTTGCCCCCGAGAGGCTGGGCGACCGCTTTCTCGTTTCTGTACCTTACAGAGATAGGAAGCGCCGGCTCGGCTCGCTCGGCCCCGAGTTACGGACCTTGCCTCCATCTGGCGGATCCAGTGCCTCCCTCGCGAGCCTCCAAGACAGCAGCGAGCGGCCCCTGGGCGCTGCTGGCCGAGTGAGGCCTGAGGGAACTAAGGCGACCCAGGGTGCAGCGGGCGCGGCTCCGGGCATGCGCGGCGGCTTCCCGCCGAGCGCCCCGCGGCCACGGTCGTGCTCCGGTCGCCGCCAGGCTCCCGGAGCACCAGGGCCGACCGCGGAGGTAGGCGGTGTGCCCTCTGCCCTCGGCTTTTAAATGCGGATTCCCGTCTTGCATGTGGCCCCCTCCCCCCCCCAGCGCCCGGGTGGCCCGCAGGGTCTGTTCCCCTCGCGCGCCTTAAGAGTTTGGTTTAGGGAGAAGGTGGTAAGACTGTACTCCTCCCCGGTCCCCGACCCCAAACCATCTTAAGGAAACTGTTTCCAGAATCCGATCGCTTAGGCATCACACACCAGCGAGGACTTGGCGTGGTCACGGAATGAGAAGATCACACAAACACACACAGACCGCACTGTATGTTCACTACACACACGCACGCGGCGCTGTGTTTTCACTTGGCTTCACCACTAACCATCAGGGGAGCAGTGCAGATGGCATTAGAAATCGGATAAGCCACCAAGTGTAGTGCTTGGTGTGTGAGCGGTTATCCGCCTTACTCCCCCAGTACCATCAGTGAAAGGCCAGGAGGAGGAGCTTACAACTGTAATTACGGATGGACTTCCGGAATGTATATAAATACTTGAGCTGTTTTGGCTCCTCCCCCACCCCCTAGAAACAGATATAAGTAAAAGTACTCGCCGAATTTTCGTGAAACGCTTGAGTAAACCCCATTGGGAGCAGCGTCTTGGCGTGAGAAAAGAGAAACGCCAGGGTGATAAGTTTAGGTGCCGGGAGCTGCAAGCGCTATACCTGTTGCACGGCCTGTTTGGAACACTTTCGAACAGCGGTGTATACTAAGCAGCTGTTGGCATGCCAAGGGAAATCTAGGTCCTGGTCTAAATGAAAATTTGGATTTCGTAAAACACAACGCGGAATTCGGCGTCCTTAGGACAATGGCCATATTGTAAAGCCTGGGAACTAATATGTTAATATCCTTTAACGCTGAGATTTTTGACCAGTGGAATATTAAGTCAACCCAGGCAAGCACACTATTGAATTTCTGAGAACGTGGGACGAATTATCTTGCTGCCATTCTTTAATGTTAAAGAGTCAGGTCTTGTTGAAAATAATCATTGTTGAGGTTATTGATTTGGGTTTTTTTTTTAACCTGAATTAATTTTTGTGTTTATTCCCAAACTTGGTTCAGCCAGCGCTAGCTAAATTCTTGCTAGCCGCTCTGTTTCTTATTGATTGGAGATAGGCACTGTGTGGGCCCCTGGATTTTATACAACCTGCTTACTGATCTGCAGGCAGACTGGATGTGTGGGAACTGAGGAAAGTCGGTGATGCAGACTTACCAAGAACAAAAACCGAGTTGGGAAGCAAGGAAGGATTTTTGGATAGCAAGGAAGCATTTTTGGGTACCTCTAATAATTCTGACAGACTGGAGGAGGAGAAAGAAATCCAGATTGTTGTATTTGCACTGGCACTGGTAGAAATCTTTATGAACTTCAAACATGATAATAGGTATGGATTATTGCAAGTGTACTTTTCTTGCTGCATTTATTCATGAAGGTTAATCTAATTCTGGCATCCTTCTAAAAGCAGCCTGTGTGGGGAAAATGTTACAGGAGCTCATCATCCTGAAGCAGCTGGTCTGATAGAAAGATGGAATGGCCTTTTGAAGACACAGTTATAGTGCCAATTATGTGGCAGCAGCATGGAGGGCTGGGGCAGAGTTCTTCAGAAGGCAGTATATGCTTTGAATCAGCATTCCATATATGGTACAGTTTCTCCCACAGCCAGGATCCATGGGTCCAGGAATCAAGGGATAGAAAGGGGAATTGTTCTACTCATTATCACCTCTAGTGACCCTCTAGGAAAATTTTTGCTTCCTGTTCCCAAAACCCTAGGTTCTGCTAGCCTAGAAGTTTTGGTTCCAGAGGGGGGCAGTGCTCCTACCAGGAGCCACAACAAACATTCCATTGAACTGGAAGCCCTTAAACCAACAGGCTAAAAAAGGACTAACAGTGTTAGGAGGGTGATAGATCCAGATTACCATGGGGAAATTGGACTGCCTCTCCATAGTGGAGGTAAGAAGGACTATGTCTGGATCGCAGGAGATTCCTTAGGGCGTTTCTTAGTACTACCATGTCTTGTGATTAAAGTCAGTGGGAAACTACAACAGCCTAATCCAAGCAGGATGACAAAGGATGGTGATCCATCAGGAGTGAAGGTATGGGTCACTCCTCCAGGAAAAGAGCCAAGACCTGCTGAGGTGCTTGCAGAGAGTAGAGGAAATCAGGATGGGTGGTAGAGGAAGGTAGTTACAAATACCAGCTAAGGCCACATGACCAGTTGCAGAAACAAGGATTATAAAGTAATATGAATGCTTCTGTTTTATTTTGTTAAGAATAATTTGTCTTTCTTCTAATTTCTTTAACATTGGTATTTAAATTGAGATACTAAATGAATGTCCCAAGGGACATTGCCCCATTGTAAATTTACAAATGCGTTTGCACGAGGAATAGTTAGATCATATTAGGCATATTCATGACCTTGTTATTGTTTCATGCGGACATAGATATTATTTGTGTCAAGTTGACAAGGGGTGGATTGTAGTGGCTATTCCTGGTTGTCAACTTGACAATATCTGGAATAAACTACAATCCAGAATTGGAAGGCTCACCTGTGATCCTGATCTTGAGGCTGAGAGATACAAGTTTCTGACCTGGATCTTGGCATGGAGATTTTGAGGCATAGTGGCTGTGAATCCCAGGAGATCAAGGCAAGGAGATCTCTGAGTTCAAGGTCATCTGGGACAAAGCAAACCCAGGCATGTGGTACACATCTTAAATTTGGGCCACACCTTCTGCTGGACATTGGAAGAAGGAAGACTCTATCTTCTTCACTTGCTTGCCTTGTTGGACTGAACAACTGCTAGACCCTTGGACTTTCATTTACAGCTGCTGCTGACCATTGTTGGAGAGACTGTAAGTCATCAACAAATTTCCTTACTATATAGAGACTACCCATAAGTTCTGCGACTCCAGAGAACCCTGACTAATATAGCCTCAGACTTAAGCTCTTTTTTTCTATCTTCCAAGTACTGGAAGTACAGGCATGTGCTACCATGATCAGCTGTGGGTTTGGTTTGTTTTTTTTGTTTTTTTGTTTTTTTGTGTGTGGAGGGTGGGGCTCTTTTGATTTTTCGAGACAGGGTTTCTCTGTGTAGCCCTTACTGTCCTGGAACTCACTCTGTAGACCAAGCTGGCCTCGAACTCAGAAATCTGTCTGCTTCTGCCTCCTAAGTGCTGCATGATCAGCTTAATAAATATATTTTAAGTTTTTTATGATGTAAACTTCCAAACACAAAAGTATACTTATATATACCATTTGCTCAGATCACCATTATCAACATGTGCCTATATTTAATGTATAACCCTTGTTATTTACCCCCTCAGTGGACTATTAAAATCTATGTGACTGAAGCTATAGAGATTGTTCAGTGACTAAAAGCACTTGCTCTATCAGAGGGCCTGGGTTCAATTCCCAGCATCCGCAATGCAGTTGACAACCATTCCTAACTCCAGTTCCAGGGGATCTGATTCCTGTAGGCACCAGGCATAGATCAGTGCACCTACATCCATGCAGTCAAACATTTATACACATAAAATTATCTAAACACTTTTTTATTTAAAAAAAAAAAAAAAAAAGGCAAAACTTCTACAAGGCCACTGAACAGCCAGCCAAAAGATCTCTGCTGGTGACACTGCTTCTTAAAACATTCATCGAAAAGGAGCGTCTATGCTACTTAGCAATTTAGGTCTCTTGTCTGGCCCTTCTTCAATTTCCTGCTCAAATTCCCCTCGTTCAAGTCTTGTCTAAATGATGTATGTGTGGAGAATTGTTTATTACGAGAATTTTGGTAATATATTATACCATGCTCATGGATATGTGTTTCCCAGCACCTACCTGGTGGCTCACAATTATCTATAACTCCAATTCCAGGGCATCAGTGCTCTCTACTGACCTCTGTTGCACCATGCACACACATAGAAGCAAGCACAACACTCACTTATACATGTATAAACATAAATCTTATGCGAAAATGCTTATCTATAAACAGATAAAACATACTAAGAGTTTAGACATACATTGCGATTACTGTAACCCATCATTTTTCATAACATAAGTTTTTATGTTTGTCCACCATCTCACTTAATCTTTTCACATTTGGATTAACAGAATCCAATCAAGTCTCAAACATTTCATTTGGTCAGTGAGGTTTTTCCTAAACCATTAAGAGTAGTTAATTCCCTCTTTAGTTTAATGAAACTGCAATGTTTATCTGATACTTGGATGGTTGAAAAGCACTGTTAAGAATATTGGGAGATTCAGAAAAATTATGGTAAATGAAATTTTTACATAAAGGAGCATCCAGCCTGGTGTGATGGCATACTACTTCAATCCTAGCACTCTAGACTCAGAAGAAGGCAAAGATTTTGTCAGTCTGGAGCTGGAGAGATGGCTCACCAGATAAGAGCACTGGCTGCTCTTCCAGAGGTCCTGAGTTCAATTCCCAGCAACCACATGGTGGCTCACAACCATCTGTAGTAGGATCTGATGCCCTTTTCTGGTATATCTGAAGACAGCTACAGTGTACTCATATACATAAAATAAGTACTTTTTTTAAAAAGAAAAAGAAACCACTTTAGTTAGTACAAAGTTAAGGAAATATCAGATTCTTTACCAAGAGTGTTATATGCAGCCTATCTACTTTGAGCTTGGGTTTTATAGTGGTACTGTTCAGCATTTAGGATCACTAACTACTAATAGTAAAAAAGTTACCCTAAAACATTTAAATTAAGGAACCAGAAATCACCAGGCAGTGATGGCGCACACCTTTGATCCCAGCACTTGGGAGGCAGAGGCAGGCAGATTTCTGAGTTTGAGGCCAGCCTGGTCTACAAAGTGAGTTCCAGGACAGCCAGGATTACACAGAGAAACCCTGTCTCGAAAAACCAAAAACAAAACAAAAAAAAAACAAGCAAACAAAAAAAAAAAAAAACCCCAAGAACCAGAAATCACTTGAACTATCATTGATAAGAAGCTCAGTATACTGGTCCCATAACTAATGTAAAAGGCAAACATTTTTGTCTCCTTGTTTATCACAGAGAGAAAAAAATAACACATATGTTATACTTTGCATAATGCTGACCAGAAAAACATTCATTTTCCCTAGATGGTTACCATAGTTACATGAGCCATTTATAACATCAAGAGGGAACTAGGTCACAGTATTGAAGGAGTTTGAATTATGCAATTATGTTTTCTAAAAGCAGGGGAAAGGTTTGAAATATAGAGAAAGAAGCTTTATGCTGTGTGTTCAAATTGAATTATTGAAATTATGGTCTAATTTTGTCTGTGAAACTTTAAAATGTTGTCCAAGATTAAATTATCGATAGAGTAGACACGTTCAACTTAGTAAGTAGATCCATAAAGGGGTTTTGCTTTTTTTTTTTTTTTAAATACCCGAACATTCTGTCCTTGTAGATAAACCCTTTTTCCTAGTAGGCTGTCTTTCCTGAGATGTTTTTGCAAGTAATCTGTGCACCAGCAACTGCCTGGAATCTGTGAGTATTCAGATGTGTGTGGGAAAGGAAGCTTTCACCTCCTTCCCTCCTTGAAGACCTGAGTAAAACTGGTACCATGCCTATGAGGTACCATCCTTCATTGTTAATGGAGATGCCACCCTGAAATGACACCTATGTGACACCTATGATTTGCTATATATAGATAACATCCAGTAGAAATGCTGTGGAGAGGAAATGCAGTGAAGGTCTTGTTTGGCTGGCTTGTTTGTTTGTTTGTTTGTTTGTTTTGAGATAGGTTGGTGTAGAACTCATAGAGATCTACCTGATTCTTCCCAAGTGCTGACGTTACATGTATATGACATCCACAGAGACGGACTGTATTTTTTTAAATATACTTTTATTAATTTTTTGAAAACTTCCTGTATCCATATAATGTATTTTGATCATATTCATACCCACTTATAATTCCATTTTCCCCTTCTCCTTCCTCCAAATCCATATAACCACTTCCTCTCTTCCAAACTCATGGCTACTTTTATCATAAATTGTTGCTACATACAACATGTACAAATATATTTCTAAATATATAAGTATAGCCTGCTCAGTCTGCAATATGTCTCTCCTATGTTTTCAGGTCAGACCATTCGATTCGATAAGCAACTGGTGTACTCTTCCTGGAGATTCTCTGTCTCACTCCCAGGTCACTCAGTTCTGTGGGTCTCTGTGTACGGGTGAGGCCTCTTGGGCTTTTCCCTGTCCAGCTTGGCTTGTCTGTCTGTTGGTGTCATACTTGCTTGGTTCATGTTTTAGGCAGTCTTCTTGGTGAGACTTGTGGGTGTACCATCTGATATTCCGAGGAGACACAATCTCATAGCAAACTCCTGATTGTCTAGACCCTGCAGTCCTCCTGCCTCCTCTTCTACAATGATCCCTAAGAAGGGGTGTCTGCATTCAACTCCATCCTTTCCTTAGTCAGGGATATATGTTTTGTTTTGTTGTGTTGTGGTTGGTTCTTTTTCTCATTACCAAGACCCTCAAGAGAAGATGTTTCTCTCCAGAGACCATGTCTGTGGCTTGTTTGGCGCTTAATAAGTAGAGATTGAAGAACAAGAAAGAAAGGCTTTGTCTTGCAGTTTCAGAGGGCTCTTCTCAATTTCATGGACACTGTGAAGATTTTTCATGTAAAAAGAAGTACAGGATCACTGGTTCTGCAACGGAAAGGAGTACAGATAAACAGGCAACCTCACGGAGAATCTGTCAGAGCTCACACCCTTCTCATGCAGCAATGCAGAAGAGTTTGAAGATCAGGATTATAAAATTGCCTACCTGAGCTAATGTCATGGCTCAGCAGGATGATGCAGTCAAAGCCCCAACAGGACCTGAGTTCCCTCCCTAGACCCCATAAGACGACAGACTGACTCCTGAGAACTGTCCGCTGACCTCTGCACCCTGGCCTCAGTAAGTGCACACCTGCACTCACATACAAAATAAATGAGTAATATTTTATAAGAAGTTGTGTACAGATGACAATGTTGGCAATGTGGGACAGAGAGCATTAACTTGCTCGGTGCCATACAGCAATACATAAATGAGGACACACCACACGGCACAAACGTGAAACAAAGGTAATCTGACTTTCTAGCTGAGAATCATCATTGGAAAGAAAAATACCCATAGGAAGAAAATTAAAGACTTGAGATTGTATGAGATTTTTTTTCTTTTCTGTAGAGTCGTGCAGCAAATTTAAGAGAATCATCTGGAGAGGAAAATTAGCACATTCTCTTCAAACTCTCACAAAATGGAAAGTACAGAAGTCACATATCCTTTAGACTGTTATTTCCAGCCCTAGCTGAAGTTTTCAGCCGTAGCTGAATTTTTCAGGTATAGCTGGATATTTGTCTTTTAAAAATGGACCTAATGCTATATTAGCCAGGTGCTCTCTGCTAAACTCTTTTGTCCCTTTTAAATTATTCTAACTGGGCTGGAGGCAGAGAGCATGCTCAATATAGCATGTGGGCCTTTCTCTCGTCCCTAAAAATGAGATTAGAATCAGTTATTGAACGCGGCTTCACTGGAGCTATTGCTACGTTAACTGCTTTTGGCATGATTAATTTAATCCAGCATGTTGGTAAGTAATGATTTATCTTTATTGGGAAATAGATTTTCTAAACTGCTTATCAAATTTATTTCCATAAATAGCATTTCCAACAATTTCCATACCTGAAAGTAGTATATGTTACTTATACAACATATGTAAGGAGTGTTCCTGGAAAGTTTTGGTTAAGCCTTATTTTGTTATATCAAGTGACTTATTAAATCCATGTGTACATGTGTGGGTGTTCTTGTGTAAATGCATGTGAATGTATGGAGATCAAAAGACAACCTAAGGTGTTGGTCCTTGCCTTTTACTTTGTTTGATACAGGACCTCTTATTCCTGGCTGTGTATGCCAGGCTAACTGACCGCAGGGCTTCTGGAAGATTCTCCTCTTCCTCTCATGTTACCCCAGAAGTTCTGAGATTATAGACATGTGCTATGAGTTTCAGAGACCCAAACATATGTCCTGATGCTTGCACAAACGCTTAACCCACTGAGTCTTCTTATCAAGTAGTTTTAAAGGTACTGATTCTATAAAAATAGATTTTATAAGACCACACTTGAGAATCGACTTTTGAAATAACGGTTTATTTTTAGTTATGTGTTATGTGTGTGTCTATATGTGGGTTATGTGCATATATGAGTGTAACACCTGCAGAGTACAGAAGAGGGTCTCAGATCCCCTGGAGCTGAAGTTATAGACACTTGTGAGTGACCCATTGTGGGTGCTGGGAACTGAACTCAGTCCCCTGCAAGATCAGTATATGCTGAACTGTCTCTCTAGCCTGAGAAACATGAGTCTCTTTGAAAAAAATCCTTTGTAAAATTTGGCTTTGTTAAAGCCAAATTATTACTTGCAAAACAAATCTCATTTTAGCCACAAACTAAGTTCCAGGTTGCTGAGCTCCATAGAGGATATATGGGCTTGTATTCATTCTTTGCAGTGGCCACCACTGATGGCGATCATTCTGCTGCATTCTGTTGCCTCCTGTACAGTGGTTTCTCCATTTAAGTAATGAGATCAACAGGAAATAATGCCTTCTGCTCCCACTAACGGCTTATACCAGAGCATTTTCCTGACACTAATGTATTCTGACTTTCAGTTTTAGTACAAATACTCAGGGACAAAAATCTACAATTGCATACAATGAGTGGCAAATTGTTCAGTTGAATCCACACTGTGTTTTAGCAGTCTGAGAGAGGCTTTATGTAATCTTTGACTCAGAGTAGTTCCCAACTTGTGGTTAAGAACTTTTTCAATATTTGTTGGATCTCATTTTGGTGTTTTAAGATAATACAGAAAAGGTTTATTATTTGTATGAGTCATACGTCTTTAAATTGATACTTAGATTGATGTTACATGTTAATGCTTTCAGTTAACTACCCACAATCTCGGAGGGGACCTAGGAAACAGAACTACCCACAAGAGAACTTTTTTCCTGAAGTCTTTCACTGAGCTCTTGTATTTATGGGAATGAAATTTAGCAATCGTACCTAATAAAGAAGATTATGAGGAAGGCAACTGGGAATGGAAACGGACTGGGAGATGATGCTTAGTGCTTAGTGATGTCATCAGAAGACACAAAGTAAGGAGGCACAGGAAACAACTTCTTTTTGTTTCATGACTCAGAACTCCAAGAAACTGAATTTCCCATAGGACATTGTTTTCAATTTGAAATAGAAATTAATTTATTTTCTAAAAAAATAAATACTGGTAAACACTGGTGAGGGTGTAGCTCAGGGCTGGAGTACTTGCCCTAGTATACCTAACATTCTAGATCCAGTCTTCAACACTGGGGGTGGGGGTGGGGTGGCTTAGTTAGGGCTGCTATTGCTATAGTAAACACCATGACCAAGAACAGCTTAGGAAGGAGAGGGTTTAACTGGCTTAATTGGCTCCAGCTTCCACATCACAGTTCATCACTGAAGGATATTGACCAGCACTCAAACAAGACAGGAACTGTTGTGAGACCACAGAGGAGTGCTCCTTACTGGTTCACTCCTCACGGCTTGCTCAGACTGCTCTTTTATAGAACCCAGGACCACCAGCGCAGGGATGGCACCACCTACACTGGACTGAGCCCCTCCCCATCAGTCACTAATCAAGGAAATGTCCTACAGGCTTGCCTACAGCAGGGGCTCTCCTCTCAAATGACTCTAGTTTGTGTCATGTTGCCCTTAAAGCTAGCCAGCATAGGAGAGGAGTGAGTAGTTACGCAGAAACAACAACCGATTTGGGTGGCTCTAATACTTCAGAATGTAAGAGGTGGTTTTCAGCATTGTGGAAAGACAGAAACCCCAACTCAGCTTCGTTCCTTGGAGAGAAGGGAGACGGAATGAAGGAGAGACTATCAGGTTAGATTAGGAGGAGAATGGGTTCAGCACACTCATAGGAAATAAGGTGTTGCTTTGGCAATTATAGTTAAGAGGGGAGAAAAGAAAAGAAAAAAGAAAAGAAGAGAAAAGAAAACTCAAGGCTTGAGTCAAAGGTAGTGGCAAAGGTAAAGAAAACAGAAAATCTAGGTACCCAAGCAGATTTGCAGGGAAAAGATCAAGAGATGAAATTATATAAACATGATGAGCCCTGTAGGTCTTACATTTGAGCTCTACCCACCTTGGGCATCCTCTTCCAAGTAGCTCACACAGCTCCCTGTATGCAACCTGTCTGGGAAGAAGACTCAGAGAAATTGGAACCTAGAACAAACATGTTGAGCTGGTAAGAGTGCTAGAGGAAGTGAGTTCAAGAGAAAGTGCTCCGAAGACTGCCTTCTGTGTGCCCAGACTTGATCAGCTTTATAGTATTCCCCTTAGTAAGCCAGGTAGTCAGTGACATGCAAGGCTGTGCAAAAGAGTTCACACAACAGGCTGGTTGTTTCCTCTTGACAGGTCTCCAGGAGAACCACTTTTGACTTTCAGCCAGCCCCTGGGGATAGGGGTTGGGGGTGAGCGTGTAAGTCCCCCACAAAGGGAGGACCTCACCCAAGCCTCAGGAATTCAAGGCTACCCATTAACTCACAAGACACCGAACTTGATGCAATCAGCAAGAGGTATATTTCAATCAACATGTTGAGGTCAAGACTCATAGCCCACACAGGGGCAGTGGGGTTTGACCCCGGGGCTTTGGAGACAGAGGAAATTTAAAGCGAGAAACCACAACCCAGGGGCAGTAAAGGAGGGTTATTGGAGAGTACCTATGGAAAGTCCCAGCCCATTATTCAGTTTGTGACAGGGTCCTAGGAACAGTCATGGGGAACATTTTGTATAGACTATTCTCAAAGAGCCTATTCAAAGAGCCTAATCAATCATCTATCTTGTGGTCAGCCAAGTTCCTGAAACACAGAGCTGACAATCAACCTGACTTGCACTCTTGGTTCTGCTCAGCCTGCTAGGAGTTTCTGAAAAATTTTAACCCTTTCAAGGGACCTGGCATATTCTTTCTGTTTAGTTTTTGGTTTTGGTTTTAGTTTTTTTTTCAGACGGGGGTTTCTTTGTGTAGCCCTGGCTGTCCTAAAACTTGTTTTGTAGACCAAGCTGGCCTCAAACACAGAGATCTACCTGCCTCTGCCTCCTAAGTGCTGGTATCAAAGGCCTGCACTGCTATGCTTGGCTGAAGTGTTCTTCATATTACTAATGAGAATATATATATATATCCCACTCCATATTGGCTTGCCAAATAGTTTCACACACATACATTAGTCTTAACTTTATAGGATGCAGCTGGTTTTATTATTGAGGCCCTGGGTTTTGGTTGTTACTGCTTATTGTGTAGTGAAAATGCATGAGAGTATCTCCCTACAAAAGTGTTGGCCCCTAAGCCTCAAGTAAGCTGTGGCCAGTGGTGTTCACAGAGCCATAGTCTGCTGAGAGACAGCCAGAGGAAGGGAGAGGAGAGTCCTAAATAGCTTCAGATAAAGGAATCCTATGTTGACTCCCTCCGAACTTCATTGACACATCTTTTTCCTGGTTTTTTGCTCTGTAATGTGTGTGTGTGTGTGTGTGTGTGTTTGTTATGTGCTGTGTGTAACATGTGCAAATATGTGTAGGAGCACATACACGTTTATATAGGCCAAAGCTTAACATTCAGTGCCTTCCGTAATCACACCCACAGTATTTTTTTGAAACAGCAGCTCTCACTCAACCTGGAGCTCACCAGTTTGGCTAGGCTTACTAGCCAGTGAGCTCTGAGGGTCTGTGTGTGTCCACCTACCGTCAGCCCCACCCTGGAGTTGCACACAGAGGCTGCTGTGCCTGGCTTTTATGTGGATTCCCAGGGATCCAGACTCAGATCCTCATGCTTGCTTAGCAAGCACTTGGTTGTCTGAAGCATCTCCCTGCGCCGCTCTGTAACTTGTGCTGTCATAAATCTTAGCCATGCATACAACAAACTACTGAGTCCTTTGAGCCCTGGACTCACCAAAGAAAACAGCCATATACAGAAAACGGACTAAGTTAAAAATCCATTTGTCCATCTGCATCTTGATACAATCACTGAGGGGGAAAAAAAAATCACTGTGTGTGAGAATTTTCTCTGTGTGGGTTTAAATTCAAAGTTTGATCTCTGTCCAGGAGACATTTAAAGTATTTATAGGGATACCAAACTCATTGGAAACTGCTTATGGTATAAGTATAAATAAAAGCAAATTGGCAGTAAGTATAGAAGGAAGGTAGAATCAAAGACAGGCTAGATTACTAGGAGTTAAGAGATAGAACCAAGCCTGTATTTCTTCCTTATATGTAATTTCAATACTATGTAAAAATATGTAAATGAAAAATTCATGGATTTTAACATGTCTGAGTCCAGTGCAAGTTTGAATTTCCTGTAACCAAAAATTCATACTGTATTTAAATATAAGTGTCTCATTTGATAATTATTTGAACCCTCAAGATAATGAATTTCAGGTGCAAACTAATTCAGTTCCAAAGGCTCAGCACATATGTATTATCAGCTGATTTTATTTGGTCATTTCTTCAGCAGTCTAAATTGCTTGCTTGTTCTTAAAGCAGTTTGTCTACTTATACACAGATCTGGCACTTGCAGGGCGAATCCCAGTAACCCAGATTAGGAATGAATTTTGAGCCGGATAGTAGCCCTGCATATCTTTAACCCAGTACTTGAGAGGCGGAGTTAGGCTGATCTCTGAGTTTGAGGCCAGCCTGGTCTACAGAGCAAGTTCCAGAATACTCAGAGTTATCCAGAGAAGTCCTTTCTAAAAAAAAAAAAAAAAAAAAAAACAAAACAAAAACAAAAAAACAAAAAAAAAAAAAAAACAAAAAAAAAACAAAAAAAAACAAAAAAACAAAAAAAAAAAAACTCTGAGACCTTGCTCAATAAATTAATAAACGAACAAACAAAACTTTGAAAGTTCTAGTAATTGCCACGTAGATCCCAGCAAATAAATGTTTGGCTAAATAAAAGTTCTTCACAAAATATCTAAAATTTCCAAAAGGCAGCAGAGAACAAGGAAAGAGGGAAGAGAGCTATGGTTCTCACCCTTCCTAATGCTGCAACCCTTTAACCCTTTAACGCAGCTCCTCATGCGGTGGTGACTCCAACCATAAAGTTACTTCATAACCATATCTTTGCTATTATTATTAGTTGTATCGTAAATATCCGTGTTTTCCAGTGGTCTTGGGCAACCCCTGTGAGAAGGTCATTTGACCCACTCAGGGCTTGGGACCCACATTTTGAGAACCACTGGCTTAGCAAGAAGTCTATGCTTGGAGGAAGAAAAGGGCAGTTCTCGAGCTTCCTATAAAACTGTCATTTAGTCTGAGGGAAAGTTCCAGTCAGTGTCATATGAGACTATTAAAATCTAAATAGAGAAGTTGGGGAGCTGGCTCAGTGGGTGAAACCCTAGTGAGGACCTGAGGTCTGGACCCCCAGAATCCATGGAAAGCCTGCAGGCCCGCATCTGCAGTTCTGGAACTCCTAGGGCAGAATGGGAGGTGGACTCAAGAGCAAGGGCCTGTCTCAAGCAAGCAAGGTAAAAGGCCAGAGCTGATAGCCCAGATCGTGCTCTGACCTCCATACACTCACTGTGACACACATGTGCGTACACACACACACACACACACACACACACACACGTACTGTTAGATATTTTTGTAATGGACATAGAAACGAGAATGGTGGTGTACGCCTTTCATCCCAGCACTCTAGACAGACTCAGGTGGACCTCTGGGAGTTCGAGGGCAGTTTGGTCTGTACAGAAAACTCCAGGCTAGCCAAGGCTACACAGGCTAGCCAAGGCTACACAGGGAGCCCCTGTGCCTTAGGATTTCTTTTGCTGCAATGAAACACTGACTAAAAGCAAGTTGGGGAGGAAAGGGTGTGTTTGGTTTACACTCACACATCATAGTCTATAGATAGTCTCTTGAAAGTCAGGACAAAAACAAGGCAGGAACTTGAAGGGCAGGAGCTGATGCAGAGACCATGGAGGAGTGCTGTTTACTGGCTTCCTTCCCAGCCTGCTTTCATATAGAACTCAGGACCATCTGCCCAGGGATAGCACCACCCACAATGGGCTGGACCCTCCGCCATCAATCACCAAACAGGAAAATCTCCTACAGGTTTGCCCACAGACTGATCTTTTGGAGGCATTTTCTCAGCTGAGGTTCCACTCCAGACTCTAGCTTGTGTCAAGTTGACATAAAACTAGCCAGTACAACAACTTGTCACACAAACGGATCACTTCTTCTTCTTCTTTTTTTTTTTTTTTTTGGTTTTTCGAGACAGGGTTTCTCTGTGTAGCCCTGGCTGTCCTGGAACTCACTCTGTAGACCAGGCTGGCCTCGAACTCAGAAATCCACCTGTCTCTGCCTCCCAAGTGCTGGGATTAAAGGCGTGCGCCACCACCGCCCGGCTCCTTTTGTTTTTTTAAGGCAGGCTTTCTCTACTTAGCCCCGGCTGTCTTGGAATTCATTCTGTAGATCACAATGGCCTTGACCTCAGAGATCTGCCTCCCAAGGCTCCCTGTGAACAGAGACTCTCTGTTCTCGGGCTTGCCCTGG
Source organism: Arvicanthis niloticus (assembly GCF_011762505.2). Lineage (NCBI taxonomy): Eukaryota > Metazoa > Chordata > Mammalia > Rodentia > Muridae > Arvicanthis > Arvicanthis niloticus. The sequence goes on from NC_047673.1 coordinate 37,829,631, forward strand.
TGTGCCTGAGACTCTTGGCAGGGATCCTGCTACGTCCTGGACTGGGAAGAAGTACCCAGTACTTCCTGGGTGGTGTTTGGGAAGGAGAAGGCTTGCCTCAAGTAGAGAGTCGATCCTGTCAGGTGGACAGACAGAAAGATAGAGGGAGAGGAGTGGTCTCCCACGTGAGGCAGGAGTTGAAGAGCTGGTCTGGGCTTTCAGCATCAAGATAATAGGTTTCTCTGCCGACTAATAAGCCAATTCAAGGAAAATTAAAAGTATAAAAGCAGGTTTTAAAATTTGGGAACAGCTCCCTGGTGTTTTATTCACCTGTTTCAGGGGACAGGACCAGAGAAGTTGCCATGCCCATAGGGAGACAGAGAGGGGAGAGGGAGAGGGAAAGAGGAAGGAAGGGGGTTAGAGAGAAACAGAGAGGGTACATAAGCAAAATGTCTGGATTATCTAGGGAAGAGCCTCTGGGGGAGGGGCGGCCTAGCCCCTGGGCAGGGAAGCACAGGGTAAGGGGAGAGGGTGTACCAGCCATATCCTGTACTGAGTAGGGACTGAAGGCGGCAGAAAGAATCTGACCTAAGCCAGGTGCGGTTTTTAGTATCTCCCAGGTGAAGGTGAGGTAGCCAGGTGGATTCTGGGAGTGTACAGCTGTTGCCTTGACAACGATGTGGGGGTCGCCTAGATGTGATGTCACTGGGTTCGGAGCCTGATACCAACAGGTACAAATGAAGAAAAATATTTTAATATTACAGATAGAATTGATTGGGGGCAGAAGTTGTTTTACATAAGCAGAAATAAAGAGTTTGAGGCCAACCTGGGTTACTTGATAACCTATCTCAAAACTGAAAGGTCCGGGACTCCCCAGAAAGGAGTCCACTTAAGTCACAGGATAGCACGCACCCAAAGGACACACGAGAGACCGTCTTGCTGTAAAGCACATGAGGTGGTTTATTAAATCAGAGCTCTGGGCCAGCCCATAACCCCATATCTCACATAGGGGATAGAGGGACTGACCTCGTGGCTCAGGGGCATAGCGCTTATATATGGGCGGGGTAGGGAAAAATCGAACTTTCGCGCGGGTGCACAGGATTGGTTGTTTTACCTCTTTTGAACACTAGTAGGCCGTACCATGGGGCAGGGTGTAGTTCTTCCCTTGGCCAGTCAGTTTCTGGGATGTTCTTAACAGGCCTTTGTACTGTAACTCCCCCCTCCTCTGTAACCAATTAGATGGACCCAAACCTGCTGGCAGGTGCTTTTCTGCCCAAGGTCTAAGGCGAAAAATTTACACATATTTCATAAGATGGCCTTTATAATTTTTCACTCTACAAAACAAACTAAATTAAGCATTTATACTACTGTCATATTTCTGTCCAACATTTTTTCTACTGTGTACCTTTTTACAAAATTGAATTGACAATGTATATATTAATTTGCACTTTAATGATGGCTAAATAAGATTCCATCATTTGAAAACAGTACAAATTACTTTCCTGTTCTTGGTTATTCGGATTGGTTTAGACTTTTTTTAAATATAAGGTTTAAATGGCCATCTCGTTGCTTGCCTGTTTTTCTATAGTTTTAAAAATATTTCCTTAGTAAAGGACCCTGGAAGAGGACGACTAAGGGCTCTGCCGCGCTTCCTTCCTCTGCAAGCCAGTTTGCATAACCGACTGCTTCCCTAAGCTCCTTTTGTTTTCTCCCCTGTGGGATCTCCTATTTAAGGCACCGACAGCCAGCACAAATTGCCCCTGTGGTTCTAAGCCCCAGCCCTACTTAAAAAGAAAAGCCCCGAATTTGCATCTGGACTTCTGCTGTGGTAAACTACAGAAAGCTAAGTAAAGGAAACCCAGGAGCAAGAGAGAGTCATGACTAAGGCTTTTCACAGGCTTACTGGGACACCTTCCCCACCTTCGGTGGTCGAATCTGTTTCTCTTCCTGGCAAGAGGGGGTACTTTGACTAAGGGAACAAAGGACAGGCTGGGGGCTTGCCCTGTCCTGTGATGAAATGGCAGGTTTCAGTCTGGCACGTTCTGGTCCCCTTCCGTTTCCCTTTATTGTTTCACGTGGTTTTATAAATACCCACACCCAGCTTTGTTTTCCTCAAGCACAGGACAGTAACTCTTGAAGATTTTCCTTTAGCTTTGACTCCATCGCGAGTGAGATTTAAACTCTGCGGAAAGTTTATAGCTAGGTGGCCTAACAACTTTCTAAGAAGACTAATTAATTTTTAAAATGCTAATTTACACGTTTCTAAGTTAAGATTCAGGCAACTTGGTCTGGGAAGGTGAAGCTTTCTGTTCTGGGCGGTAGTGGCAAACTCCTTTAATCCCAGAGTTTGAGAGGGCAGAGACAAATTGAACCTCTGAATTCAAAGCCTGTCTGGTCTACAAAGGGACAGCCAGGGCTACACAGAGAAACCCTGTATCAAAAACCAAAAAGGAAAGACAGACAGACTTGCAGCACGACGATGAGAATGTCAGTTCTAACCCCCCAGAATCCACTTAAAATGTTGGCCCTGACGCCAGGGTAGATAGATGAGGGGAAATAGAGGTTGCTAGTCCTGTTGGCCTCACCTAGCTCCAGGCCGAGTGAAAGAGCCTTTCTCATAAGGATATGGTGGAGCGCCGGAAAGCAGGACACCCAATGGCCTCCTCTGGCTTGTGTGTGCACAGACATGTGCAACAGCGTGCATGCATGCACATACACCACACACATTCATTCGCACTCACACACTGTTGAGACAAACTGTGTCTTGTGTTCTGATTAAACAACACATATCATGTGATATAATGTGGAGAGAGAACTCTGAGCGTCAGAGCATATATTGTTCTTGTGTCTTATAAAAAGATAGAAGGAATATGTTTGGTGGATGTGCAGTCAGGTGTGGGGAAAGGAGGTGGCTCTGCGGGCCCATGCGGAGGCATCCCTTCCCCCTGAGGGACCAGCCACAAGACAGTATAGTATAGAATAGAGTTTATTCAGGGCATGGGGAGGGGAGTTGAGGGAGTAGAGACAGAGAAAGGCAGAGAGAGTAGAGGAGTAGAGGCCGGCCATGAGCACATGGTGAAAGAGGGAGGAGGGGGATGGGGAGAGGGGGGATGAGGAGCAAGAGGACATTGCTGGAGCAAGAAGGCAAGAGAGAGGAAGGGGCAAGCAGCCCCATTTATCGTGAGTCAGGCGCACCTGGATGTTGCTAGGTAACTGTGGGGCGGAGCCTAGACTAAATGCCAACAGTTCTTCCAAAGGACCTGAGTTTAGTTGCCAGCACCCATGTTGTTGCTCACAAGCACCTGTAACTCCAGTTTCAGAAGGATCTGATGCCTGTAGCCTCTGAGGGCTCCTGCTCTCACACTCTCGTACTCACACGCACCCCTCCTCCCCCCAACACACACATAATACAAATAAAAGAACAAGAGAACTGATGATTGTAACGCCTTTACTTTTCTTCTCGCTCTGGCATGAACATTTGTTGTACTCTGAAGTACTATATATTTTGTGGCTTGTGGAAACCCATCACGTAGGCAGAATTTTCAGACAATGAAAACTAATAAAGGAGAAAAAAGAGGGTATTGTTGACTTAGGGTACGTTTATTTAGTCAGTACACCAAAAATGTCACTGAAGAATTCAGAATTTTCATCCTAAGGTTGTATGTTGTATGGTTATGCAGATATGGGTTCTCAAGATGACAGCCAAAGGATGAAAATGAATCTCTAAAGATTCATATAAATCCAGATGAAGAACGCAGGGAGGATTTGGGCCCCGAGGGAAGGAAGAGAAGGGACAGGAAACAGGACAGTGTCTACAATTAAGAATGGCTAATAGTGACAGTAACTTTGTTCCCCTAGGAAATGACCAGAACCTCTGTGAACTGTCATCCACCCAAAAGTGAGACTATCAAGTGTGGTAGGAAACCCTTAATCCAAGCATTTAGGAGGGAGAGTAAATGGATCTCCAGGAGTTCAAGGCCCGCCTGCTCAAAGAAAGAAAAGGGGGGGTGGAGGAGGAGGAGAAGAAGAGAGGAAGGGAGGGAGGGAGCGAAGGAGGAAGAAGAAGAAACAAAAATATGACTAAAAGCAGATATGAAGGTTAGAAAAAAAGATGAAAAACTGTATCTTTGCTCAGAAGGGAGCTAAACTATTAGTAAATTTGGAAGCAAAATGTTACAGTTAAAATAACGTATTTGACACATTAGATGTTCAATTTTATTATTTATTTGTTTGTTTGTTTGTTTGTTTTCCCAAACAAGAAGCGGCCTTCTTTTTCCTTGCTTTTGACGTTTATTTCTGAGGTAATGCTGCCTGTATGCTGCCCCCTGGTGGCCAAAGGATCTCTTCTTTGGACATTCCACCTATGCCTGAACTTTGCCGGACAGGATTTTGTAACCTAGAGAACCAAGGGTCCGTTTGTTTGTGCTTTTTCCCTACAAAGAACACGAAAAAGTGAGAGGGTAAAGAAAGTTGTTTCTAAGCCTGACAATGTGAGTTTAATTACCTGACGGGTCCAAAGGGTCCCATTTCCCTCTAAAAAGGCAGGCTCACGGAGTTGGTCCAACATTGATTGAGTCTAGGATCAGTTCAAGCTGGACTTCAGAAACCTGAATTCCTCAGGAATTTATAAAATCAGCTCCCACCAATAGGAGTCATTCTCCCTGCGTCTGGCAGGAGAAACATGGTTCTTTATTTTTTTTTATTTTTTTTATTTTTTATTTTTTGGTTTTTCGAGACAGGGTTTCTCTGTATAGCCTTAACATGGTTCTTCATTAGCTTACACCTGTGGCCGCTATCAGCATATCAAAGTCCATATTGGCTCCTTTAGTTCCTATTCACAGGTACCCATTACACATTTCAAAGCCTGTGCTAGCATCCTGACCCTTCTCACCCCAGATGTCCACTCTTTGTAAAGACAAGCTTTATCTCCCAGGACCACCACCACTACCCTCCATTCCCCCTCCCCTTCCCATTGCTCCCCTCCTGGTCTGTACCCCTTGTCAGTCGGTGTACACACACACTACACGCATGCACACACGCACGCACGCATGAAAAACACTGCAATGAAATAAAAAATAACGAGTAAAGTCCTGGGTTCAGTCTCCAACAGTGGAGGGGAAAAAGAAAAAATAACACAGAATCTGGTTATAAACCCATTTTAACACGGTGGTGGCAGCACATGCCTTTAATGCCAGCACCCAAGGCAAAGGCAGATGGATCTCTAAATTCGAGGCCAGCCTGATCGTCTATAGAGCAAGTTTCAGGATAGCCAGGGCTACACAGAGAAACCTTGTCTCAAACAAACAAACAAAAGTAATAAAACGCCTCATTATAGTTTTAAATATGGAGGAACATTACTTTTACTCATAACACTTGTTATGTAGGTTACATCATGCATTATTACCTCTAAACATGTTGGTGATCTTTTAGGAGAATTTGGATAAGAGTTAAAACTTAGTTTTTTTCATCTACACTATTGGCATTCTTTAACATCTTTAATGCTATTTTTTTTTACAATATATATATATATACTTTTCCAGAGGATTTAGGTTTGGATTCCCAGCATCCACATGGTGGCTCACAAGCATCTGGAACCTCAGTTCCAGGGGATCCACTCCCCTATTCTGGCCTCTCCAGTTACCATTCATACACATGGTGTGCAAACATTCAGGCAGGCAAAAACGCCCATACACATAAAATTAAGTAAATAAATAATAATTTATAACTAAATAAAATCCTTAAAATTCAAGTTCTCGAGCTGAGCAGAAGATGCAGTCTTTTTAGCCATGCAGAGGTGTTGAAAGGTGTTTTAACAAATGTTGGTGAGGATGTGGGGGAAGGGGAGTCCTTTCCCTGATGTGGGTGTGTAAATTGGTGTGGCCACTATAAAGATGAGTGTGAACATTTCTCATAAAAGCAAAAGAAGACCTACCGTATGACCAGTTATGTCATCCCTGGACATGAACCCAAAGGGGTCTGTATCCTACTATAGGGGTGTGTATCCTACTACAGAGACCCTTGCACATCATTCAATAGCTCGGAAACGCAATCAACAAGGATGCATTCATGGAATTATTCCCAGGAAAGTGGGTGGAACTAGAAGGATACCAAGATAACTCAGGCCCAGAAAGACAGACCTTACATGTTCTCTTTCATATGCAGATCCCAGCTTTGCATTTTTAGATTTGTTTAATTCTGAAGAGTCTATAGAGATCAAGAAACTACAAAGAGCTCCTGAGAGGGAGGGGAGGAAGAGGCCATAGGAGAAAAAGGGACAAGCAGAACACACATGATATGAGATCAGAAGAGGAGGGGACGCTGGAAAAGGAAAGTCCTAAACCAGGACGGGGATGAAGAGACGGGAGAAAGGACAAGGTTGGATGGAAAGACTTAAGCCGGAAATCAGGGGCAAGATGAAAAAACCACCTGCCACTCTGATGACCTTGGTTTCATGACCTGACTCCACAAAGTTGTCTTCTGACCTCCATATGTGTACTGCAGAGCATGCGTGACCACACACACACACACACACACACAAATATTGTTTGTGTAAAACTAAGGATATATGAGAAGATTTGTGGATACTCGTTACTTAATTCTAAAATGTGCTTTTTTTAAAAAAGGATTTTGAGCCAAGGCATTCTGCATGGGTGGATAACGCCACACCCACAAACCCTGGATTATTCAACAAAAATCCCAGTGATTTTAGGTTCTAACAAGCTGGTATTTAAAACTAGCCATCTGTACTGGTTTGTTTTTTTTTTTCTTTTTTCTCTCCCCAACTTGACTAAGCTGAAGTTATTTGGGACTAGAGATCCTCAGGCCTCTGGGTAAGTCTATGGTACATTTTTTTTTTTTTTTTTTTGGATAAGTGATTGTTGCAGGAAGACTGAGAGCCCAGCCCACTGTGGTTAGTGAGATTCCTGGGCTGGTGGTCCTGGGTTGTATAAGAAAGCAAGCAGAGCAACCGGTGAGGAGAAAGCCTGTAAGCTGCATCTCTCCATGGCCTCTGCATCATTTCCTGCCTCCAGCTTCCTTCGTGAGTTGATTTCCCTAAATGATGGACTGCAGTATGGAAGTGTAGAGCAAATAAACTCTTTCTCCCCGAGATGCTTTTGGTCAGAAGGGTTTATCAGATCAACAGAAAGCCACACTAAGACACCATCACTGCACCAAAATGCAGAGTATAACCACTGGAGTATTTGTGTCATTCAATATGACCACCCTTCCCATGTTCAACATGATGGCATGCCTTCTTCCTACTGCAGGGGTGGCATGAGTGTTGCTATAGAGAGCAAGAAATTCAACTGAAACGGCTAAGCCACATTGGAGCGTCATGGAGAGGATTCCATGGTGAGTGTAAGGATGCCCTGGAAATGACTGAATGACAAGAGAATACATTGCTGTCTCTGAAAGCATCATAGATGGGACAAGACTGATGATGAGCCATCATGTTGGTGTGGCTGCTGGTGGGCATAAAAGGATTTGCAACTGAGGACAAGAGGGTCCAGAGGGGAGATGTGCTCGTGTAAGGACGGTATCTAAAAGGGACAGGGACATATGGGCAGTATCCTCCATATTATCCCCTGATTTGTCAAGTAAATTGGATGGAAGAGATGATGAAGTGAAGGGGCTGACTGTTTCTTACATCTGGACGAGGGCCAGGAAGTAAAAGGAGAATTCCAAGTTCTTCTTGGGATCCAAAAGCATAGAACCCATGGGAAGGACTGGATGGTAAAGACAGAGGAAGCAGGGCAGAAGTGAGAAAAGATGTTCCTCGGGTCTGCTCCCCAATATGGAAGAAGAGAAAATCTGTGATTCAATATACAGAGGAGGGCTTTGGTAAAGGCCTGGGGCAGGAAACTCTGATGGCCAAGGAATACTCTACCTCTGAACTGCTTGAGTTGGGAAAGACGTTTTAAGCTAGAGGAACATTTCACAACCTGGTTTGTGAGACTGTAGATCCACAGGCAAATGGAAACAGTCTGAGCATCACAGAAGCAGAGGAAGTAAGTAATATAACTACGCATTGTCCCTTCAAACAAAGTCCACTTTCCCTGAGACAGTCTGAGCGAAATGAGCCTCTGCTGGATTGGCTTATACGAATCACCAAGGACATTCGGGTTATTGCTGGCTAAAGTCCCCATGGATACTGGGGACTGGAAGATAATAAGGGAGTGTCAGGCATAATGAGATAATAGGCATGAGACAAGCAATGTTTGATGCCCAGTCCAAGTGGGACTGATAGGATTATGTTCACAGAAGAACTAAGAAAATGGCTCAGCAGAGACCTTGGGATTTGTCTTAGCTGTGATAAAAAAACAAAAACAAAAACAAAGGCAGCTCATAAAAGAAAGAGTTTAACTGGGCTTACTGTTCCAGAAGATTAGAGTCTCGGATGACAAAGCAAAGGCATGACAGCAGGAGCTCAGAGCTTACATATCAATCCATTCATTAATGGAGAGAGAGCACACTGGAAAATGAAGAGTCTTTTGTAACCGCAGTCTCTATCTCCACTTCCTCCAACAAGGCCACACCTCCAAATCCTTCCTAAACAATTCCACCACCCCAAGACTAAGTTCTCTAACACACGGGGGCCAGTCTCATCCACATCAGTACAGGACTAGTTTTGAAATCGATGTGGTTTTGTTGCAGCCCTGGCTGAGTATGATCTTTACAAGTAAGTAGAGGCATTGCACAATCATAATAACTCAAATTGGCATGGAAATTGGGCTGATGAATGCTAAGACAACAATCTAGGGGAGGTAAGAGCAGGGAGAAGCAGACAAAAGGGGCTGCTAGCCTCGCTCGAAGGCCAGTGTGACACGATGTGGGCCAATACAGGTTCCTAGGAGGGAGAATTGATAGGAAGCCAAATGCTGTGTTGTGAGTGTCTGGAAAGCTAAGACTTGGGCAACAGTTCATGGAAGGCATAAAAATAACAGAACAAGGCGAGTTGAAAAGACTCCCAGAGGTGCGCAGTCACCACCTCATTCCTTCCAGCAAAATGACTATGCTGGGAGGGGCGGCTTTTCACCTAGCCTAGACCCATGCAGCTGACGAATGTGACTGAGGGAAAGGTAGTGGAAAAAGCAGGAGTCGTCCTCACTGCTGGTGCAAAGACTGACTGCTCCAGCAGCAGGTGTGGCTCTCAAACCCCTTAGTCCTGGGCCATGTTGAGTGGCTTGAGTCAGTCCCACTGGGCCTTCAGTGTGGGACATGCACACAGCTCCATTGTAGCACCCCAGGATAAGAAAGTGGGACAGTTCAAGGAAAGTGATTCTGGATTATAAACTGCTAAATAGGAAGTTAAATTACAAACGGTTAAATTCCATCCATCCATTGTTCCCAATATTATTTTTATAAGACAATTGATAAGAACAATGGAATCTTTTCCTTTTCTATTGGTCCTTGCTAACATTTTTCTTTTAGTATCCTCTTAACTGCTGACTGCTGAGACCAAGGGCACATTCTTGGAATGGAGGGTGGTGGTCTTCAGTGATCCTTCTTCTCTGTAAAAAGCTTTCAATATACAGTTCCAATCTTGGAATGTCTTATAGATTTGGAAGACAATAAAACACCTGCTACAGAGCATGATTGAAAAAAAAAAAAAAAAAAAAAAAAGGCACCTTGTTGGCCAGGGAGGTTCTTGAGTGCAGCAGTTTTAGAAAAGCCACTGTACCTGGCATGAACTCCAGAGAGGTGGCCATTTAGGCCTTATTAGTAATCTCTTATAAACGTTCAGTGATTGTTAGCTGAATTTATGGGATTGTTCTTCCTTGGGAATTTCAGAGCCTTAGCATGACCTCAGTCATAAGAGATTCCTGGCAAAACCTAGAATTCTTATAATGACTGTGTTTGCTTAGGTAATGGGTTCCTGTGAGGACTCTTAGATCAGATAAGAAGTTTTTGGTATTCTGGAATTGAATTGCTAAAAGGCCTTTTGTGTGACAATCAATCAAAGCACAATTGCCAGGTGGTTCAGAGTTCAGCCCATCAGAGATTGTTCTTCCCCCACTGCTAGGAAACCTTGGTATATCCTGCAGTGTCTCTCTTTCTTTTCTGTATCTAAGGACCCTGTATCTAAGGACACTGATACCCAAGGTCCCTCAAATGATAAAGACTATTGTTCTTGCTGTTGGCTGCATGCCATAACTGAATGGAGAGAACCTATTGGTGAAGATGTCACCTGCTTTGGTGACAGGTCATGGAGAAATGAGACTGGAACTGGACTGAAAGTTTCCTCCCTGATGGCTGATTTACCAATTGCTGGAAGACACCGTGCAGTTGGCTGGGGTGAAGGGCGGTTATTACTAACAATCCCATTCAGCTATGGACTTTGTGTGCTATACCATCAACAATATAGGGAGACCCATGGGTGTAATTGTGGTGTGACTGTTACAGGTGCAACCAACAACTTTCCATTTGTATTTAAGGCCCACTCCACAGAAGAAAATACTCATCTAACACTGCAGACCAGGGTGGGTCATAGGCTATTGCTTTGTTAAACTGATGCATTAATCCTGTTAATTTAAGAAATGTTGGGATACATACATTGAGTTCATATGTTTGCATGAATGTGGAGGCCAGGAATTGAGATCAGGTATCTCTATTACTCACCACCTCATTTTTGAGACAGGTCTGTCAGTGAACACGGAGCTCACTGTTTCTTCTAGACTGGCTGGCCAGTGAACTCCAGAGACACCTATGTCTGTCCCTCAGTGCTGGGGTTACAGTGTGTGCCGCTGCTACAGATTGGTGTTGGGGGTTGGGGGGAATCTTTACTCAGGTCCTCTGGATTGCATGGCAAACATTGGTCTGAGTCATCACCCCAGACCCTGTTCCGAGCCCCTCCGTGTCCCCTTCGCCCTCGAAAAGACATGTGAGGCAGTGTTCGAGTGGTTACTACAGTGAGGCTTTACTTCTTGTATAAGCAGAAGCGGAAAGACCCCAAGCCTGGGAAAGGCACTGCTATATGTACCCTAGAGTGGCGTGTGCACTTCTGATTGGCTGTTCACTCATCACCCCATATTATGCCCCGGGATGGGCAGTGACTTTGGCGCGCTTTTTGCCTTTTGCACCTGCGCAGTCAGTTGTTTACTAGTGGGAGGACAGGATGCCCGCGCCATCTTGTAATGGCGAATGCTGACACGCTCACTGCGGCTCCCAACATCTCCCCCTATCTATATATTTAAGATGGAACAGCCTATTGCCTATCAAGCGTGGCACCAACTCAGTGAGGGAAATCAGAGGCCTGATCTCCTGTGCAAAATGAGATATTGTAATGGGTTTTTTTCTCTCGTAGTCGTGCAATGAGGAATACTTCCCATACCCATCTCGATGCCTTTTGACGGGGAAAGGGAGCCTCCACCCTGGGGCGCCACCAGGGGAGGTTTCTTGGCATCAAACCTTTGTGCAATCAGGCATACTTTCGGGAAATCTATCCACACTCGTGGAACATTCCCTGTCGAGTACCCACTCGCAACACCTCTAGATATTCAGGTACCACAGTTATTCAGGCAAGGGCTGGCTAGACTTAGACCTCTCATCGACCCAGTGCAATGGGCTGAACCCTTGGGGTGCATCGACTGAGGGTCTCAGTCATCAGCTACTTTCTTAGCCTAGATAGCCAAATTTCAGGGGGAGATGCTTGTTCAAGGCTACGAGTGCTTGGGCGATAGCGACCTTGTCACGTTTTTGTTGGGCTCTGAGCTTGCAGACCAATCATAACATGAACACTAATCCACAACATAGGGCTGCACCAAACAAGCCTATCCCCACCCTTTAAGAAAGAAGGAAAAGGCAGAGGTAAGCCAAGAAGTAAAATCGCCAGGGTTAACAGGGTCCACTCGTGTTCCGTTAAGGCTTGAAATCTGGATCTGTAATTTGCTGCTGCACCTGGTCCAACTCCCCAGTCCAATTCCCTTTTAAATAAGCAGAAAGATTATGCCTTTGAATAAATGTATCATTCACAAATCTCAGAGGTGTAATACCTAGATGTGGGGTTGCTGACACGCAGCTCATTTGAACCACATCCGTGAGCTGCTCCACATGGGCTTGGAGCAAATCAACTCTGATTGACCAACAGAATGTCTGATGTCAGGTAAGCATCCACTTTCTGTAGAGTGGTCAAAGCCTCAGAGGTCTTTTCTGAAATTTGATTAACAACAGTAGCTGCTGTAACTTTATTAACCAAGGCTATGCCGACTATCACAGCTGTAGCTGCAGAGATGATAATAGCAGTGATAATGGCTGCAGTTATATCAAAATCTCTCTTCTGTAGAAAAAAAGTCAAGGTCCCAGACATCTGAACGGGGATAGGGATCCGTAGTGGTATACTGGCTATTAGGGCCTGCTTATAGACAAGAGAAGACCAGCACTGGGACATAAAGCAAGTTACATTGGTACAAGTTAGCAGAAGTGGCACCTTTTAAGAAGGCAAGGGCATAGGTTTTGGAAAAGCAGATAGGATAGCCATCTAAATTCACTATATATACTAGGAACCCGATTTAGGAGAGTCCAAATGAGAACTGAGAGCGTCTGCAGATGAATCCTTCGGGGGGGGGGGGGGGTCATTTTCAGGAACCACGAGTCGCCACGTCAGTCACTCTGGCAGCCAAAATGGGTTGTTTTCTTCCTGTGGAAAAACACAAACCGCTCCCCTGGATCTTATTAAAATAGGATCCGGGCCTTTCCATTGACCAGTCAAAACATCTTTCCATTTTATCATTTCTTTTGGCCTAGTTGGTTCCAGGAAATGGCGATCAGCCGCTGTATCGCCCTGACTGTCCAAATTCAAAAAGTTGATGGTAAAAAGTGCCAGAGAAACAGTAGCTCGTGGCACCGTGGGCAGAGCTTCCTCAACTTCTCCTTTTTGTTTTATCAAATAAGTTTTAAGGGTATGATGAGCACGCTCAATGATACCCTGTCCCTGAGGGTTGTAAGGAAGACCCATCAGGTGTGTCACCTCCATATGGCGACAAAATTGTTGAAATTTTTGAGAAGTGTAGGCTGGTCCATTGTCAGTTTTAAGGATTTTAGGCTTTCCCCAGGCACTCCAAGCCTCGAGACAATGTTGAATAACATGGGCCGCCTTTTCTCCAGTCAATGGAGAGGCGAACATAACTCCAGAACAGGTATCAATGGAGACATGTAAATATTGTAATTTGCCAAAGGATGGGATGTGAGTAACATCCATTTGTCAGATCTGTAATGGCCTAATTCCCTGAGGGTTAATTCCTGTATGGGGAACAGGTAGGAATTGACAGCAGTTTTGGCATTGAGTCACGATATCTCTAGCCTCCTTTCTAGAGATGTTAAACTGACATCGTAGTGTCTCAGCTGTCACATGAAACCTTTTATGAAAGGCTTTAGCCAAATCCAATTTTGGTGAAAGGGCAATTGTAATCAACTTTGTGGCTCGATCTGCCAGGTCATTTCCACGGGACATAGGTCCCGGTAAGCCTGAGTGAGCCCTAATATGAGTTATAAAGACAGGGAATCTTCACTTAGCCAGGGTAAGCTGAATCTTTTGAAAAACTTCTACAAGTCTGCTAGATGTCTTAATTAACCCAGCAACTTCTAATGCTTTCACTGCATTAACCACATAGAAGGAATCTGAAACAATATTTAAGGGACCTGGAAAGATTTCCAGAACCTCTGACACCACTAAGTATTCCACAATTTGAGGTGAGGTTTCATGGTATTGTTTGGATGTAACCTTATCATTAACCACATAGGCACCCACTCCTGTTTTAGACCCATCCGTATAAACTACCATTCCATCTGGGAGTGGCTCCTGAGACACAATATGTGGAAATATGATAGCTTGAGTTAAGGCAAATTGTAAGATGGGATGCTTAGGATAATGATTATCTATTTGACCATTGAAGGAAGTAACCAGCACTGCCCAAACATCAGAGGTGGCCGTTAATATTTGGACTTGATGGGCAGTATAAGGCACTATCAAAACCTTAGGCTCCCTTCCAAAATGAGTAATGGCTGCTTTTAGTCCACGAAGGGCAAGTTGAGCAACTGCATCTGGATACCTTTCAATAATCTTTGTGGGAGAAGCATTGGGATGAATCCATAACAAAGGCCCCTCCTGCCATAACACAGCAGTTGGTAAGTGTCTAGTTTTAAAAACACATAGGTCAAAGGTTTTGGTTTCGTCTATGCATTTTAGTTGGGCATCTTGTAAAGCGTTTTCTACTACTTGCAGAGCAGGGCTCGCAGCCGGTGTTAAGGCCCTCGGTGAGGAAATATGAGCATCCCCTTCCAAAATATCAAATAAAGGTTTCAGCTCGGCCAAGGGAATTTTTAAAAATGGTCTTAACCAATTTATATCACCTAATAATTTCTGAAAGTCATTCAAAGTATGTAAATGGTCTCTACGAATCTCTAATTTCTGAGGAATTATCTTTTCTGGATAGATAACCGTCCCTAAAAAGGAGCCAATTTCTGAAAATTGAACTTTCTCAGTAGCAACCTGCAGACCCCACTGTAAGTAAGTAAGTAAGTAAGTAAGTAAGGGGACCTCCCAAGCCGCGACAGGCTCTCAACCAGTCTTGTAACCCTCTGTTCCTACAAGGGGCAATGACTGTGCGGCATTCCGCTGTAGCATTTTCAAAGACCATTTGTTCTATCAATGGCATTGCCTGCTCTGGTTCCCCAAAGATTCTGCCAGCTGCCTCAGTCATGCGGGCCACAAAGTCAGAAAAAGACTCATTAGATGTCTGAATTACCTTGGACAAATAAAGGTTACTGCCTTCCTTCCTAGGGAGAGACTTCCATGCCTTTATTGCAGCTGATGCTATCTGTGCGTAGACCTGCCCGGGATGAGTGGTCTGGTCGTTCGAGTGTACGCCAACTCCTGCCAGCATGTCAAAAGTCCATAATTGCTGTCCCTCAGTATTTGCATTAATCCTGGCTTGTGCTTGCAGTGCCTAGTGCCACAAGGCCTTCCACTCTAGGTATTGGCCCATATTGTTAAGTACCACCTTCACTGTGTCTTGCCAGTCTCCTGGAGTCATAGCAGCTGTACTTAATCTCTCCACTTCGGATATAGTAAAGTTAGCCCCAATTCCATATGCACGTACTGCCTCAGCTAATTCTTTGACCTGCCTATACTCTACTGGGGCATGAACACAAGCGCCTTCTGCCGCTTCAAATACCGGAAATGTAAGCTGTAGCTGTCTCCAATCTCCTGGGCTGAGAAATGAATTAGAGGCACTGCCCAAGGCATAGGCCGGAGGCAAGGACGGGGCCAAGGGATTCAAGGTCTTTCTTAGTCTTATCCCAGAAGACTACCCTTTGCATAGGCGGCTGCTTCCTGCCCCAGGCTCTCTTCCTCTCCTTGCGTTAGGTCTTCCTCGGAGCTGCTAAGGTTTATGAAAGCAGGCTCCTTAATGGGGTACAGGGGGGTCCCTCCGAACTCCACTCTCTCTTCACCAGCCAGTGAAGGGTCCTTAATCTTAACAGGCCCTGCATTGGCCCCTGTTCCTCTTGAGTACTCTTTCTTATGACCAGGATCCTTGGCCTGCCTCTGTTGCCCAGGCTTTTTTGCCTGCTTCTCCTTTCCAGGTTCCTTGGCCTGATGCCGGCTAACACGCTCTGTTTCTGATAGCCTGGAGCGGACCTCTCTTGAAACCTCTTGACTTGCCCTAATAGCTGTGCTGCGGGCTGGATCCTCACAACACAAATAAGCTAAAAGCGAAAACAACACAAACAAGAGGCCAACTACTGCAGCGGTGGCAATGGGTGAATATCTGCTCGCAACGAAGGCTTCCACCCCAAGCATACTTCTCAGAGACATACCTCGATCCTGTAGTCTTTTTAACCCGCCCCGAATCTCGGGGGGGGGGGGGTGTCTCCCGCGGTGCCTTGAAGATCCCAGGTTTCGACGCCAGATGTTCCGCACCCCTCCGTGTCCCCTTTGCCCGCAAAAAGACACGTGAGGCAGTGTTCGGGTGGTTACTACAGCGAGGCTTTACTTCTTGTATAAGCAGAGGCGGAAAGACCCCAAGCCCAGGAAAGGCACTGCTATATGTACCCTAGAGTGGCGTGTTCACTTCTGATTGGCTGTTCACTCATTACCCATAATATGCCCCAGGATGGGCAGTGACTTTGGCGCACTTTTTGCCTTTTGCACCTGCACAGTCAGTTGTTTACTAGTGGGAAGACAGGATGCCCGTGCCATTTTGTAATGGCGAATGTTGACACACTCACTGCGGCTCCCAACAAGACCCCAGATCACAGTTTCTTAAACCCATAGAGTTTACTGTAACTTAATGTTGGCAGCAGCAGGTTTCTGAGTATGTAATGATCACAGCCTAATTCAAAATCACATGTAATGGATGTGAGGTGTTCCTGGCAAGGCTCACCCTGCAGTACCCCACAACTTCATAGGCGCCTCTGTTCTGTACATGAAACATACGTTGCACCAGCCATGCCAGCACACCATGTGACATCAACAAACATTGCCTAAAATACCTCTGCCCAGATGCAAGATTACTCTATATAATGAAGTGCAGCATGCTTAGTACAAAGTCCTGCTCCTTCAGGAACGTCATGATTTCATTGTGGACAGCAAGGACTTAGTATTTTATCATTGTTACATCAAGTTAGGGTATCTTTGGAGTAATAATATTTTATCATTGTTATGGCAAGCTGAGGTATCTTTGGGTTGGATTGTGTTGGAATGCTTGGTTAAGTTGTTTACTTGACCTTGAGTTGCAGACTAGAGATTCATAAAACATCAAATGAAGTTTGGCCTGGGATTGTCTTCTAACAAGTTTTTTAAATTATACCATCTCATACTACATATTTATGTAAAGTGCTATATTCAGCATTGGCAATTAAAGTCAAAATACTGATCAAGTCTGAAAACTACGGAAGTGTAAAAGTAACCTTTATTTGCCTGATGTAATTGTCTCAGAGGCTTCCTGTTTCTAGGTCTTTCTGAACTCCGGCTGGCTGGTTCAACTCAGT
Organism: Arvicanthis niloticus; assembly: GCF_011762505.2. Taxonomy (NCBI): domain Eukaryota; kingdom Metazoa; phylum Chordata; class Mammalia; order Rodentia; family Muridae; genus Arvicanthis; species Arvicanthis niloticus. The sequence continues at coordinate 37,846,599 of NC_047673.1, forward strand.
TGTTCTGGCTCAAACTCCTAAACTGACTGATTCAATCTGGCTTCTCTTAGCTTCTCACTGAATTGCTCTGTTTGGCCTCAAACTAACTCTGGTAATTTGCTCTAATCTTCTGGCTCTTTCTCATTCTCTGGCTTCAACTGCCTCTGCTGACGTGCACTGAACTGCATGAACTCATGAACAAATTCAACTCCACTACACTGCATTCCCTGCACTGACTCTGTGACACTGCAATGAACTCAACTGACTGGACAGAACTGACTTAACTAAACTGGCCAGACTTCTCCCTTCTCTCTTTCTGAACTGCTCTTAAATAGCTTCCTTTTCCGATCTGTTCTTGTGAGAGGTAGGCATATCCTATCTGTCTCATTCTGTCAAATCTTTTTCTGATTTGTCACTTTGTCTCATTAGTTTGCTAATAAATAGTAAAAGGTATACATCGTGTTGGTTACGTTTCTGTTGCTGAGATAAAGCACCGTGACCAGGGAACTTAAGAGAATTTATTGTAGTGCATGGTTCCACAGGGATGAATCCATGGGACATGAAGGCCAAGCAGCAAACAGCTGGCATGACAGCAGGAGCAGGAAGCAGAGAGAACAACATACACGTGGGATGAGGCTTTAAACTTCAAAGCCCCTTCCACTCCCTATTAAGTGATATACCTCCTCCATCAAGGCTGCACCTCCCAGAAACATCTCCAAACAGCACCACCACTTGGGGTCCAAGAGCCTGAACCTCTGGAGGTACATTTCTCAGCAGTCAAACACACACACACACTTTTAAAAATATATATAATTATCAGTCAGTGTATGATTTGTATACCTATTTCATACTCCTATATGCCCAGGTTCTTAGGTGGGGCTTCGGGTATAGCTCCATTGGTAGAATGCTTTCCTAATACGTACAAATCCTTGGTTTTGATCCTAGCATTGCACATAAACCAGAAGTGGTGGTGCACATCTGTAATTCCAGGACTAGGAGGTAGAGTCAGGAATAACATTAGGTCAAGGTCACCCTCAGCAATACAGTGAGCTAGAAGCTACTTGTCTTTTAAGTTTTTTTTTCCTTTATTATAAATTCTTAGACAAGGCTTGTAAGTGGAAGACATTTAAGAAGTCCTTACTTAGAGGCATTTTCTTGAAAGCCTCAGAGAGACTTGTTCAACTATCTGCTATCAAGTTCACTTGATAAAGTCTTTGCTGATGAGGCTAGTTTCTGTTGTCCTTATCTTCAGAGCACTCATAAATGTCCTCAAAGTACTCTTCCAGGCCCCGGCCTCAGTCCACACACTGAGCCTGAGACATCTTTTCTTGAGCTCATGATTTCACTTATATGTGGAAACCGTGAACAACAGGACGTGAAACTAAATGTGTGATGGAGCAGGGGAAGGGAAAGGGAATGGGGCAGGTATGACCAAAACACACTGTATGTATACATGAAAATATAGCAAGAACACTTGCCTTATACAATTATATAAGCTAACAAAAGTGTCATAACTCTAAATAAATAAGTTTAACTTCTTTTTGTTACAAGTATTTTCTTAAACAGACAAGGTTCAGTAAATTATCTATTATTTTTAAATTAACTGTTAGGAGAGCATTAATATTGTATCTAATGAATAATAATTAAGCCTCCTTTTCAGTATTTAACCATATGCTTCTACATTAAACAAATGTCTCTGTGATTAAACTCATTTTATCATGCAAGGATGCATATGTATGCTCTCTCTCTCTCTCTCTCTCTCTCTCTCTCTCTCTCTCCTTTAAGTTCATGCCAAGGCTGCAGAATAGTTTAGTGGTTAAGAACACTTGTTGCTCTTGCAGAGGACCCTGGTTTGGTTCCCAGCACCCCACAGCCATTCCTAATTATCCTGAATTCCAATTCCAGGAGATTCTTGATACCCTCTTCTGGCCTCTGGTGTACATTGTGCACATACATCCAGGCAAAAAAAAAACTTATATACATAAGAAAAGAATAATTCCTTTAAAAAGAATCTTAGACAATGTCAATGGAGGTGGCTTAGAAATCTTAGAAAATATAGTGGTGGTTCATGCCCTTAATACTATGTATTACCCATGAGACAAAGGCAGGCGAGTCTCTGAGTTTAAGATGATTTCAAAGTCAGCCTTGTCTACATAGCAAGTTCCAGGCCAGCTAGGGCTGCTAGGGCTGCCAGAGCTGCATAATGAGAACTTGTCTTTTTTTTAAACAAGGTGTTAATGCTAATGGCGGTACACATGTGTAATCCCAGCACTCAGGAGGTAGAGAAAGAATCTGAAGTCTGAAGGTCAAAATTATTCTTAGCTACATAGAGAATTCAAGCCACCCTGGGCTAGAGAGCTTTTCTGAAAAAAGAAAAAGAAGGCGGGGGAGGGGCAGGGGAGAATCTGGGGTGGTAGAATGGCATAGCTATTAAAATGCTTACTGAGGGAACTTCACAGACTGAGTGTGAGCCTTGGACTCCTTGGGGGAGGGGGGAGAAGGCACTACCCATTCCTCTCATGTTCTCCTAAGAGGTTCTCTGTATCAATGGTTATTTTCTCTTTTCAGGGAGACTCTGCAATCAGCCATATGTGTATTCTCCATTTTGTCTTTGATTAGGTTATCTCATGCTTTTGTTTTTGTTCTTTTTGTTTTTATTTTTGTTTTCAAGACAGGGTCTCTCTACATTGCCTGGCTGTTCTGGAACTTGCTTTGTAGACCAGGCTGGTGTCAAACTCAGAGATCTGCCTGTCTCTGCCTGCTAAGTGCTGGGATTAAGGCATATGCCACCACTACCCTGACTAACTCATTTCATTACTGTTTAAAACAAGATTTTTAATTCAGCTTTTGATTCTACTCATTCGTTTTAAAATGGATTCTATTTCATCAACTTCCAATTCTATCATGTTTTCCCTACATTTTCCTTTTCTTTTTAGTTTGACTTTGTATTTAAGCATCATTTGAACTACATCATATTCATCCAGCTGTTTTATTAGCTAGTATGTAGTTTCTGTCTTTAATTCCAGAGATTGAGATTTTCTTATATAAAGTTGCTGAGCTGAGGGTAGTAGCCCATATCTATCTCAGCTACTCCGGAAGTTGAGGTAGAACTAGGAATTGGATTGGAGCTCATTTGGGCAGTTAGTAAGATTCTCTCTCTAGTTTATTCCTAGAAGAAACAAACACTATTTCTAAGTTAGCAGCACTGCAGTAAAACTGTTGTCTATACAACTGTTGCTCATTTAGCAATTATCCTAGGAGTGCTTATAAAAGTGGACGTTAGGCTTTTTTAGGAATTCATGTGGTATTTGGGTTCTATTTTTCTCCTTACATCCTCAGCAGCATTTTTTAATGTCACTGAGAGATGACAATACTTTAAAAAAATGTTTTTTAATTTTATGTGAATTGGTGTTTGTCTTGCATGTGTGTCTGGGTGTTGGATCTCCTGAAGCTGGAGTTATAGTTGTGAGCTGCCACTTGAGTGCTGGGATTGAACCTGGGTCCTCTGGAAGACCAGCTAGTTGCTCTTAACTGCTGGGCCATCTCTCCAGACCCATGATCAATATATCTAACCCTTTAGGACCTCCTGTAACTTTTTATAAATGTTGAATATCAGTGCTCAAATATTTCAACCATTGTTAATTGTTGAATCGATTTTTTTTTAACTTCAATTCAGACAAGTAAGAGTTTAACTTCTTGGTATGTTTTCATGTTCCGTCAACATTTTAACAGTAATTGTTATGTGTAAGATAATGATGCCAGCACTTGACATGTTTTTACCTTTTTGTGCTTATTCATTTGCCTTATGAACATCCAATGAATGGCAGCTTGCTGCCTGTTTATTCCAGGCAGCTCTTGAAAACAGGCTATTGCCTAAAATACTAAGACTTACTCGGAAGAAAACTCAAGTTACACTGCTACCGGACTCTGACTTCGTCTAAAGGAGTGTATTCCTGTGTCTCTTACTGCCCAACAGTTCAGTCACAAGTAATTTATCAGTAAGGAAATAGGACGATTGATAAATAGATTTAAAGGATGCTCTGTATGTGCTCTGTGATTGCCATCCATGTCACTACTAGATTCCACACACAATTATGTGATTGCCATCCATGTCACTACTAGATTCCACACACAATTATGTGATTGCCATCCATGTAACTTTCTCTAGAAAGGCAATGACAGATGAGATCTTAGTGTAAGGAAGTAAGGGCCCCATGTCAGGTAAGATTGTTAACATCTTGTCCACTTACCAGTGTTTTAACCAGCAGGCATCTGACACAAAGGGTGCCATATAGGCAGCCTGGGGAGAAAGCAGGGATGGGACAACAACTCAAAATCCAGCAGACAGGAAACACAGGAGTAGGGGAAGCTCTGCTGGTTTTGACCAGTTCTGTTTTGGGAGCAGAACTTGGAGACAGTGGATGGCTTTAATGGTTCTCCTTCGTAAATGTTAGATATGGCAATAACTGGGTGGAAGTCTCAACAGCCCTGTTTTCACTTTTTTTTTTTAAAACCTACTTTGGCTTGCCCCAACACACATTTTGTGTTTAAGGTTTCACTCAAGAGAGCTACCCTGAAGCAATGAGAACTCTGAACTATCCCAACGATTAACCTGATGCAACAGGTTCAAACTGTGGAGAGTACAAAGTCAAAGAAAGTAGGGCTGCTGGGTGTGGTGGCGCTCATCTCAAGACCATAGAGCACACATTTAAAGGAGTAAGGGAAGACAGGGCCGCCTCTGTGCACACTCAACTTGCATTTTAAAAGTTTTAACTAAAAACAATTAAAAACCACTTCAAAAGTACATGAATATAAAAAAGATAGACCCAGGCATAAAGGTACACATGCATACACCAGGCATTCAGGAGGCTGAGCCCGGAGGGACACTGAGGTCAAGGCCAGCAGAGGTTACATAAGACCAGACCAGGCAGAGCTGACCCTGACTTAAGAAAACAAACAGTAGTTAGCCCCTAAAGGTGCTTGACTTTCAGCAGCTAATACCCTGACATCATTCTGACCTACCCAACCCAGCCATATGGTCTCAAGTAGAATTACAACCAAGAGGCATGATTTGCAGATAAGCTTTCTGGATACTTCAAGTAAGACCAAATAAACTCACAAATTACTTATCACTTTTTTTTTTTTTTTTTTTTTTTTTTTAAAGAAACATCAGTTGCAAAAGATTTTTTTTTTTTTTTTTTTTTTTTTTTTTTTTTTTTTTTTTTTTTTTTTTGGTTTTTTCGAGACAGGGTTTCTCTGTATAGTCCTGGCTGTCCTGGAACTCACTCTGTAGACCAGGCTGGCCTGGAACTCAGAAATCTGCCTGCCTCTGCCTCCCAAGTGCTGGGATTAAAGGTGTGCGCCACCACTGCCCAGCGCAAAAGAAATTCTTAATCCTTAGCGTCTAGAGTGAAACATGCTACCATCTTAACACTAACCTTTTTAGGATCTTTGGAATATAATTCTAAGTATTTAGTCAATTAGGTTTTTTTTTTTGTTGTTGTTGTTGTTGTTTGTCTGGAATGCATAGGGTAGTGGTTCTCAACCTCTTTGGGAGTCAAAAGATCCTTACATGGAGGGTCACCTGGGAACACTGGAAAATATAGATATTCTCCATATATAACAGTAGCAAAATTAGTACAAAGTAGCAATGGAAATAATTTTATGATGGGGGTCATCACAACAGGAGGAACTGTATTAAAGGGTTGCAGCATGAGGAAGGTGGAGAACCACTGGCCTAGGATGTAGTAAAGCGACTTTTCTTATTGCCATGACACAAGAAACTGGGTTTATTTTGGCATACAGCTCAAAGGGATAAACAGCCCATAAAGGCAGCAAAAGCATAGTGGCAAGGGCATGGGACAGCAGGTCACATTGTATCTAACCAGGACAGGAACAGAAGGCAGGCAAGACATGGTATCATTGACTTGAATCCCAGCACATGGGATGTAGAAACATGTAGAACTGTGTGGTGTCAGCCTAAATAGTTTATTGTTACACACTGAGATCCCGTCTCAAAGTGGGGCCAAGCTATTCAACTTTAAGACCCCAATGAGTCCTGTCCTCCAGCAGTGACACTCCACCTCTTAGGTTTCCTAACCCCACTGTATGTAACTGTTATGGCTACACAAAGTGCAGCTTAGCATTCTGACAATGACTTGTGCCTTGGCCATTTGTTCAGCTGCACTTGGAGAGCTACAAATTTACAATCTACTCAGCACCAGGTATAGTTAACACCTATGAAACTGGAATCAAACAAGTGATAGATGAGTTTAGCCATGGAGCAAGTGCAGCTTTACCATTACCAGGCTTTTACAGGGATGGCTGCACTATCTACCATGCCTCAAGAGTAGACTCCAAAGTTACCGTTCTTTCACTACACTGTACTACTGAATTATGTATTTGTTCTAAATCAGAGATCTTGAATGTTCTTTTTTTGCAGGTTTGTTTATATGTGAGGGTGTATATAGAAGTAAAAAATATTGACTTCAAGTCTCTTTCAGTTGCCTCTCCAGACTGAGGCAGGATCTTTTGGCTGAACCTGCAGCTACCTAGGATTCTACCTGTTTTCCCAGTGCTGCAATTACAGATGGGCCTTCATTGCTGCCCAGTGTTTACATGGAAGCAATAAATGCTCAACTCACTGAGCCAAATCCTAGCCACAGGGATCTTTAATTTTTTATTAAGAGCATGTTGTATAAACAATATAATTATAGGAGTGGTCACACAGTTGTAACCCCAGCACTGAGGAAGCAGAGAAAGGAACACTACTTTCCAAGACTACCCAGGACTATGTAATATACCTTCTCTCTCAAAACCCAAGAAAATACACCATCATTTTTCATTTGTTTTTGTTTTATTGAGGTACTAGAAATTCAACTTAGATCCCTGCACACTAAGTAAGCATTCTATCACCTACCGTTTTCCTGGTGAAGGGGGGTTTCTTAGCAGGGTTTTCCCAGAGATCCACCTGCCTCTGCCTTCTGAGTGCTGGGATTAAAGACATGCACCACCACCACTAATCACAGGACTCATATCCCAGAGCCTGTTTACTTTTTATTTTCAGACAGGGTCTCAAATTGCTCTGTAATGCCCAAAGGCCTTTAACCTCAGCTCTCCTTGGTTTAGCCTCTCAAGTAGTTGAAATTATAGGTCTATGACAGCACATACCCTTCCACATCAAAAGATTACTATTAAAGGATTTTCAATATAATAGCCTTTATAAATTTGCTTAAAACAAACCATTTTAGGAAATTACCAAATCATCTAATAAGATGTATTTCAGAAATGTATTTAATCTAATTTTTTGGCTTACTTTTCTGGTAAGCATTAGTTTACAAAATATACAACAGAAGGAACTTGAAGGTGTACTTTACAATTCACTTATGTTATTGCTTTCCACAATATATAAAGGTAGCCCATTTACAGAATATAGATTTTGCTCTGGTATCCAATAAGCCATTCTCAAAAAACCAAATAATTTAAAAATGTTATCTAGCAAAATACAAACATCCCTGGTTATTTCAGTTCAAGCTCAGGAAACTAAGCATCTTTATTATTCCTAAACTACAAAATAATTTTTACACACTGAAACTGTGCTTATGCTCAACTTTCCAATACCAATACCAATACAACTAGTTGAGTATGAGGTCTTTTTTCTGTATACTATCCGTTACTGTTCAGTGTGCAGCTCCTAGAAAGCCAGAAGGCCAGAAGTCATACACCTTAGACCAGACTTTAAAAATAAACCATATTAGATTAATAGAATCACCTAAGACACAAAAATAAGATTCTACTTCATTACTAACATGAATACACAATCATTAAAGAACTGACCAGGGCTCTCTAGTCTTCTCCACATTCTTCTGAAATCTGAAAGTACAAAAACCACCTGGTTCTAGATATAAACTTTAACTTCCCTATTTATAAAAATATGTGTATTATACTATGAAAACTACATGGTTGTAGTTTACTTTGAATAGTAGTGAGGAGACAACTTACAAGACTTATGACTTCAGGGTGGGAGAAAAAAAAACACAACTTCTTGAAAAGGTAAAATAGCTTAAAGCATTTAATATCTAAACAATTCAGTTTATTCATAGTAGTCACAAAATATGCTTAATATAGAAACCAACATTATGTTTTAAGAAAGTGTAAATTGCATTTTACCTCAAAACATAAATTAACCTGCTTAAGAATCCGCAGTGGTCAAATCATGGTGAATTTTAAACAACTTCAGAATAAAATAACAATAAGTACTTTAGACTGCTTTAGATCTAAAAAAAAAAAGTTTACAGCTTCTCATGAAAATAGTTTGAGGCAACTACTCTTATTCTTTAAGCAATGTTCAACACTAGGAGCAACATTCTTAAAACCTTAAGTTGTATATTTTCACACATTCAAATACTGTGGTCCCCTTTCTTTTATGTGATTTAATCAAGTTAGGGAAAAAAAAAAAAGCATGGTAGACAACTTAATACATTTCTACCAAATTGGTAGTAATACAAAAAATTTAAGGTTCTACAGAACTACACATCGTACCTAATATATCATTAAAAATAGAAGACAGTATTTTCCTCAGCAAATAAAACAGCACACTGGTATGCTGTCAATGTATACCCTTTAATATGCACTGTCATTCATAAATTATTTACAGCTCTACTTTAGTGAAGAGAACTAACAATTTAAATTTTCTGCAAAACTGGAAAAAAGCAATATAAAATCTGTGAAAGCCAGTGTTTTATATAAAAGCCAGTTTTTCTCTTCAAATACCAGATACTGGATGCAGTGATAACTTGGAGAAATTACAGTAATTCTTGAGGATGTTTCAGTGCAGGAGGTAAGTTTATGGGTCTTGATTCTTCGTCAAGGAGTACTAGATCTTCTATCTCATTACCTCTGTACTTCCTTTTACATATCTTTACTACCACCTTCTTCTTGAGAAATAACTTAAGTGCTTCTCTCGATGCAACTGCTTTTGCATTTTCTTTGCTTTTTCCACAGCCAGTGCCCAAATACACTGACTTACACCTCAATTCACAAACAATACTTTCTTGAGAGCTCTTATTTTGAGGCAGATCTGCCAGTTCTTTCAATGGGACAAAAAACACATCCAGTGTTGCTTTCAGAGCCTCAATAGCTGCATTCAGTAGCTCTCCATGATTCACATTTGGGCTAAAGCCACCAACTGCTACTAACTTCCATGCCACTGTTTTATACAGTCTATTGAAGAAAGGTTGCTTCTGTTTTATATCTTCATTGGTTAACTTTCGACAAGTGAATTTGACAGAACTCTCACTGGACTGAGAGGTACTTTTAGAAGGCAACTGTGAAGTGCTACTCTGAGAACTACTCTTAGAAGCTAGCTGAGACATGCTTCCTAAGGAAGTGCTTTTGGAAGCCACAGATCCACTGCTCTGGGAGCTGCTTTTGGAAGCTAACAATGATGCAGCTACCTGAGAAGTGCTTTTGGATGTCAGCAGTGATGTATTTGTTGAACTGCTCTTGGGAGTTAGTAAAGAGGTTCCTGATGAACTGTTTTTAGAAACTGATGATGAAATGTTTGCCTCTGAACTAGTTTTGGGTGTTAACCCACTCGAAGCTGTCTCTGAACTAGACTTACAAGACAGTAATGGCAATTCTACTTCTGAGCCTCCAGAGGAACCCAACAAGGGCACCTCAATCTCTGAGCTGCTCTGAGAAGCTGAGACTGTAGAACCTTCCAACGCACTCTTTTTAGGTGATCCACTTTGCTGTCTGGAATCAGTGGATTGGGTCATATGACTATTCATACTGGATTTCAACAGTGAAGAAACAAATGATGCTGAACCATGTTTATCTGGAGCTTCTGAGTCAGAAGCTTTTCCAGACCCTGCTGTTGTTACCTGAGAGGGATTGCTGCTGCTTTGGCTGCAAACAGATCTATCTCCATCACTTGTGGAACTATTCTGACGGGAGACACTGGAGCTGCTCCGAACCGAGGTCCCACTACTCTCTGATTTGGTGGACGACCCCCTGGACGCCGAACTGTTTTCTTGCTGAGCTGCTGAACGATCTGTTTTGGCAGATTTTTTCCCATGATCTCGCTCAACTGAAGAATTGTTTTTTCCTTCTATGGCTCGTTTTTTGGATGGCTCTTCTACCCCTTCTAGAAAGAAGAAAAACACAGGTATTTTACTAGGAGTCCTACAGACATGTCGATCAACAAAACATTTATTTAAAAAGCACAGAGAGCGGGACTCAGCACTCAGGAGGCAGAGGCAGGCATGACCCCTGAGTTTGAGGCCAGCCTGGTCTACAGAGCAAGTTTCAGGATAGGCTGGGCTATACAGAGAAATCCTGCCAAAACAAAACCAAACAAACAAAAGCACACACACACACACACAAAATCATCAAAAGCAGTAGTTTCTTTTAAAGTATGAAACAACTTCATTAATATGTTAAAACAGTATCAATTAATATTAATTTCTAATATTAAGTTAACAGCATCAGACATTAGATTTGAACATCTAAAACAGTTAAGCTATCAAATTCGGCACCTAAAACAAACAAAAACAGACACGGACACACATGGACAGGGACACACACGGATGGGGAGAGAGACAGAGACAGAGACAGACACACAGACACACAGACACACAGACACACACACACACACACACAGTTTAGCTTTAACATTTCAACCAGATTAATACAGCATACACATTCTGGATTGTTAAAAGAAATTAGTAATGACAGTAATTCCTAATTTTATCAAGCTTATTTTCTAAACTCCTATGTATGTTCACATCTATGATCTGCTAACCATTGCTACTCGATATCCCTCTTTTCTTCACCTTGGCAACCAGTTCGTCTCGTGTGGTATGGATTGGAGCATCTGTCACTTTGATGCCTTCAGCCATACTAAGAATTTTATCCATAACTTTTTGAGGGTACCTGAAAAAGAAGCAAAAGTCGCTCTCAAGAAGTGGTTTTTTTTTTCCCCCCGTTGAAAGTACCGGCAGAAATGCAGGTCCGCGGAGACTGCATTTCCTGGTCGCGATCAAAGGGTACGAACCGCGGGCCAACTTTTGTTTCCTGAGATGCCACAGACAAATGCTCCAGGGCCCGGGAGGCGGGTCTGTGCCAAGGAACCTTTAAACCCAGGGTCTCCCGGGCCGAGGACCGTCAGCTAAGCGCCGACAACTCCATCTGCAGGGCGCACACCACCCGGACACCCGCCATCAGTGAGGTCGGGGCTGCCACCGACGCCCTTCTGGCCCTCGGAGGACCGACAGTGCCACCGATTCCCGCGCTTCCCAAGCCGCCCTCCCCAGCGACGCTGGTCCCCGCGAGCTCTCCTCGCCCAGCGGCAGGGGGCGCGGAGCAAGCCCGGAAGGCTGGAGAGCGACGCTCCCTCACTCACCGGCACCCTAGGAAGACATGGTTTGCCCAGGCCATGGAGTAGGAGACGAGCTGCTGGAGCTGCCGGCCGCGGGTTCCGCTCTCCGCGTCCGCAGTCTCCTCGGTCGCGGGGACCAGGTCCCCGGCATTGCGAAGCAGAAACTCCCGGCGGTGGCGCCAGTGTTTGTCCGTCTCGCCCTCGCAGCGAAGCGTCTCCACCCAGGCGGCTACCCGCGGGTTTTGGCTCAGGTACTCGGACACCTCCTGCGCCATGTTGGGAACCTGCGGGACGGGGAGAGCGCGAGCGCACAGAGCCTAGAGCGAAGCGGCGAGCGGCCCTGTCAGCGCGGCCTGCACCGGCGGCCCTCCCGAGAACGCCCCTCCAGAAGCCCAAACAGCAAACAACAGAACAAGGCGCCGACGAACCGCCCACTTCCGCCTGCCGCGGCCTCGCTCCCTTTTATAACCTCGCCGCCGCGCGCGCGCACTCGGGCGACCTTCCGGCGCGAGCGCGTTCTCCCAGGATGCTTTGCAGCGCCCAGCCGCCCGCGACTCAGCGGTTGCGCCCACCTCGGTCGGAGGGCGCGCCCGGCTGAGGCGGGGCCGCGGCGACTGAGGGACGGGCGAGCCTCCCGCCCTGAGCGGGCGCGCGGAGCCAGTGCGGCAGCCTCAGCGTTCCGCCGGCGCTTTGTGACGCCGCGCTCTGTTTCCGCCCCGGGGGCCGGGGACAGCGGGCGGAGCTCCGGGGACCTGGCGTCGTCCGAGTCGCCGCTCCGCCTGCGCGTCTCCGCCCTCGGACGCCCGCTGTCGCACGCGGCCAAAATAAACAAAAGCTTGGCGTCCATGCCTGCTCCCTGCTTCGAGAGCTTCTGTGTGCGGTGGGAAGGCCTCCGGGCGTTTGGGGACCTGGGGATGCCCTGTGGGATGGGGACAATAAAAGTATCAAGCATCTGTGTAACTTAAACGACAAGCAGCAGCGACTCCTCCGGTTGGCTCTGGCCGGCTTCACGCGCTCTTTGAAACCAGGCCTTTGCGCTTGCGCCCCACGGTCTGGCTCGGTTTCCGCGGATTCTGAGGTTCCTTATTCGACCCAGACATTACCCGCTTCCTCTCCCTTAACGTTTTTCGGTCTCCAGACTATAAACATCCCTGTGCTAACTGGCTTTAGCTGTTAACTAACGCCGGTTGGACCAAAATGGAAATGTATCTGCTTATCTCGTCTGCCCGGCCTCTTCCTCAATTTTGCTTTTTTTTTTTTCTTTAAATTTATGTGTGTCTGTGCTACTCGTGCGTGCCTGATGCCCTTGGAGGCAAGAAGGCAATGGATCTCCTGGAGTTGAAGTGACGCTGGATTTTGAGCGTCTTGTGGGTGCTGGGAATTGAACCATTATTGAAGACCTGCCTTACTGCTGAGCCAACTCTTCAACCCATGGATTTTTTTTTTTTTAAGTTGCTGGCGTGTTTATTAACATTTCCAAGTCCAAGTATATGTCTAATAATGAAAACAAAGCATGAGTGTAATAATATGAGATGGTGATAAATTACGTAATTGAATTTTCCTTCAGTCGCTGTTTGCGTTTCTGTTAGGAAAATGCTTAAATCAGAATAATCACGCAAAAATTAAGTCATTTTGTTATTAAACTTTGACAGCCATGAGCCTGTGCCCCAACACTGTTCAGCGTCAATAAGCCAATTAAAAGAGCCAAATTAGTAGCAGGAAGCAGGAAAAGACTTTCAAGAAGCCACACTGGCAAAGAGAGACAAAAGCAGGTTGTAGTGTGCAAAGCCTTCAATCCCAGCACTCTGGAGCAGAGGCAGGGGGATCTCTGTGAGTTGAGGCTAGTCTAATGTACAGAGCTAGTTCCAGGACTACACAAAGAAACCTTTTCTCGAACCCTCCCCCAACTCCCAGCTGAGAGAGGAGAAAGAGAGGGAGAGAGAGAGGGAAGGAGGGAGAGACAGAGACAGATGAGAGAGAGAGAGACAGAGACAGAGACAGAGACAGAGACTGACTCACTCACTGACACCCACCCCAAGTGAGTCTTTGGAGCCCTGAAATGACATTCACGTTTAAATAAAAGGCTAAGGATATGAACATTTAAGATATGACTCATAAAACATTGGCCCGCCCACTATTGTGGGCCTGAGTCTCCTTGGACAAAGTGAATAAACAGTGGTTAGAACTCAGAATCTTTCTCAGGAAGACAAAGTCCCCCGTTAGCTGGAACCTTTTACTTCTAAGATTTTGGGGGAAATTCTCATTTCTCAGGGGTCTAATGATGAGTAAGAAGCAAGAGCCTCTTTAAAATACCTTCATTTCAGCCCAGCTTGTTGCCCCAAGCCTTTAATCCCAGCAGATCTGTGAGTTTGAGGCCAGCCTTGTTAACAAAGTGAATAGGAACAGCCAGGGCTGCACAGAGAAAGCCTATCTCGAAAAATCAAAAACCAACTTTTAAAAATTTTCTTTTTCTACAAGGCCAGTTACAATTTTAGATAACACCGGCTAAGCAAAAATGCCGTTTAAAAAATTTTATATACTTGCTGAAGCGAAAAAACCCAGCTTCTTCATGAAAACAATATTGCCTTCCTTGCCATACCAGAAACTACAACAGGCCAAAAATAATATTTTTGAAGCTTCAATTTTGCTATCCTCTTTCTTTTATAGTTAAGTCCTGAAATCTAAAAACTATAGAAACATTTGGCAAGGGGTTCAGAAGAAAATATGATTTCCTAGCTAGATAACATTGGTAAGTTGTTGTTTATTTGTGAGAATTTCTCTGTGTACCAGAGCTCTGGCTGTCCTGGACTTGCCCTGTAGACCAGGCTGATCTCCAACTAACATAGATCTACCTGCCTCTGCCGCCCTAGTGCTGGGATTAAAGGCCTGTGTGAGACAGCATGACTGGCTACAACTAACCTTTCAACAGCAAAGTTTTTCCTCTTTGAAGACATAGTCTTGCTGTCTCTTTAATGGCCTGAAACTGATGATCCTTCTCAGAATACAGGCATGGGCCCACTCAGTTGGATTCACAGTTATAACAAAAGCAAAAATAGTCTGAAAATGACTATTGATTTGCAAATATGGGTTCTTGATAGGAAATGTGTATGTATTTTGGTTTTAGGTTCTTTAAAAGTTCAATTTAGACCAGTGAGCTGGCTCAGTCCTCCAGGTTCCATCTTTGACCTCCACACGGACCACATTGTACCTGTATAAGCTCCTACAAATCCACATGCACACTACACAATGGGTTTCTCATTTAATATAGTCTGATTACAGTTCCCCCATAATGTAATTTTTTTTTAAATATGAAGATACAAGGTATAGGCCATGAACCACAGAGTTGAGAATTACATTCAGGACACAAGAAAACTCAGGATAGTGTTATGATTTAAGTGTGAAATGTTCCCCCCTCAGCCCATATGTCTGAACACTTAGTCCCTAACTGACAACACTATTTGGAGAGGTTGTAGACCCTTTAAAAGGAGGTGAGACCTGGGGGAAATCACTGGGCATTGGACCTTGAGAAGTATAGCCTGATTGAGCATCTAGTTAGCTTCCCTGCTTCCTGTTCTGCTAGGAGTTAAGCGGTCCTGCCTGTACAATCGTGTCTCCATAGAGCTGCCTGCTGCCATGTTTTCCCCACTGTGATGGACTGTATCCCTTGACTCTGAGCCAGTGTGTATCTGTTAAGATGTGTTTTCTCCATACTGTCACAATGTGGAGAAATGAGCACAGAAGAGCGTCCCTATGCCATGACCTATCACAGTACTTTCTTTTCTCTCCCAACAAAAACACATTGCACAGACATATACAGAAAGCAAGAGACTGTGTGTGTGTGTGTGTGTGTGTGTGTGCATACACATGTGAGTGCTCTCCTGCAAGTATCTTAGGGCCTAGAGTGAGCCTTGAAACTTTTCCAATAGCTAATTGAACTAATTAAATGATGAAGTGCCAGCCCAATGGTGAACTACAGGCTACAAAATCCAAGGTGATTCACGGCTGGGTTAGTAGCCCAAGTCAGCAGAGGGAATTCTCAATAATACACCTGGCTGCTGAGATCCATGAAGAGCCTAGCCAACAAGGAAGAGCCCTCAATTTGTCCTGACCTGAACAGAGATTGTCCTAAATAGACTGGTGGTCAGATAGTGTCACTGTCAGCAGAGGACAGACACAGGCCTAGGATGCCCAAGCCTATCTCCACTAGAAACCTGATTACAGCTAACGGGGAACCTGCGAAGAAATATTCACGGCCACTCCCTCTAGTAACTGAGTTCAAGCACTCGTGAGGAAGTCCTCTTTGTTTGAGGAGATTGGGCTTTCTGCTATCAGTGGAAGAGGGTCCTTTGTAACTGCTGTTGGATTCTGTCTCTGAAGGAATCTGTTAACAATTCCAGCATTGAGCCAGTTTTTCTGTAGATGGCATTCCACAAAACAACCTAAAGGGAGCCACGGGGATATGAAGACCCACATATAAACTACAGAACAAATATTCCGGCCAATGTCATGGCTTAGTTTGAAAGACACCTCACAATGAGGGAGAATTTTTGACACAAAATACATGAGGTCACGAGGCATATAGATCCCAGTGATGAGGCAAGGAGTCCTGAATGTCAAAGCCAGGATTATTTAATATATATTTTATTTATTTAATTTTTTGGAGACAGAGTCTCTCTACATAACCCTGTCATCCCAGAACTCACTGTGTAGAGCGAAATGGACTCAAACTCAGAGATCCTTCTGCCTCTGCCTTCTCAGTGCTGGGATTAAAGGTAAATGTGACCATGCCTGGGATACATTTTAATTTAATATATATTACATCATTTTTTCCCTTCCCTTCCTCCAGCCCCACTCAATTCCCTCCCCTCAGCTCCTCCCAAGACCCCTCTTTTCAACCTTTTCTATGCCATCCCCCATTCTGAAATTGATAGCCTCTTTTCCCCAGTTATTACAGTTACATGTATATGCACAAGATGTGTTGTAGCAAGAGCATGCTTGGTGTTAGAAGCAGCAGTCAACTTAGAGGAACATTGGTATTGATGATTGTCTTCCTTTGTGTCTTATTGCTATGAAGAGACACCATGACCACAGCAACTCTTATAAGGAAAGCATGTAACTGGGGCTGGTTTAGTCCATTATTGTCATGGTGGGAAGCACAGCAGCACAAAGACCTGATGCTGGAGGAGTAAAGACTTCTACAACTGGATCAGCAGGAAGAGAAATACTGGGCCTGGCTGGTGCTTTTAAAATCCCAAAGCCCACCTCCAGTGATACACTTCCTCCAACAAGGCCACACTTACTTCAAAAAGGCCACAAATCCTAATCCTTTCAAACAGCCACTCCCTATGAGCCCCTCTCCCTTTGGGGCGCCATTCTCATTCAAACCACACCATTTAGAGATGGCATCCATTGGTGAGCTGAGCAAAAGAATTTCTGTTAGAGTGAAGGCATAATGGACATTTAATAGAACAAGACAAGAAATTGTATATTAGAGTATATTAGCTAGACAGCAGAAGAAGGAAATGGAGTTTTAGTTGAAAAAGAGAGAAAAAAAAAAGAGAGAGAGAGAGAGAAGACAGAGGAACAACCTGAAGCTCGTGGGTAGCCGAGTGCGGCAGTGCAAGCCTTTGATTTCAGCACTCAGGAGGCAGAGACAGATATCTGAGTACAAGGTCAGCCTGGTCTACAAAGAGTTCCAAACCAGCCAAGCCAGCTTCTGAAATTACGGATCGGAATGGCTTGAATGTGATTTGCAAGTGCTGGTTGGTAGATCTAAGAGAAGACTGTGAAGATCCTAAAGGAAAACCAGGTAACAAGTTATTCGCAAGTAGAGGAGGCATCAATCTGTGATGCAGGTAGATTGTTTTTACATAACTCCATTGCTTCCTCCTCCCTCTCCTCCCCCTCCTCTACCTCCTCTTCCTCCTCTCTCCTAACCCCATTCCTCCTCTCCTCTTCCTCCCATTCCTCCTCCTCACCTTCCTCTTCCTCCTCCCCACCTTTCCCCTTTCCTTTTTGGAACTCAGAGTATGCAAGCATACTACTAAGTATATCTCCAGTCCAGTTTCGCTAATTTAAAAGGAAAAAAAAAATAAGTATTTCAGCTCACTTTCTGCTGCTGTGAGAGAATGTGAAAATCAAGTTGGGTGGAGGAAAGGTTGATGGTTTCAGTCACTGTTTTCTTGGCTCCAGCACTTTCTGTTGGTAACAGCACAGAATGTCGGGCAGAGAGTACAGGTGGAGAACGTCTACTTGCTTCATGGGTGATGAGAAACAAAGATAGAAAGAGCCTGGGTCTCCGTACCTTCTTCGAGGACACGCCCTCTCTGATGACCTACCTTCCTTTAGCTTGGCTTCACCCCCAAGAGATTCTACCACTTCCCAATAATCCCATCAGTGGGAGCCCAAGCCTTTATGGCACATGAGCCTTCCACAGGCTCCAGATCACACCATAGTAAAAGGGTTTCTAAATCTGGAGGTGAGGAGTCGAGATGGAGTGGAGACTGGAGGTCTGCTGGAGGTGAGAATGCTTGAAACGGACATTCTGGAAAGCAGAAAAGGAAGTTGTTCAGACACACATAGCTTAAGCTTCGGCCAATGTTTAATAAACTGTAAAGCGCACATGCATGGAAAAAATGGCCATTTAAGAAAAATGAAAAAGCATAAAAGGAAAGTAGAAATCTGTTAGGGGTTGGTCTGGTGCTGTGTACACAAGTGCTAAATTCTGAACCTCAGAATCTGTTTGCTGTCCAGATGAGTGAATTTTCACATAAGCCAGCCTTTGTTATAAAAACCTTGCTCCTCAATTTAATTCCTGATTAGTCAATAAATGGCTGGGGTTTATAACTGGGCAGAAAGGATGGGGTGGTGGCCCTTAGAATCCAGGGGCACAGATCTCGAGAGAGGCCATGGAGGAGGAGGAGAAAGAAGAGTTTTAAATAAATTATAGCATTTGTGTGTCATGTACTTGAGAATATACAAACAATAAGTAGGGTAGAACTCCCATACATGCTAAGGATTAAAAGAGAGCATACTAGCCCCCCTCCCCCCAGAAAAAGAAATACACCAATAGAAACCTCCTTTACATCTGGGCCCACTCCATCAGACCAGAGTTAATGCCAGTTTCTGTCATTCTTATTTATACTACTTTCTTTTTCAACTTTAGATATTATTTTACTCTTGAGGCTGGAAGGATGGCTCAGTGGTTAAGAGCACTTGCTGCCCAGAATTCCATATGACCTAAGTGCAATCCCCAGCACCCATATGGGGGCTCACAACTATAAGTCCAGTTCTCTTCTGTCCTCTGAGGGGTCCAAGCACACATGTGATACACAGGAAGGAAAAGCACCCATGCACATAAAAGTAAAATATAATAATTAAAGCCTTATTTTATCTTTGGACGAACAAGATGATGAAGTCACAATATTTAACAATACCTCCTTTTACTCCTAATTTTTGTCAGTTAAAAGAAGTTATCTGAGCTTGGTGTGGAGGTGCATGCCTTTTATCCCAGCACTTGGGAGGCAGAGGCAGGCAGATTCTGGAACAGCAAGAGCTATTTAGAGATTCTACTTAAAAAAGAAAAGAAAAGAGAAAAAACAAACAAACAAACAAACAAAGAAACATACCAGAAGTTGTTCTTTTGTTGGTCACTGTAGGAACCAAATGTAGGAATTTCAGGTCTTAGTTCAAATTTAAAATTCACTGTTCCAGGACACACTCCTTAGTCAGAGGACACCTGCTGGATTAACATTCAGAGGAGGAAGGGGGAGGCTGATTAACATTCCTCAGGCCACTGGGAAGGGAACCCACCTGCAGGTGGGGAAGGCCTAGAGCACATAGACACATTCCGGGAGAGGGGTCCAGGATGGGAGGTGGTCAGGAAGCTGGGCCCTTAACTTGGTAAACCTGGGCAAATGGAAGACATTCATTGTCATAAAAATAATGTGTGAATCTGAGTCACTTAGAGACCAGACCTGGGAAGGTCAGCCTTTGTGGTTGCCCTCGTGAACTCTATAAAAACTGCTCCCAGCTTTGTCTCAGGTTTCCTCTTGCCTGTGTGCAAGGGAGCCCCAGTGCACTGGTTACTATCATTAAACCGCATGTTTTTGCAGCAAATCCCCATCTGTGAGTGTTTCTGTGGGAGCGCATCCCCCTGTTTTGGATCTTTGGGTCCAACACACCTTTCATAAATTTAAATATTATGTTTCATCTTTACTTTCATAATCTCTCAATTTTAGACAAATAATGCTTGGCTTATATTACGTAAAGAACTTCTAAAGGAGAAATGCCACTGTAGATATACGGATAATCTAAAAATATACCTTTATAATAAATATCTACTCCCTGGTGGTAAATTGGCAGTGAGAAGAACTCTATGCTCACCTGCATGGTTTATCCTAAGACCTCTGCTTTGGTGTTAAGGTTCAAAAGTAGCAAGCCTGGCAGACATCTTTAATCTAACTACTCCGGAGGCAGAGGCAGGGAGATTCTGAGTTTGAGGCCAGCCTGGGCTACAGATGGAGTTCAGGACAGCCAGAGCCACACAGAGAAACCCTGTCTCTGGAAACCGAAAATAAATAAACAGGACTTAGCAGTAACCAATGTCAATCCACTGTAGCAGCTTTGAGGGCTAAATGAGACTAGGAAGTGACACTTCATCTGTGTTACTTTCTGAAATCAGCACAAACCACCTTCTTTTCTGGTGGCATAGCTATTGACTTCAGTTATATGCATGTATTTTTACCTTTCAAGCTAACACATAAGTTGTATAAACATATAAGATTGGCCTCAATTTTTCCTTCCATCCCCTCCCCTCCTCTCAAATGCGTGTGTGTGTGTGTGTGTGTGTGTGTGTGTGTGATTTTAAAATGGCTTGTGTTTAAACAAAAGAGATTGGTTGGCCATCATAGTTAAGAAGGCAGACTGTGGGAGCCAGGATTCGGTGTAATCAGAAAGCCTGGTCTTTTTCTGGGTCTGGTGACCTCGATTTCTTTGAGTCAGCTAGGATATCAATCAAGTTTTTTCAAGGGAGTGGCAAATGGTTCTCTTAAATCACTGTATCCACTGTTTAGGGCTTAGCAATCTCAGGAGGAAGGGAACTTGCATTTCATGACAGTTTTTGACAATCTGCTGAGACTTGGTTGGGAATCTGTTGAGTTCGTTGGTTTATGTCTCCATGCCTTAAATAAATGCTCTGGCTACTGGTATAAAATATTCTAATTATAAAGGTCTGAGTCACGTTTCTACCCCAAGAATAATAAAATATGAGAAAGGCCAGTATCACGGAAGAAAAATAACACACTCAATAAATTCAACAGTTTTACACTGGAGGAGACAGAGATGACTATACTGTGATTACTGGAATAGGTTTTCTTTATTTTCTTTTTTCATTATTTACTGGGAAGGAGCGGTGTCTCTCACTCTGTAACCCAGATTTGAACCAGGTAGTCCTTCTGCTTCAACTGGCCAAGCACTGGGATTCCAGGCAAACATAGCTATGCCCAGCTACCAGCAAAAGTTCTAAAGAATGGCCATAGGCATTTTCAAAAGGCATGAGACAGAGCTCTGGAGGTGCTGTGGCCAAGAGAACTTCCTTTGCTCCACCTTTTAACTAAAGAAAGACACTTAAAAAAAAATAGAAATTCTTATAGTTCTTTTAAAAAAAAGATTTATTTATTTATTTTATGTGAGTACACTGTAGCTGTCTTCAGACATACCAGAAGAGGGCGCCAGATCACATTGCAGATGGTTGTGAGTCACCATGTGGTTGCTGGGAATTGAACTCAAGACCTTTGAAAGAGAAGTCATTGCTCTTAACCACTGACCCGTCTCTCCAGCCCCAATTCTTATATTTCTTTGTATGGTATTATGCAATTTCATCTCATTGATCTCTACCTTCCTTTTAATAGCAGTAAGATGAGATATTACTGTACGTTTTCTCCTAATCCCATTGAGAAATTCTATACTTTATCCTAGAATGTGTAAGATTTAAACCTAGAAAGAGCACACAGTCACCAGAGAAGGGTTAGTATTTGGAGGCATGTAGTTGAGCATGGATAAGATAATAAACCTGATCCTGATTCTTCAGAAAGTCAGACCGAAGTGGGCCCTTGGAGACATTTACTGTGAACATGAAGAGAGCAGACTTTGGAGTGCTCACATGGTTAGTTAATGGCAGAACAGTCATAGAAAGCTAGCCAATGCTCCTGGTTTCTTGCCTTCTACCGTCTAGCTGTTATCGCTCTTTGGTGAAATTTGGCTAGTCATGAGATGGTGATTTCGAAACAACTAGGAACTGAACCAAGACTGGAAGCTAGGGACTAAGGACACAACAGAAGAGTTATCTGTGTGAGTGAGAGCTTCCGGGAGGAAAAGCAGAGAATGATTGACCAGTTAGCACTGCCCAACTGCAGGAGGTTGGAATGTTGTAAGTCCAGAGGGTAATTACGTTATCCTGGGCTAGTTCTAGCCCAGTTCCAGAACAGCCACTTCTTACCCATCCCTGCGCCTTAACTAACATCTTATAAGTAATATATTCAGAATCTATTAACTCAGCCGAACACTAGCTTCCAACAACCCAAAAGCTAAGAATTGTGGTGGATAGCCCTGGTGCTGTTTGTATTTGGATCCTAATTCAGCTTTCCTAAGAGGAGGAGGACGACTGACTCACTACTCCGGACTTCATGTGACCTTCTAATAAATAAAGAAACCAATCACTGGGTGAGTAGGCGGGACTTCTGGGTCAGACCAAGGATCGGTGGAAGAGGAAAAGAGAGGGGCTAGAGAATGGGAGCATAGAGGTGAATATGTAGGTAGTGGAGACCCTATCTCAGGTGGTGGGTCTGTTTGGATCAGCTACTGTAGGATTTAACTTAGAATGGCTTATAAATTAGGATTCTAGTTGTTGCACCCAGAGATTGAGTTGCCTGTTGATTCTGAACTAAGTTTGTGTGATGTTTTTCTTCACGCGGTGACACAACTGGATTCTGCAACCATGGGTTTGCAAGAAGCACGCCCCCAAAAGGCTGTGGGAATTTGAAGTGTGGGGGCTGGCGTGGTAGCGACCAGCCAGCGGGAACTTAGCAAGCTGGGTGGAGAGATTTTCCAGCTCTGGGTCAGAGAGTCTCAACCAGATGAGAACAGGCCTGTGCCATGCCGGTGATAGGGCTGGTGCATTTTTAAATATTTCATGCTACAAAGAATGCCATCGCGTAGCATCTTGATGTTGTAGAAAAGCGTTCCCCATCTTGCTGTAGATGTCATTTTGACTAACCCTTTCTCTATTCATTCTAAACTTCCTTTGTTATGACTTCCTTTGTTTTATAAAACCCGGACACTTAATGAAACTTCCTCCACATTATAACATGGAATTTGGGCCAACCTGTATCTGTGCTCCCAGACCATGGCCACTCAACGTGACTCCAGAACAAACCATATCGCATTCCCTTTAAGATACGAGCTGTGAGCTGGTGGTAGGGGCACACACCTTCAATCCTTCAATCCCACCACTTGGGAGGCAGAGGTGGACAAATCTCTGTAAATTGTGAGGCCAACCTGGTCTACAAAGTGAGTTCCGGGACAGCCAGGGCTACACAGAAAAATCCTGTCTTGGGAGAAAAAAAATGAAATAAGATCTGTGGGTTTTGTGTCAACAGCATCAGGAAGAAATGTACCATCCTCTGTTCCCATGGCCCCAGCACGTGAATGTGGGGTTGCCATGAACCTGTAAGTTGCATGTTAGCAGGAAGGAACATTCCTGAAGAAACCCAGGGGGCCAATGAGCATACATTGGGTTGTTTTACTTGGTTCTCTAAGAAAATACTGCCTTTAGGAGCCAGACACTCCTGAGACTGAATCTTGGCTCTTCTGTTTAGCAATACCACGTGCTTAGGCAAACTATTTAACTTTTAAAATTTGTTTCTTTTTTTCCCCTTATACATAAGATGTGGGTACAATCACTTATGAATCATAAGGAAAAAGCAATGCTCTATGTATAAACAAATGAACATTTGCTGCTTTTTTTTTTTTTTTTTTTTTGACAGTCTCGTGTAGTCCAGGGTTGGCCTTGAGCTTCGCTTGCAGCCAAGTACAAATTTACAGTCTGAATCCTCCTGCCTCCACCTGCCAGTGTAGCAAGGCCTCAGACCTTAGCACAACTGACTCTGATGGAAGTGCCATTCAGGCTGTAAAACTCAGCACATAGACAATGTCGCCTGCCAAAACATAAACAAAGACCTAATCCGTCAAAGTCCATAGTTTTGGGAAAGTCTCTCAATGCACTAACCTTGCTTTTCAGCTTCTGTAGTTCTGTTTCTGGCTTACTGCTCTTTTTTAACTGACGTATGTCAATTCAGGACATGATTCGTTGTGTGTAAAAACTCATCCTGGGAAAGGGCTACACTGGGGTCCCAAGCACCTAGTTTAGTCACCAGCTGGCTAATAAAGACTGTACTGGCTTAACCCCAAGGCTGAGCAGTCTTCCTGGGTGACTATCTCTTAAGGCCAAGTGTTGTTGAGAGGCCAAATCTTTTAAATTTAGACTCTATTTTTTTTTTTTTTTAAAAAAAGAACCTGACCTAAGTTTAAATTCAGGTAAACTAACAGGCTGGTATCTAGCATTAGTTTCCAAGTTATCCCCCAACAAAACCTGAGCCTAGCTCCAGTCTCTAAGCTAACCCCCAACAAGACCAGTGTCTCCTGGTTACACCCCCAACAAGACCATTGTCTCCAGGTTATTCCCTCAACAAATCTACACCCCTAGGTTACAAGCCCACCCCCTACCTAATGACCACCAATGCAGAGAGGGAACAGAAAGCACAAGGCAGAGAAAAAAATGGAATGGAATAAACTTTTGAAATCTCAAAGCTCACTACTCAGTGACACACCTCCTCTATCAAGAGCACACCTTTTTATCTTTCCCAAACAGTTCCACCAAGTGGGGACCAAGAATCCAAACATCTGAGCCTATGAGTGACATTCTCATTCAAATCGCCACATGCATATATAAAGGTAGATATATTTACTGCATCCCGTGTGATGTGAGCGTTCATATTAGTAATCGAGGTCACAGTAAAAGAAACTGCATTCACCTCAGCCAGATTACCAGCTAGATTACCGACCTCAGCCAGATTACCGACCTCAGCCAAATTACCAGCCAGATTATCAACCTCAGCCGGATTACCGACCTCAGCCAGATTACCAAGGTACGTAGGATCATCTCGAGAGTTGCTGCCCTTGAAACTGCTTTACCTTGTGAATTTATTGTTCTTCAATAACTTCTAATATTTTGAAAAGACACAAACATGTCCATTTATGTTTCTGACTTTCTCAAGAAAAAGACACTGTAGAGGGAGCACCTCAGGTCCCTGCAATCTCCCTCCCTCTCTCAGAAAGAAGTAATCATTCTGTTGCTCACTGGACCTGATGTGGTCCATTTGCTCAGGCACACCATGCAGTTGGTTGTAGTATATGTCTTGTTTAGACTTTTTTCCCCCCTCTCTAGCATTGTGACAAAAATACCTGAATGAAGCACAACAACTTGACAGATGATTGATGTGTGTCATGGTCTCAGCAGTCTCCATCCAGGTACACTTTGCTCTGTAAACCAGAACATCGCCAAGAGCAAAATGGAGAACACTGATAATCTCTGAGTGGTCTGGGAAACATGAAGGTTTGCGGGACAAGGTGCCTTTCAAAGGCACTCCTTTAGTGGCAGGCTTCCTCCAATCAGGCCTCCCCACCCCCATTTCATGGCTCGTACTGCTTTCCAGCACTCCTTTCAATTATGAATCCACCAACACAGTAACCCATAATGAGGTCAGCGTGCCCACGACTCAATCTGTTGCCCAAAGCCACACCCATGAATATTTGTAATGGAGACCAAGAGTCATGAACAGGAACTTGGAGGAGGGACATTTTGTATCCAAATCACAGTCCGTGCCATGTGAGAATATGCTCCATGGTATCCCTGGGTGCTATTGGCAGTGGGGCATGGGTCACTTTGCTCAAGGATCCCCCAAACCTATTCAGTTTTTACTTTCCCTACATCTTATCCCCCTCTGGCTAGAGCTCAGCTTTGGGGCAAAAGGCAGGGCACAACACCTTCTTTAGGGAGACATATCATGCGTCAAGGTCTCTTGGTTCCCTTCCAAGTCTCTGTTGCTTTAGAGAATTTCTTTCCTGGATACTGGCAACCTGCTATTTGTTCTTCGAAGCCTACAGTTAGTACTTTCCTTGTGGACTTTGGCCTTCATCCCCTTTGTCTAATCTCTGATGCATTGTGAAGCATCTGCTCTCAAAGACTCTGCAGACAATTAAGAAAGATAGAGCTACCTCTGGAATCCCCCAGGAAGAGAGAAGTGGTCCTCTTCTGACATTAACTGTCAAAACCCCCTCAGGCATTAATACTGGAGGGTAGTTTTAATTTGTTTTGGTTTTGTTTTGATGGGGTTTCTCTGTGTAACTCTCACTATCCTGGAGCTCACTATATAAACCAGACTGGCCTCAGGCTTATAGAGATCCTTCTGCCTCTGCCTTCTGAGTGCTGGGGTTAAAGGCGTGCACCACTGCATCCAGCTCGGTTTTAATTTTTAATGAGCAATTTCTTTACTTTATAGAACGAGCAGAATTGGCTGGTGGTAAATGGGTAGATTCAATAATGAATCTCTGTGTCAGCAGAGTCTTTATTTCACTCAAGCAAATATCTATTAAAAAAAAAAATCCCTGCCAAGGCCCAGTGCATGAAGCCAGAGCTACAAAGCAGGAGAGGAAGAAAACGAAGGGGCTGAAAAGTATTCAGAAAGTGGTCTAAGTTGGAAGACTCGCCAAGAGCTGTTGATGAGTGACCGAAGACAACATTTTGAAATCTCATTTACTTCTCCTCTTGCCTTCTATTGCAACTGTTGGTTGAGTAGGAATGAGTTTTTAAAAACCTCAATTAATTTTAAGGACAGAAACAAAGTAAGTATTTTCCTTCTCACCAGGGAAGGCCATTTTGATGTTAAACACCTCATTGATGGTGGTAATACTACGCAGTTCATTTTAAAGCCGGGAACAAAAGCAATGTTTCCATTCTCACCAGGGAAGGCAGTTTTAAACACCTCATTGAGGGGAGCACTGCCAAGCTCATTGGGGACTCCATAATAGCTCCTATTGACAAGACAACAAGGAAAAACACCGGGTGAAACCAGTCAGCGCCTAGGCGGTTGTCACCCCCACCCACTTGCGAAGACACGCTTTCCCTATTCTCTAAAAGGAGTGTTAAGAGTGCCGCACGTTCCAATTATTTTTTACAGTGCCAAGTCCCATGGAAACGAATTCCAGAGCTTATTGCAGTGAGTTCAGGGGGACTCGGTGTGCTGAAATGGAGTCTGTGGGACTTATAAAGAAGGAGCGGGGCGTTTCTATTCACGTTTATCCCTACACTCCCACCCCCTCTCCCTCCCCAAGCTAAAAAATAAAGGGAGAATCTTCAGGTTGTCCCTGCCATCTGGAGCTAGAAAAAGGAAACAAATAGTTAGATTATGCTCCCCTCCCGGGAGTGGAGGCTGGGCGGGCAGGTGTGGGGGTTCGGGGGAGGAGATCTGATGGTACTTTTCATCTAGAGAGAGAGTGGGATCAGACATTGTGGTTGGCAGCTCCAACTTGGACTCACAGGAGGTGCTGTGGGAGTCCCTTGCTGTGGGAGTCCCACTGCTCAGGATAAGAAAGTGCTATCATGATCTAGATGTCTCAGGGTCAAAGAATTTGCAACTTAGTATCATCCCGATTGTCCTGAGAGTCAGCATAAATGCTCATTTTATTGGGTCAGTAAGATGATACAATGTATCCACTAAAAAAAGTAATTCAGTTCTATTTATCTAGTTGTAACATCTGAAAGAGCAGATACAGAGTGGTGGAATGATACGGAGTGGTGGAATTGTTGGTGTGCAGTGTGTGCAGTCTTCTTGGGCATGACTGAGATGAGGTCAGTCTTTTTTTTTTTTTTTTTTTTTTTTTTTTTTTTTTTTTTTTTTTTTGTGGAAACTTGAGAAAGATTAGGAAACCGGCATGCAAGTAGCATTGAGCAGCGACTCACGACTTCTGGGCTGGCTTTCTTCCTTTTAGCTTGATTTAGAGGAGAGAAGAAAGAGACTGGGGGCTAACCACTTGAAGTCCCCAACTCAGACACAAAGAATCTTGGTTTCCAGGGTTAATCATCTTCCTGTCTCTGTAACAAAATATTAGAGATAACCAGCTTAAAAAGAGAAAGAGTGTGTTTTGGTCTACAGTATTTGTTTGTTTTGTTTTGAAGATTTATTTGTTTGTTTTGTATGTGGGAGTGCCTGTATGTGTGTGTTTACCACATGTGTGCCCGGCACATCTTGGAGGCTGGAAAAGGGCTTCAGATCCCTTGGAACCAGGGTCAAAGGAAATTCCATTTCCCCAAATTCTAAAAGGTAGAAGGGACAAAAGGCTATCTGTGGTGCCTATTAGCACACCAAAGCGCATGCTGGCCTCCAAGGTCCCTCAGTGTGACAAATACCTATTACACATTTCAAACTCCATGCTAGCTCTTCTCACTCCTCCCCTACCTTACCCCTCCCCCAGCTACTCATTCTTCTTATAACCCTGCTAATTTGGCCCTGTTCTCTCTGTCCTCTTCTGTTTTCCTGATTCTCCTACTTCTGCTTGCTCTTTCTTTCTTTCTTTCTTTCTTTCTTTCTTTCCTTCCTTTCTTTCTTTCTTTCTTTCTTTCTTTCTTTCTTTCTTTCTTTCTTTCTTTCTTTCTTTCTGCTTTGTAATGCTCCTGCTTCTCTAGTGGCCAGGTCCAGTCTGCTGGCCATATTCAGTCTGCTTTGAACTCTCCCAGATGCCTCTGGCTGTCCTCTCTCACACATCCATGGTAAACAAACAAACAAACAACCCTTCTATATAACCATAGTGTCATCAGTCTATACAGTTACAATTGTGAGCCATGGGTGTTGGGAACTTGAGCTCTGCTTTCTGGAAGAGCAGCCAGTTTTCTTGACTGCTGAGCCATCTCTCCAGCCCCATGGGTCACAGTTTTGAAGGTCTATGATACTTTGTCTTGGGCCTGTAATAAAGCAGCAGATCATAGGGAGAGCCTGTGGTGCAGCAAAAACATTTACTTTATGGCCAAGAAGCAAAAGAGGAGAAGAGACCAGGGTCCCACAGTCCCTTGAAAGGCATTCCCCACTAGGCACTACCTCCTGAAAGTTTTACCATCTGTCTCCCAACAATACCACCCTAAGGACCATCCCTTCAAACCATAGGCCTGTGGGAGAGAGGTTCAAGAGCCCAACCAGAAAGTGCAGGGTACTAGGTGGTTTATTAATAAATGCATTTTAGAGATTGATGGCACCTGAAAAGACAAAGAGATAACAGAAAAGAAGTCCGTTCACACCCAAGCGGGAAGGCCTTGGGCAGAGTTCCTTAAATGAGTACCATCTGATTCTGGGGTGGTAGGGGGTGGGAGGAGTGGTAGGGTGGAGCAGAACCCAGGAACTGAGTGGTTCTGTCTCTTCCCTTGCTGGGGAGGGGAAGTTTACATTAGGAGACTATTCCCCCGCAAGCACTTTTGAGCCTTTCTGAATGAGAAGTAGGTTTGAATACATTACAGGACATTTTTATAAAAGTAATATGATAAAAACAGTAAGACAATGTCAGCCAAGCTCTCTGGCTTTGAGATCCTTGAATTAGACGCCCTCTAGAAATAGAAAGTATATTATTTTCTTTTATTCCAGAATACTATGGATGGTGTTACATTAGCTTTTACAATATTAGAATCTCCCCCTCAGAGTGTAATGATACCTCTCTCAAAACAACAGGAGAGGAGCCTCCATAACCTCAGATGTTAATAATTTTTCTGTGAACTCTACTCCATTACTGTCTATAGAAGCCCACTCTTGGAGGCTTTTCATTTACCTCAGGGACAGAAGGAGGCTTTCAATCCTGCTTTGTGTTTTCCCAGCTTCAAGGAATCAGGGTGCCTTCCTGATTGTTCTGGGCTCACA
This sequence comes from Arvicanthis niloticus, assembly GCF_011762505.2. Taxonomy (NCBI): domain Eukaryota; kingdom Metazoa; phylum Chordata; class Mammalia; order Rodentia; family Muridae; genus Arvicanthis; species Arvicanthis niloticus. The sequence goes on from NC_047673.1 coordinate 37,875,975, forward strand.
GTTAACACTGTTAAGGCTTCTTTGAAGTTAGTTGCAAGAAACCCAGCCTGCCAGGAAGTACCAGGGTCCAATCAGAGCACTCTATTGTCAGGGGTACAGAGGGCATTATGCTCCACTTAGGCCCCTCCAAAGCACAGGCTAGGGACTCATCCCATCGCTCACAATTCTGGAGTCACGAAGAAGGAAATAGACACTGGGGACAGCTTATGTTTTCTGGACACTATACTAAAAGTCCCCTGATGAGCAAGGTCTCTAGTCCTGCCAGAGATCAGTAGCTACTCAAACTCAAAGCTGCTTCCTATGGCTAGCTTGTTACCCTAATGATATAAAGGTCCATGGCAGGTTGCCTCTTTACTTCTCTTACCTCCTTCCTTGCCCACTACTTGCAAAACAGAAAGGTTTCCAAGCTACATTTGGCGGGAAGACCTTCCTCAGGCTGTATTTAGGTGTGTGTGCTGAGGTTGGGTCTTCCTCTGTATTATAATGCTGACTGAAAGCCCCAGTAGACCCAAGCGGTGCTAAGTGATCCCAAGTTATTTCTGATTGGTAAATAAAGATGCTGGCAGCCAATAGCTTGGCAGAAGAGACATGGGTAGAGTTTCCAGGGAGAAAAGAAGGCCAGTGGAGGAGAAGCCAACATAGATTAGGTCAGTCATAAAAACGTAGTCCTGAGGGCTGGACAATTGGAGTTAAGATTAGTCCAGATAAAACATAGTAAATAATAACTTTGGGTTATTGATAGAAAGTAGATTCTAATACCATAGAGAGTAAATATCTGCCCAGCTCTAGTGCTGATTAAGGTTTATTGTAAATATAAAGATTGTGTGTGTGTCTTTTGTCCAGGAACTAATTGGTCTAAGGTGGGGCAGAAACCCTGGATCAGGATTAAACATTTCTACAACAGGTGTATCTCTGTATTTTCTATTGTTAATTCTGTACCAGCAGAGAGCTAAGTGCTGGCAGGATTCTGGTACTGTCATTTCTATGACCCATCACCTGGTTTTCTACCTTGTAAATGTTTCCTCTTCCTCATCTGCCTAAAGGCAACCTAAGAGATGTATCGGGTGTTGTCTTGCTGTTGATTGGTTGTAATAAGGAGCCAATGGCCAATAGCTGGGGCCAGAAGTACGAGGGTGGAACTTCCCCAGGCTGAGAGAGAGATGCTGGCAGAGGCAAGTGGAAACGGAAGTGGGAGATTCTGAAGCAGACACCAAAAAGGACAGACACTGAGCAGAGTGGAACAGAGAGGGATAGAGCTAGCCACATGGCAGGTTGTTTAGAATAGTCAGTGGTAGCTGGGAGACTACCTTGGCAAAAGGCCTATGCTTTAAACTATATTAGAAGTCTCTGTGTCATTATTTCATTATTATCACCAGTGACGTGGTCCTCAGCTAGTTATTCAACATCTCCGAGTCGTTTCAAAATGCTACCTCAGCTCTCAGAGGTGGTGGCATGCTAAGTGACGTATGATACTCAATCGTGTCATGGCGGAGTGCTTGCTGGCTTGCTTGCACTGGAGGTCTTCTGAGTAGCTAGGGCAGTACATTGTGAGCAACTGGCTTCAGAGATTGCTACGAGACCTTTCGAGATCTGAGAAGCCTCAGCAATGCTGGGCCCTTTTAGGCTTGAAGGTGGTTTGCAGATTTTCTCTGTCTCTCTTAGAATTTAGCACTTTAATCTGTCCCTGTGTGAGGAGTTGTTAGCTATAGTCAGTACTCCCGGCCCGTTCTACCTTCACACATTCCAACACAGTGCTGAAAGCACGTAGCTGGAGAGCTGAGAAACAGTAGCTCTGGGTTTATCTAGACCCTCTGATCTCAGGATTTCAAAGAGGGTTAGACAAATACCTAGCAGCAGATAAGACAGAGTCTTCTTCACTTCCTAGATAGATAATCTGAGCCTCACTCACCAGGGAGGGATAGATCCAAGCGAGTAATGTAGGTCAAACGCTTTAAAGGGAGAAGGGATGCCACAGATGTGCTAAGGCGATGGCACTCAAACGTGCATGTGGATGTAAGCACAAGCGAGCATGCACACACATGCACACGCACACGCGCACACTCTCTCTCTCTCTCTCTCTCTCTCTCTCTCTCTCTCTCTCTCTCTCTCTAAAATTTCTCAAACTGCACACTCATGGATCCTGTCCACATAGTCTTTCTGTAAAATCCTAAATTCTAAGTTTCTATGTAGGCTAGCAAAAGTGAGTGATGTGTGTATGTGTGTTTGTGGTGTATAACATTTAAAAAAAAACTTATCTAGAGGAATCACAAAGTTGTAACCTCTGTTGGAGGGATGGAATGGCCAAGGGGAATACCTCTCTGTGGCCAGAAAAAAAAAATCTACAAAATTCATAGCTCACAAGTCTGTCCTCTAGGGAAAAGACATGAGAGATGGAAACTCAAGGGTTTTAGACTCTCTCTCTCTCTCTCTCTCTCTCTCTCTCTCTCTCTCTCTCTCTCTCTCTCTCTCTCTCTCTGTGTGTGTGTGTGTGTGTGTGTGTGTGTGTGGGCAGGATCTTGATATGTAGCTAAGGCTGGCTCAAATTCACTATGTAGCCCAAGCTTGTCTCTGACTCATGATCTTTCTGCACCTACCTCTGGAGTGCTGGAATTACAGGAATGGACCACAATCACCTAGACTAACAGCTTTTAATAATAAAATACAAAAGTTTTCTAAGGGAAGGTGTGCCCCCTGCCAGGGTCGAGATGGGGTATATAGGAAACCACCACTTCCAGGCACTCTGAACCCAGGTCCCATGTACACGCCTCAGAATGGTAAACCCAGGGGCTGGACTTCCAGCTTCTGGTGGCTCCTGATGTTCTCAGCTCGTGTCTGTAACTAAGTAAGCTCTGCTTAGCACTTTTCTCCCTCTTTCTCTTCTCTGAGAAGAACAATCATGGTTAGATTTGGATTCCACTCTGATAGCCCATCAGGAACGGTCTCTGCCTTTTCACATCTAAAGGATTCTGAGAAGAAGCTTAAATCAGGCCTCATCTATTTCAGATGTCTCTGTTGTATAGGCCGCACAAGTCCAACCACAGAAACTTTTGGTGACCTGTTACTGTATTCTTTAGTTTCTTTCGGCCCAATTTAGTATCAGCCTTCTCCACAATACCTGAAAGACATGAGTCTCAGAGAGAGTTCTGTAGGACCCTATGCCTTGATTGTGGGCCTTTAACATTTGTTTTAATGAATGAATGAATTATATGCCATTGGCCTGTTCATTTGGTAATTATTATTAGTATAGTTTAGTATGCTGTATAACTGCTATTGCTAATGAATTACTAGATTTATTTACTCCTAAGTTTCAATAACAAATGCTACATTTTATATGCAAATATAAGGTACTATTATGTGTGTATAATTATATACAATATATAACTATATTATATTAAAATAATATTATATATACATATAATATGTATATTCCTAGATATACTTAGTGCTTTGAATTTTCAAAACTGTTTCAAAATAAACTGAGGAATTGTATACTTGAGCATTTGTTGTCAAGGTCTGTACTAGTTTTGTTTGTTTGTTTGTTTGTTGTTTGTTTTTTTGAGACAGGGTCTCACTTATGTAGCTCTGGCCTCAGACTCACAGAGATCTGCCTCTGTCTTCGGAGTGCTGAGGCTTAAGGTGTGTGCTGCCACTCCTGGACTATATGGGTTGATTTTTGTCAACTTGATATAAGCCTAGACGTATATGGGAAGAGTGAATCTTTTTTTTAAAAAAAGGTTTATTTATTTATTTATTTATTTATTTATTTATTTATTTATTTATTTATTTATTACGAGTACACTGTAGCTGTCTTCAGACACACACCAGAAAAGTATATCAGATCCTATTACAGATGGTTGTAAGTCACCATGTGGTTGCTGGGAATTGAACTCAGGACCTTTGGAAGAGGAGTTGGTGCTCTTACCTGCTGAGCCATCTCTCCAGCCCTGCGAAGAGTGAATCTTAGCTCAGAAAATGCCACCATAAGATTGGCCTGTAGGCAAATCTGTAGGATATTTTCTCAATTAATAATTGATGTTGGAGGGACCAGATCTCTGTGTGTGGAGCCATCCCTGAGCAGGTGAGCCTGGGTGGTATAAGGAAGCGGGCTGAGTAAGCCGGGTGGGGGGAGGAAGCCCATAAGCAGCCCTCCTCAATGGCCTCTGCATCTGCTTCTGCCTCCAAGTTCCTGCCCTGACGTCCCTCAGCGATGGAGTGCGACCCGAGTATTGTAAGATGAAATCAATCCTTGCCTCCCCCAAGTTGCTTTTGGTCACTGTGCTTTGCCACAACAACGGGAACCCTGACTAAGAGAAGCTCCGTTATCACCCCCAACATCCACCATTGCCCTCTCTGTTTGGAGATACTGAGTCAAAGTCGGTCAACACAGAAACAAGCACCCACGTCACAAGTACCAAAGCTTTTCATCCAGAAAACGGCGCGCCCTTGGATTTACGTGGTGATTCACGTAAGTTATGTGATTCACGGGTTAAGTGAGCTCTTCAGTTCAGCTTGTGTGGGTGTAGGGAGGCGGCCGAGAAGACAGGTGTGTCAGAGCCTAGTCAGGACGCCTCGCTTGGGTTAGGGCTGAAGCTTTCTGCCCAGGCGTCTTCCCTGATGCTGGGTTTCTGTGTTTAGTAGAGGTCTATCCTGAAAGTGCCTAGGCTTCTTCTCTCATAGTGTGAGCCGTCATTCCACCTACACCCAACAGCATGAAGATGGCCACATGTGGGACTTGGACCTGGAACGGTCACGGCCTGGATGTTCAAATCCCCTTCAATCTTCATGTCGGCATCTAACCCCCAATGCAATAATATTAATGCCAAGAGTAAAAGAAACTCAGAGAACCACCTTTCAAAGTTTCGTGTGTGTGCCTAGTATCCCATGACACACAAGGGATAAGTTGTCATTTTCTCCAGGTGAGGTCACCAAGAAACAGTGTCTATGAGAAGTGACTTGTCACCAGGCATGCATTCTGCCAGCACCTTGGTTTTCCCAGACTCCAGAAGAGTGAGAAGGTAGTTTCTATGACTACAAGTTGCCTAATCTAAGGTATTTTGTTATCACAGTGGGAGTGGACCAAGAACCCATTTGCTCTTTTTCTGTTCTTAAATAATATACATTTGCCAGGACTTCGCTAAAAAAAAAAAAAAAAAAAAAAAAAAAATCATAGCTTTTGTTGTAAATGACACTGGTCCCATGCGGGTGTGCATGCCGCGATGTCAGATGTTGGTGCCAGGGCTGTATTGACTTCAGGAGCAAAACTGGAAACCTTTTGTGTTCTGCAGGGCTGAAGCCTAGTCTACTGGCAATACCAATGTGTGCTGGGCTCAATGAACATGTGCAGAAAGAAGGGATGAGAACTCTCCCAGGGCGGTGTGCTGGTTTGCCACAGACCATCCTGTTTCCAGATGTTTGCCGTGGGAAACAGATTGTGTCTCCACAGTGCCATCTGGCTGGGAAGGGCAACTCCGCAGACATCAAAGCTCACTTGTCACAATGTTGCTGGCTTTCCCAGCGTATGTGCCCACCATTGCCCCGAAGCTGTCGCCTTCAGCAGGTAGAAGGTGGAAGTGCTTTGAGTTGCCAATCCAGAGGCAGTAGTGTCTTTATGCATAGGAAAAACAAGGTTGTAGTGCACACGTGCAGACCTCCAGCATTGTCTTTAAAAATAACATTTCTGGCTGCTCTTAAAAGAGAAAAGAAGGCTCTAAGCGGCAAAGAGCTTAGACTCTCAACCTAGCTTTCTTTATCGCTGCAGAAGAGGAGGTTTCATTTGAAATGGTTTATCACTAGCAGGTTGACAGGCTACTATGATTACTGGCTTCATTTAGAGAGGACTGGAAAGTAATAATAATAATAATAATAATAATAATAATAATAATCTCTCCCTATTACAAGCCCACCAATGTCTGCAGGGCGAACTAGATGTCCTGAGCAGCAGGGGTGGGGCAGGAATAAATTGAGACAGGAATAAGAATCCCATGTGACTTGTCACAGCTACACTCTCACCCAGAGCCTGACAATTACATATACCCGTATGATAATATCTAACATGAAAAATGTCTGCATGGAGGAGAGAGGAAGTGTCATTTCATAAAGTATGTTGGTTTCAATATCTGAACATTTTCACTAAATTACATAACGGGTTTTTTTTCCCTTCTAAACATCTCGGGGTTTATGAACGAAATGCCATTCTGACATGGTTCTAAATGACCAGATGAAGATTTATCACTGGAGTGTGGAGGGGCTGGAATAATACTGACATAGACATAATTGCTTTTTGGCAGGTGGTCTTGCAGCTTCATGATTAGACCTGCAAATTCAATGCCAGCAAGCTGTCTGTGGATGCCTTCCCTGTATCTTCAGGAAGAATGACCTGCTTCTCCCAGAATCTGACTCCTTGAGGCTCCTTTCCATTGCCTTTCTAGTGTCACAGCACACATTAGCATAGGGCTGTTTTATTCACACACATAGCACTATGCAGTGAAGCTAATGTGTGTATGTTTTCAAGTTGTATAAATGAAGAAACAGGGTAACAAAATCTTGTGAACAAAAAAAAAAAAAAAACCCAAAAACAAAAAACAACAACAACAAAAACAACCCTCTCCTCAGAAGTTGACAATATTTAAATATGCAGAGCCCTCTCTAGTCAACCAGGGCCTGGAAAGGTAATGTCCTAGTTGAAGGATGTCTCACAAACATCACTGAGGAAGCATGTGCACCTGTGGATAATAGGTGGTCCCCAGAGACGGGCTGATACAAAGGTGCTTTTGAATGTATCTTAGTTACTTTTCTATTTCTGTGAAGAGACATGGTGATTAAAGCAACTTAAAAACAAAAAAAGAAAATACTTAATTTGGGGCTGATGTTTCCAGAGGGTAACAGAGTCTATGACTACCATGGAGGGGAGGCATGGCAGCAAGCAAGCAGGCAGGCAGGTGTGGTGCTGGAACAGCAGCTGACAGCTTACAACCACAAGGAAGAAAGACACACACACACACACACACACACACACACACAGAGAGAGAGAGAGAGAGAGAGAGAGAGAAAGACAGAGAGACAGAGAGACCGAGAGACAGAGAGACACAGAGAGAGAGAGATGAGAGAGAGAGAGAGAGAGAGAGAGAGAGAGAGAGAGAGAGAGAGAGAGAGAGACAGACATTTGAAATGGTGTGAGCTTTGGAAACCTTCTCCAACAAAGCCACTCCTCCTAATCCTTTCCAAACAGTTCCACCACCAGGGGACAAAGCAGTCAAACATATGTACCTGTGGCGGCCATTCTTATGGAAACTACCACAGGATGCAATGAGGATTTTATTTGGAGAACTATTCATTGGAAGCTTTTTTGTTTTGTTTTGTTTTGTTTTTCAAGACAGGGTTTCTCTGTATAGCCCTGGCTGTCCTGGAACTCACTCTGTAGACCAGGCTGGCCTGGAACTCAGAAATCCACCTGCCTCTGCCTCCCAAGTGTGCCACCACTGCCCAGCCATTGGAAGCTCTTATGTGCCAGGCTCTGTTCTGGGTATTGAGGAGACAGAATGAAGAAATACAAATACCTGTTGTCAAGGAACTTGTCTTCAGTGGGGGATATAGGTAACAAATAAGAAAAGCAATGTGTCTGTTGGCTTTCTTGCCTCTGTGACAGGCAGTCTGACCTAAGAAGAGGAAGGATCATTTGGCTCCTGGATTCAGAGGTTTCAGTCCACTGTGGTGGGGAGAGAGTGCTAGAGCAATACATTGTGCCAGATAGAAAGCAGAGAGAGGAGAGGCTGGGGAACAGGTCAAATTCTCAAAAGCACAGTCCTAGTGAGCTACAATCCTAGTGAGCTACCAGCAAAGAAAGGCTCAATTCCTGAAGTTTCTACCACTGCCCAAATTATCACCACCAGGTGGAGACCAAGAGTCTGACACAGGGGCCGGTGAGAGATATTTTGTATTCAAACCACAACAAAAAAGATACATAGAATGATCACAGTGGCCTGAGAGACTGAGAAAAACGCAGGACAAGCAGAAGCAAGAGCAGGCAGAAACAATACAATATCCTGGAAGCTGAAAGATGAAAATCTCAAGGGAGAGAGAGAAATAAACAGGTCTACTGCTGACGGTCAGGAGTGATGTCAAGTCAGGTCAGATTGATGACTGGCTATTAGATCTCGCTAGAAGGTGCCTGGTGATCTCAGGTCGACTGAATGAGTGTATGGCTAAACCAAGTACCAAGGTTCAAAAGAAACTAAGTTTTTATCGTCTTATGGTGAGGCTTATTAAGTACCTTCTTTGTGCCTGGCTGTGTATGGCCACTGGCAATGCCACTTGAGCCATTAATCAATGCCATTCTGGTTGGGAGACGTGGCACAGTAACTCAGTCTCCACAACACAATTAAAGGGCTATAAGCTCGCAGTAAATCCACCCAGGAATTATGCAGGCTTCCAGCCTATTAACTTTTACCACTTCCTTAATACAAAGAGAATTTTATTACCAATTATGCAGCAAGTTAAATTAATATTTATAAGAGTCTCGGAGGCCAAGAGGCATGATGAAATTTCTAGGTGTTCCTTGCTGGTGTTAGTTAGATTTTTGTTCTCTTTTGTCATCTCGTGGTCCCTCGGTGGGGATGCAAAATACTAAGTAACAGGAACTGTGATTCCCATGAAGGACTTCCGCACTGAAAAGTAGAAATTGTGAAAATCCTTTAAAAGCTAGTAAGAAACTTGCTTACATTTCTATCATCAAGTTCAGTCTAATGCAGCCATATATTAATAACCCTGGGGAAAGTGCCACCAAACCGTACTGCATGTCCCCGCTCCAGGAAATATGTTGTCTTTGGATTCCAGGCAGCCACAACCCTTGAAGTTTGTACAATTTCCAGAAGTTTCGGCCTTCCCTGCTTCACAATCACCCAAGCCACTGTCTCCTGGAAGCCTTGGCAGCTATCAACCTTCTTCAGCCAGAGTCTTCCTCATGGTCTGGAATGTTCTTTAGAGGCAGCCAAGTCTCTTTGCTTCCACCTGGCCCAAGCAGAGGGAGACAGCAGGGGTAGAGTAGAAACAGCTTGGACTTTAACATCATCCTAGCATTTCAGTACCTAGTTGTGTATCTTCTTAGCTGTGTGAACTTGTACCCAAAGCTGGACACATCGAAAAGCTTCCATTTTCTCATAGGAAAATGGCAGCACTTGGCTCAGAAGGTTGTACAAGGACTGAGGGGCGTGCCTTCATCAAGCGCCGTTTTTTCCTCTTTGCAAGGCACCCGCTCTCTTCGGGGGAGCAATGTGGAGGGAGAGGGGCTGTCTAGTAGGAGGCTGAGGAATCTGGAAGGAGGTGAAGAGGAACCTGTGAAGGTAGAGGGAGGGGGATGGGAGAGAAGCCAGTGAGGAGAGCACCGAGGCAGAAGAGGAGAACAAGAGGGCATGCTTTGGAGGGAAGAAGGTCCTGAGGAAGATGTGGGCTGAAGATGGACATGTTAAGAGCTGAGGAGTGATTACACAGGATGTCCCGACAGAGATTAGCCATCACTTGAGCACAATGGAAATCCTTCCATGGTTTGAAGCAGAAAGCTGTCCTTACTGACTAGACTGGGGATGGATAAAGAAACACCTCCATGGACCACACCCAAAGTCATGGCACATTGCTATTGGAAAAGCTTTATGTGTCTTTCAACCCAGTCACAGGCATGAAGATATCAATGGCTACATGTTGCTTTCTTTGTGCATGCATCAGTTTCCCCAGACCTTCTGGGGGCATTGTGTGGGTATCCTGTTGCTGTTCCTCCCTGTGGAGAAATGTATATAACATCTATTCAGTCCAGATATAGCACAGACAACATACCAACGAAATGGCTTCATCTGAGTCTTGTGGGGTGAGCTAATGAGTTTATTGGGATTCTGAGGGACTCAGGGAGCTACATCCCTAAAATTCTTACCCCAGCATAGGTGATGACTTATGAGAGCCACATCCTAGGTGTCCCCTGTGTGCCTTGTTAGGCAACTCCAGCGGAGCCCCCCACCCCTCCCCAATTGTTTGCTGTTTGTATAACCCTTAGGATGGAACCTCCTGGGTCTTGTTACTTCCGTGTGTGTTTTATGAGCCTCTTTCCCTTTTCTCCAGGAGAGAATATTTCCTTCTTAAGAAATAGGTATGCAAAAATCCTTCATCATCCCAGCAGTTCGTCTGTCTTGGATAATGTTGAGGGTCGTGGGGGAGCTTTCTTAGGGGTGCAAGAGAGAACTTTTGGAGTGTGTGTGGTCTCTGTACCACGAGGTACACAAAGCTCCTCCAAGGCAACAGGGTAGAGGTATACAGAAGTAATATGCTGTCCCCAAGGCCACCAAGCCCCCTAGGGGTGGAGAACAGCATCTAGAGGGTCAGGCTGCAAGGGTTTCCCTAGGAGACAGGGTTCCACACTCAGGGAGGGAGGTGACAGTCTTTAGGAACCAGGCTGTCTGGAGAGATGGCTCAGAGCACCCACATGGTGGCTTTAGTAACAGGGTATCCATTGCCTCTCTGGGCATCAGGCATGCACATGGTTCATATGCACACAGGCAGGCAAAACACTCAAACACATTGTTGAGATTTGAATGAGAATGGACTCCATGGGTCCATATGTTTAAATACTTGATCTCCAATTGCTGGCTGTTTGGGAAAGATTAGGAGGTGTGGCTTTGCTTGAGGGAGTTTGGCATAGGGCAGAGGGTGAGCTTTGAGTTTTTAAAAGACTCTTGCCATCCAGTGTGCACTCTGCCTCCGCTTGCAGTTTGGAGATGTGATCTCTCTCCGATGTCCCTGCCTCCATGCGTTTGTTCCGCCATCATAGGCTCGCTCTAACTCTCTGGACTCACGAGCCCCACTAAAGCCTTTCTTATAAGTTGCCTTGGATGTAGTGTTTTATCACAGCAATAGAAAAGTAGCCAAGACACACATAAAATATCTGTGCTTCACCGTGTGTCCCGTGGGCAGTAGAGCTCGATTCAGCGTGTTTTCTCTTAACCCTTCCCCCTGCCTCCTAGGGTACTGAGAAGCTGTTTTGCCACAGGGAGGCACAGAAGGACATCTAAGGTGCCATTCATTCTGGCTCACAAGCCCGTTTGCCCTTAGCTATGCAGGCAAGAGAGTCAGGTTCAGTGTTATTAACAAAGTTTAAGCAAGACCGGTGGTGGTGGTTTTGGGGCGCAGAGTGAAACAGCCATAGAGAGCCCTTTGTAACAGTTTAGTAACCCGAACAGAAAAACCTTTGATAAACTCCCCAGAGAGCTGAAATATTTCCCCTCTCTCAGGGCCCAGGTAGCGATGCCAGCAGGTCATCCTTGAAACAAGATGACCTACTCCATCAACCTCAATAAGCCCTAATCCTGCAGGAAGGAAGTAGGGTCTGGTTTCCATGCTCGCTTTAAAAAAAATCAGGGCTTTGTTCCTCTGGATCGCTCTTCCAGGATTTGTAACACACGGTGACTTGACTTGGCAGGAAAAGTACCTTTTCAACACAAAGGGTTGTTTTACAGGCTTTGAGCTGCGGCTCTCCAGGTCCGCGGCGCGCTCCTGTCATTCACCCTTGTGGCCACTGGGTGGCGCTGAAGGAGCCGGGATTGCCAGGAAGGCTGCTGCTTTCCAAATTCTGCCCGGGCGCTTTGGGGCTGTGCAGGCACAAGCATACCTGGATAGGTGGAAAGGAAAGAGTCAGATCTCCCTGGAGTCCACTTTTAACATGGACAGTCCATATCTAGTTTGGTTTTTTTTTTTTTCTGTCGTATAAATAAAGACTTAAAGTGTGTTTAGAAAAAGATGATTTTATTTGGAAAACGCTCTTTCTTCTGGAAGTATAAAAGACCGTTTGAATTAATGGGCAGAGGCAGCTTCATTCAAGTGGTCTGCCTATGAGCCATCCAGTTTGTTGACCTCCCTGTAAAAGCTAATGGCATAATTTTCAATATACTACCTCATCTCCTTTCTTCATTTCTTCCTTCTATGTAGTCCTCATGCCCCATCATCGATCGCCCTGCATTCCGAGTGCATCCCACTGCCTCCCCAGGGATCAGTTATCTCCTCCCCTCTGCTGCTCTTTTGAACAACAACATTTTCTTGGCAATGTCTCATCTTAAAGATCAAACTAATCTACAAAATCCTGCCCTAAACCCCACCTCCTCCTTCCGCTACTCACGGTCTGTCTTCCTTCCCTTCTCAACAAACGCTGGCACCCCAGCTTTCCTCTTGTCTACTCTGACACACTGCTTTGGTATCTGTCCCCACAGCGTCTCTGAAACACACCGCCCACGGTCAAGCCCAGAGACTGCTTTCGCCCCCTTTCTACAGTGGCTTCTTTACCCGCTGGATGCTGATGGTACGGGGCTCTTGGAGCTCTTTCTGTCCTTGCTTCCTGTGACACTCATATCCCTCGCACAACCTGGAACTCTGTTGGGGAATCGCTTGGAGCTACATTTCCCACAATGCATTGCAGTAGCTGTAAATAGCAGCTTCAGAGGCCTCAGCCACAGCAGGGCTTGAGCCTAAGTTCTAAGTAGAACCAGAGTTCTACGTTTCTGTCTACTTTGACTAAGTCAGGGCAACCCTGGCCAAGTATCCTGAATAATGAGTGGGCCCCCAAGATCAAAGGATGCAGAGAGGGGTTGCAGGAGGAAAGATTTTGTTTAGGTTCTTGTCACCGTAACAAAATATTTGAGCAAACACCTTAAAACAAGAAAGGTGGAGTTTTTGTTGTTGTTTGTTATTTTGTATTTGTTTGAGACAGGTGCTCACACGTTATCTCCCTGGGTGGTCTGAAGGTTGGCCTTGAACTCTTTGTCCTCCTGCATCAGCTCCCTTACTGCTGGAACTGCAGCTGTGCCACCTCACCCAAGTTAGAAAGTTTGGACAGGGATCTGGTAAGTGGGAGACTGGTCACTGCTCCCAAGGGACCAGTTGGGGCAGCTGCACTGGGGCACCAAGACCTGCTTCCAAGATGAATCACTCACACAGCCTGAGAAGTGGAATTAGCTGTTTACTAAGAGTTCAGTCAGGGGAAGGGCTCTTGATTCTTGTCCATTGTGATCTGCCTGGGGGCTTCCTCACAGTCTAGGAGTCAGGGCCCAAGGAAGACTCTGAAGTGACAAGAAGACAAATTATCAGGGTATTGTTGTTGTTGTTGGTGGTGGTGGTAGTGATGATGGTGGTGGTGGTGATGGTGGTGGTGATGGTGGTGTGTATAAGATGGTGCAGAATATGGTCAGGGGGAGCTGGAACTGTCCATGTGTGGAGACTGGCATTACATACTTTCCATGTAGACCAGGCTAGTCTTGAACTCACAGAGATCCACCTGCCTCTGCTTTCCAAGTGCTGAGAATAAAGACATAAACATCACCATGCCAGGCTTTGGGTATGTTTAACTGGGAGTTTGATTTGCTCTACACCCTATTGGTTGGCTCAGTAACAAATTCTAATTTGTTTAATCAAGAAAGGAGGCCACGTGTGGTGTCACACACCTTTAATCTCAGTGTTCAGGAGGCAGAGGAGGCAGGGGGGATCTCTATGAGTTGAAGTCCAGCCTGGTCTACAGAGTGAGTTTCAGGGTAACCAGGGTCACAGTGAGATCTTATGTCAATAATAAAAAAAAAATAATTTGTAGGTCACATTTCCAATGGCACCCTTACTTTCCTTGTTACTATTGGCTCTCTCTCTCTCTCTCTCTCTCTCTCTCTCTCTCTCTCTCTCTCTTTTTGCTAGGACTCAGGGAGTGGGGATAGCAGTCACAAAAGTGGAGCACACAAGGGTTATGACCATGGCCTCATGTTGTTTATTTCTCTACCCCAGTCTTAAGACTTTTCCCCTATAGCCAAAGCCAAGCTCACAGGGAAAAGAATGGCTGTCAGTAATTTGATTCATTGCTCTTCCCAGGAGGGTGGAGACAGCAAGTGCTGGAGTTTTAAGCAGTCTGACACTCCCCTTTGAGGGCCAAAGAATGGTTGAGTCAAAGGAAAATAATGCTCAGAAATGCGAGAGCTCATGGGTCAGTGCGAGGGTGAGAGCCCGGGGCCCATGGCAGCTGACTTGTCAAGGCCAAGGAGGAGTTCTCCCCTCTTCCGTTATTGTTGCAGGTGGATTGTTACTACTATCGCCATTGGAGTGGTTTAGTTGGTTTGATTTGTGTCAAAGGTAGCAAAAAAAAGGACATCCATGGTCACACGGTCCTGGCATTTTTCTCTGAGGCTGGTGATCAAGAGCTGAGCTGAGATGCTAACTAGAGTAGCGCATCAGTGTAGCAGATGGTCAATGGAAGTCGCTAATTTGCTGGCTCAACCCTGCTAAGCAACCATACGAGGTAATGACTTCGCCTCTTTCCAGACTCCGACCAATTTGAGCTTGTGACCTTGAGTGACACCATACCTTTCATAGTTACATACTAAAGGAGAGAGTATTGTGCAGTCAGTGAAGCGATTCTTTCCAATGGTATAGGCTACAAAGGACAGAAATGTACCAAGCCCTGAGACCGGCAGAGAGAGAGTAGGTCAGTCAGTGACCACAGCAGCAATCACACCGATTAGATATGTCTCCCTGATAGAATCTTTCTTTTGCAAGCATTGCATTAATTTTTTTTTTTTTTTTTGGTTTTTCGAGACAGGGTTTCTCTGTGTAGCCCTGGCTGTCCTGGAACTCACTCTGTAGACCAGGCTGGCCTCGAACTCAGAAATCCGCCTGCCTCTGCCTCCCAAGTGCTGGGATTAAAGGAGTGCGCCACCACTGCCCGGCGGCATTAATTTTCCTAACACACACACACACACACACACACACACACACAAACACACAAACACACACACAAACACACACACAAACACACACACACACACTCCTTCACCCTCCTCAAACCTGGAGTTCAGCATGACCTTCACCTACAGGGAGTTTGTCAATTCCAGTGAATAAGGTAGACTTTCATGTTCAAGGACTTTCCCCTTGGAGAGACAAAAGAATCCAGAATGTCAGCCCATCCTGGGAAGCAGGGATCATTCCTTCAAGATATCACTTCTTCCAAAAACTTACCATATGACTTTGTGAAGTGTCTGGCCAGTTTGTGCTTCAGTCTTCTTGAAGTATCTCTGCTGGAGGGATCCGGGATTTTTATCAGTCTTTCCACAGACTTTGGAGTTCTGTTGACCAGGGTTCTGTTTTCTGCTATATATTTTTTTAAAAATAATATTTATGTTTTTTTTTTCTGAGACAGGGTTTCTCTGTATAGCCCTGGCTGTCCTGGAACCCATTCTGTAGACCAGGCTGGCCTCAAACTCAGAAATCCACCTGCCTCTGCCTCCCAAGTGCTGGGATTAAAGGCGTGTGCCACCACTGCCCAGCTAATACTTATGTTTTAATGTAAATGAGTTTTATTTTATTTTACCTGTATTGATATTTTGCCTGTATGTATTTTCTCTACCTTTTGTGTACCTGGTTCCTATGGAGGCCAGAAGAGGGCATCAGATCTCCAGAACTGGAGTTACAGATGTTCGTGAGCCACCATGTGGGTTCAGGAATCAAACCAGGTCCCCTGGAAGTGCTGGACTCTCTTGCCCAAAACCTTTAGCAAGTCACTCTTTAGTTTCAGTGTTGAAACCTAAAAAGTAGGGGTTAGGGGTTGAAGAGATGGCTCAGTGGTGCTCATTGCTCCCCCAGAGGCCCCGAACTCCATTTTTACCACGGAGGTTGAGCTCCTCACAACTGCCTATAACTCCAGCTCCAGGGGATTCAACATCTTCTTCTGTCCTCCTCAGATACCCTCATATATGTGTGATAAATTCATATAGACACACATACATACACAAAAACAAAAACAAATCTTTAAAAGGTGAGGATGGATTAAAATGCTTGTACATATAGTTCACCAACTAGTTAGACCAAGACTTTGCCTCAAATAATTTTGGTGCGTGAGTCCGAGGTAGGTGAGGCAAGTAGACCAGATGGCTCTTTTGTCCTTGTCTCACCTTGGCATACTTAATAGAGAAAGAATCAAAAGAGAAGGTAAATTGAAAAGATGAGTAAGACCCATGCTTAAACAGACTTTCAAATGTGATTTTTAAAAATGCTACTTTATAAATTTGCATGGATTTTTTTTTTTTTAATTTGGAAAGTCATCTAGCAACTTGTATTACAAGATCTATGGTCTTTGAGTAAATTCTCTCACATGAGTAAATTTGTTCTTAGTATTTGAATTGAAGTTGGGGCACAGTAGAGTGGGGGCATCTGAAAGTTGGGGACTGGAAGGGACGTTGAGGTATCTGTCCACATGTGGGGTAGGAAGCAGGGATACTGTCGGCTGCTGGAGCCCAAGTAGGATGAGGGAGCATTGTCTACAGGGGCCAGAGAAAGATGTCACGGGGGTGGGGCTGGGGGTGGGGGACCATGACAGTGGAAGACTGGATGCAGGGAGATTTGTACTTAGGTTACTGTGTCAAGGTTGAAGGGAGACAGGTTTGTCATAGTGGAGAACTCCAGAAATGGGGAAGTTGAGACTGACAGTTGAGGTGTGGAGTGAGAAATGGAGCTACAGATATAAATGTGTGCTCCTCTTTGACAGTGCTCCTCTTTGATGGTGCTCCTCTTTGATGGTGCTCCTCTTTGATGGTGCTCCTTTTGAGAGTGCTCCTCTTTGACAGTGCTCCTCTTTGACGGTGCTCCTTTTTGAGAGTTCTCCTTTTGAGAGTGCTCCTCTTTGACAGTGCTCCTCTTTGACAGTGCTCCTCTTTGATGGTGCTCCTTCCCATCCTGAACCTTGCTCAGCTTACCCAGGCATTCCAACTAGGAGCTAACACCCTATTCTTCCATCTTGTGCTATTTCTTAGCCAGATTTTGAGGCACATTGTTTTCAATCTGTCAAGTTTCAATCTTAGAAACAGTTTTGGTAACTTAGAAACTCTGAAACCCTGCAACCCTGGTTTTGTTTTTTGTTTGTTTGTTTGTTTGTTTGTTTGTTTTGTCACAGGTTGTGATGGTTTTAATCTGGAGCTTGACTGACTTGAGAAGTACCTGTGAGATTAGGAGAATACACTGGGTGTGGCAGTAAAGGTGGTCTCAGAGGGTATTAAGGGCGGGGGCAGGGCAGCTTGCCTTGTGTGTGTAAATGGGGAGACTGGATAGAAGGAAGGAAGGAACAAATGCCTCCATTTTCACATGGTTCATGTCTATGAAGTGGTTACTCAAATACAAGGAAAGTTGAAGATGTTTGGGAAGAGGGTATTTTCTCCCTCTCTCCCTGTCCCTTTCTTTCCCTCTCCCTCCCGCTCCTTCCTCTCCCCTTTCCCTCTCCTTTCTCTCCCTCCCCTTCCTCTCCCTCCCTCCTCTCCCCCTTTCCCTTCTTTGCCCCCTCCCTCTTCCTTCTTCCCTCTCTTTCCCTGTCCCCCATTTCTCTCCCTCTCCCTCCCCTGCCTCTCTGTTTCCTGGATGTCATGAGGTAAGCAGCCTCTGCCACACCCTTCTACCTCCATGATGCTTGCCGCTCCTCGAGCTCAGTTCTGTGTATCCAGCTGATCTTGGACTGCAACCAATGAAACAGGGAATTAAAATAAGTCTTCCTTTTGAGTTTTTTATGTCAAGAATTCTGTCACAAAGAGAAAAACGAACACATGAGCATTTGAGACTCAGGGTGCACTTGGTGTTTACTGCCTCTGGAGGCTGGGTGGCAGGCTGCCTGGTAACTAGAAAGGCCTGGATGGCATTCTTCCTTGTTCCTGGAACAGAATCCAGCCCCCACGCACCTCCACCCCCACCCCACCCCCCACCAATTCTCTGTGGATCTGTTTCTGTACCTGTCCGTGGGAAGGGGTGGGGGGACCTTCGCATGGTCCTCAGAAGTGTGAGATGAGAGTATGCCTGGCCAGATTAGGCTCCTCCTGAATCTGTGATAATATACACTACTTATCACATATTGTCTCAGCCCCTCGGGATGGTGGATTTGAATTTGCCCTCTGCCCAGCATCCCTTGCTCTGCTTTGGGATGTCTCCGTGCCTCTGGCGTTTTCCGAACGCTTCACATGCTCTTTCAGTAAAGGAAGTGACATGCGCTGGTACACACAGAAACACACACAGTGTTTATATAATTAACAAATAGAGGATTAAGGACAGAGAGTTCTTGTCTGGGGCTGGAGGAAAGCCATTCTCTTTCACAAAGTGGAGGCTGAATGGCTGTAGCAGGGCCCAAGGGGCAGAGGCAGGAGCAGGTCCAGCCTGCCTGTGTGATTGCCCAAGGGAGGGAAGTGTGGATGACTGTTGCAAACCGTGGGTCTCTGGCATTCACACCTTGCTCGGCTGCCCTTGGTGAGAGGTGAGGGCCCTGGCAGGGAGCCCCATTCGTGACTGGACCCTTTGGTGCTACTTTCTGTTTGGTGAGTAGTGGGTGTGTTTCAAGGTCTAGGAAGCCCCGTGGAAGATCATAAACCAGAAGTTCGCAGTTTATCCTTTCCTGGCACACAGTTTCTGTCACGCAGGCCAGTTTTGGTGCATGTCTCTGGTGTACTGGGCACCCAGCGCGTCATCTCCTTCACTGTCAGAGTCGGGTCACCGTGGCCGCATTCCATCGTCACTACTTGCTTTGAATGGCAAACGCACTCTCCCTAAGAGATAACATGGGGCTTGAAGGCTCAGATTTAGCGGTTTCTCTTCATTTCAGCGTCTCCAAGAAGACAGACTTAGATTTCAGGGCTAAAAATAGTCCTCATGTCTTTAAAAAAAAGGGGGGGGGGTTGATTTTATTTTAAATTGTGCATATGCGTGGGGGCGTGCACAAGGACATGCTGGTACCCTTGGACTCCAGAGGTGTCAGATCCCCTGGAACTGCAGTTAGAGGTGGCTGTAAACAGCCCAGCGTGGGCAAGCACTGAACTCAGGTCCGTTACAAGAGGAGTACACGTTCTCAACTGAGCCATCTCCTGTGAAAGGACAAATCCATTGCATCTTTTATTAGACTGGATATATCGTTTCCCATAATGCCCGAGCCCCTTTCCAATCTACTCTCTGTTTTACAAACTCTTCTTTCAAAACCCAGCAATAAATTAGTTATTAAAGGTGCTGCTGCCAAGCCTGTGTTCAATCTCATGGTGGAAAGAGAGAACCAAGTCCTACAAGTTATCCTCTGATCTCCACAGTGTAGTCAGACACACACACACACACACACACACACACACACACACACACACAGAGAGAGAGAGAGAGAGAGAGAGAGAGAGAGAGAGAGAGAGAGAGAGAGAGAGACGTGTGGGCACACACACACACAGAGACAGAGAGAGAGAGAGACAGAGACACGTGTGGGCACACACACAGAGACACACACACACACACAGAGAGACAGACAGAGACAGAGACAGAGAGAGACAGAGACACATGTGGGCACACACACACACACACACAGAGAGAGAGAGAGAGAGAGAGAGAGAGAGAGACAGACTGTGGGCACACACACACATTAAGGAGTGTAGAAAAATTAGTAGCTGTGTTAGTAGCTAAAAAAATTTTTTTTAATCTATCCTTATGCCTACGTGGTTTCTCTGCTCCTTCTCAGTACCCCACTAAGCCTGCATATTCTGTATATTTTGTTACTATTGTTTTGATTTTTGTTTTGAGGCAGGGTTTCTCTGTGTAATCCTGGCTGTCCTTAAACTCGCTCTGTAGACCAGACTGGCCTCAAACTCACAGAGATCCAGGATTAAAAGTGTCTGCCACCACTGCCCGGCTTTATATTTGTTTATTACATCAACAGATCCCAAGTAACTGGTTGGTTCCACTTTCTGGATTCCAAGGTCACACATTTATTTTATTATCTTAATATGATATCTTCTTACCTTAATTGGTTGTTGCGTCTTCATGACCAAACGCAGTATCTGACCTCAGGATCCCTGTTTTCTTAACTTCAGAATCTTGCTGTCATTCTTACAGCTAAACTCTGTCACATCTCACCCACCCTGCTCCTTGCATCTGCTTGTGGGAAAGTTTCCTAGTGATCCCACTGGATCCTTCTGCAGGGAATCTGCAGCCATTTTTGCTTGTTCCTTTCAATATCACAGCTCCTAGGAACCAGGCTAACAGGCAACTTGTAGAAGATAGTTACGAGAATAAATCAAAGAAGAATAAATCGAGAAGGTTAGGATCCCTTTGCCCTAGTTTGTTTTTTTTTTTTTATTGATGTGATAAAGTATTGGCAAAAATTGATAGGGAGGAAAAGATTTATTTCATCTTACAAGTGGTGGTTTGAATAAAAATGGTTTCCATAGCACCATAGGGAGGGGCACAACTAGGAGGTGGTGTGGCCTGGTTTGAGTGGGCGTGGCCTTGTAGGAAATGTGTCACTGGGGGTGGGCTTTGAGGTTTTGAGTGCTCAAGCGAGGCCTAGAGTTCTGCTGCCTGCCCATTTCAGTGTAGAACTCCCAGCTACTTCAACAGCACTGTGTCTAGCTGCATGCCTCCATGTTTCACGCCATGACTATAAAGGACCAAATCTCTGAGCCAGCTCTAATTGTATGTTTTCCTTTATAAAAGTTGTGGTGGTTATGGTGTCTCTTCACAGCAATAAAACCCTAACTAAGACATAGCCCATCAACGAGGGAAGCCAAGGTAGGAGCTCAAGGCAGAAAGAAGCTCAAGGCAAGGCAGGAGCTTAAAGCAGAGACTATGGAGACTGTTAGACTTGGCTAATTCACTTAGCTACCTTCCTTACATAAGTTAGAACCACCTGTTCAGGGGTAGAATCAACCACAGTGAGCTAAGGCCTCCTATATCACACACACACACACACACACACACACACACACACACACACACACACCCCTCTATATGAAGTTAGAAATCTGTGTGTATATGAGTCCCTGCTATACCCATTATCCATGGCATGTCTTTCATATTTTACAATTCTATTAATATACTCACTCACGGATGTTCGATGAGTTATAATAACCCAGTGTACAAATCTGGATGGTTGGAGTTAAGAAGAATCTCTGCATTTGAGGACAAGAATCTGGGCCTACCCAGTGGTTTGGGGAATTTTGTATTTATGGATGAGAGCTGCATTTTTATTGTCGTATTGGATATGAACCAGAATAGCACTGGAGTTCTACTAGAGTCAAGTATTCCCTGTAACACCTTTTTTCTTCCTAAGGCATTCTGTATAGCAGCAGGTGTAATAAAGATGTTTGACGTCTTAGCTACTCACGGCTTTACTCCCAAGCCAGGGATCCAAGAGACCCTGAAATTTCATCGCAGCCATTTTTTTTCAAAGATGCATCCTGACTCTTCCACATACCTTTAGAGAACAGCAGTTTGCTGTCTTGAGCAGTTTCCAAGACAGGCCTCAGGCTCTGTGAAATGCTATCTGGGGACTGTGAAACTTTACTGGGTGGATGCCCAAGGGAGCTGAAGAGTAGCTGTGTGTGTGAAGGGATAGTTTTCAACAAGATTGTGGGAGCAATGCTAATAAGATCTCTCTCTCTCTCTCTCTCTCTCTCTCTCTCTCTCTCTCTCTCTCTCTCTCTCTCTGTGTGTTTGTGTGTGTGTGTGTGTGTGTGTGTGTCCTTCATTCACTATTTGGGAATTCAAGAGTGCCTTTGTCAGTCTTTTTCCATGGCTCTCTTCCCAGGCTGGGGTTATAGGAAGGGATAAATCTGAACTTTGTGAACCACCAAGAGTTAGTTCATGAAAAGTTTGCAGGTATGTCTGCCTGCTGTGCCTTTGCACACCGAAACAAGCAGACTCAGCAAACCAACAGAGACAACTAGTTTGCTCTTCTCCCCAGTACCATATATGTGGAGTTATTCCCGAGGAGAACATTCTATCACTAGGAGAGATTAGCTGCTGTAAGTCCATTTCTGAGCCAGTCTCAAGCAGAGTTCAGTGTCCTGCCCAAGGCAACCGTATATATCCACAGGGGGAGAACAAGAATTCCAGAGCAGGCTCTAACTCCAGAGCCTTCACCCCCAAATAGGTGGCCAGGATAGCCAGGGTTGGTGACGAGCTGGGGACAGAGAGGTCTCATGTGCCTAATAAGAGTGAGGTTTGGGTCATAGAGGGTGCTGAATGGGTGGTACCGGTCTTGCTTCTAAGACCGAGAGCCCACTTGAGGAAGAACAGCACACGCATGCATCATTTAGCTACGTAGTTTTTCTCTTAGGCAACTCATCTGCTCATATTCTTTTGGCATTTTCTACTGTGGGTTTACTCCCTGTCTCAGAGATTTGCTAATTGTCTGTTCCTCTAAAATAAGGGAAACTGTTTGTGTCTGTGTGGCTTATTTCTTTAACAAATCTTACAAAGATTTCTTTATTGTATGTGTGTACACTCACATGCGCACATGCCATGGTGCATAGAGGTCAGAGGGCAAATGTGAGAGCAATTCCTCTGCAGGAAAGCTGGAATTCAGCCTCCATTGTTTCTGTCATCATCATGACAGGCTGGCCTGGAACTCACCACGTAGATCAGGTTGGCCTTTAAATAACAGATCTGCTTGCCTCTGGCTCCACAGTGCTGGGATTAAAGGCATATGCCACTACAATCTGTTTATGTTTTGGTTGGTTGGTTGATTATTTGGTTGGTTGGTTGGTTTGAGACAGGGTCTCTCTCTACATAGCCCTGACTGTCTTGGTACTCACTATGAAGATCAGGCTGGTCTTGAACTCACAGAGGTCTTCCTGCCTTTGCCTCTTGAGTGCTGGGATTAAAGGTGAGTGCCACCATGCCCAGCCCTGAGTTTTTCTTTAAGGCTATTTTTATGTGTGATTTGAGGATTCTTGTAAAGAAATAAAGATCCAAGTAAATAGCTCATTACTTATTAGTGTCCATTATAATAATGAAGGTTATAATACGATATACTATAATCGTAAATGTTAAAATCCTAAAAACTCAAATTTTGTAAAAATCTAAAATCTATCAAATCAAATCACAACCCTGAAAGATAAATAAAAATACCAGATGCTGAAACTGTGAAAGGCCAAATCCTGAAAATCCCAGTTATCACATATGTGTGTGTTTGTGTGTGTATGTATCTGTCTTTCTCTGTCTCTTTGTGAGTGTATGCATGTGTTTGTGTCTGTCTCTCTGTGTGTGTGTCTCTCTACCTCTGTTTCTGTGCATATGTGTATCTGTATCTCTATGAGTGTTTCTCTGTCTCTGTACATATGTGTGTGCCTGTCTCTCTCTGTATGTTGTCTCTCTCTCTCTCTCTCTCTCTCTCTGTGTGTGTGTGTGTGTGTGTGTGTGTGTGTGTGTGTGTGCATGCCTGTGCGTGTATACCTCTGTACCTCTGGCTAAAGAAGAGAAACACAAGTTCCTAGCTGGTAAAATCCTAGGGGCTTTTAACATATTCAAGCTGAATTAACTTCTTAGATGGCAGGGGAGCCACTGACTGACACACACTGAGGCTCCTCTCTCAGAGGGCTGAGAGGACAATAGGTCACTCTTCCATGCTGTGTGGGTTACACCAAAGCTGTGGTTTTGTATATGTGCTTCTGGAAGAAGTCTCTGTACACAGTGACCATAAAAGAGACAAGAAATCCAGCAGAAATGTGTATTATCAGATCATAGGAGAATTTCATACAGGGGAAATGAATGTCAGCATATTCTCCACAGAGACCAATGCTCTAAGACAAAAGAGCAGCTGTCTTGTCTTTAAGTTCAAAATATCTTCATTGGTTATGGGTTTGGTCAGCTCTCAATGTTTTCCCTCTTTGTAATTAACTGTAATCTATTGTTTTAAAAGTGCAAGGTTTTTTTTTTTTTTTTGTATTTCTAAAAGTCTTTTTTTGTTTTGTTTTTATTTCTTCAAAATATCACATTTCTCTGGTCTCCTTATTTTTTATGAGGAAAGGTTCCCCACCCCTTTTTCTTTTCTATGATTTTTGTGAACTGCTTAAAAAAATAATTTGCTTTAATATGCATTTTATCCTTGGGTTATTTCCACTGCTGACCGTATACAATGGTACACTACAATGGTAATATAACAAGCTTAAGTTACTTTGAGGTGTAAAGGCTTGGAGAGAATTGTAATTCTTATATGCTTTTGCAAATTTGATTTCAGGCAAGTGAATTATCACAGGCTGTTGACTTGGTGTGAAAGCATTATGGAGGTACATAAAAAAATACTGAAATGCTCTAAAAAACAAAAAACAAACAAACAAAAAACCAATGTCCTTTTGTTACATCTGAGGAAAATAAATTTTCTCAAGATCTCAACTCTCTGGTAAATTATGATTTTTATGGTGGTTTTGATTATGTAGTCAAACATGCTTAGCTGTCTGTTACAGTATCTTAGATGACCACAGTTATAAAGTCCGAGGCACACAACTACCACCATAGTGGTATGTGTGTGTGCCTGGCTCTTGACATAAAGGCTCCTCTGTGACTATGGTTCATCTGCTCATAACTGAATAGTCACCCAACTGTTGTTAGTATATCTGACTGTTCATGGTTTCTGTGTTATTATCACTGTCTATTTTATTATATAAAGCAGCCCATGAAATGTTCTATTATATTTTTGTTTCTCAAATAAATTCCCCTTTAAAAATGCAGAGCTCCGGACTGAAGCGTTGGCTCAGTGTTGAAGAGTACTTACTGTTCTTCTAGAGGATCTGTTTGCTTCTCAGCTCCCACAAAGTTCACTTAAGGCTCACAGCCATCTGTAACTCAGGGGGATCTGATGCCTCTGGCCTCTGTACTCATGTGAGCATACCCACACACAGGGACACACATGTATACAGAGTTAAAAAGGATGCAACTGGGGGTACAGCTACATCCACTTTCTGCCAGGACAATAAACCTTTTAAAACCATGGACTTCCTCGTGTCTTTGAGGAGAACCGTGGAGGTGGCCTTCGACTACTGAGCCGAAGTCTAATCTCCCTTGGAGGACCTCTCTGTGTTGCAGCCACGGAGGCCTGCCAACTCAAGCAAGCTAGCCGAGCCAGCCATGACCCAGCCAAGTGACCAAGAGACTCACCCACTGGGTGATGTTGGAGCTTCTCCCTCTTGTCCCTTTTGGCTGCAGGCTGGTCCAACCCGTATGCCCTCCATCTCAGTTCTTCTGCAGCTCCCAGTGGTGAGCCCAAGGACAGAGACCACCGGTCTCCATCTAGCTGCTTTGGCCCGGAGACCCCCAACCCAGGAGCTCTGCCCCCACAGGACTCCAGGTTGAGACCTCTCCACTCCCGGGTGGAGGTTGGTGGCTTCTCATAGCCCAGTGTCTGCCCGGCGCCCCATGGAGTGAACTCAGTCAAATTCCAGTGTTTTTGCTCCCTGAGCCATGGTTCCAGCCACCTGGGGTGACAGACACGCAGGAACCACAATTCAGCCCAACAGAACCCATACCTATGCATGAGCCACAGCCCTGCAACTGGTGGAGGATTCAGACAAAAACAGCTTCAAGAGTACCCCTACTGGCACCCATGAAGAACCACGCCATGGAACTCAAGGACACCGAACTCAAGGACACTACCCAAAACAGACTCAAAGGTGCCTTCCAGGACTAAATTTCCTCAAACACCCTTGCCTTTCTAAGATCGTGATGACAGACCATGACGTTCTTGCTCCCAAGTAGCCTAATGCTTGCTACCCATCCTTTGCAGACATCCCCCTGCAGGGGTGCTGCTCCCCTGTTGTGATCAATCTACAGGTGCTCCCATAAATCCAGCAGAGACAACCATCTCCTGGAACCTGCCTGGGACACCAAGCTGCCTTCCTCCAGACGCCTCCTCTGACTGAAGACTCTGGAGACACATGCTGAGATCCAGAGACACATGCTGAATCCTACAGAAGACAGACCTAGACCTTCCAGCTACGGATGAACTCTCTTGCCAAAGTCAAACGGCTACTGAACTTGGGGAAACTTACATGTTAGTAAGGAAAACATAATGTCTATCTAGATTAATTAGATGTTATTACCCTCAAACTGTACAACCCATGACAATGATCCCTTGCCTTCCCAACCCCCACCCTCAACTCTCCTTACCCTGTGACTTAATCGTGCTACCCAGTACAGCCTGTGTACTGTTTTCTTTTGACTTCCTCATCCAAAATTTTCACTACAAATGACACAGTCACTCCAGTGATGCCCCTCCTTTAAAAAAAAAAAAGAAAGAAAGAAAGAAAAAAGAGGAGTTGTGGGGCATTGGGCTGTGAGAGGCAGCTGGGTACCTGGTCGAGCACAGGCCTCGAACCCCAGATAATACCCTAATGGGACAGTAGGTGTTCAGCCTTGCTCCTGGGCCCTGGTTCCTTTCACTTATCCACAGCCCCTCCCAAAGAAAGGTTTGTGGCCTTAGGTCACATAGCACAGGTAGAGGGCATGACTACAGACCTCAGAGCCTCAAGAGATCTCCATATTAATGAGATACCTAAAGGCCAGAGGGCATAACCAACTAAGCATTCCTTCCCAGACCCTACTCCTTACAAATGATATTTAACCTCAGGCACGCCCTGAGAATACGGGGTACAGCTACATCCACTTTCCACCATGACAATAAACCTTTTAAAGCCATGAAAAAAATGCAACTAATAAAAATTTAAAATAAAATAAAATGTAGTGCTGGGTCTGTAGCTTGTTTACCTGAGGGAGGTCCTGTATTTCAGGCTAAACACCACAATAATTAAAAGAAAAATATAAACAAATATTTTTAAATTTCTTAATTGAAAAAAAAATTAGTTACATTCATTTATGAGTGGGGGCATGTGCATTTCCCAAAATGCATGTGGAAGTCAGAGGACTTCTTTGCAGAGTCAGTTCTTGTCACCTTGTGTGAGCCGAGGATGGAATCCAGGTCACCAGCCTTGGCTAAGCACTTTTATTTTGTTTGTTCTTTCAAGACAGTTTCTCTTTGTAGCTCTGACTGTCCTGGAACTCACTCTGTAGATCAGGCTGGCCTCAAACTCAGAGATGCACCTACCTCACTTCCTGAGTGCTGGGATTAAAGGTGTGCATCACCACTGCCTGTCTTGGCTAAGCACTTTTACCCAGAGCCATCACACCAACGCCAAGTGATGGTCTTAAAGAACTATTCAGCTGGGGCCAAGTATACCAATTGATTATTTAGTACCAAATGGCCAGTCCTGAAAACACAGACATATGAATATCATCATATGGACTGAACAGATTGTATTTACATATTTAGAAATATATAACAACAATTAAAGAAGGCCAGAGAATGGGGCTGTTACATGGGAGGAAAGGGAAGAGGGAAACCGTGTAATTATATTATAATTTAAAAATTTTTTAAATTATTAAAAACTAAACAAAGGACCCCGGCCCAGCAGCAAAGTGCTTATCAAGCATACATGAAGTCTTTGGTTCAAATTGTTTAAAAAAAAAAAGTTTTGCTTATTTATTTATTTCATCTAGAACTAGGATCTTGGACTTGAAAACTTTTATTCTTTTGCATTTTTTTTCTTTTTTGAGACAGGGTCTCTAGTCTATCTTGTAACTCTGACTGAACTGAAACTCCTTATACAGACCAGGCTGGCCTTGAACTCGTAGAGATCCATCTGTTTCTGGAGTGCTGGGGTTAAAGGTGTGTTTCACCATGCCCAGCTCTTTTTGCAATTGAATTTGCAATTTCAGCCTTTGTGATTTCTGTGTTTGGGACTGTGTCTGAGGAATGTGGCCTAAGCCATAATTTATGCATTAGATTGATGAAGAAAATGTACTTGAAGCAGCTATGCAGCGTGGGGAGGCTGGAAAGATCCGCTTGCCTGGCTAAGGTCGCAGAATTCTTTTGCTTTTGACTTCTCATCGTTACAGGGGAGGATGGGGCATCTCCCCCGTACAGGGAGAGTTTTGATATGAGAATTTCACCTTTTGCTCTCCATGAAAAGCACACAAAGTTCAAAGTGACCTTTTGGTACCTGCTGTTCTTTGAATGGCATTGGCTTAAATAGTCAAAATGCCAGAGGAGAACATTTAAATCTCTTTGGGAGAGAGGTTAGAAAAGAACACAGAGAGAAAGGGAAGGAGGGAGGGGGGAGGGATGAAAAGAGGGAGGGGGAGAAAGAATGAAAATGGATTAAGTCTGGCTTGGCAAAAGGGTAGGAAGACAAGCAGGTGTAATGAGATTTAATATGGCTGAATACAAGAGAATACACCTGGGGAGAGATCATGACCTGGAAATGCACAAAAGAGAAGAAAGAAGCCACAGTAGAGCCAGGGAGTAAAAGCCATCGTTAAGTACTGCAGATGAGCCTATCCTATGGCTGCTGCAAAGAAGACCACTGCCTTCTTGGGCTGTGTGTGGGACAGGGTCACTTGGGAAAGAGCAGCAGTAAAGTTACCTTATAAGGCCCGTGTCTGGCAGTAATTTTTGCTATGAAATGGAACTGCACCCTTGCAGAAAGGAAAGCTGTAAAAAGGACATAAAAACAGTGTCGACTGTTCTAAATGGCATATCTGGAATGCTGCCCTGTGACCGACTGGTTAGAGCTGCTCTGGTTTGTATTGTTCATGCTGTTGTACTTGGGACTCCCTCCATCCCCCCCAACCCCCGCATCTATAAGGAAGCTATTCTAAGACCCTCAGTGCATACCTGAAACCACAGCAATACCAAACTATAAATCAGTAGTTTCTTATATATTCATATCTATGATAAAGTCTAATGTGTGAGTCATGACGAGGGATTAACCCCAATGACATAAGCAGTATACCTCAGCAGTCACATGAGATACTGTCGTAAAGTTACGTGACTGTGACTGTGGCCTCTCAAAATGCCTCATTGCTCACTCTTCTTATGATGATAAGAGATGACCTAATACTTACCGGGTGAGATGGAGGGAAATGGATCACAAAGACATGGGTAGGAGCATGCGTGAACAAAATCACCAAGATGCTGCAACAGTCTGATGACTGTCAGCTGAGAAGTGACTAATGAGGTAGTAGCCTTTACAGTGCTGACACACAGGACAAAGAGGTGACTTGTGTCCTGGGAAGAACACTGAAGGGCAGCCTCAGTAAATAAAATAAAGACAACAGATTAACTCAGTCTTAAATCTAAGGAAGCTTTTCTTCAAGTTCGTTTTGTTTTGTTGTGTTTTGTTTTAACAATTTAGCCTGCTACCGTATTTCAATGTTCTTTACATGAGATTGACAATATCAGAGACTATACAGAGACTACAGGACCTGGTCACCACAGGCCCTGATGCCCTAGAATTCTGGCTTCAGTTATTTATTTATTTATTTATTATTATTATTATTATTATTATTATTATTGGTTTTTCGAGACAGGGTTTCTCTGTGTAGCCCTGGCTGTCCTGGAACTCACTCTGTAGACCAGGCTGGCCTCGAACTCAGAAATCCACCTGCCTCTGCCTCCCAAGTGCTGGGATTAAAGGCATGCGCCACCACTGCCTGGCTTCAGTTATTTTTTAAACGTTTCTGTCCTCTACATACCCCCTTTCACCCTCTTCCTCCTCCTCTCTTCTTCCAACTTTTTTCCTGATTTTCTTCTCTGCCTTCTTCATCTTTTCTTCCCCTGCTTCCCCTCTTTCTTCTCTTTTGCCTTCCCGACTTCCTCCTTCTTTGCCCTTTTCTAACTCATCTCCCATCAGCCTCATCTTCCTCTTCCCCCTTGGTTGCCTGACCCACTTCCATTTGGCTTTCATTATGTTCTTCAGAATGGCTGTTTCTCTAGGTCCATCTTTGGAGTTCAGTGGCAGTAAAGTCGGTCCTGAGTACGACTTGAGAACCTAAATGTTTAACCAGTATCTTATGTGATCCAGATATAGGTCATGACTTCATGCTGAGAAATTCCAAACAGAGACATATGGCTCATGTAAGTGGGAAATACTTGACCATAGTCTGGCCAGCCCTGGAGGAATCCAGGTTGCTTCCACGGTGTGTGAAGAACTGGGAGTTGATCCTTATGTCTCCTGGTCTCCATTCACGCTACATTTCCTTCTGGGACCATCTCTCCCTCTTCCTCATGCTTGTACTTTAGCGAGTGCTCTTCTTCCAGGTCAGGGTCTGACAGGAGACCCCGGCTAATCAGAGTACTGGATCTCCTTCGCTGCCATGATTGTTTGGGAAGACGGATCAATATCCTCAGATTATGTCCCGAGCCTTGTTCAGGACTTGAATCGAGTGTCAGGATGCTGAAGCCACATGCCTTGGTAAGTGGGTTATTCTTTTAAGAAGAGGTCAGAGGGGAGAGTGGAACCAAGTTCTGATGCTATTGTCTGAACCACAAATATAGCCATATTTCTAAGGCCAGCCACATCCACTTTTGTGTTTTGTTCAGTTTGAATGAGAGAAACCATTCCACTTTTTGTTCAAAGCAACTTTGTCACCGCATAACTCTAAATGATGAAATGACAAAGTATCTTACAGCAATGCTTCTGGTATCCTATTTTGTAACCACTTCTTTGGGAAGATACACATAAAGGCCACATATTTGGGAACAACTGAGTGCAATTATGTTTTAATTTAGATCAGGAGAAGCTATTATAAAGTGTCACTGTGGGGAGGAAATGGACTAATAGCATCTATTTTCAGCTGACCACTTACACTTGAGCATTGAGATGTCTACTCACCATTTCCTGTCTTTTTAGGTGGACAATAGTAGATACCTACACTTAAAGATGAGGAGGTTGCCCCTAAGAGAGATCAAAACCCCTTTCTAGGGTCACACTGCAGGAGGGGTAGGACTTGCATTGAAACGGCCCCCCACTATATTACCAGTTCCTTTGGACAGCTCCAAGACCACACCAGCCTTTTCAGCTCTGCATCCCTTCCCCCATCAGACCACAGCATGCTCAGATTGCAGACAGCTAGCTCCCTCCTGCCCAGACACTGACAGAGAAGTCCCTAAACCATCTCTTCTGGCATCCGGGTGTCTCTTATTTTTTTTCCTTCTTGAAACTGGCTTAATCCTTTTGGTGAGTGAATGAAGACTTGGCTCACGCTCCCTCAGGAAATCCTGGAGTTTTCCTCTGCCTTCCTTGGAGCCAGCTGACCCCTTCAGAGGTCATCCATCAGGTCTGGAAAAGCATTGTTCCAAACTGGTTCCGTCTCGATGTACTTCTCCAAATGCCTTGCCCTGCCTTGCAAGTGGCTCGAGCTCACCGGCACCCTGTCTCTGACATACTTTTTTTCCTCCTCCTCCTGACCTGTGGCTACTCATAGTTTATTTCATTTCCTCGGTGTTTTAAGACTGTCCTTCACTGGCTTAGACTGTCCTTCACTGCCTTCTGGATG
This sequence comes from Arvicanthis niloticus, assembly GCF_011762505.2. Taxonomy (NCBI): domain Eukaryota; kingdom Metazoa; phylum Chordata; class Mammalia; order Rodentia; family Muridae; genus Arvicanthis; species Arvicanthis niloticus. The sequence goes on from NC_047673.1 coordinate 37,907,148, forward strand.
CTAGCATTCTACAGGAGAGTGGGGTATGATTCAGGTCATCGGAGGATACCTCGGGCAGGCAGTGCTGGGGTCTCTGCAGGCCACTGGAGTCCTCTCCTTCTTCATGCTCCTCTGTTTTCTAATTGGTCACATTTCTTAAGAAAAATAATTTCAGAATATAATTGTGATGATGCGATTGCTGAGCTGAAAACAAGTGCCAAATAATTCGACAAACGTAGAATATTGCTGAAGTGCTTCCAAAAAGAGGTAACTTGATGACAACCAGGCAAGACCTGATGCTTTCCTCTTTAGCAAAACAGACTGAGGCTTAATTCTCTGGGGTTCTGGAGTTCCTGGATTTGCATTAACCTGACCCTTGCTTTCTCCACAAGTTACCCACCCTCCAAAAAAGGATTTCCCCACAGTGTGGAGGAGGGCCGTGGAGCAAGGTGTCCTTGAGGCCGTGAGAATTTTTACAGCTTTTTTTCTGTCAGCTTTCAGTAGAATTTTATTGGCATTCTGAGTGAGAAGGAATATTTAGGTTGTGAGGAACGGACTGGAACTCCATCATGCATTAATATCCCAGTACACCAACCCAATAAATGCTGGTTTGTAACAGTCAAAAGCAAACAACAAACAGTCACATATGTTCCCAGACACTCCTTGGAAGGCAGATACAGTTCCTGGTTGGAAACTTCATTATGCTAGGAGAACAGGGAGTGTCTGGGGGCAGGGTTGGCGGTTTTGGAAGCAGACACTCTCTATTCCATGGTGATGCTGAGCTTCTGAGTTCTGATCTACAAACACCTAGCAAAATGCTGTGGCTGAAGAGGAACTCCTTAAATATTTGCTAATTAACTGTCGTGTCTTGATTCTTGTGTGCTTGCTTAGACTTCTGAAAAGCACGAGATGGGGTTAATCCAAAGCCACGATACTGCTGTGCATTCAGAAAGTTTTAATTGGTGTTGATGAAAGGGTGAACCACTTCTGGTTAGACGAAAGCAACCGAGAAGGGGTATACACTCTCGGTTTTTTGTCTCTGTTGCCTTTGGAGAGACTGATTCATACTGTCTTGGGGTTAATCACTTGTCCTATCACATTAGGGTGTATTCAGGTCACTGAGCAGTTGCGGGGGGTGGCCGAGAGGTTTCCTTGGGCTTCAGCCAGGGGCTCAGGCTGTTGGCAGCACACACAGCTATACTTTTAAGGAATGAAAAACTTGGTAAATATGCCAAAGTAAGAGAGAGAAGCAAGGTCAGGTCAGGTCAGGCCAGGTCCCAGAATTAGGCACCCACGACTGGGAGGCCTCGAGATGAGGTGGACATAGCTGGAGGGGGACTTTTACTTTGAGCCAACAATGATGCTGGGGCCAATATGACATGCCACTTTCCAGGGTTTATTTTCAAGGTCCTTGAGGCTCTTGTTGCCACTGAGATTGAGAACAGTTTTATTTTATTTTATTTCCCCTCTTCCCTTTTCCTTCTTGCTCCAGCCTTGTTTGCTCCAGTCCAAAGGTTTATTTATTAAATGTAACTACACTGTAGCTGTCTTCAGACACCCATACGAGGGCATCAGATCTCATTACGGATGGTTGTCAGCTACCATGTGGTTGCTGGGATCTGAACTCATGACCTCCGTAAGAGCAGTCAGTGCTCTTAACCTCTGAGCCATCTCATCAGTCCTGAGGGACAGTTTCTTGCTGATACAGGCAAGATAAGATGGGTATTAAAGACCCAAAAGTCCATTATTATCAGTAAGTCGGGATCGGGGACTCTGACTCCTTCTCCTAAGGACTAAGACATGATACTTTTATTTTTCAGAGAGATCACTGAAGGATAAAAAAAGGGAAAAATAAAGTCCAAGACAGGACTAAAACTTAATAGTTAAACTTGTGTCAAGTTTAAAAAACAAACAAACAAAATATTTCTTTATTTATTCTATAAGTAGGTATGTACTTGTGTGTGCTTGCATACACGGATGCCACACGGTGCTCATGGAAGGTCAATGTTGCTTCTCTTTTCCCACCATGTGGGTCCTGGGGATAGAAACCAGGTGGCTTGGTGGCAACCACTTCACGCACGGAATCATCTCTCTGGCCCCTGCTTCCAACTTTAAAGCCAAAAAGTAAAACTCTGATTGTCACCAGGAGTCAGATTTACTTGGGCTAAACTTTGGTTTTTTTGGTAACGTCTGGTTGCACTGGGCCCTCTTGTACTCACAGAACACACTCGGGTTTTATTCTATTCCTATCTAGGGACAAGAAGTGCAAATGGCTTTCACTTACCTAGCCAGACTATCTGCAAACAAGATGCAATCTGACCTGAGACGCAAAGGAGTGGGGGGCTGACAGAATGTGAAGCACGGTTTACACACCAAACAGTTCTTTCTCCTTCCGATCATTTCCCACCACTGCGGATGGATGGTGATCTCCTTTTAATTAGCCAGGGGTGTTAAATAGCACATGGAAACTGTATGTTCCTCTTCCTTCCCAGCTGAGCAGGATTCGGATCAATACATTTCAGAATGCAGGATTCGGATCAATAAACTTTGGCAGTGCCTCTTTCCGGGAACCAGAGTGGCAAAGGATCCAAGGCAAAGACAGATCTTAGTGAGTGCAAGTATATGAATCAGGCCAGGATGTGTCAAGGCAAGCTTGCCACTATACAGGTGGGGCAGGAATGCCTACAGCAGAGGACTGTCCCTCCCCTCTTACCCCTTAAGTCAGTAGTAGTCCTCTGGGTTTATTCTTGGGAGTGTCATCCAGGTGTGTGCAAAGAAACTTCGCAGGATCACTTGAATATTCGTGGAAAAAGAAAGCTGCATACTACCTTTAAGTTTAGAGTGAATTTCTTCCTGGGTCACAGGCATCATTCCGTCTACTCTTGGCTATATTCCTTCTGATTTCCTTTTAACTAAGAAGTCTTGGTTTTCAGTCTCAGCTCTGCAACTTACCAGTTATTAGCTTTTGGGGAAAAGCTGATAAACCCAGATTTGCATTTCCTTAGCCTTTGAAAGGGTGGGCATTCTATGTGGTATTGGGTGCCCGAAGCCTGTTTTTCTGAGGTTTTATATTGGATTCTTTCAAACAGTAACAACAAGATTCTCAACATTTATTTATTATCCCTGTGTGTGCACGGGTGTGCATGCGTGCCACGGAATACATGTGGGAGCCTGGGACAAGTGCAGGGGTCAGTTCTCTCCTCTTGTATGGGTTCAGGGGGGCGTATGGTGTCATACTTGGGTCACGAGGCTCGTCCACCAATCGGTTTTTAGCTGCTGGAAGCTCCTGCATCTTCCAGCATCTTTCACACTACTTCTGTGTGGAGGCCTAATGAGAGCAGAAGATCCCAAGGGACTTCCGGTCGGGTAATATGACTTCCGGTTGGCTTTTCAGGGTAGTATTTGTCAGTGACTATGCCCCTGGGTCTTCGTCTCGCACCTGCTGGTGGAAGTACCAGGCAAACTGAGTCATTTTGAACGGCGGTTTCAAAATCATAGTCTGTTGATCCTTCTGGACAAACTAAGGTTCTTGATGCTTTCATTTGTTAAGAGTGTGAATGAAAGTCAAGTGTGGTGCCTCACGCCTGTAATCCCAGCTCTCAGGAGACAGAGGCAGGAGGAGTGCTAGGTAACAGCATGGGCCCTCTGTAACCTTGGGCCTATCTACACCCAACCCAGGTCACAAATAATAACATGGAGGTTTATATTAATTTGCAATGCTTAAACTATTCTATGTCTGCCATGTGGCTGGCTACTTCTCAGTTTTCATATGTCCAAGTTCCTCCACATCTCTGATTAATCTTCCCATGCCTCTTTCTTTCCCAGAGTTCCTTTCTCTCTGCTGGATGTCTCACCTTACCATCCTGCCTTTTGCTATATGTCATAGGTTTTTTATCTTAACCAGTCAGAAGGTGCCTTAGGCAGGCAAGGAAGGACAGAGGCACGTCTTCACATAGTGTACAGAATCATCACTTCAACAGACCTCTGGGGGAGGGGTGGGGAGAAACTGGCATAGTACAAGATACTTAAGTAATCTTTTAAATGATCATCTGACTTATTTTGAATCATTCCTAATGATTGTATATTTATGCTTCCGGGAATCATGGTCCCGCCATTGCCAGTTTTTGAAAAACAGCCTTTTGTAACTACATATCCCAATGGCTTATCCGTAGAAGCACTTACCGGAGTCCCCATGAACTAGTTTTCTGTTGTTTACAACACACGAGCAGTCCAGGACTGACAGAGTTGTATTTCTTAGAGGCGAAGAAATGTGCCAGGCAGGCGCTCTGCTTGAGTACTAACTGGAGACCATGTATGGCAACTGAACAGAACTGGATAGTTCCCCAGAGAAAGAAGAAACTGGGCACAAAGATTGTGGATTCAGGAAGCGCGCACGTGTGTGTGTGTGTGTGTGTGTGTGTGTGTGTGTGTGTGTGTACCTGTTACTCTAGCCTATGCCTTACTCAGTTCCCTCATAGGTGTTTCCAAAGGGAGGGGAAAAATCAGTTTATAAAAAGTAAATCAACATTTTTAATTTTATTTTAAAAATTCTATTTTTTTTTTCTTTTTTTAGGTTTTGAGACTGGGTAACCTTGTCTGTCCTGGAACTCACTCTGTAGAACAGGCTGGCCTCGAACTTGTAGAGATTGCCTGCCTCTGACTCTCAACTTCTGTATTTTAATACATGTTATAAAATACCCAGGCTGAAGCGATAGTACAGAATATGCTTCCCTTTGGGATAGTTTATTGTCCCACTTGGAATCGTGAGAACTCGGGTGACATCACCTGGGAAACATTTGTCCCCTAAGGACAGCACAATTACTGTTGGTACAGTAAAGGCCCCAGCTGTAGTCCCAGAGCTAGCTGGTGGGATGCTGATCAGTGCACCGGATGCCATCTGCTGAGGTCTTTTGAGGGGTGGGGGTGGGGGTGGGGAGGCGAGGAAGTGTTCGTTCAAGCAGAGGGTAAAGGGCACAAATGAGCAGGGAAGTGCTGTTGCTGCCACTACTCTGGTGTTGCTACTCTGGTGACATTGGTGTTGCTCCAAGTCGATGCACTGGCTGCGTTGCACCAAGCTGAGCTGGAGGAGAGCTGGCTAGCAAGCGAGGTCACGGGAGCTTCTAGCTGCAAAAGCTTCGGGAGAGCATGCTCTACCCAGGAAGTATTACCACTCGTATGCAACAGATACTCTCAGGTAATGCAGTAATTCTCATATATCTTTATTCCTTCTGGATAGATTCTTATATACCGTTTTGGGGTTGGGGTCTGACAGCAGGTGCTTCCTATTGGCTTGGTCTGAGATGTTAGGGATGCCTCATCGACATGTGGAGGGGCTTGGAGGCACTGCCCCTACATGACTGATGGTCGCAACTCGATCTATGTGGGGCTGTGGCCAAGTGATAGGGGTCTGATGTCAGGAGCAGGTCTTACCTCCCCTTTGGATCCCTAGGCTTCCAACCCAGCTCAACCTTACCAGGCTTCCTCTGGCAGTTCACCACCCCACAGTGGGGCATAGACAAACACTCTCTGAGCATGCCCAGGGCTTCTTCATGGTGCTACAGAATAGTGGTGCTCCTGAGTCAGCAAGTAGACGTAGAAACCTTTGACAATGGAGGGATTCATCTTAGTTTACTGCCGCTGCCCATAGTCACGTGAGACTTAGGAAACCATGGCCTCTGTCATAGGTTCTAGGAGGAATGTTATTAACAGCGGCTAGATTTCCAAGTGAGAAAAGGGAGGGGAGGAAAGAAGGGAGGGACTTGGGGTAGGTCAAGTGGCCCGTGGCTAATATCTCCCCTTGTAAATTATACATCAATTAATAGTGGTATGTGTCATTTTAAAAAGTAGACCTCTGTGGTGGTTTGAATATGCTTGACTCGGGGAGTGGCACTATTAGGAGGTGTGGCCTTGTGTGTGGGAGGAAGTGTGTCACTGTGGGGTTGGACTTTGAAGTCCTATGCTCAAGCTACACCCACTGCAGAAGAAAGCCTCTTCCTGGCTGCTGCAGGGGGGTGGGGGTGTCCTTTCCTGTTTGCCTTTGGATCAAGATGATGTAGACCTCTCAGCTTCTTCTCTAGTGCCGTATCTGCCTGGACAGTGCCATGTTTCTCACCATGATGATAATGGACTGAACCTCTGAGCCTGTAAGCCAGCCTCAGTGAGATGCTGTCCTTTATAAGAGTTGCCTTGGTTCTGGTGTCTGTTCACAGCAGTGGAAACCCTAACTAAATCAATCTCCTTTTTCCCCCTAAACTCATTAAATTTATTTACAATGTTTTAAAAAAGATTTTACTTTTAAGTGTGTATGTATTTGTGCATATGTGCATGTATGTGTTTCTTGTGTATGTGTGTTTATATATACATATATATGTATATGTGTTTGTGTGTATGTGTGTAGATGTGTGTGTGTGTGTGTGTGTGTGTGTGTGTGTGTGTGTATGTTGAAGCACCTATGTGTAGGTGCTTAGCAGGCCAGAGGTATGTTCTCTCTCCTTGAGCTGTAGTTACAGGTGAGTGTGAACCACCCTATGTGAGTCTTGGGAAAGAGCACAGGAAATGCCCTTAACCTCTGAGCCTCTACAGTCAGATAACTAGGCTCCATTTCTGTCACATAGTCATCCACACTGTGTGCCCAAGACTGTGTGGCTGAGTAAGTACTACATCTGCTACTTAGTCTCCGAAATAAAATCTGTGAACCCTGTAGTGGTAGTTTTGGCTACACTGCTTTGTGTTCCTGACGAGTCACCTGCTTCCAGCCACCCACCCAGGAACTTTTTGGATCCGTGAATGAAAGACACACACACAGACACACAGACACACAGACACACACACACACACACACACACACACACACACGCTTATTTTTGAAATGCCTTGGCTACCTCAAAGGCTCGGCAGTTCTAATTCTCCACTTGGCTATCAAAGATTTCCCTCCAGTACTTCTGACTCAATGCCCTTGAAAGCTGTGATCTATCTTTGCTGCCCTATTCCTTCTGGGTGGCACCGGAGTCTTTGCTGCACAAGGTGCTTCTGGGCAACTCTTTTGGGGTCCCATTCCTTCTCATCTGCTTTTTGGATGATTTTCCTTCTGCAGTTCTAAATCTGATCTGTCTCCCTCCAAAACATGGAAATTCTCCTCTCTCACATTCTAGCCTATGCAAATCTAAGGGTCTCGTTCTAGCCTGTGCAAATCTAAGGGTCCTGCTCCGTCTCCCTTTGCCCAGCCACTGGCTGTACAGCAATTCTTTATTGCCAATCAAAAATCTAGCTGGGGACGGAGACCCTCAGTGTCTGGGAAGGTGGCATTTTTTCTGAGCCGAATTGAATTGAGACACCATCAGAACCAACCCCTCACAAACTCCTGGATGGAGAGAGTGTGGGGTGGGAATGAGGAACTCTAATTCTAGATGAGGAGAGCATCATGGGAAGTGAAGCAGAGAAGTTCTCCTGGGTACCTTCTAAGCACCAGACACAGTTAGGGGCCGATCTTATTCATCAAGTACAAGTTAATTTTCTGTGTACATACTGGCTGCTTCCTAACCTAACTCACTTGGTCTTCCAAATGCTCTCTCATCGAGGAAAACGCAACTGAAGCTCAAACTGCAAAAGTCACCCAAAACCCAGACAACACTGGAACCAGAGGTGCTTAGCCCCATAGCCCACAGAATTGGGTGCAATGATCATGGAGGGATCTCAGTATGTCAGCCCAGGATGTACCTCAGCAGAGAAAGGAGGAAGCAGATGGCTGGTGTGGAGTGGAGGGGGGATATGGAACTTACGAAGTGGCAGAAAGGAAGTGATGTGGCAATTTCAAAGGTGGGCATGCCAGGATGGAGAGGAGAGTCAGATCTGTAGCTGAATCTCATAAAACACATTTGTTTGAAGGAGGGAGAGGTGGGGAGGCACAGGAAACATCTTTACTAGGCGAGTGCTGATCCAGGATCTCAAGAAGAGCCGAGAGAGGCAAAGATGCGGTAGACATGGAGGCGTATGCATGCGTATTTCCATGGTGGGTTTTATAGTTAGATACTCAGTGGATTTGGTGAGCATACTGGAAAGTGGGAATTGTGGGTCCCTGAACAAACTGAGCCTCCTCTGATAGTCTTGGCCAAGGCTTCTGCTTGTATTACTATAAAAAAAAAAAAATTACCCCCTGGATGTTTAAAAGCCTGGAGTTTGCAGGCCAATTATCATACTTACTCTGAAGGAATTCATTACCTGTTTCCAGTTTTTGTTTTATAGAGAGAAGACTCATTTTCCGTTTTCTTTTATAAACTGTTCAGCACAGGAGACCTGCAGCTTAAGGACTTATGCACTCCAGGAATTCCCTGCAGGGTCCTGAGGACCTGGAGTTCCAAAGATCATTAAGCTTGGGCAGCGCTTTCTCCCTGGAGCCCCTGCTAACTTGTATTTAAAGAGCTAAACGGCAGAGCTGATGTTCACAGGGAGGTGATACATTATTTACGTGGACTCTGGACACCAAAACATCTATAAATACCCATATAGTTAACCTCCTTCTGCTCCATCCTTCCCTTACTCATTAAGTCAATTCAAGACCTGTTCTATGAGGGGACATAAAGATCTTTCAGTAATTTCACCGGCAGTCCCTGTAAGAGGAAGTAGAAGATGGCTGCTGAGCGCTCACTTAACACGAGGCTCCCTTGTAGCCGGCAGAGCAAGTGGTTCTGGGTAAGATGACAAAATGGGCAAATGATAAAAATGGGAGGAGAAATGAATTATTGACATCCTTTCATCCTTAGGAAGAAATGATGACATCTTTTCACCCTTTGGTTTTTTTTTTTTTGTTTGTTTGTTTTGTTTTTTGTTTGTTTGTTTTGTTTTTGTTTTGTTTTGTTTTGTTTTGTTTTGTTTTTTTGGAGACAGGGTTTCTGTATAGCCCTGGCTGTCCTGGAACTCACTCTGTAGACCAGGCTGGTCTCAAACTCAGAAATCTGCCTGCCTCTGCCTCGCAAGTGCTGGGACTAAAGGCGTGCGCCACCACTGCCCGGCTACCCTCTTGTTATTCTTATTCTAGAGGAATCTTCTTATTCTAGAAGATTTCCAGGGCTAAGAGATTCTGAGTATGAACAAAGTCAAAAGAAAAGGGGAATTATGCTGTTTGTGAAGTATGTGAGCTAACGTGAACTGACAGATTATGTATTGCACAGCGATTCTTTTTTGAGTTGCAGCAGATGTATTGATAACAGGATTCCTCTGTGTAGCCCTGGCTGTCCTAGAACTCATTCTGTAGATCAGGCTGGCCTCAAATACAGAGATCTACCTGCCTCTGCCTCTTCAGTGCTTGGATTTAAGGTGTGCACTGGCATGCCCAGCTTTGCCCAAGAATTCTCAAGCAATACTTTTCAACCAGTTAGTAAACATCAGGCTCTTTTGTGACGCTCCCTGTACTTCCTTCCATGCTGCCCACAGTGCCCCAGGTGTCTGGGGCTCCCTAAGCTTCTACTCCAGGTTCAATCCAGCTCAGGCTATAAAATTTACTTGCCTTTGGGGATAGCAACCAAGAGATACTCCTCAACTATGTACACAGCAGTGAGATGTGGTAAATCAGTACTGGACTCCTCCTGGGGTCCTGAATCAGCAATTGGGAATAGCGCAGTGTTCTACAAAATTAAACAAGTCAATATAAATGTCCAACGTTTACCATGTATACAACTGCATTCTAGATCAAAGGGCCCCCATTTTTCCTTAATGCAATCTGTTAAATGACATTATGTACGTTAAAAAAAAAAAAAGACAGATATTTCTGGGGAGATTTTAGCAGACAGAGTTGGGAAACGATGTATCATGGAAGCCTCCTGGCTTGTGAAATGTCAGACAGGTTAATCCTTGAACTTCTGCATTCTCAGTGGCCACTCAGATATATGCAGGAAGACCTTGAGACATGGCTCCAAGGAGAAGAGCAAGCATGGATTGGGTACACTTAAAAAGAAAACAAAGGGGGTCGGAGGGACTAGGGATATGGCCATTGTACTTCCCATCACCACATCACAAGCATCTTCTGGACCGGTACCTGCGGGTACTGAAGAACCAGCAACTGCCTGTGGCTGTGTAGTTTTCAGGGTTCCCCCCCCCCCCCGCCCCGTGAGTTTTCTGACGTTGGAGGTGACTCTTCCATTTTATCACTGTCGGGAATATTTTATTACATTATCATCCTTCTGATCCTGGTACTGAAAGTCGTCATCAAAAAGAAAACGTCGGAAAATGTCCTTCCTTTTGGATCTGATGTTTTCTGGGTCTTGAATTCTTTTATCATGTGCTCATGTATGCAGATTCCCCCATGTGTGTGGGCACATGTGTGTGCGTGTGCACGTGGAGGTCAGAGGTTAGCATTGAGTGTCTCCCTTCTTTGCTCTCCTCTTTCTTTTACGGAGGCAGAGTCTCTGGTTGCACCCGGCACTCACAATTCAGGCAGTCTTACTGGCCAGCTTGCCCTGTGGCTCCTGTGTTTTCAACTTGCCAGTGTTGGATTACAGGTGAGCTGCCATGACTCCCTAACTTTTATGTGGATTCTGGCGATCCCTGGTCTTCAGGCTTCTGAGGCAAACATCTTATCCACTAAGCCGTCTCCCAGCCTGTCCTTGAGTTGCATTTTGAGTAGATTGTGTTTATTTCTCTGATCATATCAGAGTCATTAGGAACTGGAGAGCCACTAAAACTTTAAACATCCCCCACCGCCCCTCCCCTCATTTTCTCTGGCTTAATGTTTTCCTCCTGGTTCCCGGAGGACTCTGTCTGTAGCTTCAGCTCATCACTGGTCTCACTCCCAACACTTGTCTTCCAATGCTTCTCTTACTGTGTCGCTCTCATTTCTGAAACACTCTGTTCTTGTGTCTCGCACTTTTAAAATCCCCCACAGGCTTTACAAGCAGAATCTTCCCCCCTCCCACCTTCTCCCACCTCCGCATGGAGCCAGGAATATCTCTCTTACAGGCTTCGATGGGGGATGGAGGGCGAACTCTGCCACCCCATTAGTTTTCTGTCTCCTGAACCAACCTGTTTGCCTGAATGAGTTCATATGTCAGTTCTCCAAATCTAAACACATCTAGCTCCTTAAAACTAGAGTTTGGGGGGCTGGAGCGGTGGCTCAGCGGTTAAAAGCACTCATTGCTCTTACAGAGAGATCCTTGTTTAGTTACCAGTGTCCACGTAATAGTTCACAATAATTTGTCTCTGGATCCAGGTAATCTGACACCCTCTTCTGACCCATGAGGGCACCAGGCATGCACGGGATGCACATGCATACGTGCAGGCAAAACATTTACACACATGTACAAGTTAACCAAAAGAGTCCCATCATTTCTAAATCATCAATGCCAATCCAAAAGCACGTTAGTTTATTCTGCTCCACACACATTTTGGGACTTTTACGAGTTAAAGTTTTGTTTTGTTTTCTGAATTACTGAGCCGAAGTCTTAAACAAAAATAAACAAAACCAAAACCCCCAAAGCATCCTTTATCTTGTTCTTCCTCAGCTGCACCCATAGAACCCTATTTCCTTCCAAATAGTTTGCTTCCCTGGAGCAGATCAAGGCCTGCGGAGCCTGGGCAGTCTCCTGGTGATGTTCTGCCTACCTCGCCAACAAGCTTTCCCTGTGAGTCAATGGGTTGTTTTTTCTCATCTTAAACTGGATATTTTGAGCTTTTCTACAAACCACACTGGTTTCTTTCTTTCACATGCTCTGTTGAGAGACTCCAAAATCGAACAAATGCTTCTATTTACAAACAGGACAGTATCTCCTAACTTCAGCAATGTCTCGTAATCTCTGAAATGATTGTGACTTTATCCCCGACACCTTTGGACAGTTTCACAGGTCAGTGGGTCTTCTTATTGAACTACATAATTATCGACCTTCTGTTCTTCAGAGATCCTAGGTACAGCGATTCTAGGCACCCACTGCCCAGTGAGGTGGAGCTGTACAGATAGCCAGTGTGGGAAGGTACATTCTGAATTCTGCTTTGCTTTCTAGTTTGTGTTCTCATGGCGGTGGGAGGACATCTTTTATGGAGGACATAAATCACCCAACAGAAACTTAGAGGAAAAGTTTTGTTTTTTTGTTCGTTTGTTTCCGGCTCATAGATTCAGAGGGCTGAATCCTGTCCATAGTTGTTTGGCTCTAATGCATCTAGACCCATTATGAGAAAGACTTTCATGGTGTGTAGAAGAGGATGCTGTTTACCGATAGAGAGCTTTCAAAATTACAACCAGCACAGTAACTTCTTCCTGCAAGGCTCCACGTTTCCAGAACCCTCCAAATAGGGATCATCACCAGATGCAAGCCAAGCCTCCAGTGTATGAGCTCGCAGGGAGACACGATGGGCATTTCATATTTAGACCACAAAATCATTAGTTGTTCTTTAGGCTCAGTGATGGAGACGAGTTTAGGCATGGAGGTACCATGTATTATTGTGAGACTTGTTTTCCTTTTAAAAGTATAATAACTTTTAATATCTGCATCTGTTCCTGAAAGTTCACTGGGTAACGTTCACATTTGCTTACACTCTAGATTTCTGAATGCTTTACCTTGGCACCCAATTTACTTCTGATGTCTTTCTTCCTGTTTTTCGGCTTTTAGGCTTCCGTTAAGTCCTTATTTCAGGCACTCCAAACAAATGCTCTGTTCACGAGGGCCTTGGAAACTATACACGATTCCTTTTTTAACCTAGGAAGGATGACTCTACTGGAGAATAGTGCACAAGAAAAAGGAAGGTTGACAACATAAGAAGGAGAGCAGCTCCCTGCTGGGGTAGGAGAGCGCAGGCGCACGGGAAACCTGCTCGGTAGACACAGTGGCTCACTTTATTTACCAGCACAGTTGGCATGGGCTTCACATGTGGAGCTTTTGGTCTCTACCAGCTCCACAGATGAGGTTTTGAGAGGCCAGGTTGGGAACTGTTGGCCAAGCAGCCATTCAGATGACATGGGTGTGAACTGAGGGGCCGGAAGCAAGATCATGCGCCATAGCCAGAAGGACGGAAGTTCTGGAGCAGGACAATATTGTGAGCCTGGCGGCGATGCGGTGACCCTCTGCTCCTTCTCAACGACACAGATGGTAGAGTGTTGGTAACTCTACAGACCCACAAAAGACGGTTGCCAGGTAACTGGCAGCTGGAGGGACTGCTGGGGTCTGTCTTCTGAGCGTTGCGGAACCTATGGGGTCTCAGCAGGGAAAGGAGTCTTGAACTGGGAGGAGCCACACAGTCCAGAACTGAGGATTTGCCTTGGCGAAGGGATGTGATTTTCCCTCCTACACAGCTGCTACTTGGAATCACGCAAGCAATTTTAAACTGTCCAAAAACACCATCCAGAAATAACAGAAACCACTTCATTGGGCCGTCAAATATGTCTAATAGCAGACACCCCCAAAATAATTCACAGAAGCACCCAGTGTATAGGGTTTCTTGTCTGTGCACGTTCACTGCGCAGCTGCTGGAGACAGGCATTCGGTTGCACCCATGACAGCAGCGTTGCAGGAGCCTCCACTACCTTCTAGGCTGCTCCCTGAAGTTACGTCTTAGGGATTGCACTCCACTTTCACGCATTGGGCTATTGAGTCAATGGGTTAGACCGTGGACAGCACCTCTTCTAGGCTTACTGCACAGCATTTTCTCTGACAATGGCTGGCAGCACTAGGTGGACCCCTCCAGGTTTCAACCCAGAAGTCCTGCTCCCACACGCAAGCTTGTCCCGCAACCTTCGCCTGAATCCGGAGCCATAGAGTCTTTGGTCTCCTCTTTCTATTGCATGTTCATTTCTCAGTACCACGCACATGACCTTAAGTGCCAAATCACTGCCTCAGTTGTCTTGTTCCCGGTCTTATTTACAGAACTTAAGACAATTTCAAGTCATATCTCTTGCTCAATAAAAATTTAGGGTGCAAATTTTATTACCCCTCATTCCCGAAACTATGCTTGCTCTCTCTGCTTCATCTGCTCCCTGCATCCATCCTTTCAGCTTGCAAGCTTCCAGAACCTTTAGTCTTCCCCAGGCATCTGAGCGATCATGTTAGGCCTTGCACGGCTCTCTCACGGCAGAGAGGATTACACTGGGTCCTTGAAAAACGAATTAGCAACTTATAAGAAGGACAGAACAAAAGTTAAGTTCTGTTCTTAGCCGTACCGATGCCCCCATCCAAAACCCAGTCTCACCTTCCCTGACAAGGAAAAACAACAGCAAAAGTATGGACTTTGACTGTAGGTTTGATCTGAGAGAAAGTGACAGTCACGATTGGTTTAAAAATATTTCTGGAGCTGCCTGGCTGCTGTCAGCTCGCTGGCTGTGTGACATTATTGCTACTGTACACATGCCCAGAGGGACTGACAATGGGAACAATCTTAAAGTCTAAAAATAAAAGGCAGTAAACAAACAATGGGGATTGTCGAACTACAGTAACTCGCCCACAATTGTATTTTTCTCTGACTTCCAATCATTTGTTGCCAGCTCTGAGGACAAACACCAAAGCTGTGGTTTGATCTCCTGCCCACCAGGCGGCCTGATGGCATTTGTATGCTCTGTCAGTCATCTGACTCCACAAGCCACCAGCCCAGGGGTAGACTGAGTTTGATTTGCTGCAGGCTTGGGTATGCTAGGTGGTTCCTCTGTGGATGAAGCCCCAAATCTTTTCCTGTGTGAGAGAGAGACAGTACAAACAACCCAATCATGGGTGGGGCATTAATTTATAAATCCACAGTGAACCACTGTAATACAGGAACTATGGTGAAATTACTTTAAAACCCAAGATATTTCCCTTCCAATGTAACTCAGGGTTCCGGCAATGGAGTCTGCTTAGCCTGGTCAATATGTCTTTACTGAGAGCTGTTGCTTATAATTTTCTTGCATTGGAAGGGTAAAGCCTTCTTGAAATCCCTGTTATCAGTGGGTGAGTCCCTTTGGTGGCAGCCCTTGGAGTCAGGTCTAAACTTCTGGCTCTACATAGTATCTTGCTGAGGTCTCAGGAGATCGGACACTTTTCAGCTTAAACTAGAAAGTGGGAAAGGGAGAGAAGAAGAAGAAGAAGGAGAAGGAGAAGGAGAAGGAGAAGGAGAAGGGGAAGGGGAAGGGGAAGGGGAAGGGGAAGGGGAAGGGGAAGGGGAAGGGGAAGAGGAAGAGGAAGAGGAGGAAAGAGGAGGAGAAAACAAGGAAGAGGGGGGGATTGATGGTGGTCAAAAGAAGAAATCCGCTGTAGTCCCATGGGTTTGATTCCTCTGCCAATTGTGTTGTCTTTGGTGACTGTTTATCCTAAACACACATGGAGTTTCTTCCCTCACGTCTCCATGAAAAAAGACCTAGGTTAGTATTTTCAAAAAGGCACATTGGTAAAGAAAAGCAAAAAGGAAATATGGGAGCTGGGCAGTGGTGGCGCACGCCTTTAATCCCAGCACCTGGGAGGCAGAAGCAGGTGGATTTCTGAGTTCGAGGCCAGCCTGGTCTACAGAGTGAGTTCCAGGACAGCCAGGGCTACACAGAGTCTTGAAAAACAAACAAACAAACAAACAAACAAACAAACAAACAAAAAGGAAATATGGGAAAGTATAGCCAATATTCAAAAGCTAGACATCCAGAAGCGAGAGATCTTTGAGACAGGCTTTCACTATGTTGCCCTGGTTAGCTTTGAACTCACAGAGATCTGCCTGCTTCTGCCTCCAGAGTACTGGAATCAAAGGCATGCCTCCGCCCTGCCACCATTCCCTCCCCCCACCCTCCAAGCTTCCTCTCTTCAGGCAGATTTTTGATCTTTTACAGAGTTATTCTCTGCACACACAGTATATTGCCGTTCCACCAGCATGGGAGACACTGGCACTCGATGGCATCATCTGAGCTGAGCTGACAGCTGTACCACCATTTCACCCTTCTGTAAGGAGAGACCCACTACCTCAGTGCTGTTCATCCCATCCAGTCTTGCATGTGAAGAAGCCACTGCACAGGCTCCGACTATGGTTTTGCTTTTGATAGAATCTTCTGGAAAATGGCTAGGTTTTCAAGTCTGCTAATGTAACAACTGAAACAGACATAACTTAAAATCATGATGTGATGACAGATACCGATTACATCCCTAGGTACCAGGCCTCACACAGACTAGGCACCAGTAAATATAAGTTGAATGAGTGAATGGATAGCCTTTGCTTTCTCAGATGGATTTCTAAGCAGTGTAATTGTTAGGATGGCTAATTAAGTCAGCTCCTCAGGGTCTCCTGGACTGAATCTTCACTCACCGTTGGCTGTATCATTTCCTCATCTTATCCACCCAAAGTTTCCAAAGGGTGCCTTCTATTCTGACAGAGTGAAGAACAGGTATGCATTAGGGAACTCGTACCCTGGCAAAGCTGTCTGCCCTGACCTCTCAGACACAGTGGTGGATGTTGTTCGGGAAGACTCGGGCGGGAGCAGCCGTGTCTGAATGGAACGAACCACAGAACATGGTGAACTTGGGGATGCTTGGACAGAGGAGGCTATAGAAGATCAAGTTCAAGTTCTGAGCAATCTTCTGGAAAGTGTGAGACTTGGGCATCACTTCAAGCAATTATGCAAATAGCATTTTGCTATTATACATTTGAATTGAACCCTGAGTGAGCCTAATTCTGTCGTGCTGCTAGGGTTGTTGTTTGATCTTCTTACAAATAAATAGGGTGTTAGCAAAGTAGGCAGAAACATCTGTGAGTAATTCATTGCTATGAAAGCACAGACAGAAAGAATATTCTGGCCTCTGGGATTAGCTGAAATGTCTATAAATGAGACCAATGCAATAAACTGTAGGAATCTCTAAAATATAATGGCATGCAACCATTTAAAATGATCTTCCAGGACAGGAGGGATGGTTCAGCAGTTGGGAGCACTGGCTGCTCTTCCAAAGAACCAGAGATCAGTTGTGAGCACCCACATGGCAGCTCACAACTGTCTGTAACTTTAGTTCCAGGGAACACGACACCCTCATACAGACATACATGCAGGCAGAACACCAATGTACATAAAATAAAGGTAAATAAACCATTAAAAACAATGTGGATATTCATTGACAAGGAAAGATAGTCCCATGACAGGCCTGTAGAAAACTAAACTCAGTTACAACTCTAATCACATCTTCTAAGACATTTTTGTAAAAGCAATGCAGTAAGAAATGAGGCTTTAATTTCTCTCTTTAGCTTTCTGTAGTGTGTATTTTTTTTTTTTTTTAAAAAAAGTAAGGTTCTAGCTGGAAAAGTGTTTATATTTAAGAGTACTTGCTGCCTTTGCAGAGGACTCTTAGTGTGTGCAGAGAGGATAGGCCTCTGGTCCCTTCCTGTTCTTAGGTCACTGGTCTTATTGGATAAGGGCCCCACCCTAATGGCTTCATTTCATCTTAATTACCTCCTTAACAGTCCAGTTGATAAATATTTACTTGGGACTGGGGACTCAACACACAGTCTGAGAATACAATGCAAAAGATAGCAAGCAATGGTTGCCAGTTTCATTCCCAGGAAAGACTTGAAATTAAAACTTGCAAATCAGACATGTTTTGTTCTCTTTCTACACACAAACACACACACACACACACACACACACACACACACACACACACACACACACACACAATGCATAATGGTGACCTAATGTTCGCTGTTAAACTCCTCTAACCTTCTGTAGGCTACCTCTTCCTTTAATGTCCAGACAGCCTTCCTCGAGATCTTTGCCAATGTCTGGACAGAGAAATAAATCTTTTCCACCCAAAAGTCCACATATGTTTTCTTTTTCTTAAAAAAATTATATATTTTATGTGTATGAGGTTTATTTTTTTATTTTTTTGTACAGACCTATGTCTATCTGTGTATCAGCTGCATGCCTGGTCTCTATGGAGGCAAGATGTGGGCATTGGGCCTCCTGAAACTGGGCTATAGATGGTTGTGAGCTGTCATGTGGATGCTGGGCATTGAATCTCCTCTGGAAAAGCAGCTAGTACACTTAACTGTAGAGCCGTCTCTCCTACCCCCTACACACACTTTCTTAAGCCAGGGTGCTGTTTGGAATAACACATTTTTTCTCACATGTAAGAATCATGCAGCAACTTCTTCTGAAAAAATAATGTGCTCCTCTTTTTCTTAAATGTTTGCAAATATGGGATTTTAGCCACACCTGTGTGGTAGTTGCTGCATTTCTGTATACACACGATTATAGCTGCACATCCAAGGTTCTTTTTCTCAAGATGTGAAAGGGTCAGTTTCTTAAGAGTCTGTTCCCATTGTTTCTGTCCAAGCTTCAGAGTCTGAGAAGCTAAACCAGGACACATGGCAAAGTATTTTAGGGTTTGGCACAGGAATTTTGTAAGAAATTTCAAAGCATCTATGTCCCAACGTCTATTTGCAGACTAGACTCTGGAGCCATGGAAACCAAAAGTTTCCACTCTGAATGAGATGTAACCACACAGTCTTTGGAGAAGTTTCGCCTGGAGAGGTGTGGGCCTTGCTGATCCTTACAGCCTCTCTCTGAGGGCAGATGCCCCACTCTGGTAGACAGGACCCCCAAATCCAGAAAGAAGCTGGTGTCCTTTGAAACTCCCCTAGGGCATTTAGTTATCATTTACTCTCTTGTGTCCCAAGCTATGAATCTAGGACTGGCTTCATTCTGCCGTCCCCTGACAATTAAACAAATCTTACCCCCCCCCCCCTTGCTTCCTGCCTTTGACTTCCCTGAAAACATTTCATGGAGCATCCAGCAAAGAGTTTGTGGCTAAGCACTCAAAACACACTATCGAAGCAAGCATAAATACAGCCTCAAAGTCTTGTCCAGGAAACACTATGGACTTTCTGGGGACATCCATGTCCTAGAGGGACATTTATGGCAATAGCGAAAAGGCCAGATAATGGCCCCATTTGGAACAGCCATTTGTACCATAAATATATTTCCTCAAATAAATCTGCTGATTACCCTCACACTGGCCAGACAGCCCGGCCAAGTGGTTTGCTCCAAATGCTACAAAAGACCCAGCTAATTCCAGTCTACATCACGGGTTGCAGGCGAAGAAATACAATCAGCCGATGTAGGGGTGGGGGTGGGGGTCTCCTTAAAAAACTATTGTTCTAGTGAAAAGGAACTGGGTGCACATGCAGGGTTTGGGGGTTATCTTGCAGGAAGAGCCAGCAGTTAATATCAGCCAGTCACCTCCACAGAATACTAAGGACTGTTCCTGGAAAAATGGGTCACAATTCAAGACCCTCACAAGCATCTTGCAAATATTCTCAAGACCACAGAAGAAAGCAAAGTCCATTTTCTTTCAGCTATGGTAAGGACGAGGGTGGGCGGTTGGATGCTGGGCTGTTAACCCTTCTGAGGCCAGGTTATTTAAAACTCCTTCAGGACATTCTTTTGTCTTTTAGGATGAAATTTAAATCCCTCAGCTTGGCAGAAAAGATCCATCCTGGCTAGACTGTATATGCTTTCTGCCCCAAGGAGTCTCTGGTGAGCTGGGCCAGCCATGCAGAGCCATCTGCAAATGTTCCCTGTTCCCTGGGGTCTTCTCTCTTCTTTCTTCCTCTAGTGAAAGATTGTTTTTCATTTGGGTTCCCTTTATCATTCTGGACTCGTGTGACTGCCCATGCATTTGCTTGCCGGTGTTGATCACCTGGTGTGCTGGAACCGTATCCCTGTGATAGGCCATTGGTGAGATTAAAAAAATCAACATTTTTTGACAAATAAGATTCTGTACTTAGTTCCTAACATGAGCCATGTTTTATTCTGAAACTCTTCACATGCTTTATCTCCGTGGGCCTCCCGACAGCCCCTCAGTGTAGCAGCCTCATCCTACAGGTTAGAAAACGAAGGCATAAAAGATTGGAGTAACGTTTTCAAGGTAAGACACAAGTAAGTATTAAAGTGAGAAATTCAAGCCTTACAGTTAACTGCTATGTCTATGTCCCAGCTGGTTTTATGTCAACTTGACACAAGCTTAAGTCATTTGAAAGGAAGAAATCTCTGTTGAGAATAAGATCCAACCATAAGCATTTTCTTAATTAATGATTGATAGGGGAAGTCCCACCCCATTGTGGGTGGTTCCATCCCTGGACTTGAGGTCCCAGGATCTATAAGAATGGAGGCTGAGCAAGCCAGGATTCAGCACCCCTCCATGGTCTCAGCATCAGCTCTTGCTTTCAAGTGCCTGCTCTGTTTGAGTTCCTGTCCTGGCTTCCTTCAATAATGGATTACAATACAGATGTGTAAGCCAAATAAACCCTTTCCTCCTCAACTTACTTTTTGGTCACATTTGTCATATCCATAGAAACACTAACTAAGACACTTGAGATTCAAATGCAGGCCTTCATTACCCACCAAGCCACCTCCCTAGGCTTGCTTCGTTTTTTAAACAACTTGTCCCTTTAGTTAGCAGACAAAACAGTGGGTTTCACAGTGACAGTTGCACGCACATCTATCACTGCTGAGCCCGTGTCTCTAAGCTGCAGGTGGGTGGAATGGATGCACAGGGAAAAGACACAAGCTGGAAGATGCTGTTCTTGATGTTAGTTTTAGAATGTACAGTGAGGAAAGACACTTCAGTTTGTGTTCACACATGAGACAGTCCCCTATTCAAGTGACCTTGATACCTACCTATATATTGTGACTGAAGGGCAGGCCAGGGAAGGGGTCACTGGCATGGAGTACAGTCACACAGGACTCCTCTGATGATGTTCTTTTTCCTGTTGATCAATCATTATTTCATCCCCCCTTGGGATAAACTGTGGAATAGCAGGGTAGGTATTTATTCACTGTGCCAAACCATAAATAATATGTTCCACCTGTCCTTGGAACACTTTAGGGGAGAAATGTCCTTTCCCTCTGCACTAGATGGTCTTCAGATTGCTGCATACCACGCGTGCTTTGCACACACACAGGGGTCTTAGTCACAGGTCACCCAATCAGAACTTCTGCCCTCCAGGTCAAGTTCGTTTCTCAGATCCAAATAGGGTGGACCGAGGAATAAGAAGGTGAAGTGAGCATAGGAGATGACTGGGCTCCACAGGGCTTTTATCTAGTTCCACCTGATTGTGAAAAGCTAAGAGAAGGAGAGACTGGAAAAACATACAGGTTTGGCTTTTTAAAAGGCAAGGATTTGTCATGAGAAAAGAGAAGACATGCATGGGTCATGGTTACTTAGAATGGACCCTCCTCCTTCCTTCCCTCCCTTCTTCCCTCTCTCCCTCCCTTCCTTCTCCTCCTCTTCTTTCTTTCTTTTTTGGGGGTCAGAATTTTTTGAATTCCAGGCTGGCTTCAAATTTGCACGTATGAGGGTGACCTTGAGCTCTAGACTTCCTGTCTCTAGCTCCCCAACACTGGGATACCGGCCACACACACTCTGCCTGGTTTACGGGTCCTTGGGTAGCAAACACACTAGGCGAGCATTCCACCAACTGGACTGACTATATCCCAAGCCCTAGGGTGGACTCTTTCTGAGGGTGGAGCCAGTCATTAGAATGGTAGGTTTGATTTTTTAAATTTTATTTTATGGGTGGGAATGTATCTCAGTGCTATGTGTTTGCCTGACGTCCAATCCCTAGCACTGGAGGTGTGGGGGTCAAATTTTATTTCAACTTCTCTTTCCTATAGTTTCTTTTTTTAATCCTTTCTTTCCTTTTTCTTCCCCTTCCTCCTCCTTTCTCTCTCTCTCTCTCTCTCTCTCTCTCTCTCTCTCTCTTTCTTTCTCTCTCTTTCTCTCTTATCTTGAATGGATGTTAATTTTTTTGTTCAAAGGACTTAAATCTTATGAATGAACAAACTGCCTCCTTGGAATTTCAAACTGCCCTTTCTGGTTGCATGGTAGCTCTGATGAGAGCCCTCTGGACCTTTGTCTAACTCTTTCTGTACCCAGTGTGGAGGGCTTCAGAGCCGCCAGTGCTGCCATTCCCAGCAAGTACATTTTAATTTTAGGCATAAGAACTTTTCAAGTGGCATCGAGCCACTCTGAGATTGCAGACTCGGTTGTGGAAGCAGTTCACGGTGATCCAGTTCCTCTACATTCGTCATAAACCCTCCTAATGAGATTAAACCTGAGCGTTGCACAGTTACCCTTTTGCTGTGCTTCCTCGGTCGGTCCAGATAGATGGTGATGACGAACCCAAACTGATTATTTTATCAGGATGAGGTCAGCTCATTGAGAGATCATGTGGCCGCGACCCAGAAAATATCATAATTCACTCAAGGTAAGGTCAGTGTCATGGGCTAAATCACAAACTCTATAGTTAGAACAGTCCTCCCATATACAGCCATGTCTATTGCCAGCGCGTTCTTAATCAGTTCTTCTGAACAATGCATTCTCTATTTGAAGGGCTTGCTGCTTTAATTTCAGACAATAAAAGCCATTCACCTACCCAACCCAGCAGCTGCTTTCTCCTTGCTACTAAAATTCCTTAATTGGAATCACCCTGTCTTTGACCTAAACCATCCATTACAAGGACTTTGAGACATGCCTCCTGATAGCCCTGGAAAGGGTGGCACCTGTTTTTCCTCTCCTTTAAGATCCTTCTCCATTTCAGAAAGCTCCCCTTGACGCTCAGAGAGATTTCATGTCTCCACTCACAATGAACAGACTCACATTTGGTAATAAAGCCTGGGACTCCTGGACCTTGGACCTCATGCCAAGCAAGACTCTTTGTCCTCTATTGTTGGGAATATAAGTTAATACAGCATTGCAGGAGAACCTTGCCATACTATGTGTCAGGAGCTCTGGTCAAACTTACTAATGACTACTACAGAAAAACTACCCGAGGTTAACTAGTAACATTAAATAATTGGTATTTTAGATTATTTGTTCGAATGAGTCTATTCCTAGAAATTCATCTTAAAGAATTGTGGTTACGCCAAATGATTTGATGACAAAGGTGCTCCCCGTTTGTGAGCTAAAAGCTGAAGTAACTTGTATGCATATTTGCAAAAATGTGGTTAAATTAGGCTGTACATTATGAATAAGTTTTAGTGGTATGCCACACAATGATCCAGTTTAACGAGATGGTGGAAAAAGTGATTTAAGCTATCAGTCAGAGTTGGAAGCATAAAGACAAAGCAACAGCTTAGGCCAAACAACAACTGAGCTATGATCAGCCCATGGACCAAAGGGACATGAAGTGGACTGGGGTCACCAAATGTATAACAAGAGTCAAGCCGGATGATGGTGGAGCACTATTTTAATCCTAGCACTTGGAAGGCAGAGGCAGAGGCAGTGGCAGAGAGGCAGAGGCAGAGAGGCAGAGAGGCAGAGAGGCAGAGAGGCAGAGAGGCAGAGAGGCAGAGAGGCAGAGAGGCAGAGAGGCAGAGAGGCAGAGAGGCAGAGAGAGGCAGAGAGGCAGAGAGGCAGAGAGAGAGGCAGAGAGGCAGAGAGGCAGAGAGAGAGGCAGAGAGGCAGAGAGAGAGGCAGAGAGGCAGAGGGATCTCCGAGTTTGAGGCCAGCTTGCTCTACAGAGCTAGTTCCAGGACAGCCAGAGCTACACAGAGAAACCTTTTTGGGGGGGGGGAGAGAGAAAGCAAAAGAGAGACAGAGACAGAGAGACAGACAGAGACAGAGAGAGACACAGACAAATGACAGAGAATGACAGAGACAGAGTCATGCAAAGACTTGAGAGGAGTGACCAACTGTCAACAGTCAGTCCATTGGGGGATCCAAGTACCTCACAGGTCACAGTCCAGGGGAAATAAATGCTCCCTCCCCCTCATCTCTCAGTGCTGGTCTCTGAGCTAACAACACCCATAAAGGGGCATGGACCCTATGAACGATATTCACAGGGTCAGAGGGCAGATGAGGAGAGAGAGGATAAGTAGTTGGGGAGCTTGGGGACAGGGCATGAATATTGTGTCGTTCCCTCATCAACTTCGCATAAATACAGAGGTTCAAGCATAAGAATTTGCTCTTCCTTAATTCTAAGGCTCAAAGCCAAGGTGTTGGCAGGTCTTACTCTGTGTTACATCCTTCTCCTTGCTCCTGGTGGCTCCCAGCAAGCTGTGGCATTTCTTGGGCTTTTATATTATGTTTATATTGTATTATGCGATATTATTTATTTAATTACATGTTTGTGGGTGAGTCAGGACCAGTGCCCTTGGAGGCCAGAGGCTACAAGTCAGCCAGAGCTGAAGTTGCAGGGACTGTGACCTGCCTGACGTTGGAGGTAGAAATTGAACTTGGGTCATCTGCAAGAGCAGTATGCACTCCTCATTGCTCAGCCATCACTCTAGCCCCACAAGGTGAAGCCTTGAGAAAGGTGATGGCTAGGACACTCTGTCCTCATGAATAAACTAATAAAAACTATTAAAGAGCTTTGAGTCTTGGAAGCTCTCTTGTGCTTGCCTCTCCCTTCCACCATGGAATGACACAGCAAGAAGGCCTTTCGAACCCAGTGTGCCCTCAGGCCTGACCTCTCACCTCTGAAACTTCAGCCAAGTAAGTGTCTGGCCATTGTAAGTTACGCAGTCTGTGAGGTTCTCAACATCAAGTAGACTAAGAAAAATCTGGTCTTCTTATCTGTCTGCAGTTGATCCTCTCATTAGAAGAAAAACATTTATTTTATATGTGTGAGTGTTTGCTTGTACGCATGCCACATGTGTGCCTGGTGCCCATGGAAGACAGAAGTGGTGTTGGATTCCCCTGGAACTGAAGTTACGGATGGTTGTGAGCTGCCCTGCAGGGAATCGAACCCAGGTCCTCTGAAAGAACAAGTGCTCTCTCTCAAGCTGTTCCTCATTTTCTCTTAATGCTACTGGGTTTGAGGACAACACCAGTAATCTAGGAGTTTTTCACCTTTCTTATAGCTTCAAAGACCCTTCTTCCAAGGAAGCTTGCTTTCCCAAGGGCTGGATGGACAGCTTCTTTTGGTGAGCATCATTAAATACAGGCAAGCAACTGATGTCTGGCACAGTCATAAGATGTTCGTGTAAACACAGACACACAAGGGGAACAGAACATAAAAAGTGGGTGGGCTCTTACTCTTTCTCTTTCTTCAGGAAAGCTACACATCCAGATATGTCCACAATGGTGCTCTCTGTGATAAGACAGGGTTTGTTTTGTTTTAATCTATTTGTACTTTCCACAGTTAAAAGGGGTTGAATGTTTAAAAATATTTTGCTGTAGCTGGGCACGGTGGAAGCAGAGGCAGGCATATCTCTGTGAGTTCAAGGCCAGCCTGTACTACAAAGAGAGTTCCAGAACAGCCAGGGCTGTTGCACAGAGGAAACTCTGCTTTGAAACAACAACAACAATAACAACAAAAAAGATAAAAATAAAATAAATTGATAATATGATGCTGTATTACTTCAGTATATGAAAAAGTAAACAAACAAACAAACAGGGTGTGGCAGCCTGCACCTGTAACCTTGGTGTTTGGAGGGAAGGCTGGACTAGGAGGATACAGAGTTCCTGGCCTACACAGCAAGGTGCTAGGAAGATGGCTCAGTTAGTAAAATACCAGCCATGCAAGTGCAAGGTCCAGAGTTCACATCCCAAGCCCCCACATAAAAAACCCAGTGTGGTGGCATTTGCCTGTAATCCCAGCTCTGGGGGTAGGGATGTTGACAGGAAGATCCTGGGGGGTTGTCGGCCAAGCCATTGAGCAAACTACTGGACTTCGGGTTCACTGAGAGACCTTGTCTCAAAAAATAAAGTGGAAAGGTACCAAGGAGGACACTTAATGCCAACTCTGGCTTCTATGTACTTGCATGCACACGGGCACTCATACACACACACACAAACATAGACACACATACACACCACAGGAATAAAAGAAAGTGAAATGCAAATAACCAAAGAGAAAGAGTGGAAATAAAAGTAAAAATAAGAGTACATTTAAAAGCCTGGTAATATCTAGGCCTATGACCTGTGTGAACGAGTAAGAATTTGCCCACACATATAAATAAAAAAGTGAACACATGATACAGTAGTCTGTGAGTGTGGTCTAACCATAAAATTATGTGCATTATAATTGGACCCAGGCTTCCCTCCTGATGATGTGAAGAGGAGCGGACATTTATGCTTCGTTTTGAAAACCCAGAGCAATTTGACTGTGTTCTGTGCAGCCACCCACCACCTGCTTTTGTTCCCTCCCAGTAAAGAAGAAAAGCTTCATCTCGGCTTTGACAGAGCTGATTTAATTATATTTGTTGGCTCGGACCAAAAATCGAGGGCTTGACAATCTCATGCCTACAGGGGTCGTAATGCTCTGACATACACTTGGTCCTCAGCTACATGGGCGGGGCTGGCTTTCTCCACACTAAAGTGTGCACCCTGCAGTGTTGGCTCTGATGCTGGACAGACCCTGGGCTAGAGTGGAAGTCCTTAGGTGCTTCCGGCAGAGTTGAACCTCAGTAGATAATCTGATCTTTAGACAGCTTCCACACCCGATGAGATCTGCTCTGTGTGGTATCACTTCAAAATCTGTCAGAATCTCATCAGGTGACCAGCTACTGTGTAGGGGGCCTAGACTTATTAAAAGTTTGTGCCCTTCCTTCCTCTCACCTTCCAGACTGATGAGGGAATTATCCTCACTACGATCTGCCTACGTGAAGATCAAGAGGCAGAGCCCTGGAACAGGAGAAACAGCTTAGTGTTTAAGAGCAGTGACTGTTCTTCCCCAGGACCTGGGTTTACTTTCCAGCACCAGCATGGTGGTTTATACTGGTCTATAATTCCAGTCCTGGGAGACCCAATATCATTTTCTGGCCTCCATGGGTACATGTATTGCACAGAGATACATGAAGACACAACACTCATATGTATTAAGTAAATAAATAAATAAATAAATAAATAAATAAATAAATAAATAAGGCAGTGCCCTGTCCTGCGTAGTTTCAGGACTGGAGAAGCCAGGCACTTTGCACAAAATGGACACAGACATGAAGGATCTAAACTCTGGGCTTTCTTTGAGCACAAGATAGGAAAGAGTTGAAGACAACAGAAGGCAGAAACTTGCAATCTCAGCTTTGATTTTTCTACATGCCAGCCTGCAACAGGCCACATCCCATGGGAAGGAATTCTCTCCTTCCTAGGATTTTGTTTTTTCACACGGTGTGGTCATGTCCAGGTTCATCCTAATGGGTGAAAGGATTCTGTGTCCCATTAGAAGAAGGTATTTAAATTTTTTCAAGGCTAGGTCGGTGTGGTAGAGTATTTCCCTGTGTGTGCAAGGTCCTGGATTTGATACTTGACACTATACATACACAAGAGAGAAATTATTCTTGTTTTTAAATACTTGGGTTTTTTCCCAACGGCAGTGTGTAAAATATTTGAAGTAGCTCTCTAAGCAGAAATGTCACCTGCTTCATTACAGTCACATACTGTATATTTACAGGGGACAATAGGCTGAGGTATGCATATAAGAGTAGGTACAGAGACCTGGGAGCTCATGGATCTATTCATTTGGCACAGTAGGAAGCACAGTCGTGGGGCTCTTTTTCTGTCCCTTCAGTGGGTGAGGCAGGTGACAAGACCAGAGAAGGGAAGGGACTTCCTGAAGTCACATCCTTAGGGAAGAGGTAAATTAATTAGAGTTTGGGATTTTTAATCCTTAGGATGTGCCTTTCCACCCACCTTGCCCCAGCCAGAGCTCCCCATCACACACAGTGGAGACTTCTTGACACTCCAGTTCTGCCCAATGTGGTGATCACCTAGGGACTGCCCCGTGGCTGCCTTGCTCTGGCCAGTTAAGCCGTGCATCCGTCCAGGGCTACGATGCTTGCTTCTGCATCTGTATATCCCACCCGTCCTTGGCAGAGTGTAACTCCATTAAATATCACATCCACGGACCAAATACGGGTATGACTAAAGAGCTGTTTTACAGGAAATTCATTTGATGGCTTAAGAGGAATCACTTGTAATCACGTTCATATTAGGTGTCGGTGAACCAATTATTAAAAAAGAAAAATCACAAATGGAGCTGGAGAAATAGCCCAGTGGTTAAAGCACTTGCTATTCTTCCACGGGACCTGAGTTCAGTTCCTGGTATCCATGCTAGGGAGCTGACTATAAAAGTCCAATTCCATGGGACTCCATGCCCTTCTTGTAGCTTCAGTGGGCAGCCATACACACAAGCATGTACATGTAGAGAAACACACAGTACACGAACACATAAATAAAAAATAAAATTAATGTTTATTTTTAGGAGGAAGTGGTGGGAGACAAAGAAGAGAAATATATATCTATGTATATCCATATACATATATTTGTTGTTGTTTATTTGTTTTTATTTGAGACAGAGTTTCTCTGTGTAGTCCTGGCTGTCCTGGAACTCACTCTGTAGACCAGGCTGGCCTTGAACTCAGAAATCCGCCTGCCTCTGCCTCTGCCTCCTGAGTGATGGGATTATAGGCATGTGCCTCCTTCGCCCAGCAAGAAGCAATATTTTTTTTTTTTTTTAAAAAAACAGGTTGGCATGTTCTGCTCCTGCATTGCTGGAATGCCTTCCATCTGTCTTCCACCTTGAACCTAGGAGGAGAAATGGTAGGAGCAAGGCTGACGTGAGGCTTTTATACATAAGACAGAGCCATGCGGTGATCGGAGGGCCATCCTCCACGTCAGCAGTTATCAACCTGTGGTCCCAACCCCTTGGGGAAAGGTGAAACACAGGGGCCACTTCAGACCATCTGGAAAACACAGATATTTAAACTGCGATTCACAACAGTAGCAAAATTGCAGTTATGAAGTAGCAACAAAAATAATTTTATGGTTGGGGGGGGGGTCACCAAAACACAAGGAACTGTATCAAAGGCCACAGCACTAGGAAGGTTGAGAACGGCTGCTCTCAGCACAGGCCTGGCCGATGTTGAAAGATTAGTTGGTGAGTGTTATTTATGTCTTTGAAGGAGAAACAGCATGATTAAGGTGAACATAGATTATGTTTCATCACTCCCTGAAGTAAGAAACTGTTTCCTTTAAATGACTAACTACCAGCCTGATCTTGTGTGATAAGAGGCGGCTGTTCTACAATGTAACTTATTCATCCCTGGCCTCCATCTCACACAGGCGTATGTATAAATCAGCGGTAGCTGTAAACTCAAATGTGTTCCCTCTAACTGTTCTTGTCTGCCTCAGGCCTCGGAGTCAAACTCACACAGTTCCTGATGCTGACATCACAGACTTATACACTCACAGGGGTCAGGTAGGTAATAGGGTTAAGAAAAGTGAGACAGAGACATCCATCCATCCATGCCTTACCTCCATTTGTAAAACAGCTCTCATAGCTTATAAATATAAACACACACTTTCCTGTTTTGTTTTGTTGGTAGAAAAATGTGTCCCCTTCTGGTTTATCTTTTTTTTTCCCTCCAGCTTTGGCTGGAGAACCAAGTACCAAGCAGAGACAGATTCAGGTTTATGGGCCCTGAAAACAGGCACAATTTTAGAATTTACTTTATGACAAGAAATGCAATATTGAGGCATACTCATGAGCAGCTCCCCTGCCTTGCTGTCTTTAGATTGCTTTGTTGTCCCAGGCATGCAATCAAAATGAATAGCATTTCCATGAACACGGTCCCCTGGGGTTTAGATAAATGTGTGCAGTCTGCAAACACTTGTGTCCTTAAGTTATTTCCCTGTGTTCCTACAATGTAGCAGAAGGTGCCAGACTTCATCAGGGCAAAGGATGTGTTACACACTGAAGACTTAACGTAACACTTCGGATGAGTGAAACACCCATCTCCTTTCTGTTTGGAGCATCACTGGTGCTTTGCAACTGATAAATTCCACTTCACCTAAACTCCATAAAAAAGAGAGATGCTGCATTTACAGCAGCATGTGTTGATTACAAATGATATTTCAAATAGGAGCGACCTGTGGGTTTAGACAAGATGGTCACAGGAACCGGATCCAGTGCTTACGGTTCTGTAGGTGTTCTGGTTTGGCACGTTTCACGCCTGTTTGCCTCTCACTATATTCTGATGCTTGTCCTCCGAAGTCATTCATCTTGTAGTTGGCCCTTCATCTTCCAGGCACTGTTGCTGGCGGAGGTGGTGGGTAATGGAGGATCCCTAGGGCTTCAGATATTAGTCTGAGATTACTCACTGAGCTTAGTAGCGTTTGATACATGAAATAATTCAGTGTGGTGGGGGAGTGGGAACAGAAAAGCCACATGAAGATTAACATGTAAATGAAGCCTGTCTGCAGAGGGAGACTGGACGCCCTTCCTGACCCTTAGCGTAGTCTAAGAAACAGAGCATGCGCAGAACAAAGTCCTTGCAAAACAGCGGGGAGAGAGAGCTAGAAAAGACCATACAGGTGAGTCCATACAAGTTTTACAAGGTAGTAAAGAGCAGAGCCCAAGGACTGGGTAAAGGTTGGGGAGCAGTCAAGGCTGGGGCAAGAAAGAACAAGAAAGACCAGTGCAATCGCAACGTCTAGAATAGGCAAGATGTAGAACTGAGCAGAACTTCTGTGGCACCATGAATGAACAGATACCTATATAATTGCTGAGAATGAGAGATGTACCTGCCCTGACAGGGACAAATGCAAAAACGTGAACACACAATGTACGACCCCATTATATGATCCCAGTGCAGGTAAACTCATAGAGACAGAGAAGTGCTCACACAGACTGGGGAATGATGAGTGAATCTGGGAACATTGGCTGAAGACCGGAGAGTTATTTTCAGGGTACTGCAGATGCCCTGAAGTCGACTATATGTGGTAACTGATCAAATGAAATATATAAATGCCACTGTGTATTAACTTTAAGCAGATGGACTGTATGCCACATGCACATAGCTCAGCAAAGCTGGTATTGTGCTTTGGGTTGGTGTATTCTTTTTAAAAAATTATTTATTTATTATATATACATGTTTTACCTGAATATATGGTCTCAAGCCAGAAGAGGGCACCAAATCTCATCATAGATGGTTATAAGCCACCATGTGGTGGCTGGAAATTGAACTCAGGACCTTTTGGAAGACCAGTCAGTACTCTTAACCTCTGAGCCATCTCTCCGGCCCCAAGTTTGTCTATTCTTGCTGGGTACTGCACATAACAGAAAGAAGACAAATTGCCCCTTCTGTGTCACAGTAGCCTACAGCTCAGAGAAAAGGGCCAAGGGCTTTCTGTGTGAGTGATGTATGCAAGGCAGGCGTGTTCTGTAAGGCAGACATCATAAGTCAATGTTTAGAAAATGTCAGTGTTAGTGGGGCACAGTGGCACACCTTTGATCCCAGTACTCAAGGAGCAGAGGCAGGCAGATCTCTATGAGTTTGAGGCCAGCCCGGCCTACACAGAGAGTTCCAAGAAAGCCAGAGCTACATAGTGAGACCCTGCTTCAAAACACCCCACCCAAAAGAAATTGCTAATGCCTGGATGCCACCTCTGGCTATAGGTCTCCTCTGCTGTCAATCATTGTCTTGTAGGAAGCGGCTCTCTCCTACTATGTGGGTCCTGGGGACCAAATTCATGCCATCAGGCTTGGTGGCAAGTGGTCTCACTTGCTAGGCCATCTTGTCAGCCTTGTGTGACTTTTCTCCAGAAAGTAAAAGCATTCTAGCAAGCCAGCAGCGGAGCCCGACTGTGCTGACTTCCTTGACGCTCACCAGTCGTGCGCTTTATTTAGCCTTTTCAAGTTGGGTCTGATGGGAATTTGTTTTAGCTGACATTTCTGTCAGTGCTGTGGTTTGAGATCCGTCACGTCAGCCCAGGACCAGATGTCCACAGCAGGTCTCTATAGGGATCCCAGCAGGCAAGAATGTAGCAGGTCAGATTCAGAAAACAATGAAGCTGCCTAAGTAGATTTGCTACCTTCCCTCAGGCAGTAGCTTCTATTCCATGTAAGCCGTGTGTAAGGCATGCAGTTGGTGTTCAATGAATGCAGGCTCCCTGAGTTTCCTCTATGAGGGTAGACTCCAAGAACTGTCTGTATTCATCTGGTCACACACCTTTCTGAAAAGAGATTGGTCATAGCCTGCAAAGTTCAATGCTTAGGGAAACCGGGCTCAGCCCAGAGTTCCCTTGGCTTTGGAGGGCTTCTCTGAGAAACCATGCAGGGATGAGTGCAGCTCCCGCTCTGCCTCTCCACCCCTGCAAAGTGAACCCCTTCACCTGGCATGCTTGGCAAAGCAAAGCACCTCCACAGTGCCGTCTTTGGCAAGTTCTTCACGTGAGAGGTCTATGAGCCACTTGTCAGTGAAGACCCCCTTTCCCAGGTCTCCAGTCCTTCATGAATCATGTGCCTGTTGTGAAGATTTCAGACCCAGGATGCTTTGCTCCAAATAGACGGGAGCAGAAACACCTGATTTGGAATTTTCAAATTCTGAAAATGGGACCCAGATCTAAATATGAAGTTAATGTGTTTTATTTATACCTTATATACCGAGCCTAAAGGTAAATTAGTACAACATACTCATTGCACTCATGTCCTGGGTAAGACTTATCATACGAGGTCAAGTATGGAATTCTCCACTTCATACTTCGTGGTGCCTCTTCGTTACTGTTCTGTTGCTGTGAAGAGACACCAGAACCAAGGCAACTTATTAGAAAAAGCATTTGATTGTTTATTTACAGTTTCAGGGGACTGGTTCATGTGGCAGGAAGTATGGTGGCAGGCAAGTGGGCATGGTGCTGGGGAAGTCGCTGAGAGTTCACAGCTGAAGGTTGCAGGCAGAGAGAGAGGGAGAGAAGGAGAGGGAAGGGATAGAGATGGAGATGGGGAGGGGGAGAGGGGTGGAGAGAGGGAGAAGAATGGAGAGGGGAGAGGAAAAGGGATAGGGAAGGAGAGCGGGGGGCATGGCCTTGGTGATACACTTCCTCCAACAAGGCCATACGACCCCCAAAAGGCCACGCCCCCAATCCTTCCCACATTGCTCTACCAATTGGGGGCCAAGCATTTAACTATATGAGCCTATGGGGTGTCATCTTGGAACATTTTAGATTTCAGATTTTTGAATGAAGGATGCTCATCTTGTGTTAGTACCCAACGCAGGCACACTAATGTAATAAGGGACTGATGGACTGGCGTGGGGATCAGAAGCCGGATGGACTCTAGATGTGTGAGTAGCTGGGTGGATGAACAGATCAATGGGTGATGGATGGAGGGCACATGGGAAAATAAACTGGTTGGTGGATAGATGGATGCATGGGTAGATGGATTAATAGTAGAGTAGGGTGGATAGATGAATGGTGGATGGACAGACAGACAGACAGATAAATGGATGAATGGATGGATGGGTGGGTGGATGAATAGATGAGTGGATGGACCAGTAGATGGGAACAAGAACATTCAGGAATAGGTATAAAGTATTTCAGGTTTGTAATCTCTTTCATAAATTTGTCTCCCCTTAAGACTGAATATTTCCCTCCCGAGTATGCTGATGGAAGTCTTCGTGCTGATACTGGCTAGCCACAGCTTTTCTTCCACCACAAGAGTTGGGTAAAAGCTTCCAAAAGCACCGTGTCTGCACCCCGCCTCTCAGCTCTAGCTGTGGCCGAGCAGATGGGCCAGTGGCTGCAGGAGCCGTGCTCAGTGACCAGAGCCTGTTATTCTTTGACCTTACTAAAGACCAGTGAGTCAGCAACATGTGGCTGTGCAGTGTGAGAGAGGGGTGTGGGAGACAGAGCCATTCAGTTGTATCTCGGGAGAAACAATGGCCTGCTATTGAGCCAAGCTTGCCTGCCAAGCCCCTTCCATGGCACAAAATCCCCCAATTTTCAAAGAATCAAATTGTGTAAAATCTCGGAGAAGGGAGTCTCGTTCAGGTTATGCACAGTAACAAAGATCGCAACTACAGAAGCATTGGTGTTTCACATTCCCTGAAGGAGGGTTGGAAAAACAATCTACGAGGTAAAAATAGCACCTTATTTATCAAATGATGTATGTTGTGAGATTCTACACGTTGCCACCGGCACTCTCAGTCACCTTGTGAATACTTAGGTTTTATTATCTATGATAGATCAGGAGACAAGACGTCAAGTTACCCAAGGCTGCTTAGTCGTGAGTTGCAGAGTTACGCTTTGAACCCAGGATTTTCTGATTCTAGAGCCCAACTTCCTACAATCCCCTTACATCAGTTCGTGCTATAGGAAGAGGCTTGGAGGGGTATGTGGAAATCTTTGTAATGCTTTTGAATAATACCATTTTAAAATATAGTAACGTTTTCAATGTGAAATGTCTCGCCCAACACACTCATGTATTTTTAACACTTGGTCTCCAGCTGGTGGCGCTGTTTTCTGAGCCTGGGAGACGCTCCTTGTGGGGTCTAGCTGGCAGACAGGGCCATCGATGCAGGACTTGTGAGTCATATCTTGGTTAGGTTCCTGCCTGAGCGCTTCGCTTCCTGATCTCCTGAGATGTAACGGAGCCCCCTCACTTACTGCCCCGCTGCCTCATCGCCACCCTGCCTTCACCAGCACAATGGGTTGTGTCCCTTCAGAATGCAAGCCAGAGTAATTAAGCCTTCCTTCTTCTAACCTGCTTCTTTCCCTGGTCACAGCAAAGGAACACAGCCCAGATGGACCAGTGTCTCTTTCTGGCTCTGTGGCTGGTGGGTCTTAGCCCTAATGACTGGCCCCCCACTCCCACCCCCCACCTCCCCACCCCCACCCCCGCCGTAGCTGGAGGAGTCTGTTGCTCTGAATAAATAGGGAGCGGGTCTGTCTTAGGCAGTGAATTTTCGTAGGAGAAGGGTCAGTGCCCGGTGTCTTTTGCAGTGATATGGAAGATGGAAAATCTCGGCCCTCAGCCCTCCCGTGTGTACAGTTTTCCAGAGAAAGAAATGGAGCGATCTGTGGTGAGAACAATGAACACTGTGTCTGCAGATGCAGGTGTTCCTGCTGCGGCAAATGAACCGCGATGGGGATGGGAGACCCGCGCTCAAATGAACCGCGATGGGGATGGGAGACCCGCGCTCCCCTCCCACGCCTAACTCAGACGGCCCTGCATTGCTTTGTGTAGAACTACATAACTGCCAGAGTCCCGTGCCAGCACTGGGCCAGTGTGCTATTTTAGGGGATCCCCCCAGAAAGGTCAGTAGGCATGTACTCTGAATTCCTCTAGTATGTTCCAGAATCTTTGAGGCTTGGTGAGTCAGGAAGCAATTAAAAGAGTACTTCTCCTTTGCCTGCAAGTATGGCTGTCAGTGCTTGACAGGATAGAGTCCTGTTTATTCCCTCCTATTGCTGTGATAAAACCTTTTTGACCAAAAGCAACTTAGAGGAGGAATGGGTTTTATTTGGCTTATGGCTTCAGGTTATAGTCCATCATTGAGGAAAATCAGGACAGGGAATCAAGCAGAAACTTGAAGCAGTAATCATGGAGGATGAGGCTGGAAAGATGGCTCAGTGGTTAAGAGTACTTGCTCTTCTAGAGGACCCAGGTTCAAGTCCCGGCACCGCATGGTGGCTTATATCCACCTGTAACTCGAATTCTAGAGACTCTGAATCCTCTTCTGTCCTTCGGGATTCTATACTCATATAGAACACTTAAACTCACACAAGTGCATACACATAAAAAGTAAACAAACAAAAATGATGGAGGGGTTCTGCTTGGTCTTTCCCTTGTAGGTTCCTGCTTAGGTAGTTTTCTTATACATTCTAGGATGACCAGCCCAGGGGATGGTGCCACCCACAGTGGACTGGGCCCTACAACATCAATCAGCAATCAAGACAATCCTCCTACCCCCAGACATGCCCATAGGCCAATCTGATGGGGGGGGAGATCCTTCAATTGAATTCCCTTCTCAGGTGACTCTAGGCTGCATTATGATGGGGGTTTTAGTCAACTAGGACAGATATGAAGGTTCATAGACACTCATTTAAATTCTTTCTTATGATGGTTTGTATATGCTTAGCCCAGGGAGTGGCACTATTAGGAGGTGTGGCCCTGTTGGAGTAGGTGTGTCACTGTGGGTGTTAGCTTTAAAACCTTTATCCTAGCTGCATGGAAGTCAGTATTCTGCTAGCAGCCTTCAGATGAAGATGTAGAACTCTCAGCTCCTCCTGCACCATGCCTACCTGGATGCTGCCATGTTCCCACCTTGATGATAATGGACTGAACCTCTGAACCTGTAAGCCAGCCCCAGTTAAATGTTATCCTTATAAGAGTTGCCTCAGTCATGGTGTCTGTTCACAGCAGTAAAACTCTAACTAAGACATTTCCTATAGATTTTTTTTTTTAGCCATCAATTTTTTTTCTACCAAAACTGTTTGTATATGACACAAAATAGGGATGTGACAGATCTGTTCCCCTCCCCCGCCCCCATAGACCCAGGGCCTGGCCTGTGTCAGCTCAAGAAACACTTGTGGAGGGGACTGGCGAGGTGGCCAGTCAGTAAAGTGTCTGCCACACAGGCATGAGGACATGAGTTCAGAGCTCTAGCACCAGTGTCAAGGGCTTCAATAGTGGCGGTGAGGATGCAGAGGCAGGAGCATTGCTGGAGTGAGCAATGCTTCACTGAGTGAAGGCCAATGAGCCTGACTGAACGGATGGAGTAGGTTCAGCAAAGGACCCCGTCGCACGAAATGAATGGAGAGGGACAGCTCTTGCCTTCACATGCATACATGTTCACATGTATGTTCACACGCACATGCACCCTCTCCCAAGCACATAAACACTTGTTGGATAACTGACTGCCAACACTAGAGCGGGTCTTTTGGGTTAACATGAAAAAAATCAGATGAGTGCCCCATGCAGCTGCTCAGACGGTGGTAGTTTTCTCACCATCTATGCAGTGGGCCCTCCTGAGAGGTGCATGATTCCGGTGCATTTAGGGGCCCAGTGCCCCTCGGCGTGGGGAATGATACAAATTCAGAATCTACCTTTAGCTTCCTAAAGTCCTTAGTGTTCAATTCTGGCTGGGGAAATCTTTGCTACTCTAAGGCCCCCAAGGCTGACACTGAAGCAGAATGGATCTGAAAGATGTGGGTGCTCTGTGGTGGCTCCAGGTGGGGCCCATCATGGCCTTGCCTTTGCCTCCTGTTTGTGCTGTCCAGGACCAGGTGTTCCCGTTCCTCCAGCCCTCCACCCCGATTCCTGGCATACTTTCCAGCATGTGACAAGTGCTTGGTTTGCATGGGAAACCAACCTAACCTCTAACCTCGGGAAAAGGACAAATACTGTGGTGACCAGGGCTTAACTGGGACTGTGGATTCCCGCTGAGCCCACACCTGTGAAAGAGCCCAGGAATCTAAGTTCTGAGGCCATAGCTCAGTCCTGACCCTGAACTCCAACCAGCTTTTCAGGCCTCGGCTTCTTAGAAGGCAGGGGAGGGGGCTGCTGTAATGTCTGGGGTGTCTGCTGCTTCTGAGATTCTGTGAGTCACTAGGCACCCATCTCCATGAGAGATGTTGCTCCGACCTGGTTTGTGATGATTTCCCCATCAGTTAACTAGAAGTTAGCTTAGCCAGAGAACTCAGAGAACTTAATATTTAGAAAGGATTTACAAGGTAAAGAACCCAGTTAATCCTGAGTGAGAGGTCTTTTCACTTCTGTTTGTGGAATGGGTGGAGACGGTGTCTCAGGTTAGGACAATTCCCATAATCCCCCACTAAAGCCCTTTTTCCATTGTGGTTTCTAACTTTACATCCACAAAGCCAGCAGACGGTTCTCTAATGTCAGTGCCCACTGCTGGAGGACACACTTGGAGCTCTGTCTCTGGTCCAAGGACTCGTCATAACAGGCAGCAAGCAAAGCCTTAAGACAAATTGGAGAAGCTATTGTGACAAAGACCAACGGTGCAAAAGATTAAGGCTGGACGCAAACAGGCCTGGGCTCGCCTCTTTGTTATAATGTCCCCAAGCCAGGTAAGTCACCCTATTTAAATCTCCTATTCCTTGTCGGTCAAATGGAGGTGATGATGGTGTTTGTATCATGAAATAAATACAGTAACCTCCAATGTGCACTTAGGGCTCAAACAGTCATGTCTGGAATTTTATTTGGATGTTGGAGGTTTGAACTCATACTTTAACAGCAAGCCATCTGGCTCACTAAACCTTCTCATTGGCCCTGGAATTTTATTCTTTAAAGCAAAAAGTATTTCGTCATGTATACATGCCGCATCCATCTATCTATCTATCTATCCATCCATCCACCATCTATCCATCCTATCTATCCATCCATCCATCTATCCATCCTATCTATCTATCCATCCTATCTAT
Source organism: Arvicanthis niloticus (assembly GCF_011762505.2). Classification (NCBI taxonomy): domain Eukaryota; kingdom Metazoa; phylum Chordata; class Mammalia; order Rodentia; family Muridae; genus Arvicanthis; species Arvicanthis niloticus. The sequence goes on from NC_047673.1 coordinate 37,945,202, forward strand.
CTGTCTATCTATCTATCTATCCATCCATCCATCTATCCATCCATTCTATCATCTGTCTGTCTGTCCATCCTATCTATCTATCTATCTATCTATCTATCTATCTATCCATCCATCTATCCATCCTATCTATCTATCCACCCATCCTATCTGTCTGTCTGTCTGTCCGTCCATTCTATCATCTATCTATCTATCTATCTATCTATCTATCTATCTATCTATCTATCTATCTCACTGAACTAATACACAGACTGGCTATAACTGAACTAATCAATGCAAGTAGCAGGTAAATGACTTTAAATGTCGTATATGTGTTTTTTCTTTCTCCTAACCACTAACAAGCTGGCACATTTTGGAAGCCCAGAACAGGCAGGCCATTGGGAACCTAGTTTGTTTCAGATAACCCTAGAGAGAGCAAACACAAATCAGGTAGGATGTGTCACAGGCTGGGAGCTGCCAGAGTTCCACCAGCCAACCTTGCCTTTGCCCTGGCACTGGCTGAGACCCACGAGCCAATTTTGCCCTTGGCTTGCCACTGAATCTAGCTTTAGTGAGTACACTGGCCAACGTGTCCCAAGGATTCTGAGACCCCAGCTCCAGGCAGCGAGCCTAAGGGCCATGGTGTCCCAAGGCCAAGTTTGGTGTGCTTGAGATTCATGAAGAAGTTTTCTAACCTGCAGAATCCTGCCCTAGCTTCCCGGTGATACGGATTTGAGCACATGGGCCTGTTGCAGGGACGTGTTAGGTCTGTCTCATCTTGACCGGCTGCTGAAGGTCTTAGGATACTGGGAGATGGTTGTTGAACACCAGCCATCATTAAATACTGAGTTATATATAAACTTGTAGATGTTACCTTAAAAACAAAGATATTTATTAAGTCTCAAAACTTATCACATCTTGGGCCTAGACAGGTTTAGCCAATAAAGTTCTTGCTGCATAAGCATAAGACCTGAGTTTCAGCCCCAGAACCCATGTAAAAATGTAAATTATCCCAGTGCTGGGGATGTAGACACAGGAGGATGCCTCAAACTCAACTGGCTAGCCATGGGTAACCCAATTAGTGGGCTTCAGGCTAATAAGAGACCCTGTCTCAAAGGAGGCACACACACACACACACACACACACACTATCCCCTTATCAGTTCTTAATTATTTTGTTTCATTTTATCTTGCTGTATGGCTGGAAGTTATTTATATCCATGGTCTCTGTATGACAAACATTCTCAACAGTGGCTACTGTGCCCTTGTTCCTAGCTCCCAGTGAGCCATCTGAGATGGACCACAGTGGGAATGCTCCCACCGCAGATGCTTGCAGAAACCATCTTCCAAGGTTCTCACTGCCTTCCTTCCCAGCTCCCATCACCCAGGGTTCTTACCCTACCAGCTCCCATACGGTAGAACCCAAAGCACACTTGGAAAAAGCTCCTTGGGTGGCTTCCTTAGGAAGGACAACGTTCGAACACAGGTAAGGGACATTCCAGGTCACCTTTGGGTTCTGAGAAGTCATTCTTGTGCCTCAGAGGTCTGTAGATGCCTCTGGAACCACATGTAAGAGACTTGGTCCTTCTATGCTTTAGTTTTATCTCCTATAAATGGAGGGACACAGCATGCCTAAGTCCCTGAGATCAGTTCCTAGCATCACAGACTTCACTGCTTCTGGAACACTCCCCATTGCTTGACTGAAATGGCTACTGAGATAGCTGATACTCGAGGCCTTTGTGCAGTGTCTGGCACACAAAAGGGGTATTCACAGTTGCTACCTGTAATGATTATTGACAGAAGGGCGTTTAGCCCAAAAGATTATTGTAATGGTTTGTATATGCTGGGCCCAGGGAGCGGCAATATTAGAAGGTGTGGCCCTGTTGGAGTAGGTGTGTCACTGTGGGTGTGGGCTTTAAGACCTTCATCCTAGCTGCCTGGAAATCAGTATTCTGCTAGCAGCCTTCAGATGAAGATGTAGAACTCTCAGCTCCTCCTGCACCATGCCTGCCCAGATGCTGCCACATTCCTGCCTTGGTGATAATGGACTGAACCTCTGAACCTGTAAGCCAGTCTCAATTAAATGTTGTCCTTATAAGAGTTGCCTTGGTCATGGTGTCTTTTCACAGCAGTAAAACCCTAAGACAATTATCTTCTTCTTCTTTTTTTTCTTTAAAAATTTCTTTTTCACCTTAAGAGACTCCTATGTGTTCCTTGTGGAAAATTTCAAAAAAAAAAAAAAAAAATCTCATCTGGACCCTGCAAACATTGTGGTGGTCTAGTCTTTTTCCTAGACCTCAGGAATGTCCACACCCACCACCTGGAATAGGATGTTCTTCTTTGTAGCCCAACAGGCCTTAGTAGGTTTCCCTGCCCCACTGCAGCTGATATCATCAGATGTGCAGGGACAGCTGGTGTCATCATCATTATGAAAGGCCATTGGCATTGGGCACAGCATCCATGGTGTTGACATTTTGTTCTTATTCTAGAAGGATCCATCAAATCCATTCACAGTGCAAACATTTTGATGAGCACATATAAAACACGAGGCATAGGGCTGTACCAGGAGCCTATGAAGGTACCAGGAGCTTTGACCTTATGAGTGAGCTGAGAGTTACTAGTTACTAGAATAGGAATATATATTTAAACAAAATATAGGTGTTTTTTTTTTTCTTTTCCTATTTGGAGATAGGGTGATGTTCCTGTCGGGCCTAGGCTGACCTGGCATGTCTGGGCTCAGGTGTTTCTCCTGCTTCAGTCTCTGGAACTATGGCTTTCTTTAATCAAGTGGAGTTGTGTTTGGCAGGACGAATCTCTTTGTCTTTTCTGACATGTCAAAGTGACAAGGAGAAAGGGCAGATCCTGTGGTGAGCACACACCCAAGGTGCTGGCCAGAGAGGCAGAAAATGGCCTTTCCTGAAGCTGCCTCCTCTGTGGGCATCCTTCCTCCCAGGCGTCCAACCATGACAGACCTTTCTCTTGTGCCTAACTGTTGGCCTGTAACCTGGCCCAGAGCTGGAGCACACTCTGTGGATTGATCTGCTTGGATCTCTAGAGCTGGAACAATTGTTGTTATTTAATTACTTTTTATTTTTATATCTGTCCATCTGCCTACCTATCTATCATTCATCTATCTATCTATCTATCTATCTATCTATCTATCTATCTATCTATCGGTCTATGTACATCAATTATATCTGTCTGTCTATCTATCATCTATCTGTCATCCATCTATCAATCATCTATAATATGTCTATCCATATCAGTCATATCTATCATCAATCTATTAGTTATCTATCATCTATTTGTCAATTATCTATCAACAAATCATCTATCATGTATCTACATCAATCATATCTATCTATCATTTATTAATTATCTATCATCCATCTATCAATCAGCTATCAGTCATCTATCATGTCATCTATATCAATCATATCTATCTACTATCTATCATCTATCTATCTATCATCTATCTATCTATCTATCTATCTATCTATCTATCTATCATCTACCTGTCATCTATCATGCAGCATATGTGTGTAAGCATAACCACAGCATGTGTGTGGACACCAGAGGACAACTTGTAGGAGTGGATTCTCTCCTTTGACCTCGTGGGTTCTGAGGACTGACCTCAGGTTGGCAAGTGCTCTAACCTGCTGAGACATCTCACCAACCATGGAGGATTTTTAAAAAAGGATGATTCTGACGACAGGAGGCTGTGCCTTTCCTCTGACCTCAGGATCTAAGCTCTCCAATGCCATCTTGTGCCCTTGTCCTGATGCTCTGTGCTTTTGCTCGCCCTGCATCCCTGTCCCTGCAGTGGGATCTCTACTCTACTGTCAGCTACATCAGTGGGAGTACAGATTGGGCCCTGCCCACGGCCCCCAGACACTGTTTGCCTGTAGACAGTTTGGTTGTGGTTGGGTCTCAGGTGGCACAAAGAAGGACCCTAGGACCCTTCGTCCACCCACTCTGGGCCTGGAGAAATGGTTCAGGGGCGGCTCTTCTAGAGGAACCAAGTTCCCAGCACCCTCGTGGTGGCCCACAACTACACCCTCTTCTGTCCTCACACACGTGGTGCACAGACATACATGCAGGCAAAACACTCATATGTATAAAAATAAGATAAAATAAATGTAAAGATATTAAAAATTATTTGTTTATATGGGTGTGCATGTGTATGGTGTACACACCCCCACTGCGTATTTGTGGAGGTCAGAGCATAACTTCCACGGATTGGTTCTCTCCTAATACCATGTGAGAGCTGGGGACTGAATGCAGATCATCAGGACTGGTAGCAGGTGCCTTTACCCACTGTGCCATCTGGCCTGCCTCTCCCCTCAATTATCTCTGGCCCTCTGACTTAGTTGTTTGCCAATGCTCTTCCCACACTCAAACAAGAACCCACAGGGCAGTGGATGGGACTACATCACTGTTCTTGGTCACCTATCTGAGACTAGCCCTATAGATCAGGCTAGCTCAAACTCAGAGATCCGCCTGTCTCTGCCTCTCAAGTGCTGGGAATAAAGACATGCACTACCACTGCCTGGCTTAAAGAAGACTGGTTCAATGTGCTATCAGTGTTTTCCTCATTAACGGTTGCTGTTGGACTTTCATTGTCCTGCCAGCCTCTGTAGAGAAGGCTTGAGCCCCATCTTATCCGTCTCGTGGTGACAGGTCCCAGGCTCAGTGCCAACCCTTTCTGGACCATATGTTTCTATGTACACTCATGGTGATACTTCACGACACTGGGGACATCAATCTAGCCTATGGGATTCTGAAGGAAGGGAACTAGTTTTGGGAAGAGCAAAACTGGAGAGAGCTTGGGCAGGGACTGAGCCTGGCACTGAGGAAGGAAAAAAAAAATCCTGTGTTGGCAAACCTTATTTTGAAGTGCGGGGATAGAATCCAGGGCCCTTTGCACATTAGTTAAGGACTCTACCACTGAGTTACACCTTTAGGCTGACAATCTTGAAAATTTAAGCTGAAGGCACAAAACCAAACACCACCCTCTAAAACTACACTAAGGCTCTCAGTGGCCACACTGGGTTTTAGAGTTTGTGTCAGTGTCATGAATGATCTTCTCTGGTCCTGAAGTGTCTTGTACACCATGAAGCCTGAAGTTCTGCTTCAGTGAGCTACATTCATCCAGGGTAGGGGCTCGCCTGTAGGATCCCATGTGCTCTGTAGGTGTGGGTGCTCAGAGAGGGGGACTGGGCCCTGCCAGCGATGGAACAGCACTGAGAATCTGGAGCATGCGGCCTTTTGTCCTGGCCTGGGAGGCCCAGTGTTCTTTGAGGGGGTCATGCTCGCCTGAGGTATGTTCTCAAGGTGTGGCCAGAGCCAAAACAACAAGATGAAGCCTCAAAGGTCAGCCCCAGCGTGGCTATTACTCTCATACCAGACTTTCATCTTGAAACTGACAGGCGCCTTCATGCCTGCAGCTCCTCTGCCTTTTCAATTGAAGTGGCGTGGAAAGCTCAGCTCTGCTCAGTGAGCAGCTCCCTGAGACACAGCAGCTTTACCCAGCATCTCTAATGAGGATGGACCAAACATTGTTAGAGTTTCCCACAATGCCCCTTTCCTCACTGAGTTTCTTTGAGCACCAACCTGGGGTCCTTTACATTTTAATTAGCGCAGCGAACTGCTAAGTCCCAAGTTGAGTCCCCGTGACACTGGGGTGAGTTCTTGTGTAGGTTAAGGATGTCTGAAGAGAATAGAGATTATAGGGAAACAATCTACCTTTCTTTACAAGGCCTTGTTTTGCATCCCTGAAATCCCAGATGCAGCTATTACAATGAGGTCCTGTTGTAGAGAGAGCTGGCCTTTTATCACCACTTAAAATCTAATTAATCCATATTGAAGCACAAAGATTTCTGTTGTACGTTAGGGTGAGGGGTCATAGAGACCTCTTTGTTCATCTTCAGACTTATACTCGTCAAGCATTGGGGATATAATTTTACCAGGCAAATTGGAAGGTAACAGATCAAATCCTTATCAGAGAGCCTAACTCGTAGTTTTTTAACAGAGTCCTTCACCCTTTACATGAAACACTATATTCGAGAACAAAAACGTATTTCAGAGTGCCCAGAGAGTTAATGACCAAAGCTTATACTCGGGATCATTCTATCACTGTCAACCACAAAGGACAGCAGATCCTATATAGTGGCTGAGCTTTAATATCTATCCTGATGGCTCTCATTTTCAGAACGGCCATGCAATCAGTGGGGCTTTCTCTGTCATTTCTGGGATGGGTTCTAGCCGTTATTACCACGTATCTGCCACACTGGAAGAACCTCAACCTGGAGCTGAACGAGATGGAAAACTGGACCACGGGGCTCTGGAAATCCTGCGTCATCCAGGAGGAAGTCGGGAGGCAATGCAAGGACTTTGACTCCTTCCTGGCCTTGCCAGCAGAACTGCAGGTCTCCAGGATCTTGATGTCCCTGTCCAATGGGCTGGGGCTGCTGGGCTTGCTGGCCTCTGGCTGTGGCCTGGACTGCTTGAGGCTGGGAGAGACCCAGAAGGGTCTGAAGAAGCGACTGCTCATCCTGGGAGGGATCCTGCTCTGGACCTCGGGTGTGATGGTCCTGGTGCCTGTCTCCTGGGTGGCCCACGTGACAGTGCAGGAGTTCTGGGATGAGACCGTGCCTGACATTGTGCCCAGGTGGGAGTTTGGGGAGGCCCTGTTCCTGGGCTGGTTTGCTGGCTTCTGCCTGGTGCTTGGAGGGTGTGTGCTTCACTGTACAGTCTGCTCCAGGCCAGCTCCTCCAGCCCCGGGCCACTATGCAGTGGCAGGACCTCAAGACCACGGTTCATACCTGGAAAACGGAACCACACAGCCTAAAGTGTAAGCCACCAGCAGGGCCGAGTCGTGTCCTTAATCAGCCGATTACAGAAAAGGTCTCTGTTGTGTTGTTATGTAATTCAATCGTACTACTCATGGTTTTTCATTCAATAACTCCTTTTAATTTTTTTTCTATACTAGAAATTTACTTTTCAAATCTGAATGAAAGAAAGTCTATAAGGAATTTACTATAACAAACATTACATAGCTATGTGTGAAAAAAAAAAAAAACCCTGTCATTGATTTGGCTATTTAAGCCCGTGTATGTTAGGGGTTGTCCAAAAATAGTCTAGTGCTTCCATGAGCTCACTTCATGGGGAAGCTGTGTTGCTGTCGTGGCTGGAAAGGATAATTACTTTCCATTTCTTAAAGAGAATAATGACAATCTGCACTTAAGTATTAGAGGAGCCACAGGCTAAGCCCGTCTCCAAATGTCATTTCCATTGTGGGTCTGCTATTTAAACAAAAGCATTTTGTGTGTAGATATTCCCAAGAGCCCGGTGAACCATTGAGGTTTTTTGGAGGCTGGATGATTCTGGGTGTTCTGGATGGACCACCAGAACACCAGGGGCTTCTACCAAGTAACTAATCTCTGCTCTCATCTCGTTCCTCAAAAGCTTCAAATTTAAAAAGAAAAAGAAAACAGAGAAAAAAAATCATTTTTAATCGGGCTTTTTTTTTTTTTTTTTTTTTTTTTTTTTTAAATCTAGATTCTGTCCGTGCATTTGTCAGAATGAAAAATCCTGCGTCCAGTTAAGAAGGACAGAAGTGGAGCTGTATGGTGGAGTAGTTAACAGTTCGAGAAAGCATATTTCAGTAAGGACGCAAAAAGCAAAAATTCCCCACCCCCCCCACACACAAAGCAGGCCAACTGCTTCTGGCTTATGCACGTGAGTGAACCTACTACAGGCGTGGAGGGAAGGGCGAGGTGCCCTTGTCCAACACTGTTTCACGAGCTCCAGATCAGTGTAGCCAAAGAGACTTTTCCAAACAGGCCTGATTTCAAGTCTAGAGGGATTTCTGATAAGATTGATTTATTTGGTTAAGAAATACTTCTCTCTGAACCTCTCTTTCCCCAGTGATGGTAACACCCAGTATTATCATAACACACAGACTGAAATGTGAGAGCTATTTAACTGATGAAAATCTGACAGGTGTAATTAGCACAGCACACAGCAGGAGGAGTTGAACCCAGACCTTCAATTAAACATTTTTTTTTCACATTCAGACTTAATTCTCTGACTTGTTAGGAACGATGGGAACGAGAAAGCCCAGGTAAACCATCACAAAGAGAGGATTAGCACTGCCTGACCCAAGTGCTCTGCACAAAACTGAGCCCACAGGACACAAACACGGCCCTGGGCCACTCCTTAGCATGACTGGTTCATAAGTTTCCCTGTCTACGTCTGAAACCTTTTCAACATGGACTCAAAACAATAGCAGATCTGGCAAGCGTCCTCCTATACACACAATGCAAAACCATGTCTGAGCGCAAGTGAGAAGTGTCACACTTTTTTTTTTAACAGCAAGTGTGGGGCAGGAGTTGGGCTGGCTCAGGCTCACAGAACGTTCTAATGGGCTTAGTGTTCCGCACGGCAACGCAGTCAGCTGCACTTCTGCTCGCCCTGCTGGGATGGGTTTTATCCTGCCTTACGAACTACTTGCCACACTGGAAGAACCTCAACCTGGAGCTGAACGAGATGGAAAACTGGACCACGGGGCTCTGGAAATCCTGCGTCATCCAGGAGGAAGTCGGGAGGCAATGCAAAGACTTTGACTCCTTCCTGGCCTTGCCAGCAGAACTGCAGGTCTCCAGGATCTTGATGTCCCTGTCCAATGGGCTGGGGCTGCTGGGCTTGCTGGCCTCTGGCTGTGGCCTGGACTGCTTGAGGCTGGGAGAGACCCAGAAGGGTCTGAAGAAGCGACTGCTCATCCTGGGAGGGATCCTGCTCTGGACCTCGGGTGTGATGGTCCTGGTGCCTGTCTCCTGGGTGGCCCACGTGACAGTGCAGGAGTTCTGGGATGAGACCGTGCCTGACATTGTGCCCAGGTGGGAGTTTGGGGAGGCCCTGTTCCTGGGCTGGTTTGCTGGCTTCTGCCTGGTGCTTGGAGGGTGTGTGCTTCACTGTACAGTCTGCTCCAGGCCAGCTCCTCCAGCCCCGGGCCACTATGCAGTGCCAGGACCTCGAGACCACCAGCAGCATCTGGAGCTAAAACCAGCCAATCCAGAAGTCTAAGCTCGAGGGGTCAGTGGCATCTCTGATCTCACTCACCTGGACTTGGTAGGCTCTCCTGCTATAATCACCTCTACTGACTGTGCTTTTGATTTTCTGAAATGCATACTTCCCTCCTGTGGCTATTACCCTCCTCAGACACAATTTCTTTCTACAAGTGAGAAAAGTGCTTCTACTTTCTATATGGAGGCCAAGTGAGTCAGGACCTATGGATGGAGTCTGTCATTACTGTGTATAAGCTTTGCCAAACTTTTAAAGTAGGCTGTGACTGTGCGCACACAGGGCATCAGTAAATAAAACATTATCTGATCACTTCTGTTATCGAGAGCAATCATTTGGGAAACAGATGTGACTGCAGACTACGTACTTTCCAGTGTCTATGGTAACGTAGGAAGCTAAGGTCTCAGTGAATACTTGTTTAAAATATGTGACAACTGATGACAGTTAAAAAAATCCTTAGACTCAGAGGTGAGAGAGGGGACACCTCTTTTTCAGAGACCTTTCTACATCAGACACATTCATCCATGCCTCTGAGCTGAGCAGGGCAATCTCAGAGGTAGAATTTTGCCACATAAAAGCCCTCCTGTTTCTGTGCCGTGTTGCACAGTGGAATGTCCTGCTCGCCTTGGCTCGGTGGCAGAGGGCAGGGCTGGTGCCTGTGGGCACAGTGCCTCCTGGGCCGGCTGCCTCCTCTTGGAGCACACCCTCAGCTCAGGTAGTGTAACAGGGGACCACATACCACCAGTTTTCCGTGTTTCCCTTGGGCAGTGAAAATATCTCCTCTCATTTATGGATATAGTCTAAACAAGAATTATTCACCACAAATTTCTGGCTTGAGGAATTCTTCATGGAACATTTTATATTTGCTTGATACATGGTTCAAGTAGATTCTTGTATTTGTGCCAATCAGGGAAATTAACTGAACAATAAGCAACATTAAAATGCAGTATTAGGAAATCTGTATTGTTTTAAAAAGAAAACCACTGAATTTGTTTTCCATCCACAGACACATGGCGGTGCAGCAACGGGGGTTAATCTGGGTGATGTATTTGCACACTTTTACAAATAGGACAAATGAAAACAGAAACATATTCAGAATTTAACCTGATTAAATATTTAGTTCAGTCCTGAGCATCTCATATTTTTAATACAATATAAATACACAGCAAGAAAAGTTTAAATGTATTTAATCTGTATGCTACAGAGACTCAGCTAAACTTTGTTCATTTGGCAAGTTAATATTCTCTTTGTACCTGTAACACTTGAGTCTGATACACACAATTGTAATATACTGATAATCTAAACTTGAGAGCTAAATATTAAATTCTTTTTACCCTGTGCAGAGTAAATTCTAAGTTTAAAAAATATTTTTAATAATATTAAAAGTTTTATTTGTCCATATGGTTTTGTGATCAAGTTAGTAAAAACTTTTCTTCTTTCTTTAATCATTTGGGTCAATACAAATGTGACAGACCTACAAAAAGCTGCTGTAAGTCCACAGCACTACTGCTGACTTTCAGAGTATGGAGAAAGGATCCTATCAGAATGAATAGTTTCTCTCATGTTAGACATCAGCATGTTTTATAAAATAAAACCAAAGTCCCTTAGTCACAACTCTGAACTACCAGCCTGAGACACACTTTATTTCTTTAATACTCATCTGACACTTTTTGTATTACAAAAAGTTAGCAATAAATCTGATGAAGATCATAAAGCTGTAAATACTCCAATATAGCCTCTTGTAAGCCCAACATTTAAGATGGCCAGATCCAAACTATATATTAAACATAACATAAATAAGACCGTAAATAAATAAATGAAGAAAATAAAATCGTACGGTACAACTACACAAAATTCTATGAACATTTTCACGGGTCACACTATGACACTGAAGACAGCTGGCCTCCATTTAGAGCTATCTTAAGTCAACCTCTGCTGTTCAATTTGACCCTGACCAGGAAGGACAGACAGCATGCCCCTTCCTTCGGTCGCCTCCAGGGCACTGGGCAGCATGGGAGGTCTGTGTTCAGCCCGACGCAAGGCTTCTTTTAGTTCCAAGTAGTGTCCTGTCCAGTTACATCTTCTGAGAAGCTGGAGATAAGCTGTGGAACACTTAGGGGAAAATGATTATATTTTAGGTGCAGTAACTTGATAGATGAAATTCTGGCTGAGTATGAACTTTGATTCTGATAAAAATGAACTTTCTAAAATATACATAGATTCTAGAAAATAAAAATCCTTACTAATGGGGATTCCAGCAGAACATAACTTTTTTAAAACAGATTTTTTTTCTTGCCTTTCTTCTATTAATTCCTATAAAATTATTTTGCATTAAAAAAATAAAAATAATTTAGCTTGCTATATAAGATGGCTCACCAAAACACGGCTTCTTCCAGTATGACAGAGTAAGTGAGTGTGGTTTATATTACCTAAAAAAGCATTTAACACGTTTATGCTGTCTAAGCTATTTCTTCTTCTTCTTCTTTTTTTTTTTTTTTTTAAAGAAGTTTGCCTGGGGTCTGGGAAGTTAAAACCGAGCCTGGAGAACATGGCACTTTGACCAATTTCTATGTCAAGTTTGCTTGTTCATCCAGAATATATATATATATTAAATGATCCAGTCCACATCCTTTGCTTCTGTGTCCAACTACCTTTTATGCATCCATGACAGAATCCCCTGAAGATGATACCTACAAAATAATTTCTAGTGAGTGTAAAAACCTGATGGCAAACTCTCTTCTGTTTGGTAAGTTTGGTCTCATTATGATGTGCTGTGTCCACAGCCCTTCCCTAATGGATATGGGTGTGTCCCCTCTGCACTGCCTGCACTGTCATCAGAGGCCAGGGCCACCCGGTCTCCTTGGCAGGCCGGATACCGATGCAAAGTCCTGCAGGTTCAGTCTGTGATAGAAGCAGTGGTCAGGCAAGCATCTGCTGGATCTCAGTGTTTTTGAAAGCTGCCCCCACACCCCGACCACTGCTCCCTAGAGCGGAGTACACCTCTGCCTCTCATACTCCTGCCCTTAGCTTTCATACACTGATTTTCTCTAGACACGTTTAAAAGGGCAGAAAGACACAGTTTTACACAAACAAGGTGGTTAGCTGTGGGCGATGGAAGGGACTGGGCAGTGTTCCGGGTGGGCTCAAAGATGCTCACTTGAGTTCACTTGGATGGAGTGTGGCTCTCGAGCTCAGGGTATGCTGTGGAACCAGCTACACAGGCTGTGGGACAGCTGCCTGCTGCAGTCGGCTTAGCGGGCACACACTGGGCACATGTCACCTGTGTTCTGTCCTACGGGGAGGCCCAGTGGTAACACACACACACACACTTGTGGACCAGATTACCCCAGTTTTGTTATGTGATTTTTTCTTTTCAAAGCATGTAAGTGTTACATTCAAAGTACTTTACAAATTAACCTGATGAAACTGGTGTGAAACGGAAGTTCTTCAAGAGTTGACAGTTATGTTACAGGAAATACAAGTCCCGCCCCCAACAAAAAAATAAAAACAACAAAAAATAAAAGTTCAGTCTTTGACCCTCCCTTGGAAATCGAGCAGCTGAGCAGCAGTGTTGAGCCACACGGTCACACGTCGTCAGCCGGCAGGGATGGGATGCTGATCTTTGCTCGTGTGAAGTAGGCAATCTTCTCCCTGAAGGGAGAAAGGGAGAAGACCACTTAAATATGATCCTGGAAATTCTGAGAGGCACAGGCTGTCTTCACAACCCCAGACACAATCACAAGAGCCTTTGGTTTTAGTAATTTTTCTCTTTATAGCTGTTTTTTGTTTAGTGTAAGTGTAGGGTGCACATCCTACATACAGTGTTGGAGTGGAAGTCAGAGAACAACTTGGAGTCAGTCCTTTCCTTCCTCCAGGTGCACCCTGGGGATTGGACTCAGACCATCAGGTGTGGTAACAAAGGCCCTTTCTCTCTGAACCATCTCTCCAGGCTGAGTCTTCCTTGGTTTAAAGCTGATAGCACATTACAGCCCCTTTGGCTGTAAATCCTCTACAGACAAAGCTAGTAAGTTCCCCTCAGAGGTTCCAACTGAAAAGTGTTCGTAATCCTCCAGGAGTGGATCTTAGGCTATGATCTGGTAGTTCTAAGCCAGGGTAGGGGAAGATGCAAAAGGGCCAATGCCCTGGCCTGAAATTCCCAGAGACCTTGTGGAATCCATGCTAACAGGAAGCGTGTCACACAGCGCCCTTTATGCCTGGCTCCGTTCCCTACACGTTGAGCTAGGATGTTAGAAACGGCGGACAGTGTGGTCATGATGGATATCTGGGTAGCCACAAGCCCCGCTGACGCCTGCCTTAGAGTTGCACAGAATCCTTGTTGGCTAGCCTCACCTTAGCAACATGACACCCAGGCACACAAGAGACTGTGTGGGGCTGAGCCTGGGCCCCACCTGTGGCTCCCACAGGTGCCACATGTCCCCTCATGGTGTGCCTTACCCCACCGCGCTTGCCCATCACTTGCCTTGTGATAGCAATGGGTTGGCCTCTTTCTTTGTTTTTCTCCTTTTTTTAAAAAGAGAGCTCTGTCAGTCTCTACCTTCATGCTGCTGGGCTAAGAGGTGTGTGCCACCACACCAGGACGGGTGGGTTTCTTATGGGGAACAGGAATGCTTCTGCATTCTTTGGGTTTTAACAAGGGGAAGTTGTAAGATTTTCCACAGCTGACAACGCTGATTCCTGTGCTCCACAGCTAAAGCACGGTGGAGCAGCACTTCCTGCAAGTGCCACAGTGGCTGTCTAGCTCACTGGGCAGGGAAACCCAAGCCCTTTACCTTACAAACAGGACCTTCAACACCTTCACTTCCTGTGCCTGCACTGAAGCTGCTGGACTCATCCCCCTTGTCCCATCTTCAGTGGGTCCCACCTTCAAAGCCCCTCCCCCCCCCCCCCCGCCATGAGCCCCCTTTCCTGCCTCCACATAGACTTTCTTCTGATTTCTCTCCACAATCTAAAAGGTCGTTTTTTTTTTTTTTTTACATTTCCTTTTACATTCATTTCTTTGTAGTTATTTGTGTGCACACACATGTGCACGTGGGGGAGTGTGTGAGTGTGTGCAGGTGAGCAGGGATGTGGAGTCAGAGTACAGCCTGTGGGAATTAGTCTTCTCCTCCTCCAGTGTGGGTTCCAGGTTTTGAATTCAGGTCATCATGCTTGGTTCTAAGAACTTTTGTGGGCAGAACCGTCTTGTTGGCCTAACTCAGAAGCTAAGGACTTCTCTATGGAAACCTACGCCAGAACTAAGGTAAGCCTTTCCCTGTGACCCTCCTACCACTTGTCCGTCATCTGACATGATCTCTGAGGCCTGTGTGTCACAATCTGGGGACATGTTAATTTTCTTTTTTGTTCTGTTTCAGTGTCCAACAGTCTGTCCTTGCCAGTCCTCAGCTACAGGACCACACAGGTCTGACCCTCTGAGTATCCCTTGCTCCCCGTGGGAGCCACCACACTGCACCTGCAGGTTCCTCCTTTTTATCGCTGCGATAACTTCCCACGTTAACCCCGCTTTCTGGGTTGTTTTTTGACTGTCCACGAGCTGGAGTTGCCAGTGCTGTCTCACAGCATGGTTAACCCAGGTTGGATGCAGAAGTCCTCACTGAGACTCATCTCTCCTCGGTTCTCCACCTCAGTCTCGTTTTCCACTGTGCACTGAATACCCGCTCGCACAGGATCCCTATTGGGAGGCCTGGCTCCCTCTGTACCCAGAGCCACAACTGAAATCCTTTGGTGTGGGGTCTGAGTCCTGCTCTACCTAACAAGCTTGCCTGGGTCAGCTCTGCTACACACAGCCGTGCTGGGTGGCTCACACCTACCACAGCCAGTGCCTGGAGACCTGATGGACTCCTTCCACGGCATACTCCAATGATGCCTTCCTCTGTGCTGACCTGGTGCCCACACGGCAGGCCCACACAGACTGAGATTCTTCTATATGTTCTAGGAATGCCTGCCTAGCCCATAAAGGCTCCACATGGTACTGCGGTGGCTGTGGACTGTCTTCTCAGACGGGAGGCCCTCTTTAGGGGTAGGAAGTGTGTGTGCATTCTCTTGCTGTACTGTAGGGTTCAAGGTGTATGTGTGGGGAGAGAGAAGAAGGGTGCCCAAGGAATGTCCAGAAAATGGGTGAACAAAACCCCCAAAGACCTGCAACATTTGTGTACCTTTCTAAATCCTGGAATAAGCGTTCTCAATGAGATGAGCTCAGGATAAGTTCTGAGGAGGCAGACTCTATTATGTCTGGAACCTCTCAGTGGGTGTCACCTCAGGATGGAGCTCATGAGGGGACACCATGTAGCTGGTCCTGTGAAGCCATTTACCTGAAGGACTGCACCTGCCGAGGCTCCTTCTGGCTCTGTTCCCGTAGCCGGCACACATCCTTGGAGACCTGCCTCATCAACCTCTCCGCAGTCAAGTCTTGCTTCTGCTCCTCTTTTGTCTGTTCAGCCTGGCAAAGGAAATACAAATTGAAACTTGAAGACACGCCACAAGGCTAAGCTGGGAGGCCAAGCTAGGCAGTCAAGGGTGTCGTCTGCTGGGCAGCAGAGACAACGCCCACACACTCAGCTCAAGCCAAAGGG
Organism: Arvicanthis niloticus; assembly: GCF_011762505.2. Classification (NCBI taxonomy): domain Eukaryota; kingdom Metazoa; phylum Chordata; class Mammalia; order Rodentia; family Muridae; genus Arvicanthis; species Arvicanthis niloticus. The sequence goes on from NC_047673.1 coordinate 37,960,851, forward strand.
AGGAGGCACCACCAGATCCAGGGTGAGTTCATTTTAATCACATTTAAGATTGTTACATCTGGAAAATCTAAGAACTCTCAAAACCACAAAACCAAACCAAAGTAACAACAACAAAACTCAAACAACAAAACATAAATCTGAAAACTACTAGCACTCTTTTTAAGAAATTGAACTGGCAACCTTTTGGTAAATACACTTGCCAACTCTTTCTACCTTCCTCTTATGTCCCTCTGTGAGCCAGTTAAAAAGCTTCAATAGTGTACAACCGACCTAAGCAGTCACACACATGTAGTGCTTAAAGACCTTTACACGGGAACATTCTCAGTGTCCACCCTCCCCTTAAGAGCCTTCTGGAACCAAGTTCTCACTGCTGACTAACACTTTACTGAAACTCATTTTCTGTGTTACTGCTGGACACACACACACACACACACACACACACACACACACACACACACACGGACC